>NC_045956.1:65093357-65797353 GCF_010909765.2 Amblyraja radiata
AATCTTTCCTTTCCAAAAAGTTGTCCAAATGTATTTTAAATGTTGTTATAGCATGTCCCTGAACTACCCCCTCTGGCAGCTCATTCCACATACCCACCACCCTCTGTGTGAAAAAGTTGTCCCTCCGGTTCCTATTAAACCTTTGAACTTTCACTCAACCAATTGTCCTCTGGTTCTTGATTCCCCCATTCTGGGTAAAATACTCTGTGCATATATCCTATCTATTCCCCTCATGGTCTTATGCACCTCCATAAGATCACCCCAAGGAATAAAGTCCCAGCCCACACTGCCTCTCCCTATAGCTCAGACCCTCAATCCCTGACAGCATTCTCGTAAATCTTCTCTGTACTCTTTCCAGTTTAACAACATCCTTCCTATAGTGAGGTGATCAGAACTGAACACAATATTCCAAATCCACCCACAACAACATCTTGTACAACTATAAAATAACATCCCAAATTCTATACTCAATACACTGATTAATGAAGGCCAATATACTTAAAGCTTTCTTGACCACTTTATCTATCTTTGAAGCCACTTTCAGGGAACTACGTACTTGCACTCCTAGATCCCTCTGCTCTTTAACACTCCCTAGGGCCCTGCCGCTCACTGTCAATGTCCTGCCCTTGTTAGACTTCATAAAATATGACACCTCACACATTGCTGAATTAAAATCCGTTAATTATTCCTCAACGCGCACGCAGCTGATCAAATTCCTGCTGTAATTTTTTAATATCATCTTCGCTATCTATGATACCACCCACTTTAGTGTTATTTGCAAATGTACAAATCATGTCTTCTACAATCCCTAGATCCTATGCGATCTAACCCTGCAGAGCAGTCTACCATGTGCACCTTATAAAATGCCTTGCTGAAGTCAATATAGACATTGTCAATGGTTTTTAGTTACTTCTTCAAAAAACGAAATCAGATTTGTAATACATGCTCTCCCATGTATAAAACCATGCTGACTATCTCTAATCAACCTCTGTCTATCCAAATGCATATATATCTAATCCTCTAAACACTCTCCAGTAACTTTCCCACAGATGTTAGTCTCACTGGACAATAGTCCACAGGATTTCCCTTGCAGCCTTTCTTAAATAGAGGCACAACATTAGCCACCTTCCAATCTTTGGAATCTAATGACGATTCACATATTTTAGTCAGGGTTCCCATAATTTCTTCTCCAGCTTCCCACAATATTCTCAGATATATCTGATCAGGACCCAGAAGATCTATTTAATTTCACAAACCTTAGGACATCCAGCATCTGCTCAACTGTAATACGGACTGTCCTCAAGACATCCACAGCCTTCACATGTTTCTTCATGGTAAAAGGAGAGGAGAAAAAACCCATTGAGGACCTTACCATCTCCTATGCCTTCACACAGAGATGACCGCTTTATTGTCTGAGGGGCCCTATTCTCTCTTTAGCTGCCCACTTTCTCTTAATATTTTGATAAAATCTCAGGTTTTATTATCTGCCTGAGCTATTTCTTGCTACCCTTTTTATCCTCCTGATTTCAATCATCCTGGGCATGCATATTTTTGAAGAACTGTCCTGGACCCAGCACAATGATGCAGTCTTAAAGAAAGCCCATTAATGCCTCTGCCTCCCTGGAGGTAAGGCCTCCCTGGTGGAATAAAACTGGGTGAAAAAAAGGTCTTACCTTCCACTACCTGCAACCTCCGGTAACCACCTTCAACTAGCATCGCAACCGGCTTCAACTAAAAAATTACAGATTTTTAAACGGCAACCTATTTTTAGTCGAGGCCAGTTTTGAATTTTTTGAAATAATCGCCGGAACATAGAAGAAACTCGACTACGCGGAAACCACTTTCGACCATTAGGGAGACTGACAAAAACCTCCAGGAACCTCACGGGAACCTTGGGTGGGGCTCAAGGTCTCCAGAGGTTTCCGTTCAGGTTTCCTAAGTGGGACAGGGGCATTATACTCCATGTACTGAATGGTAATTTTTGTGAAAGTGTGCATTGCCTGATCTATAAAGCTTCACCTCAGTAAAGTAGACTACTTACGATAGTATAGATCATTTTCCATTTATTTCAATAGTATCTTCTTGAAATAACTGTTCAAACATCCAGATAATTTCAAGAAGGTCACAAATGTACAAGAGTGCATATTGTTCACTGTTCACTATTTTACTTTCAAAAGAAGCTGGAATAATGACAATATAATTTGTGTCATTGTTTTGGATTATCAACTATATTTCCACACCTCCCCATATTTACAATGTTGGAACCTGCTGTGAGAATTGCATTAAGTTTATGACATCATTCTGCTTGAGCTAATTTCTGTATTGCATGTATATTCCTACATCCTTATATTGCCACTGTGTTCAGGCTATTTAGTTTGTGAATTAAGGCTCCTGAAAATTTTGCTGAATGCAACGCGATAATATTAACCAAATTCAGATAAATATCAATTATGAAAACACTGTAAAAAACAAACAGCTATAGGAACTCAAATCTCTGGAGGTACTATAAATAAACAGTCGATATTTCAGGTTGATTTATCAATCCATAGGAAGGGTCTTGACCCAGAATGTTGACTGTCCGTTTCCCCCAAAAGATGCTGCCTAACCCGTGGTGTTCCTCAGGCAGTTTTTTTAGCTGCAAATCCAGTCGTCTATGTCTTGGAAGGGAATGGAATGGAATACTTTATTGTCACATGTGACAAGGCACAGTGAAATTCTTTGCTGCATACTCAAAGTATACAAATAGCGGCCACCTACAGCGCTGACAAAGTACACCGGCTCCTCCTTTGTTCTCCCGGCCTCTCACCCACACTGGACCCCCATTGTCATTTGTTCTCCTCCCCTCACGGCATTCCCCATGCCCTCTCATTGACTGTGGGTCGACCAGCGAGGAATCGCCACTGCCGCGAGGCTTCACCACCACCGAGGCTCCATCGCCGCGAGGCTTCACAGCTGCTGAGGCCCCACCGCCGAGAGGCTTCACTGCCGCCGCCGAGGCTCCACTGCTGCTGAGGCCTCACCTCTGCCGATGCCCCACTTTGTAAATCCTGGCCAAAACAGGGCCAAAAGAGGGCCAAAATAAAGTACAGAATCTATGCATTCACAAGGCTTGATGGTCAATTCTGCAGAAGAAGTCACAAGCTGTTAGCTGGTGCCATGACGTCTAGGTCCCAGATCAGCCCCTCAGATAAGGGAAGTCTAAGTATATTTATGTATGAGAATCTTGCAGAAGGAACTCCAAGGTATTGTGAATGCATGAGTTTGATTGGGTTGCTGCAAAGGAATTGTAAATAATATAAATAATGTTGCAAGACAGTTACCTTGTTGCTTGTTGATTGGCCAAAGTGTTAAGCCCTGGCATCATTATTTTGAGTTCCAGAGTAAATGTTGCATTATTCAGTTAGTTAGCTTCCTCCAGAAGCTTCTGCAAGAAACATTGTATGGGAGACTGTAATTGGTTTGGGGAAATGTTAATAATGTATTGATGTAATTAATATGTTTGATTGGACTGTAAAGAGACCACTCCTATGTAGTTTGGCCCCTTAAGGTTCGTGGACCTATAAAAGGTAGCCCCATCTTAAATCGATGTCGATCTTCTGGAGGGACGCTTGGGACTGCATAACTCTTTGGAGTGTGTCTGCTTGCATGTGGTTGAAGGGCTTGGCCAGGCAGATACAAGGATCAAACCCGTGGTGGTTTAGGTATCGTATAGGGGAATTTGCTGTTCATTCTAAAAATAAAGTTTAGTTGGTCCAGTGCTTGAGTCAGTATTTTTTACTGAACTAGACTAGGGGGGTAAGCTTTAGAAGAGCATATTTACATTGGGGGCTCATCCGGGATCTCAACAGACCCCCAAACACAAGCTTGCGATTAAGGGTGTTGAGCTGTTCCCGATCGCGAGTGCAGAAATCGGCGCCACAGTGCGGTTTTCGCATCGGTTTTCACCACTTCACTAGTTATTTGCAGGCTTGGGAAAGGGTCCTAACGAGATCGTAGAACAGAGTCTAGCAAGCACTGGGGGCAAAAGTGCCTTTGGGGTTAGAGGCCCCCTTCTAGGTTTGGGTTAAAGGCCCTTTCCTTTGGGTTAAAGGCCCATAAAGCTAGGGTTGGTTTAAAGGCCCCCTCCTATGGGTTAAAGGCCCGTAAAACTTGGTCATAGTCAGTAGCTGCAGCTGCTGCTAAGACTAAACTATTCCATTCAAAATAAAAACTAGAGGTTCGAGGCCCTGCCCAGATTGGGTATCCAATTAACTGGATATTTAAGATGAACTGGTTATAACAGTGCTAAGCGGCTAAGTACTGCGTCATTGCTGGGTGCGCAGATTGGAAGCGGGCTCCAAAAATCGGCATCGACTGCCAGCGTGAAGAGGTTACACGCCAAGCAGCTGGAAATAAACTTTTTTGTTAGGGTGAGCCTATGTTGGTTAAAGTCCACACCTGTGTGTTATATCTAGATCTCTGAAAGGACGGGGAGGAATCTCGTAAAGATATCAGGCACTCAGTGATTAGAGTATAGATTGGTCGAAAATACTCTATTCAATTCGAGAATTCCATATCCGAACAAAATTTGAATTCGAATTCACGTACATCGAATCACGCACCAAAAAAAGAATTAGTCAGAGCAGAGCGAGTTGAACATTTTTCAATTTAAATTCATTAATATTCAGAATCTCACATTGAGGTGCTGGACAATAACGTGTGCACATTCCTTATCAGATTAATCTGTGTATGAAAATAAAACTTCAAAGTTGTGTATAAAGTTTATTAAAGATTCCGACTCGTGATTGTTCGGCCAAGGGTTCGTATCCTTCCGATCGCTGTGTCGGTGGAGGGATTGTTCCATTGACCGAGCACACCATGAGGAGGGATTAAAAAAATACTGTGAACTGTAGAGTTAACGAATGCGATATTAGACGAATGCTTGTGGTTTATATAGGAATGTGGTTGTGCATGATAATAATAAGTGGTGTGAGTTCTTGTCTGTGTGCGGTTTTGCTTGCGTGTTTGGAGTTAATTTGCATGTGGTTAGATTGAGGTTGCTCTGGGTATAGGAAACGGGCTGAAGGTCATGTTTGATTGTGGTTGATTGTTCCCTGGAGGACCTTAATCTTTGGATGATTGAAAAATGTTTAAATTGTCGAGTTGGAATTGTGTGGATTTGTGGGAGATAGGAGAAGAATTTGAATAATAGATTGGAAAGATTGATTGTGTGAAAGAGGTGTGAGATTGCAAGCGCTTCGGAGCCATTGGCTATTGTTCGGGAGCGACCTTGGTAGTCTCGGAGTTTGAGATAAGGGGTGAATTGTTAAGAAGGCATGAGTGATGCAGGAGTTGCTTCCATTGTCCAGAAGAATGGGGAATCTCATAGAACGAGATATGACTGCCGATTCTGAAAGTCCGTTACAATTAATATGCAGCAAATTACCACAGGGAGTTGAACGATTGAGAAATCTTTCCGGGTATTAAGTAAAGAATTAGGGAGAGAATTATGGCCCGAAGGTGGCGGTACATTGAAGGGATTGAAGTACATTGAGCAGATTATATGGCAATGCAGTGATAGTGAAGAGGCAAGGAAATTAATTGGATTGTGGAAAAATTATTATGAGGAATGGAAGGCAAGTAGAGACGCAGGTTGGAAGGAAGCAACTCTGAAGCGGGGGATAGAATTGGAGGATACTGAAGCATACCGACCTCCAGGCATCTTGAGAAAGGAGCCTGAAAGTATTAAAGATAAGTGGAGAAGGAAATCTTCCAAAGGGAAAAGGGCACCAGTAAATCTCGAGCTTGAGGACCCGATGGTTGACGTTAGTTTTGAGGGGGACGACGATGGGTTTTTAGAAGATTGGGAAAGTGTTAAAATTAGGAATCAACGCCCACCAACTTATTCTTCTTGCATTCCCCACGATTCAGATACGCATTGTGTAGCTTGTGAATGGAATAGACCATCAGATTCTATAGCACAGGATTCCTTAAACCCGACCGCTCCATTAATAATAGATAGTCCGAGAGTTCACGGTACCAGAAGCCAAACTAAATAGAAAACTTAAGTAGTTAAGGACAAAGAAGGTAAAGTAAGAGTACAGAAACCAGGGTATTCTTGTGAGCTTAAACCTAGACGAGTTGAACAAGTAGCGAGAGAAGAAAAGGAGTCATTTAGAAGGTACCCTGAATCCCCTCGTGAGGGGGAAGTTACATCTGGGGGTGAGGCAACAATTGAAGAAACCGAGAAAGATCTTAATATGGCATAAAGTACAAAAACTAAACAAACAACCCTTAGACAGTTCCCTGTCAGGGAAATGCCTAATCCTTTCTTCGATCCGGCCAATGCAGTGAGTGCAAATAATCCCCGTACAAGAAGAGTCTATACCCCATGGAAGCCCAACGAGATGATGGCCATTTTAAGTCAAATACCCGATCGTAGAAAAATCACCTGCTTCCTTTGTGGATCACCTAAGAACTACAGTGCGCGTATATCACGCAGACTCCCAAGATTTATGGGCAATGATCCAGCAAATAATTACCCCAAGCGAACACACCAGGTTCCTAACAATTCTAGGACATCGTCGCATGAAGCTCTAGCGAATATAATAGTGGACAATAGTGCAAGAGAAGAGGCTGTTTTAACGGTCCTTGCAAACACCCTTCAAAAGCTGATTGACTTAGCCAGAATCCTAGATACAGTGGCTTGCAAAAGTTTTCATACCCCTTGAACTTTTCCACATTTTGTCACGTTACAACCACAAATGTAAATGTATTTTATTGGGATTTTATGTGATAGACCAACACAAAGTGGTGCATAATTGTGAAGTGGAAGGGAAATGATACATGGTTTTCAAATTGTTTTACAAATAAAAAACTGAAAAGTGTGGCGTGCAAAAGTATTCAGCCCCCCTGAGTCAATACTTTGTAGAACCACCTTTCGCTGCAATTACAGCTGCAAGTCTTTTGGGGTATGTCTCTACCAGCTTTGCACATCTAGAGACTGAAATTTTTGCCCATTCTTCTTTGCAAAATAGCTCAAGCTCAGTCAGATTGGATGGAGAGCGTCTGTGAACAGCAATTTTCAAGTCTTGCCAGAGATTCTCAATTGGATTTAGGTCTGGACTTTGACTGGGCCATTCTAACACATGAATATGCTTTGATCTAAACCATTCCATTGTAGCTCTGGCTGTATGTTTAGGGTCGTTGTCCTGCTGGAAGGTGAACCTCCGCCCCAGTCTCAAGTCTTTTGCAGACTCTAACAGGTTTTCTTCCAAGATTGCCCTGTATTTAGCTCCATCCATCTTCCCATCAACTCTGACCAGCTTCCCTGTCCCTGCTGAAGAAAAGCATCCCTACAGCATGATGCTGCCACCACCATGTTTCACAGTGGGGATGGTGTGTTCAGGGTGATGTGCAGTGTTAGTTTTCCGCCACACATAGCATTTTGCATTTAGGCCAAAAACTTCAATTTTGGTCTCATCTGACCAGAGCACCTTCCTCCACATGTTTGCTGTGTCCCCCACATGGCTTGTGGCAAACTGCAAACGGGACTTCTTATGGCTTTTTTTCAACAATGGCTTTCTTCTTGCCACTCTTCCATAAAGGCCCAATTTGTGGAGTGCACGACTAATAGTTGTCCTGTGGACAGATTCTCCCACCTGAGCTGTGGATATCTGCAGCTCCTCCAGAGTTACCATGGGCTTCTTGGCTGCTTTTCTGATCAATGCTCTCCTTGCTCGGCCTGTCAGTTTAGGTGGACGACCATGTCTTGGTAGGTTTGCAGTTGTGCCATACTCTTTCCATTTTCGGATGATGGATTGAACAGTGCTCCGTGAGATGTTCGAAGCTTGGGATATTTTTTTATAACCTAACCCTGCTTTAAACTTCTCCACAACTTTATCCCTGACCTGTCTGGTGTGTTCCTTGGGCTTCATGATGCTGTTTGTTCACTAATGTTCTCTAACAAACCTCTGAGGCCTTCACAGAACAGCTGTATTTATACTGAGATTAGATTATACACAAGTGGACTCTATTTACTAATTAGGTGACTTCTGAAGGCAATTGGTTGCACTGGATTTTATTTAGGGGTATCAGAGTAAAGGGGGCTGAATACTTTTGCACGCCACACTTTTCAGTTTTTTATTTGTAAAAAAATTTGAAAACCATGTATCATTTTCCTTCCACTTCACAATTATGCGCCACTTTGTGTTGGTCTATCACATAAAATCCCAATAAAATACATTTACGTTTGTGGTTGTAACATGACAAAATGTGGAAAAGTTCAAGGGGTATGAATACTTTTGCAAGCCACTGTATAAGACCATAAAAGAGTGGTAGGAATAAAGAGCTGGAAGCCTTCTTTAAACCACATGAAGGACAGGATTGGGAGGTGGAAGTGTTGGCACTAGTTGAGGGAAAAGAGGGACCTGCCAAATATACCAAAATAGCACCACAACTATGGAAAAAAACTGCAGGAGTTGCTCCTCACATTACCCGAAAGGTGAACTGCCCAGCGAGAGCCAAAGACCTAGGAACGATGGTAAGAAAGGCAATCACCATGGCAGACCCGAATAATTACCAAATGCAAAATTTGTCTATTCAATATGTTGTTGAATTTTATCAGGCCCCAAGGACAGTTGTGACCCGCTTACGTCATCATCTGTGGAGTGAGGTATGCGAGTATGTGGTCCCTCAAGTGTGGGCGGGGGACACAGCTCAGGTAGAATGCGTGGACATCAATCCCATCCAAGTAGCTCTCCAGAAAGGGGTAGCACTTCCTTCAATACAACAATATTGAAGCAGCATTGACAAATTAATTTGGGGTTTGCTAGAGCAAGGAATACTGGTGAAGTGCCAATCGATTTGTAATACCCCTATTCTTGCCGTTCCAAAACCGGGAAAGGAGGGTCAATATAGACTTGTGAAAGATCTGAGAGATATCAATTCTGTTGTGGAACCGCTCCATGCCCTAGTGCCAAACCCTGCCCTTATCCTAGCCCAAATACAGGCTGAAGCAAAAATCTTTTCGATACTCGACTTGCAACATTTCTTTTCTCTGCCCCTTCATGAAGACAGCCAATATTTGTTTGCTTTCATATATAGGGGCCAACAATACACCTGGACCAGATTGCCTCAAGCGTTTATCAATTAGCCTACTTTATTTTCCATGTGTCTACAAGATCAATTGAGTACTTTAAAATTAACTGAAAGGAGTCTTGAGAAAAGCAGACTTGAACCCATCTGTGAATTCCCAATTCCAAAAGAAGCCAAACAATGGCTTGGCATGGTCAATTATTGTAGACCTTGGATCCCTAACATAGCTATGGAAACCAAGGAGCTAACTTCCTATACCAGCAAGGATGGTGAATTTAAATTAACAACGAAAGCACAAGAGGCCTTTGAAAACTTAAAAAGATAACTGATGCAAGCCCCGGCATTGGGAAGACCATTAAACGACCGACCTTTCCAGCTCTATTGCACCATTGAGCTGGAATGGGACGTAACAATGGCCCGCCAAAATAAGTATGAGATCTATCTTTCCAACAATCCAAAACTGCAATTCAGACATTGTACATTGATTAACCCAGCCTCTTTTCTTGTTTCACCCGCAGAAGAGCAATCAGAAGCAGGACATGACTGTCTATTTGTCATGGAGGAGGAAACAATGTACTTCGGTTTGTTTTATGTGGGGGGAGGGGGGGGGGGGGGGGGGGGGGGGGGATCAGGGGAACCTTTTTTTTCAGGTTCTTACCTTCCTGGAGATGTGATCATTTTTCGGATCACATTCTCCGGGCTCTGCGGCCTACCATCGCTGGAGCTGGAAGCCACCTCGGACTGTCGTGAGCCCCACCGCGGGGCACGGATTTAACATCGGAGCGGATCCCTTGCCTGGGATCGCTCCCACCGCGGCCTGCGGACTTACCAACAAGGGCTCGCAGTCTCGGGAGAGGCTAGTCGGGAGCTCCAAAGCCGCTGAAGGTTCAACCAGCCCGACGCGAGGTTTGATCACCCGGTGCGGGGAGCTGACAACCTCCCAATGTGGGAGCTGAATGCCTCGATGCAGAGGGCCCGAACGCCACTGGCTACGGGAGTCAAGATCATCCCGTCAACGGGGGCTCGAGGTCCCTGACCAAGGAAGAACACAAGGGAAGGACTTGAATTTTATTTCGCCTTCCATCACAGTGAGGAATGTGTAGAAGTCACTGTGGTGGATGTTCATGTTAAAATATGTTTTTGAGTCTGTTGCTCTTTAATTGTATGACTGACCTGGCCAGTGAAATTCCTCGTATGTTGCAAAACATACTTGGCGAATAAAATCTGATTCTGATTCTGATTCTGATTCTGATTCTGATCTGTAAGAGAGGACTTGAGGGATGCGCCGATAGAGGACTCTGACGTAACAGTATATGTGGACTGGAGCACATCTATTGGACCGTGGGGGTGAGAGGTTGTCTGGGTATGCAATTGTTAATCATAAAGTGGAAATTGTAGAAGCAGTTGTCTTTGAGTCACCTTATTCAGCACAACAGGCTGAATTATTTGCTTTGATTGCTTTGAGAATTACAGTGATTCTCGGTATGCATTTGGAGTGGTGCATAATTTTAGACAATTATGGAAAAATAGGGGATTTCTAACTTCTGCAGGAACCCAAATCTCAAATAAACAAATGGTGACAGATTTATTGAAGGCCTTAATGCTACCCAGACAAATTTCTGTTATGAAATGCAGCGCCCACACTAAAGGACAGACTCTAGTAGATATTGGGAATCGTAATGCCGATTTAGTAGCCAAGAAAGTATCAGGGGAACGTAAGATGGTGGTACCCAAAATGATGGCAGATTAAAAGTATAACTAACGTCTCCCTCAGAGAGATTGATGCCAACCATCCAAGAAATTGTTCAATTGCAGGAGGAGGCTACTGAAAGAGATAAGGATCGATGGAGACAACTTGGGTGTGTATTGGATGGTATGACTGGACTATGGACTACTCCAGGAGGGCAGACGTGCATGACAGATTCATTGGCATGACAGATTAATGGGTTATAGAGTGCATGCACTAGGCAACCCATTGTGATACAAGGGCAATAGGGGACACGCTATTGGCTACTTGCTGGCATCCAAAACTACAAACTATCTCAGAAGGTAAGCAGTAATTACTTAATCTGCCAGAAATGCAATCCATGGAAAGGAATAGGATGGAAGGAGGAAAAACACCATAGCCTATGGGTCCGTTTGAGACATTACAGATGGACTATATCGAATTAGAAAGGTGCCAGGGGGTATAAATACGTACTTGTCATAGTCGATGCATTTGACCGATGGATCAAAATGTATCCAACCCTTGATAATAAAGTGGCTAATATTATCTAGGAGTTAGAGAAAATTGTCACAAGATTTGGTGTCCCTATCTGATTTAGTTTGAATAATGATCCACAACAAATTGGAATAAATTGATGAAAATTATATAAACAGCTGGGAATTCCGCAGCAATTGATTTGTGCTTATCGACCGCAAGCCGTGGGATTTGTGAAAGGGGTAAGACAGACCCTGAAACCTAAATTAGTTAAATTAAAGGTTGAGACTGAATTTGGCTGGATTGAAGTATTCCCCATGGTATTTTAAATAAGATTTACACCTGTAGGGAAATCTGGACTGAACCCAGCTGAAATTCTTATAAGAAACCTTCATTAAGAGTACAAGCATTTTTCACCATGTGATTGCGGAGATAACTGACCACATTCTAGCTTTGAACATAGTGTTAAAATAATTGTATCATAGAGTAGGACCAGTGTACAGAGAGAGGCCTTCTGTTGAAAGTGGATGGAAGGAATGCCTGAGTGCATCTCCACCACTGTAAGAGTATCAGTGGAAGTATGGACTGCGAACTTACTTTATCCCAGGTTTTTCTAGTAACTTCATACTCTACTATGAATCAAGCACAGATGAATTAGCAACATGGATGGAGGGGATTCGCGCCCACGGAAACCCGGGAGGTGAAGACTCATCAGATGGGAATCATGAAGCTACGCCCACGAAAACTCGGGAAGCTGGATGAGATTCTGGGAAAATACATCATCATCTTGTTCATAATATGTTTGTTAAGATGGAACAGTCACCATTGTACTTTGGTTATTATTGATGATAGGTTATCATATGATAAGGTATTTATAGACTGCATGGATGAACTACAACAATTGTTCATCCCAGTTTGGCAAAATAATAAATCAGTGAAGGTAGTGCATCCGTGGATAACAAGGGAAATCAGGGATAGTATCAAAACAAAAGATGAAGCATACAAATTAGCCAGAAAAAGCAGCCTACCAGAGGACTGGGAGAAATTCAGTCCAGCAGAGGAGGACAAAGGGCTTAATTAGGAAAGGGAAAATAGATTATGAAAGAAAACTGTCAGGGAGCATAAAAACTGACTGCAAAAGTTTTTATAGATATGTGAAGAGAAAAAGATTAGTTAAAACAAATGTGGGTCCCTTGCAGTCAGAAACAGGTGAATTGATCATGGGGAACAAAGATATGGCAGACCAATTGAATAACTACTTTGGTTCTGTCTTCACTAAGGAAGACATAAATAATCTTCCGGAAATAGCAGGGGACCGGGGGTCAAATGAGATGGAGGAATTGAGTGAAATCCAGGTTAGCCGGGAAGTGGTGTTAGGTAGTTTGAAGGGATTAAAGGCCGATAAATCCGCAGGGCCAGATAAGCTGCATCCCAGAGTACTTAAGGAAGTAGATGCAGAAATAGTGGATGCATTAGTGATAATTTTTCAAAACTCTTTATATTCTGGAGTAGTTCCTGAGGATTGGAGGGTAGCTAATATAACCCCACGTTTTAAAAAGGGAGGGAGAGAGAAAACAGGGAATTACAGACCAGTTAGTCTAAGATCGGTAGTGGGGAAACTGCTAGTCAGTTATTAAAGATGGGATAGCAGCACATTTGGAAAGTGGTGAAATCATTGGACAAAGTCAGCATGGATTTATGAAGGGTAAATCATGTCTGACGAATCTTATAGAATTTTTCGAAGATGTAAATAGTAGAGTGGATAAGGGAGAACCAGTGGATGTGTTATATCTGGACTTTCAGAAGGCTTTCGACAAGGTCCCACATAAGAGATTAGTATACAAACTTAAAGCACACGGTATTGGGGGTTCAGTATTGATGTGGATAGAGAACTGGCTGGCAGACAGGAAGCAAAGAGTAGGAGTAAATGGGTCCTTTTCACAATGGCAGGCAGTGACTAGTGGGGTACCGCAAGGCTCATTGCTGGGACCCCAGCTATTTACAATATATATTAATGATTTGGACGAGGGAATTGAATGCAACATCTCCAAGTTTGCGGATGACACGAAGCTGGGGGGCAGTGTTAGCTGTGAGGAGGATGCTAAGAGGCTGCAAGGTGACTTGGATAGGCTGGGTGAGTGGGCAAATGCATGGCAGATGCAGTATAATGTGGATAAATGTGAGGTTATCCACTTTGGTGGCAAAAACAGGAAAGTAGACTATTATCTGAATGGTGGCCGATTAGGAAAAGGGGAGATGCCACGAGGCCTGGGTGTCATGGTACACCAGTCATTGAAAGTAGGCATGCAGGTGCAGCAGGCAGTGAAGAAAGCGAATGGTATGTTAGCATTCATGGCAAAAGGATTTGAGTATAGGAGCAGGGAGGTTCTACTGCAGTTGTACAGGGTCTTGGTGAGACCACACCTGGAGTATTGCGTACAGTTTTGGTCTCCTAATCTGAGGAAAGACATTCTTGCCATAGAGGGAGTACAGAGAAAGTTCACCAGACTCATTCCTGGGATGTCAGGACTTTCATATGAAGAAAGACTGGATAGACTCGGCTTGTACTTGCTAGAATTTAGGGGGGATCTTATAGAAACTTACAAAATTCTTAAGGGGTTGGACAGGCTAGATGCAGGAAGATTGTTCCCGATGTTGGGGAAGTCCAGAACAAGGGGGTCACAGCTTAAGGATAGAGGGGAAATCCTATAAGACCGAGATGAGAAAAAGATTTTTCACACAGAGAGTGGTGAATCTCTGGAATTCTCTGCCACAGAAGGTAGTTGAGGCCAGTTCATTGGCTATATTTAAGAGGGAGTTAGATGTGGCCCTTGTGGCTAAAGGGATCAGGGAGTATGGAGAGTAGGCAGGTACAGGATACTGAGTTGGATGATCAGCCATGATCATATTGAATGGCGGTGCAAGCTCGAAGGGCCGAATGGCCTACTCCTGCACCTATTTTCTATGTTTCTATGTTTCTATGATAAAAGGGCGGAATGTAAATCCTGGCCAAAATAGAGCCAAAAAGGGCCAAAATAAAGTTCAGAATCCATGCACTCACAAGGCCTGATGGTCAATTCTGCAAAATAAGCCACAAGCTGTTAGCTGGTGCTGTGAAGTCAAGGTCCAAGAACAGCCTCTCAGATAAGAAAAGTCTAAGTATCTTTATGTATGAGAATCTTGCAGAAGGAACTCCAATGTACTATGAATGCATGAGTTTGATTGGGTTGCTGCAAAGGAATTGTACATAATGTAAAAAATGTTGCAAGACAGTTACCCTGTTGTTTGTTGATTGGCCAAAGTGTTAAACCCTGGCAGGATTATTTTGAGTTCCAGTAAATGTTGCATTATTCATTTAATTAGCTTCCTCCAGAAGCTTCTGCAAGAAACATTGTATGGGAGACTCTGTAATTGGTTTGCGGAACTGTCAATAATGTATTGATGTAATTAATATGTTTGATTGGACTGTAAAGAGACCACCCCTGTGTAGTTCGGCCGCTCAAGGTTCGTGGACCTATAAAAGGTAGCCCCATCTTAGATCGATGTCGATCTTCTGGAGGGACGCTTGGGACTGCGTGACTCTTTGGAGTGTGTCTGCTTACACGAGGCTGAAGGGCTTGGCCAGGCAGAGACAAGGATCAAACCCGCCGTAGTTTAGGTATCGTATATGGGAATTTGCTGTTAATTCTAAAAATAAAGTTTAGTTGGTCCAGTGCTTGAGTCAGTGTTTTTTTATTGAACTAGACTAGGGGGGTAAATGTCTTTCCTCAGATTAGAACAGCGTATTTACAACTTCATGTGTCCGTCTCATCCGTCGGTCAGCTGCCACATCGACCTCTCCACAACGCTCACGGGTCCTCTCCTGAGGCCTCTGTGGTGCCGACCCGGGCCCCAGCTGCAGTAGAAAGTAGAAAGAAACAATTGTATATCACATCTTTCACATCCCAAATACAGTCAAGACTCCCATTTTATCGAGGCATCAAGACAACGATGCCTCGATAAATCCTCATAAGAACACTGTAGACTTCATGTATAAATCTTGTTGCTTGGAGGCCCAACATTTAGGTTTAAGGATATGATTACTGTGTTCGGCTTAGGTAATTTTTTCCAAACTCAGTGAGCTTGGCGGGATCATTCACTGGAAAATAAAGGAAAACGGTTGTTGGTATTGCAGGTTTCCTAGGAAATAGTTAAGAAAATCTGCATCCATTTTAGGATAAAATTAAAGTAGAAAGAAACAATTGTATATCACATCTTTCACATCCCAAATGCAGTCAAGACTCCCATTTTATTGGAGCCAGCAAACTGTACAAAGGTGTGAGTGAAGTGTAGTCCACCTTGCAGAGGTCCTCCTTAGGTAAGGAAGAAGGGTGATTTAATTAAGGGACAGTAAGTGATAGGCAGGCATGTAAGGGAAGTGGGTGCAGTTAAACAGAGTGCCCATAAACTGAGGGAAGGATGTCCCCTATTTGGTCAAGGTGGCAGTCAGTGAGTAGGAGGAGACAATGCTGAGGAGATGGAAAGATATAGATTTATGTAGAGCCTTCATGCACTTTACAGCTGATGAGAAATATTTTTGTAATGTAATCAGTCACTGTTGTAATCATGGCAGTCAATTAGCCCAACAATGTGATATTGAACATAGTGTTGTTGACTGAAGGATGAATATGGATCTAGTCTCCACATATCTGACTGAGTCCTTGCTGACACACAGAAGGTAATGATTACTGATAATATGGCAAGGTGTGGGATAAGCAGGTGAGTGTGAGAGGCAGCTAATGGTGCTTTAATGTAGAGCTGGGAGTTACATTCATGCACCTTTGAGCGCCCTACTTACATGTACATGTATTAACAAAACAATTTATTGGGCACAGCCGGTTGGTTTCTAGACCAGAAAGTAAAAATGCAATAAATAAAGGAAACATAAATTGTATACATGGCTGACTGATACAATCTGAGTGAAATCATGTTTGTTTTGCTGTGAATCCTTACCCTGTTGCCTTTGTTACTGCTTTTTATCGATTCAATGTCATCCATCTGTGGCAATATTGTGCAGGATGCAATTTACCATTCTAATTCTTAATAAAGAAATCCAAATAAATCATGTCCTTTAATGTGAATTTGCAAGGAGAAAGAGTTCAGACCACAAGCTGCTGCTCACCACTCATTGCCATCTATTCCTTTCAATTACTCAGCCGGGCCATATTTTCCTTGTTACTACTGTCTACCACTGCGCACAGGCTTGATGTCATAATTCCCCTCCGCCATATCCAATACTCACTTTAACTCTTGCACCATCTTCTTCTCACTGTGCCATTGATTAAGAGATCCTGGTCATGAATAGAACTATGTGAATATTTCTGAGAGGTTGACGCATGATAGCTACGGGGTCGGCTGTTGATGGGGAGGTTGAAGAGTGACAAAGATGTACCGCAAATAGCAAGTTGGGGTGTGGTAATGGAGAGGCTAAAAGTACTGAGCGACCACTTAGATGGAGAGCTTGCAGCAAAAAATATATATTTTTGATATAGACAAAGAAAGCAAGAACCTGAAGTTGGAGAATTAGATATTGAATCCAGAAGGCTGCAATAGGCCCAGATAGTTGGTGTTGTTCTTCAAACTTGCAATAAGTTTCCCTCCAGAACCCACCACCAATGGCCTGACGCATGGAAGTTGCAAAGATGTCAGAATATCCCAGTCACTCTGAAAGAAATATCAAATCCAATCTTTGAAAATAAACTTCACCCTGTGTAACAAAATTGAAGAGTACCAGATCTTTTGACGAGGGAACAGGATGGGACCTAAAAGAAACAAGTGACATGCTTACACACAGTGAGATCAGGGAAGGCATACTGTATGTGAAGTAACAAAAGACGTTGGAGGGAAGTGGGAGTTCAGGGTTGGGTCATGAAAACCTCAGTGGAATTTTACCGATTTTCCTGGAAAATTGAAAGAAATCACAAACACTGGATGGATGCCCTCTTTCTTTCTAACAAAGCACTCCCTGAACTGAGTTTCTCATACTTTTCCACAGAAGTGAGGATGCAGGAGGCAATAGAGAAGGATTTTGGAGGAAAAGGAGTTTTGGGAAAATGTAGAAGGATTTTTAAAAGGAAAGCCAAAGACGTCATTCCAATTTGTGCGGAACGATTTTTAAAGAAGTACTAGACCAAGTGCAGACAAGTTCCCCCAACATGTGGTTGCGGGGAGGGGGGGTGGGCTAGGGGAGGGGGGGGGGGTGCGACATGTGGCATCACACACATTAACTACCACCCCGCACAAACGCTAACTACCCCCCTTGATATTATATTAATATTATTAATTTGCTCCTTTTACCCCATAACCGCCCTATCCACTGACGCATAGCCCCCAACTCGCAGGCACATCTAGAGAGGGAGGGTGGGGGGGGGGGTATAGAGTGAGGGCAGAGCGAGAATGTGGAGAGACAGAGACAGAAGGGCAAGAGACAGATGGAGAGGGGGGGGTTGGAGGAGAGGAGGAGAGGGAGGGTGGGTGAGGGGGGGAGGGTGGGGGAGGAGGGGAGCAAGAGATGAGAGGAGTGAGAGGGGAGGAGAGAGAGGGGGGAAAGGGTGGTTGAGAGGGGGGGAAGGTAAGGAGGAGAGGGGGTGGGGAGGGAGGGAGAGAGGTGGGGAGAAGAGAGGGGGAGGTGGAGGGAAGGGGTAGAAGAGGGGGTGGGGGTGAGGGTGTGGAGGGTGTGGAGGGTGTGGAGGGGGAAAGGGGGTTTAGGGGAGGGAGGGTGGGGGAGGGCAGGGGGTTGGGGGAGAGGAAGGGGGGAGAGAGAGGGGGGAGAGAGGAGAGAGAGAGAGACGGGAGAGAGAGAGCGGGCAGAGAGTGAGAGGGAGAGGAGAGAGAGAGGGGGAGACAGAGGGGGGAGAGAGGGAGCAGGCAGAGAGTGAGAGAGAGAGGGAGGGATGGAGAGAGAGAGAGGGGTCGGGAGAGAGAGGAGAGGGGTCGGGAGAGAGAGAGGGGTCGGGAGAGAGGAGAGGGGGAGGAGAGAGAGAGAGGGGAGAGAGAGGGGGGAGAGAGAGAGGGGAGGGGGGGGGAGAGGAGAGGGCGGGGCAGCAGCCCGAGTGATGCATGGAACGATGCATGGAGCGATCTGAGGACGGTGAAAACCAACCAATCGTGGCTTCCGCCAGTGGCCAGTGTGACAGAGTCGGGCCGGACCGGGGGGGGGGGGGGGGACACAGACGATCGTCCCCTGTGACGGGTAGAGAGAAAAGATCCTATAGCGGTATAGGATCTTTGGTAGAGAGGAAAGGGGAGAGAGGGAGGAAGGAGTTGGGAGGAGGTGAGAAAAGGAGGGGAAGGGGGGGGGGGTGGAGGGGAGCCGGGCGAGTGAGCCAAATGTGGAGAGAGAGAGAAGCGGCTTCTGACTGGAAACCTACAGCTGGAATGAGCGGAGGCAGGAGGCAGGTGGGCCTTTATTGGTGGGCATGTGGGCATTGTGACGTCAGCAGCTGGGAAGCGGCGGTTATATTTTAAAAAGTGAGTTTTGTGAACAACTATTCAAAATCTGGGGAAATAATTGACCAAATTTAGAGAGGAGTGCATTTATGAAATCGTAAGTTGAATCCCTACCGAAATTGTAAAAATCTCCGCGCTTTTGCGTCTGGTTTTCGAGAAAATACGTTTCAAAGGCAAAATGACACACACACACACACACACACACACACACACACACACACACACACACACACACACACACGCACACACACACACACCACACACACACACAGTTTCAAAAGTATACTAGACCAAGTGCAGACCCATTGGGTCTGGTCCCCGAATGTGCTTCAGACCGTGAGTACGGGGAGGGGGGGAGGGAGGGAGAGGGGGGGGAGGGAGGGAGTGGGGGGGAGGGGAGGGGAGGGGGGGAGGGAGGAGGTGGGGGGAGGGGAGGGGGGGAGGTGGTACGGGGGGAGGGAGGGGGGAGGGGGGAGGTGTTGTTACCGAACTGAACTCACTGTGGAATGAATACATTAACGGAGCCACTCTGCTGCTGGATCCGAAGTTGTCCATGCTGCTGATGGTAAAGTGTGGGAAAGCGGCCCCATCAGAGACTGTGAGGCCTCGCATCTTCAGCGCTTCTGACACACCGGCTCTGTCACGCTGGCTGTTCCCCCACTGCTTTTCGGCCGAGGGCGAAAAGCAGCGGTTGAACATCCAATGTTTGGCTTGAGGCAGCGTGACAGAGCCGGGCCGGGCACCAGCGGTAGGGAAAAATGTCGGCATTTTCGGAGCAAAGCTGGGCGTCAGCAGCCGTTATGGTCGCTGGCCAGCAGGAGGCAACAAAATGAGTGAGTGTGTTGGGGGGGAGTGTGGTGGATTTGATTAAAAAACGTGTACATAAAAATGTCCAAATGTTTTGAGGAGTTCATGAGTGAATGTAAAAGTGAATTAGCTAGCAAAATGGAAAAAATGACGGAGATTCAGCGGTTGGTGCTGTCGGACCAAGGAATCAAAGGCCAAATCTGACATACACCCCCCCCCCCCAACACACACCCACACACACCCCCCCACACCCACACACACCCACACCCCCACCCACACACCCACACCCACACACACACACACACACACACACACACACCCACCCACACACACACACACACACACACACACACAGAGTTTTAATAGTATATAGATAGATAGGATTTGACAATGCTTTATATAAGAGTCTAGCTATTTCTGATGATGACTAATTGTTTTTCAGGGATGTTCAAATCTGCCTCGCTTTGATGTGAGGGAGTGGCAGATGGGTTATGCCACCGGGGTAGGACAATGTGACAATATGTTAATGGTGATTAACATATCAAATGTTGTTAAGTGCGTGATAATTAAAAATGTGATTTTTGCATGAATGTTTATTTCCTACTGTTATGCACAAGAGCAATGGTAAAAGGCCATAAAGTCAGTCAATGCAATATCCCAGTTTTGGTGACTTCTTTACTCAAGCCTAATTATTCATGAAAATTGATGACCAGAGGAAAACGCAGCCCTTAGTCCCTAACAGATTTCTCTGTGGTTGGAAATCCTGAGTCTTATAATGGATAAGTGTGATAGAGTTACAAGAAAAGTAATACGACCAAGGGATTTAAATGCCAACAGAAAGGTTTATATTTTCTGAACCCTGAGATTGTGTTACTGACCTGATAAATATCTATCATTCTTTATAATTTAATCTTGACATTTTGTCATGGAAGGTGGGTGCAGATGTAAGGGGAGGGAATCTAATCTCTTTGGTTCCACTTTCTCTTTCCGCTGATGTCTCTGTGATTATTTCCCATTATTTCATAGCTTTCCAGCCATCTTTCAGTCACCTCCTGCAATCATCTTGACTGTCTGGAAATGCGTATTAATGATACAAGGGCAACTCTCAGAGAATGTACTTTGATTTTTAACTCTGAAAATGGACAATAGGTGGGATCTTTTTGAAATTGTATATGGCAAGAAGATTACCTCCTGATTATAAATATAATGAGCAAAAATATTTCCAACTAATGTAGTCACCAGTATTTGATTGAATGAATGAATGAATACTTTATGGTCACATGTGACAAGTCCTAGTGAAATTTCGGAAACTGCAACGGAATACTTGGTGATTCATTGCAGTTCAAAGGTGCAAAGATGCAAAACTTTAGAAGGGAGTTTGTTTAACACTCATGTAAATTCAACAGAGTCAGGGAACATATTGACAAAATGATTGAAACCAATCAGTATATCCTTGTAAACACGTACACTAATTCTCAATCCCTTTACTTGAATTTTTAAACAACCATCAGTTACCATATTTGCAGGCAAATGGTGATTACATACCATTATATAAAGGGCAAAAGTGAATAATTAGTTGTTTGATGTTTGCAGATTATTTCCACTCATTAATTTAGCAATGCAGCATTCCCTATTCTGATCAAGATGGACTGAATATTTTTTGTACAGGTAAAAGAGAGTTTGCTGGAAAATAGCAGCAGGTCTTGAAATAGCTGATGATTTTTCATTTAAAACTGTCAGCAACTTGGCATATAGCATGAGTGCACACCAAAGATTGTGGTGATCTTTGCCATCTCTGCCCTATATGGGACTTGTGAGTATATGGAGTACAGTGAAGGAGGATTAAGTTCCCCAGCACTCAACGCTCAAACAATCTGAGCTAGATTGGACCAGATGCAAGGACAGAGAGACAATAGATACCATGGGACTGTGGCATTTATACTTCTAGATTTTTTTTAACTGATCCTGTTTGCTTCATTATTTCCAGGTATGTTTTTGTCATTTTCTTTTAAAGAAAAATGATATGTTGAGTTGGTTTCAGCAGATTTAGTTCTGTGAAGGGTGTCACTGTGCTAGATGGTGCCAGGTTTTCCCTGCCAGTTTCCAGCTGAGTACTCATACAAGGTAAATAGGAACTTTTTTAAATCAGCGGCAAGAGTAAGTGGATGCGTGCAAATTTTGACCTGAAATTTCAGATTTTTGACATGTTTATGCAGAAAAAATATGCAATTGCTTTAAAAAGATACTACAGGTGCACAACCTTTTATCCGAACATCCAAATAACGAAAAGCTCCGAATAGCGGACATTTTTTCGGTCCTTGAAGAAAGGTCCTTGAAGACATTCACCGAGGGCGGTCCGCAGAGATGACAGCGGAACCTCCGGTCGGTCCTCAAAGAAAGGGGAACTAAATCCCCATTCATAAAAGAGAAGGTGAGGGTATATTGCACGGGAGGGTTAATAATTGACAATCTGCTGCTGCCTGCCCGCTGAGTTAAAAAGTTCCCACGGTAGACTCACGATACATAGTGTATCGTGAGTCTTGCGTGGGAACGTTTTAACTCAGCGGGCAGGCAGCAGCAGATTGTCGCTCCCTTCAGTTTCACCCCACCTACACCCCTCTGCTTCCCGGACATGTATGTGACCCCTTCCCTCCCCTCTCCAGCTCTCCGCCCATTGCACTGGCGCGGGGGCTTTGCACTGTCTTCACGTCGGCGATGCCAGCAGGTCAGTGCCAGTCACCGGAGACGTCAGGACCAACGGGACACCGACCCCCAGGCCCACTGCAAGCACGGAGATCCCAGAGACCCACAGCCAGCAGCAGCCCAGCCCCATTCCAACTCCAGAGCAACACGCTCGCCGTAGGGACAGAAGCTGATGGTGTGCAAGGTACGTCTTGTTCTTGGGGTTGCGGATGAGGGGGCGCAGCTCGGGCTGTGACGTCTCCGGCCATCCCCATGTACAGGAGCTGAGACTGGGAACTGTGGGGTTGTTTGCAGTTGCAGAGGGAGGGGGCAAGGGCGGTACAGTTCCCAGTCTCAGCTCCAGTCCAGGGGGGTGGCCGGAGACGTCAGGACCAACGGGACACCGACTGCAAGCACGGAGATCCCAGAGACTCACAGCCAGCAGCAACTCTAGCCCAGCCCCGCTCAAACTCCAGAGGAACCCGGGTTGCGGATGAGGGGGCGCAGCTCGGGCTGTGGGCGAACTGCCACTTGTCGCTGTAACGGCCCATCGGGGAGTGGGTTCCTGTTGGTCCTGACGTCTCCGGCCACCCCCCTGGACAGGAGCTGAGAGACGTCAGGACCACCAGAAGCCGCTCCCCGATGGGCCGCTATGGCGACAAGTGGCAGTTCGCCCACAGCCCGAGCTGCGCCCCCTCATCGGGACACCGACCCCCAGGCCCACTGCAAGCACGGAGATCCCAGATCAGCAACTCCAGCCCAGCCCCGCTCCAACTCCAGAGGAACACGCTCCCCGTAGGGGCAGAAGCTGATGGTGTGCAAGGTACGTCTTGTTCTTGGTGTGGCGCAGCTCAGGCTGTGGGCGAACTGCCACTTGTCGCCGTAGCGGCCCATCGGGGAGCGGATTCCTCTGGAGTTGGAGGGACAGGGAGACACAGCGGCTTTTGAGAATGGTGGGCAATCACTTCCAAAGTTCTGCCCACACAGTCAGTACACCTCTCCTACACTTGTCTCCCGCACTAAGATCATCTCGCAGAGAATGATCGCAGCCTAACCCTCCCTATTCTCTACTATTCTGCAAGAAAAAACTACATTGAAGACTCAAACTCGCGATCGAGTAACTGCCGGGATCGAGGCGCAAACTCGCGACCTTGCGGATATGAGCCGAGCACTCTACCACTGAGCCAGCCGTTAAAATCTACGCTAAAAATCTTCCAATCCGAAAGCCGAAAAATTCCGAATTACGAAAAGTGTCTGGTCCCAAGGCTTTCGGATAAAAGGTTGTGCACCTGTACTTGTAATGGTTTCCATCTGGGAGAATGCTAGCTCAGGCGTAGAGCAAGGAAGGATCTTTCACCTTCTCCAGGCTATTTGTAAAGTCTTTGCGAATTAGAGAGGTGCACCATTATCCTTTGAGCCTAATTGAAACAAGCCTTGATGAAAGATATCCCCAAGAGATATATGGAATAATTAGAAATCTCAATTTAAGTGACTTAAGCAATGTGTACTGCATCCAATTCTGGTAGCCACTTTGCAAGAAAGATGTACTGGTCTGGAGAGGGTGCTGATGTGAATGAAGAATTGGCCGAGAATGGAAAATTGTTGTAAATTGGGTAAACTTGGTTGTTTTCTTTGGATCAAAGGATGCTCAGGGGAAACTCAATTGAGGGTCCTGGGTTAAGTCAATATGGAGAATGCTGTGAGCAGAAGATCCAAAAAACTAATGGCTTAAAGTCTCATGGTAGGCATACTCAGGTGGGACATATTGACCTCGGCAGAAGGCAATAGAGCGATGGCTGCGGGAGGCAGCAGGGCAAGTTCTTCTTTGGCCGGCGCAGTTGCAAGGGCCAAATGGACCACAGGTCATGGTGTGGAAATGGAAAGAGCCACTGCAGCATCATCGAGGGCAGTGTGCAGAAGGTGCATGAAACAGCAGCAACCATGAAGGCAACCGACAGCATCGTGTCGGGCCAGGCTAGCTCCTACGTCATCGATATACCCACACTGACCCATTGCTGTCAAGATACCAGGTCTTACAGACTTGAGACTTGATAGATGCAAGATGGAGCCAGAGTGTGGTGACTCTTTATGTGCAGTCCCAGGTGAGAATCTACTATCATCCATTACAATCCTCCCACTCTTTTATTTTTGTATGATGCTACTCAAGTACGGTTTGATTTGACCAGATGGCATGCAAATAAAAGTTTTCCACTGTACCTTGGTACATGGCAATAATAATAAACTAAACCAACAGTAAACTGATTGGTGGGGAGAAGGGGAATTGCTTCCCATTTTCAAACATGTCCCAGGTGTCTCGCAAGCATGCTGTGGTGCAGGATATTAGGCTGACAGAACCTCCCTGTGCAAAGGACCATAACATCTATGGACAAATCGGAATAAAAGGTCAAAGCATAACTGTCGTCTGCATTTGAGTCGTCTTAGATTGATTATGTTCCCATCAAGATTTATACTGGCAGTCTCCAACTAGATAACCAAGAATATAAGCTCAGACTGATTATGTCCCTCCTGAAGGGGAAATAATTGGAGGGATACCAATAGCCTGGTGGGAGGTTTGCTTATACTAATTGGGAGAGTTTAAGCTGGTTTGGTAATGGAATGGGAGCCAAAGCAGTCATGTGGAAGATGAGAAAGTTGAGGGAAATATGGAAGTTAAAGGTTAAGGTTAAAGTTAGAGCAAGTGAGTTCAGCAGCCAGGAAAGGCAGGGGCAGGGGCAGGGACAGGGCAGGGGTGAGGAGGGTCTAATAGGTTAAACTGCATTTATTTTAATCCAAGACGCCTGACAGATAAGGCTGATAAACTCAGAGCATGGATAGGTACATGGAACCTGGATATTAAAGTAATTACAGACACATGGCTGAGCCATGGACTGACAGCTCAATGTTCCGGTTGACAGATGCTACAGATGAGAGAGAAGTAGGGGTAAGAGAGGAGGGGGGCAATGCTTTGTTGATTAGAGAGAACATTATGGCAGTACAGGAGGTTCTGCTATAACACAATAATTACATTTCCAAGAAACCTCCCATTGTGTTATAAAAGCATTTGTGTAAATGAGGTTAAGGGGGTTGGAGGGGCTAGGAGCTAGGGAGTTTCAGAGTTGCAATTTCAAAGTTATTTTTCCTTCAGGATTTTCAAATACAAAGGTCTTTTTAATAACTATTAATTTATTATTGTACAAGCAAACAGTACAAAAGGCCTTATGTTACATTGTTTAATAGTTATATTGGACAAGTGCCAATAGAAGCGACTACTTGTGAATTTCAATGATATCCTGGAAGAAACTAGCAGCCTGTTTTCTTAATAGACGTAGTGTCTGATTAGTGCAGGGAGGTTACACGTAAACAGTTTCTTTCCTCCAAACATTTTTTTGGACATTATTTTTCTGCTTGTGAATTTTCAGTGTAACATGGTATTCAGTGGTTTTCTGATTCCCAATCAAAATCGTGTTAAAACCAATTCTGCCCACGTAATACAAATACTGTTCCCTAATTCATCATTCCTGTTATCTCCAATTAATGTTACGGAGACGCGAGTTATAGCAGAACTACCTGTGTATAGACAAGATTTTTCTGGGGATTTTCCAAAGAGATTATACAGGCGGATCTCATAAAGGTGAAGGAGGCGATCATTTCTTGGGCGGCATGGTGGCACAGCGGTAGAGCTGGTTCCCGGGTTCCATCCTAACTATGGGGGCTTGTCTGTACTGAGTTTGTACATTCTCCCTGTGATCTGCGTGGGTTTTCTCCGGGATCTCCAGTTTCCACCCACGCTCCAAAGACATACATGCTTGTAGGTTAATTGACTTGGTATAATTGTAAATTGTCCATAGTGTGTGCAGGATAGTGTTAATGTGCGAGGATTGCTGGTCGGCATGGACACGGTGGGCTGAAGCGTGTCAGAGGTTATGGGGAGAAGGCAGGAGAATGGGGTTAGGAGGGAGAGATAGATCAGCCATGATTGAATGGTAGAGTAGACTTGATGGGCCGAATGGCCTATTTCTACTCCTATCACTTATGATCTTATGATCTTTCCATGCTGTATCTCTAAACTAAACTAAACTTTTAAGGGATTTATCTGTGGTCCCCTCAATAGGAATTAGAGGAGCAAATCAGTAGGGAGATCACAGGTAGCTGTAAGAATAATAAGATTGTAAAGGTAGGTGTAGTTAAGTTTCCTAACAGAACATTTAAAAGTTTGCATGAGAGAAGAACTTGTTATTTTTCAGATCTGGCAGTCTTAGCAGTGGGTGTCTAAGGAGCTGATGGAGGAGGGAGGGATTCAGATATTTGGATGATTGGGCTCCCATCCAGAGAAGGCAGGACCTGCAGATGAGGAAAAGGGTTGCACCTGAACTGGAGCAAATCAATAATCTCAGAGGGACGTTTACTGGTGCTACTCAGGAAGGTTTAAGCCAGAGTGACCCGGGATGGGAACGCAAGCAGAACATCAGCATGAGTGACTAATGGCAAGGTAGAGGGTATGACAATTAAGTCTGAAAGGAAGGGCAAGCAGGAATAGGTTAATGAACTTGGTGAGACCGATGGACTGAAATATGTTTAATTCAATGCAAGGAGTATTATGGGTAATGCCAAGGAATATAGAGCCTGGATCAAGGATTGAAACTATGAGGTGGTTGTGAGACGGATAGGACTGGCAGCTAAAGGTTCCAGAGTGGCAATATTTCAGATGTGATAGAGCGAGGTAAAAGAGGTGAAGGAGTTACAATGCTAATCAGGGACAATGTCACGGCAGAACTCGTGGAGGGCATCCTGAAGCATTCGTCCACTGAGGCAATATATGTGGAGCTCAAAAACAAGAAAAGTGCAATCTCTCTAATGGGATTATGGACAGATTATGGAAAGATGTAAAAGTAACAGGGTTGAGACCTGATCAAATTTAATAAAATTATTAGTGGTGTAGGGAAGGTAGATAGTTTTAATCTATTCCCCAGGGAAGAAATGTCAAATGCTGGAGGGAATAGCTTTAAGGTTAGAGGGGCACAGGTTAAAGGTGATGTACAGGGTGAGTTTATTACAGAGAGTGGTGGGTGCCTGGAGCGCTCTGCCAGGGTGGTGGTGGAAGCTGATAAGACAGTGACATCTGATGAGGCTTTTAGATAGGCACACAAATATATAGGGAATAGGGGGATATGAAATACATCCAGGCAGAAGGGACTCATGTAACTTGACAGCATGTTTCACACAGATATCATTGAACCAGCGGGCCTGTTCCTGTGCTGTACAATGCAAGACTGGGACTGCCAAAGTGCTAAGGGCTTGAATGGAGTGGAATTTGCCCAGGAAAGTTGTTTTGAGTTATGTAGGTACCTCTACTCGAGACAGAGAGTAAGACAACTAAATCTCTTGAAGAATATAAAGGATGTAGGTGTGTACTTGAGGGAAATCAGGAGGGCAAAAAGAGGTCATGACAGCTTTGGCAGATAAAATAAAGAAGAATCATAAGAGTTGCTGTTTGTATATTAAAAGAATAAAGTAATAAGGGATAAAATAGGGTCCCTTAAGGATCAATATGCTCATCTATGTAGGGAACCACAGGATATTGGCACGATCTTGAACAAATATTTTTCATCCATATTTACCATGGGGAAGTTCATGGAAGGTAGAGAACTCAGAGCAGGGGTGAATTCAAGTTGTGAAATATCTTCACATTACCAGAGAGGAGCTGCTGGCAACCTTAAACCACATAAAGGTGGAACATTCCCCAGGCTTGACCAAGTGTATCCTAGGATATTGTAGGAAGCCAGGAAAGAAATTGCTGGAGACCTGGTGGAGATATTTGTATTAATCATATTTAGCCTTAGATGTGTTACAAGAGAACTGAGGGGAGGGGAGGTTGCTAATAATGTGTCTTTATTTAAGAAACGCTACAAGGACGAACAGAGAAGTACAGGCCAGCGAGCCTAAAATAAGGCTTGGGAAAGTTACTGGAGGGGATTCTGAGAGGAAGTATCTACCAGTATTTGGAAAGACAAGCACTACATGGTCTTTGCATTGAAAATTATCATAAATTAATTGTGTTTTGTGAAGAGATGACCAAGAGGATCGATGGGGCATGGCAATAGATGTTGTCCACAATTAGGTTAATATAATACAGGGTAGAAATTGAAAAATATCACACATTCTTATATCCTAACATAAATTAAATTACTCTTCACATAGTCTTCCTGCACTTGCTAACTCACACTGGCACCCAGTGCACATTTTGACAATAATACTTTTATCTACATATCTACCCATGCCTCAGTCAGCATCCTTCAGGGTTATGGCCTGAGAGAAATCTGTGTGATTCAAATACCAGCTTAGCACATGTTCTCACTTTCTTCGCATCATCCTTAACACGATACTTGCTGCCACCAAAGCTCTGGAATTCTTTTCCACAATCTATACATGTCCACAGCCCTCCTTGAAAAATCATCTCTTTAACTTTAATTTGTAGAAAAATCCAGAAATATTTAAAACAGATGGCCATGTGCTATGACTTGTTGGGCACAACTGCTCAAAGTTAAACTGTAAATTAAAATAAAGGCGATATTTCAGATGTCGGAAATCTGAAATAAGATCATGTTGCTGGAAATACTCACTAGTTCAGGCATTATCTGTGAAGCATCAACATTTAAATTGTGTACTACTGAGTATTGAAAGAAAATAAATTGGAGAGAAAGTTAGTGGGTGGTGCATGGTACAAAGATAAAGGTTTCGGAGAGCAATGGTGGAGTAAAGGTGGGGAGATTATATTGTGGAAAATTCAAACAAGCATTAGAACGGGTGATGGGTTGCACTAATGCAATGGCACTGAGAAGCAGGGATCTTGGAGCTGTAGATCAGAAATGGATTGAAAAATGCCACACCTCTCTCACAAGTATCACAGTAACTTCAGTGTGGAGTCATTGGAGTTACCTTTCACAGTGATATCAGGTCATGGCACCCATCATTTCATACCCAAAATGAGAAAGACAATTTAAAAAATAGGATAGCGGTGAAAACAAAGTTAATAGGAAAGAAATGGAAGAGACGGAGAGAAACAGTGGTATGAAAGAATAATACATCTACAAATAAAACTATTTTCTGTAAATACACAAGGAGTTACCACATAAATATAGTTGACAAAAGAAAAGCATTATTTGACAAATATTGCAAAATAATATTGTAATTGTAATAATTTATTGATATTGGTTTATTAATGTAATGTGTACTAAAGCAGTGAAAATTTGTTTTACTGCTATCCAGGCAAATTATGCCATGAGGACAATAGATAGAGCAAAACAAAAGGAAATGAAGTGTGGAATATGACGTGACAATGGTGACAAGAGAAAGTACAGAATTTAAAAAGTGCAAATGCCTCAACAAGGTGGATTGTGAAATCAGGAATACATCCTTAACATTCAAGAGTCTGATTCCAATATTAAATGTTTGCTGCATGTAAATTATGGTCCATTAACACTTCCCCAAAGAGACATATATAAATAATACAATAGAAATTGCTCCATTACTTTGAAAACAAAAATATGAAGTGTAGCAATTATGGATCAACTAATTACCACAACATTTACAAATAGATTGTGACCCAATTATTGTTTTCAAGTAAAACATCGTGTATTGACTTCCGGGTTGAACATGGAATGAACAGCTGTGTGTGAGCGTGGCTCCCGATTTCTGGTCAAGTCTACTTGTTTATCTTTGTTATATTTTTGAGATAACCCGCTATTAAACACTATGAAGGACTCGAGGCAGTATTAAGCATCTGAAACAGTAAATAAAATGATCCGTCAAGCTAAAACCGGTGGAAAAGACAGTGAAGTCTCCAGCAAGAGTGCTGCAGCTTTGGCACCGCTGCCTGAACATGGATCTCGAGAGGCTTCGTTCAGCACTCCTTGCTGATATGACACAAGCGTTTAACTCTGACCTCAAAAGAGAACTTTTTTTTTTTTTTTTTTAATATTTTATTTTTATTAGAAGTACAGTAAATTACAGTAATACACATCACATATATCTTATTACATTTGTTGTACCACTTCGTTTTTCGAGCTTTAAAAAAAGGTAGAAATAAAAGAAGTAAGGAAAGTGAGCAAGAATCGTGAAGGTGCAGGAAAGTGTTGAGAGAAGAAAGCCCCTTAGGGAAGAAGTTAGAGAAGGAAGTAAAGAAAGAAAATAGACCCTAGAAAGAAAAGAAAAAAAAGGAAAAACAATCGCTCTATTATAACACAAAACTCCGCAAAAAAGGATATACCAACCGTGTTTTTATTTTTTAATTTTATACCCCCCGTTACCAGATCCTGGTACCATTTATATTTTAAATTACTATTGCACCTCATGCTTGTAATAGTTCCATAATGCAGACCACGTCTTTCGGAAGTGGTCTGCTTTGCCTGCTAGGAGGAGTCTCATCTCTTCCAGGTGTAGTGTTTCGAACATGTTTGAAATCCACATTTTTATTGTTGGTATTGGAGCATTTTTCCAAAATTTGAGTATACGCTTTTTTCCCATTATTAGCCCGTAATTAAGTAAGTTCTTTTGAAACACGTTTAATTCGGGGTTACCTTCCGATATTCCAAAAATGATCCATTCTGCTTTTGGTACAAGTTTAATTTTAATTAATTTTGTGAAGATTTCAAATATTTAGTTCCAGAATTTTTGGATTTTTATACAAAAAACAAAAGAGTGCGCTGTGGTAGCTTCTTGTGACTGACATTTATCACAAATGGGTGAGACATTGGGGAAAAGTTTATTTATTTTAGTTTTTGAATAATATAGTCTATGTAATGTTTTAAATTGAATTAGAGTATGTCGTACGTTGATCGAGCATTTATGCACATATAGTAAGTGTTTATCCCAGCTCTCTTTTGAAATTTTTATAGCTAGTTCTTGTTCCCAGTCTCTTCTAATACCATCGGTTGTAGGTATTTCTATATTTAAAATAATGTTGTATAAATATGATATTAGATTTGCTGATTCAGCCTTTGTCTTCATGGCTTCATCCAATAAGTCTGGGGGCATGTTATGATAGTCTTTTGTGTATTTTTTCAGATAGTCACGGATTTGAAGATATTTAAAATATTGATTATTTTTCAAATTATATTTCAGTTGTAATTGTTGAAATGATAATAATTTTCCTAATTCATACAAGTCTCCGAGCGTTTTGATTCCCATTCTTTCCCATTGTGTAAATGATTTATCTATAATTGAAGGTTTAAACGACGGGTTATTGACTATTGGCATTAAAAGAGATAGATTTCTTAATTTTAGATTCTGTTTTATTTGTTTCCAAGTTTTAATTGTGCTATGTATCATTGGATTTTTATTATAATTTTTGTTATTCAGATTCATTGGTGAGAGGAGAGTCGCTCCTGTATTACACGGAGAGCAGTCCTCTCTCTCCATTACAATCCAGTCCACCTGCTGGGCAGAGTTGTCCAGCAGGTGAATCATATTTTTAATATTTACTGCCCAATTATAGTACATAAAGTTAGGGAGCGCTAGACCACCCATCTCTTTTGGTTTACTAAGGTGTGCTCTTTGTATTCTGTGGGATTTATAATCCCGTATAAAATTTGTAATGTCTGAGTCTAGTTTTTTGAAAAACTTTTTTGGAAGATAAATAGGTATTGATTGAAATAAATATAGGATTTGTGGTAAAAAGATCATTTTAATAGCATTTATTCGACCTATTAAAGACATCGGGAACGTTTTCCAGAATTTGATTAGATTATTTAGTTTCTTAAGTAAGGGGCTATAATTGGCATTAAACATAGCGTGATAATTTCTAGTGATTTCAATTCCTAAATATTTAAATTTTTCTGTGGCTATTTTAAAGGGGAATTTCAAGAGATGTGTTGAGTCTTTCGGATTTATCAAAATCCTCAATTAGATTTAATATGTTTGGTATACTGATTTGGGGTTTTGTGATATACAGTAGTACATCGTCTGCGTATAAGGATATTTTGTTATTTGAGTATTTTGTATTATAACCGTAAATATCCGGGTGTGTTCTGATTTTTTCAGCTAAAGGTTCAATTACCAGAGCAAATAACAGCGGTGATAATGAACATCCTTGTCTATTGCCCCTTGATAATTGGAATTTCGTAGATAGTATATTATTAGTTAATATTCTAGCCGTGGGTTTGTTATATAATAATTTTATCCATGCGATGAAGTTCTCTCCCATTTGAAATTTTTGCAATACTTTAATCATATAATCCCAATCTACTTGATCAAACGCTTTTTCTGCGTCCAATTAAATGATAGATAACTCTTGTTCTTGAGGTTTGTGAGAGTGCATTATATTAAGCAGACGTCTCAGGTTATTAAATGAATGTCTCTTAGGTATAAATCCCGTTTGATCCTCATTTATTAATTTACTAACATATTGACTTAGTCTTCTAGCTAGTGTTTCCGCTAATATTTTTTGATCCGTATTTAACAAAGCAATAGCTTCATATGAGCCTGGTTCTTCTATATCTTTATTTTTTAAAGTATTAATGTGATCGTTGATTCTGCTAGTGTTTCAGGTAAGATTTGTTCTTTAAAAGCGTTTGTATACATTTTCTGTAGACGTGGTGTAACTATGTCGTAAAAACATTTATAAAATTCATTACTGAAATCGTCTGGTCCTGGTGTTTTTCCATTCTTAAGTGTGTTTATTGTGTCTTCTATTTCCTCAGATGTAATTTGTGCTCCCAGTTCCTCTTGTTCCTTCAGTTCTAGTTTTGGAAGGTTACAATTGTTCAAAAATTCTGAAACTTTATTATTGTCTATTGGCGTTTTCGATGTGTATAAATTCTTGTAAAATTGAGCAAATCTTTTATTGATATCATTAGGTAGTGTTAATAATTCCCCTCTATCTGATTTAATCTTTAAAATTGCATGATCTTTTTCCCGTTTTTTCAGTTGGCGTGCCAAAAGTTTATGGGGTTTATCCCCAAATTCGAAATGTTCTTGTTTTGTAATTTGGAATAATCTTATAACATTCTCTGACAATAATTTATTTAGCTTAAATTTCAGTATTAACATTTTATTATGTTTATCCATAGTTGGATCTTTAGCATTATCTATATCTAGTTGTCTGATTTGTTCTTCTAATTGTCTTTGTTCATTCTTATTCTTTTGTTTTGAAAAGCTTGATATGAGATAATGACTCCTCTAATAAATGCTTTGAAGGATTCCCATAGTAAAGTGGGCGATATATCTGGTGTATCGTTTGTCTCAAAAAATAGGTCCATCTGTTTTTTTAGATATGTACTCCCTTGTGGGTCTTTCAGAATTTGCGAGTTAAACCTCCAGAACGATTTGTTCGTAGACATTCCTTCTAATTTTAAAACAAAAGTTAGCGGGGAGTGATCTGAAATCGTATTGGCGTGATATTTAGGGTTCATAGTATAAGGGATTAGTTTTGTATCCACTAGGAAGTAGTCTATACGTGAGTATGATTTGTGTACCATTGAATAAAACGAGTATTCCCTTCCAGTCGGATTCGCGATCCTCCAGACGTCTGCTATATTTGTATTTTTTATATATGTATTTAAGAGTTCACTAGTTTTAGATTTCATATTACCTCTTTGTTTTTGCATCGATTTATCTAAGTACGGATCTAAAACACAGTTGAAGTCTCCTCCAATTATAACATTTTGGTAGTTAAATTCTGCGATTGTATTCAGGATTTTATTAAAAAATTGAGGATTATCAAAATTGGGCGCATATATGTTTACCAAAGTGATTGGCGTAGCATGGATCTCTCCTGTAACTATAAGATATCTCCCTTCCTTATCTGATATAATGTTCTTTGATTTGAATGGTATTCCTTTGCGAATAATAATTGCGGTGCCTCTGGATTTCGAAGTATATGAGGAGTGAAATGTTTGGCCTATCCAATTCGCCCACAATCTCATCTGATCTTGATGTTTAAGGTGCGTTTCTTGTAGAAAAGTAATGTCCGTGTTATATGATTTCAACTGAGCTAATATTTTGCCCCTTTTAATTGGTTCATTAATACCCCTTATATTCCAGCTACACAGTGTGATTCCTCCCATTTTCTTTTGTTTATCATCTTGCATTTTCTCTGATTTTAATACCCTTATTTATTACGGTGCATCCATACCTCAGGACTCTGGATATTTGGGGGGCGTTTATATTACTAACTTCCTTGGTAGATCCCTTTTGCGATTGTCCTTGAAAAAAAAACACATAGTAGTGACATATTGTGATTAAAAAAAAAATTGAACAAGTAAAATTACAGTGTCTGAAGTATTCGACAATGTAGTGCGTGTCCCATGCGTCTGTGGGATTCGACATCTATTCGACTTCCGAAGTTGATGTTGTACAATTAGCTCCGCTCCCTTTATTACTCTAAACCTAGGAGGGCGGTACCATTTCAAAATCAATTATATTTCACCCAATTACACTATATATATATATATATATATTTTTTTCATTCAGGCTTATCAGATCTGTGTTCAGCCACTGTGAAATTTATTTATCTAACACTTTCATCTATTAATTATTTATAATTAGTTATACCTTTGATAATAGTAAGCTGTTAGCTGTAAGGATTAACCAGAAACAGGCTCCTAGAATTATGTGCCTGAGTCTCCTACCTTCCCCACACGAACTACATAGCACTTAAACTTTCAGTATTATCTACTTTAATTCTAAAATTTGTTATCTCTATATATGAGCTAGTCATTCTTTTTAGCACATTATTACATTTTGCCCATTATATAGTTCAGGTTAGTTTCCATTTATATTTCTATATTAGTATTGTTAATTATTGTTAATTCTCTAAATTTTGTAAAGCTATTTTAAGATCTTAAACCGCCATTTGTCCTTGTGATGTTTTCCACATTCGGCTCTGCTGTTCGTCTCTGCGTTGCTTATCAGTCTTTCCTTCATTTTGAACAAAGAATGTCCTTGAGTTGAATTCCAAAGCGTCCAAAGGAGATAAGGTGTCTAGACCAGCGCACGTGGAAATGCTCTTCCATTTTAAACTTTTAGAGAATGGTGTTTCTTCCCTTATCTTCGGGTGTTCTCTGTGAAGTAATAAAAGGAAAGAATTTGTTCATATCGTCCCGCTGCCTTGATTAATCTTTTGTTTCTGCCACAATCTCTTGGGCATATTTATAAGATGCGTCCAAATTAGTGAAAGTTTTCTCTTTTCCCTTGAAAGTAATGTGCATCCTGGCCGGATAAAAAACGCCACATCTGACATCTTTAACTCCATGGAGAATCTGTCTTGTCTGTGAGAACTTTCTTCTCTTTTGCACAATCTCATAGGGATAATCACGGAGGAGTTTGATAGAGTCGTTTCCAAACGTCATCTTCACTCCGTATTTGATTTTTTTCATCAGCTCTTCAAGTGCTAAAATGTCCCGAAGTTTGACTATGATCTGTCGTGGGTGGGCTGGTTCTACTTGTGATCTTGGCTTAAATCTAGGTATTCGATGTGCCACTTCAATTTACGGTTCCACAGGTAAATTGAGTACATATTTGATTAAGTTGGCAGTGAACTCACGGGCGTTCTTTCCCTCTGCTCCTTCAGTTACTCCCAGTATACGTAAATTTTGGCGTCTTGAGCGAGCTTCGAGATCAAGACATTTATCTGAGACTTTCGCCAGTTGACGCTTGAGGCTGTCTAGTTCTAGCTTCATTCCCTGCATATCTTCAGCCATTTGATCAACAATTGTTTCCATGTCGTTCATTACAGTTACATGTGAAGAAACAATTACATGCACAGCCTCAAACTTCTTCTTAGATTCTTCTTCCCCTTTATTAATTCTCCTCGTTAGATCTTCTTGCACATCCTCAATTCGTTTTTGTATAATGCCAATGCAGTCAATAACTTTTTGATTACCAGCATTGATGTTCGACATATTTTCCATCAATTTAACAATAATATTTTCCATCATTTTTGAGTTTCCAGCCTCAATATCCTTTCTCAGTTCTCTTACCGAGTTCTTTATCTCCTCCATTTCATTTTTCTCCTTAGTAGCTGTAAAGAGTTGAAGTCTAACACACTGTAACCTTTACTGAGTCCTTTATTATAGCACATGGTACACACGTCCCAGCACTGACTGCATCTAGTCTTCAGGCGTGCTAGAACCAACAGGAAGGAACAAAGGGAGGATCTCACAGTTATACTGATATGGGTAGGCGTGGTTAGTGGTATTGAGGTAGCTACATTATAGGTTGCATGCATAAACCATCTACATCCTTCCCCTTAGGAAATTAAGAAATCAAAGAAACAACAGTGGCAGGAAGATTATACAAAACCTGCAAATCTAAACAAAATCACCGTAGTGGTCAGGAGGTCTGACAACCCGACCCGAGCGGGTGCGCATGGCACCCTCACCCTCCCCACCCGAAAGAAGAGGAGGAGGAGCAGGAACAGCTGGAATGGAGAACGCAGGCGGAGACTCAGCCTGGAATGCGGAAGGGGAGCCGACCGGCACAGGAGAGCCTGGGGAAGGGGACTGTGCAGGAGAGATTGGAGCAGGCGGTGAGAGAGGAGCGCGGGAAGGGGAGGAGCAGACAGGGGTTGAGAAACCCGGAGGAGCATGGTGAGGGGACCGCGGCGAATGGGCAGATGGGGGCATGCGAGTCGAAGGGTAGTTAGAGGGAGCAGGCTCGAATCGCAACCGAGGAGCATGCGGGGCCACAGGGGATGGCTTAGGCTCGTTGACAGCCAACAGGTGCTGGCGGCTGCGGCGATAGATAGTCCCTTCAAAGTCCACCAAGTAGGACCGTGGCGAATTATCCACCCCGACCACGGTTGCGAGTCGGGAGAAACCGGTGGAAGTCTGCAAGCGAATGACCTGGCCAGGCTGCAGAGGTGAGAGGGGGCGGCATTCTGCGGGTATTCTGGGCTGCTGGTGAAATGAGTGAAGTTCCACTTCACGGCAAAAGCTTTGAACTCAGCGCTGGTTGTCGTGGGAGCATTTGTCCAGAGGTATTTGCCAGAACGAGCTTCTGGCATCGAGGACCGAAAACACTGTGGCCTGACCGACCTGGGCAGCAACATCTTCTACAGTCCGCATAGCGTAGTGGGGACGTTTTATAGCCATATTTAAATCATTGGGGTTGATGCACACCCGTATTTCATTCTTACCCTTCTTCATGGTGGCGACCATGGTGGAGACCCATTCGGTGGGATCGCTGACGGCTTCCAACACCCCCATTTTAACCATGTTGTTCAGCATGGCTTCCACCTTGTCCTTCATAGCTAATGACACCCTGTGTGGGGCACGGATCACAGGCGTGACAGAGGGGTCAGTAGCAATCTTGTACACAAGAGGCAGCTTCCCCAATTTGTCATCGAAGAGGTCGGGGTACTCGGAGAGTGGATTCAGCATCACCCGCACTTCGTGGACCGTGCGGTCGAAAGACACCAGGCCAAGGTCCTGGCAGGCTTGATTACTCAAAAGAGTAACGCAGTCACAGTCCAGAATGAAGAACGACAGGTCACGGGATGCTTTCTGCAGCACACAGTGGAAGGTGGCCCTCCCCACAGGCGTTAGCTCTTCTCCCCCATAGGCACGTAGTACAGAGCGATCAGCAGTCAACAGCTCATTATTCCTTATCTTGTTGAACAGTGATGTTGACATAACATTCACTTTTGCACCCGTATCTAGCTTCGCAGAGAAAGACTTGTTGTTCACAGTAACGAGCACCGAAGGATCGGGGAGGCGAGATCGGCTATGGAGGAGAATGTAAACACTGGTGTCTCCCATGGAAATGCTGAGCTCAGAGTCGGGGGCAGTGTCGACAGAAGACTGAGAATCGAGGTCATTATCAACCTGCTGAAGGTTGTTTAAGAATTGTCTGGAAGGTTGGGGAGCGTTCCCACGGGAGCGGCACACAGCTGCAAAATGGTTCAGTTTACCACAGAAATTACAGGCTTTTCCAAATGCCGGGCACTGGGACTGCATGGAGTGGACATAACTGCAGTTGGGGCACTTCTTGGTATTCGGGACCCTGGATGTGCGGGCGGGACGCGGCGGAGGGCGAAGATTGTCTTGCCTGCGACGAGGCACGGCGAAGCCCGTTAGATTTATAGCACGGTTTTCAGACCCCCTCAGCCCATGAGGCGGGACAACCACTTCAGTGATACGGCAGGCATGCATTGCCTGAGTTAGAGTGAGGTCCGGCTTCTGAAGCAGATCTGCACGTAGTTTCTGATCTAGCATGCCGGTGACCAGGATATCCCTGGTAAGTTGATCACGCATGGTATCGAAACGGCACCGCTGAGCAAGGTAGCGCAGGTCGGCGATAAAACACTCAACAGGCTCATCAGGCTGCTGCTTACGAGTAAAGAATCTAGCCCGCTCCAATATGCGGTTGGAGGGCAAGTCACAAATCTCCGCAAACTTGCGCAAGAGACATACCGGGTCATTAGCAGATTCCGCCGGCGCGACGACCTGGTCGTTGTCATCCAGGACCTCTGGAGTGTAGACGAAAGCTTGAGCCCGTTTCATGGTGTCTGGCCCGGCAAGGTTCAACAGAAGGGAGGCTTTGACCGCTTCTGGGTCATTTCGGTGCACAATGTTAACAAAGTGTTTGAAGTCCAACACAAAAGTCGCCCATCGTTCCGCAATGTCAGCGTCAAAGACAAGGGGAGATGGCTTTCGGCATGAAGATGCCAAGACAAAATGAAATTAAACACTGATACAAAAGGGAGAAATAAAAATCGATAAACAGGAGGCGCTAGGCTTACTTGCTGACACCATGTAAAGAATTGAAGTCTAACACACTGTAACCTTTACTGAGTCCTTTATTATAGCACATGGTACACACGTCCCAGCACTGACTGCATCTAGTCTTCAGGCGTGCTGGAACCAACAGGGAGGAACAAAGGGAGGATCTCACAGTTATACTGATATGGGTAGGCGTGGTTAGTGGTATTGAGGTAGCTACGTTATAGGTTGCATGCATAAACCATCTACAGTAGCCATCTCAGTCTTGGCTCTTGTAGCCATTCCAGAATCCACTTCAGAGGTCTGTTCTTCAGTTTTCTGTGCTTTCAGCAGTTTTGAGATTGTTCTCAGAGGGCTCTGAACTGAAGACGGTTTTTTCATTTAAAATCCTTTATCCTCTGTTTAAATCACAGCGCTTACTGATGACGTCATCAGCGCGACGCCCCTTTGCTCCGGTGAGTTTTTTTAATTGGTCCCGACCTCCAGACCCGATTTTAACGCGAAAAATCGCGATTTTACAGGAGCGGAGCTAAAAGTTGCGACTGCTAGTCCAGCATGGCGCCAAAAGAGAACTTGAAGTGGTTTGCCGCCGGTGAACACCAGTCTGGAGCAAGTTAAATCCTGTTACGAAATGCATGATGAACGCATTCACAAGGTTGAAGACGGCCTGAATGTCCACCCCGTGACATTCGACCGTGAGCGCCGAAACTGTCATAGCTACATTACAGAGTGAAAACGCACTCCTGAAAATGAAGCTAGATGACCTCGAGAACCGGTCGCGGAGATCCAACCTAAGGGTGGTCGGGACTTCCGAAAAGCTGGACGGTTCGGACCCTGTTAAATTTATGACTGAGATTTTTGAAGAAGTGCTGGGGGCTGATTTCTTCCCAAGACCTCTTATGCTTTCGCATGCCCACCGAATTGGACCTACACCATACGTCCCGAATATCAAGCCATCTAATAGGTATGTTGCAAAGCCTACCTGAAGCGTCGCTGAAAATCTGTCGCTACGGGTGTGCGCGATTTTGGCGCCGTTTAGAGGGGGGCGGGTTTAAAACGCGATTTTCTCTAGGCTGTTCCAATCGAAGATGTTCATCCTAGTTAATTATTAACGAAAAATCGCTGGAAGACCCCGTCGCAAAAGCTATTATTAGTTTTAAAGGCCTTGTATAAGAGTTATAGTAGTTTAAAAATCAATCTCTAAACCCGCGACCACCGACAGCCGTCAGGGTTGCATAGAGCAGACAGTAGAAGGTATGCTGTTTATTTTTACATTAAAAAGGGCTTCTTAACATCCCTTTATACAAAGTTTAATATTGCGAGAAGCTAAGTTTGGGCCCATTATATCCCGCAGTATTTTTCTGGGCATTTGAGGGCACAAATCTACCGCAATGTGAACGTTCTAAACCAGTGCGTTCACAGGATCCCACTAGAAAGCTGATTTAAAATGGACTTTAATTTACAGCAATTGAACACAAAATTCCTTCCATTTTCCTATAAATTAATGTAAATGAGATTTAAAAATCATGTTTTATTGTGAATTATTTATGAATATTATTTGGACACAGGCTATTTAAAAATGTTAATCATTTATTAAGAAATGGATAGATGTTTAGATCTAGTAATTGAAGTTTGAAATTAGCTACACTTGGGTAACTAACTAATTATATGCTTTAATTTCAGGTCATCCAAGTAAGATTATTTTATATTTGTTTCAGAATGGTTCAATCTACGATAACTGAAAATTTCATTCAGTTCTCTTAATTTTTAAGAAAGTTATGGGCTTTTGACTGCACACGATCACAGCTTTTTTGTTATGTCCATAGAAAATCAATAGGGAACAAGATGCTAATTTCCGAGTATGAAAATGGCCATAACTTTTTAAATACTTGAGATATGAAAGTAAATTAGGTGTCAAATTAAACTTCTTTTTATGCTTTATTTGATGGGATAAGTTACAGACTTGATTTTTTTAATCTCAAAATTTTGTAACATTGCTACATTTAAGCCAAGAGTGTTCCTGGTTCTCTTTCATTACTTCCACAATAAACATTGTATCATCACCAAACGGAGGCAGGAGCTGTCCTTCCGAGGGCACAGGGTACTTTTTCATGAGGATTTCAGTGCAGAGCTGGGGAGAAAACGTGCAACTTTTAGGGAAATAAAATCCCTGTTCTACGAGAAAGGAGTTTTGTTTGGCCTCCTGTATCCTCCCCGGCTCCAGGATACCCATGAAGGTAAAAAGCACTACTTCGATACACCAGCGACTGCCAAAAAGTTTTACTACTCGTGCTGGGGAGGTGACGACCGTGAAGAACAATGACCTTTTAGGATATTCACCCGGCATTGGCACGACCTCCTGCCGCGGTAAACTGTTAATCTTTGTAAGATTTGTTAAATCTTCAGTTTAATTTGTGGAACTCGACTGAGCTGAACTGCAATGCTACAGAATTTGAGTAGTGAGTCGAGGACTTTTACCCAGCGAAAATGTAAATGTCTATAATTGCTCTCTGGGATACAATTTTTGACTTCCTTCTTTCTCGTAATGCTTTGCTTGTCCAGGGTTATCTTTAGCCTATATATCTTAAAAGTAGAATAAACGACTGTACAACTTTCAAAGAAGGGAGCCACCCTCAATTGAATCTAACATTTTAGTTAGGGAACGCTTTGGTAGTTTTTTGTTTTGTTAATGCCTGCGATCGTCCTCAGTCGGGGAAGAAGATCTAGGTTTTTGGGGGTTAAATGTTTTTTTTTGTTATTGTAAGGGGATGAGGGAAAGGTTTTTGGGTAATGGCAGCTTATTCTTTGATTGTTACAAATGCACTCGACTTTCTTTTTTTTCTCATCTCTTTTTTTACCCCCATTGTGGGCTCTCACATGCAGCCTTCGCGTGGTTTTGGATGGCAGACCCTGTATGTATTTTTGAAACATACATTTTGAAATATGGCTAATCGTGATATTGATGGAGGCTATCCTGTGAGGTTTATAGCTTGGAATGTAAAGGGGCTTGTTAAAAGAGCTAACGTTTTTCTCATCTAAAACAACTAAAAACAGATATACTATTTTTCCAAGAAACTCACTTAAGACTGCAAAATCATAATAGACTGCGTAAAATGTGGGTTAGTCAGATCTTTCACTCCAGATTTAATAGCATGTCCAGGGGTGTGGCAATATTAATCAACAAAAGAATACAGATTACACCGTCCGACGTAGTCAGTGACCCTAATGGCCGGTTTATTATAGTTTCCGGGTGTCTTTTTCAAAAACCTGTCGTTTTAGTGAATGTTTATGCCCCTAATTGGGATGATGTTCACTTTGCAAATAAGGTTTTGTCATTAATACCCGATCTGAACACCCACCAGCTAATTTTTTCGGGAGACCTGAACTGTGCTATTGATCCACTGCTTGATAGGTCTAGTTCTAAGGGGACACCTTCAGGTATGGCAAAGACCTTCTCACTGTTTATGCAACAAATGGTTCTGTGGACCCCTGGAGATTCCTGAACCCAACGGCTAGACAATTCTCTTTTTTTTTTCTCATGTTCACCGTTCTTTTTCCAGAATAGACAATTTTTTTATAGACAGCCCCTTCATTCCGATGGTTAAGAAAATTGAATATACTGCTATAGTAATATCAGATCACTCGCCTGTGATACTGGACCTAGACTTTCCTTTAAACATTAGAGAATGGCCTCTCTGGAAACTCAACCCCCTTTTGCTTTCCAATGAAAAATGTTGCAGTTTTGTATCGGCTAACATAGACACATTGCTTGAGATGAATAAAACCGAGTCCGTATCCTGCTCTTTACTTTGGGAAATGTTAAAAGCCTACTTGAGAGGTCAAATCATATCTTATACTTCATACGCCAATAAAGAACGCAAAAAGGAAATACAAACCCTGTTACAATCCATCTTGACCCTGGATAGGCAATATTCTGAAGCACCCATCGTCCAATTATATAAAACCTGTGCTGATTTACAAACAAAATTCAATCTTCTATCTACTAATCAAACAGAGCAACTAATTCTCAGGATTCGTGGTCTTTATTATGAATACGATGATAAGGCGAGTCGGCTTATGGCTCACCAACTGAAGCGTCAATCCGCGTCACAACTTATTCCTCAGATAAGAGACATACACCAAGACATAACAAGCAATCCAAAAGAAATAAACAATACTTTCACAGCCTTTTATTCTTCACTTTACACCTCAGAATTCCCCTTGGATACAATGAATATGGAAAATTTCTTAGACGATTTGGAAATACCTACTCTGGATTTAGAAGAGGCAGAAGATCTAGACCAAGCCCTTGGGCAGGAAGATTTTAAATGCCATTATGGCGATGCAGAGTGGTAAAACCCTGGGCCCTGACGGCTACTCATTAGAATTTTATAAGAAATTTAAGGATAAGCTCACACCAGTTCTTTTAGAAATGTTTCAAGAATCTTTGGAAAATGGTTCATTATGCCCCACCCTTTCACAGGCATCTATTTCACTTATTCTTATAAAAGACAAGGATCCGACTCAATGTGGATCATACCGCCCCATCTCACTTTTGAATGTAGATGTAAATATTTTGGCTAAGGCGCTGGCTTGCCGTTTAGAATGCCAACTTCCCAAAATAATCTCAGAAGTTCAAACAGGTTTCATTAAAAATCGTCATTCCTTTTCTAATATCCGCCGACTGGCCAGTGTGGTCTATTCGCCCAGTGCATCTTCGCGCCCAGAGGTTGTTATCTCTTTGGACGCGAAGAAGGCATTCGATCAAGTGGAGTGACCATATTTGTTCAGAGTCTTGGAGAGATTTGGATTTGGCAAAACATAGAAACATAGAAACATAGAAATTAGGTGCAGGAGTAGGCCATTCGGCCCTTCGAGCCTGCACCGCCATTCAATATGATCATGGCTGATCATCCAACTCAGTATCCCGTACCTGCCTTCTCTCCATACCCTCTGATCCCCTTAGCCACAAGGGCCACATCTAACTCCCTCTTAAATATAGCCAATGAACTGGCCTCGACTACCCTCTGTGGCAGAGAGTTCCAGAGATTCACCACTCTCTGTGTGAAAAAAGTTCTTCTCATCTCGGTTTTAAAGGATTTCCCCCTTATCCTTAAGCTGTGACCCCTTGTCCTGGACTTCCCCAACATCGGGAGCAATCTTCCTGCATCTAGCCTGTCCAACCCCTTAAGAATTTTGTAAGTTTCTATAAGATCCCCTCTCAATCTCCTAAATTCTAGAGAGTATAAACCAAGTCTATCCAGTCTTTCTTCATAAGACAGTCCTGACATCCCAGGAATCAGTCTGGTGAACCTTCTCTGCACTCCCTCTATGGCAATAATGTCCTTCCTCAGATTTGGAGACCAAAACTGTACGCAATTCTCCAGGTGTGGTCTCACCAAGACCCTGTACAACTGCAGTAGAACCTCCCTGCTCCTATACTCAAATCCTTTTGCTATGAAAGCTAACATACCATTCGCTTTCTTCACTGCCTGCTGCGCCTGCATGCCTACTTTCAATGACTGGTGTACCATGACACCCAGGCTACAAAACATTTGTAGCCTGGGTTAAGCTATTATATCATTCACTCTTAGCATGTGTACAGACAAATTATTTGCGATTTGATTATTTTCCATTAACACGTGGCATTCGTCAAGGCTGCCCTTTGTCTCCGCTTCTTTTTGTGATTGCAATTGAGCCTCTCTCTATTGCACTTAGGTCAACCACATTATTCCAGGGCATTAGGAGAGGAAACAGGGTACATCATGTGTCTCTATATGCCGATGACCTCCTTCTTTATGTGAGTGACCCTACAGCTAGCTGCCCTGCAATTGTGTCCTTGTTAGATCAGTTTGGAACTTTCTCTGGCTATAAACTGAACCTCCCAAAAAGCAAATGCTTTCCCATCAACCTAGCCCTACAGATCCGACAGGAATCTCCGCCCTTTCCCATATCTCAAGGCTTTGTATATCTAGGAATACACATTACTCGCTCTTTCACATCCCTGTTTGCAGCTAACTATATGCCTCAAGTTAGCCAAATGAAGGCTGACTGAGAGATGGCGTAGTCTACCTCTCACTATGGCTGGGATAGTGCAGTCGGTGAAGATGACTGTACTTACCAGATTTCTTTACTTGTTGCAATATTTGCCGGTCTTCCTATCCAAGTCATTTTTTAACTCAGTTAACCAATCTATAACCTCCTTCATATGGGTTAACAAGGTTCCAAGGGTCAATAAGTGCACTGTCCAAAGAGGTTGTGAAGTAGGTGGACTGGGCCTTCCTAGTTTTAATCAATACTAGACCAAGTGCAGACCCGTTGGGTCTGTTCCCCCAACGTGCGGTTGTGGGGGGGGGGAGGCGGCATGCAGCATCACACACACTAACTATCCCCCCCGCACTCATGCTAATTACCCCCCTTGATATTATATTAATATCATAAATTTGCTCATTTTACCCCATAACCACCCTATCTACTGACGCATAGCCCCCAACTTGCAGTCACATCTAGAGGGGGGGGGGGGGTAGAGAGTGAGGACAGAGAGAGAAGGGGCAGAGACAGAGAGAGAGGGGAGGAGAGAGAGAGGGTGAGAGTGAGGGGGAGAGAGAGGGGGTGCTGAGAGGGGGGGGAGGTGGGGCGCAGGGAGGGGGAGGGTGGAGGGAAGGGGGTGGTGGAGGGGAGGGAGGGTTGGGGAGGGGAGGGGATGGAGGGGAGGAGGGAAAGAGAGGGGGAGAGGAGAGGGGGGAAGAGGAGGGTGCGGAAGAGGAGAGGGGGTGGAGAGGAGAGGGGGGAAGAGGAGAGGGGGGAAGGGAGAGGGGGAGCGGGGGAAGTGGAGAGAGGGGGAAGGAGAGGGGGGAGAGGAGAGGGGGGTGGGGAGAGGGGAGAGTGGAGAGGGGGGAGAGGAGAGGGGGGAAGAGGAGAGGGGGGAAGAGGAGAGGGGGAAGAGGAGAGGGGGAAGAGAGGATAGGGGGGCGAGAGGAGGGGGGGGAAGATGAGGGGGGGAAGAGGAGAGAGGGGGGAAGAGGAGAGGGGGGGAGAGGAGAGGGGGGAGAGGAGAGGGGGGAGAGAGGAGAGATGGGGAGAGGAGGAGGGGTGGAGAGAGGCGGGGGGGAGAGGAGAGGGGGGGGAGAGGAGGGGGGGGGGAGAGGAGAGGGGGGGGGGAGGAGATGGGAGAGAGAGGGGGGGGGGGGAAGAGAGAACCCAAACCCCCCAAACAACCATTTACAGGCAGTGCTTTTTTCCTTCAAACTAACCATAACCATATTTTCATTTTCAAACCAAATTAAGGGTACTTACTCACAGCTGTGTAGACATTTGTTCAGTCATTCAGAGCTCAGACCTCCATGTTGCAGACACTGATTGTGGCACACCACTTCCTGGTTTTATAGTCCCTCCCCCCTGCCGCCAGCGGGGGCAGCAGAGAGAATGGGGAATTTTGTAAAATCATTAATATCTCTTTCATATTTCATCGACGGGAAAAATCCTCGGCACACATACGGCGGAGGGGGGCTCTGAGCGAGGTGGCCAAAAATGACGGCCATAGGTGGCGGCGTTCTCTCGGAAATCGCAGCACAGATCGCCAAAACCGGTCAAGAACAGAGTTTTAGTAATATATAGATTACTGGGCATCCAATATCCAAAATGGGTTTCGGCCCGAAACTTTGCCTATTTCCTTCGCTCCATAGATGCTGCTGCACCCGCTGAGTTTCTCCAGCTTTTTTTATGTACATCCAAAAGATATTATTCTGGCTCCACCGACCAGATACAGACTGGTGTCTGCTTGAGTCACAGTCTTGTTATTCCTCGTCTCTCCCAGCTTTAGTATATTCCTCCCTGCCACTGAAACCCTCTTGATTTACATCCAACCCTGTCGTACTATCCACCATCAACATTTTTAATTAAATTTTGTTACCATTAAAAGTTCATATCAGCTTCAGTTCTGGGTCCCATTCACAGTAACCATTTATTCCCCCCCTCCACACTTGACTCAACCTTTCGACAGTGGGGTTTGAATGGTCTTATGTGCATTAAGGATTTATACACTAACAACATATTTGATAGTTTTGATAACATACACAAAAAACATTGCCTCCCACATAATCATTTCTTTAAATATCTTCAGGTCCGTCACTTTGCCATGAACAAAATTCACTCTTTTCCTGATCTCCCGCCTGTCACAGTGTTGGATAAACTCACTTTTACTTTTGCAAATAAAGGACTGATCTCTGCAGTATATTCTCAACTGATGTCTTTAGGAGATCAAAACCTGAACAAAGTTAAAGCTAGGTGGGAGGATGACCTTGGTATAGATCTGTCTGAGGAATGCTGGACAGAAGCAATGAAAAGAGTCCAGTCCTCGTCATCATGTGCTGGATTGGGGCTCATACAATTCAAAGTTTTACACAGGGTTCATTTAAGCAAAGCCAGGCTTGCTGACTTATATCCAGGGACAGACGCTGGCTGTGACAGGTGCTCCTTCTCTTCAGCCAATCTAGCTCATGCATTCTGGTCTTGCCCCAAACTTGGTAACTACTGGGCAGTGGTTTTTAAAACCATCAATGAAGTCCTTGGGATGACAGTGAGACCTTGCCCGCTTGTAGCTGTATTTGGTGTAGCAGATAAAACCTTGGGTTTAAACACAACCCAGTCTGATATCATTACATTTACATCACTTTTGGCCCGTAGGAAAATCTTGCTGGTCTGGAAATCTACCACTCCTCCATCTGCCGCTGCTTGGCTGGAAGACGTGATGTTTTTTTAAGGCTAGAAAAGATTAAATTCACATTAAGGGGGTCTGTGAAAAAGTTTGATTTGAAACGGGAACCTTTTTTTATCATACTTTGAGGGTCTAAAGGAACTACCTATTGACTGAGGGCACATGACAGTAGTTGGGGAGCCGCCTTTATTCTGTTTTGTTACTTTATTATTGTTAAAATGTGCATTTGTATTTGTGATATGTTTGTATTGTGAACACATTAGCTGCCAAGGGGTGTTTAGGGAGGATGGGTAAGGGTTATTTTGTTATTATATAAAAAAAACTAAATGGAGAGAAATATAATGCAATACATCAGATGTATATATTTTTTTTCCTCCAATAAAAATAAATTAAAAAAACAAAAAAACAAAAAAAACCATAATATATTGGAGTAACTCAACGGGTCAGGCAGCATCTGTTAAGAGAATGGACAGATGAAGTTTCAGATCAGTACCCTTCTCCAGACCGATTGCAGTAAGGAGGAGAAAGTGGAAAAGAGGTGGGGGTGGGACAAAGCCTGGTAAGTTATTAGTTGATACAGGTGAAGGTGGTTTGATTGGTGGGTGGAGGAAGTGACAGAGGCTAGAGATGAAAATAATACAAAAGGGTGTTTTCAAGAAATTGATTTGGTTTTCCATATTATGCCATGGGTGCTACCATTGGCAATGAAATACCTAACGGTGGATATGATATGTTGATAGTTGATATAATAAAATTAATTGAATACTAATATGATTCTTCTGTGCTGCTTCAAGGTGCATCAGGAGCAAACATGCAATTACATTCATGACAGAAACCTTGCTTCTAGCCGGATCACATTAATTCAGGACATTTCATTTAAAGTGGCAAGATAACCATAATCTCTTTTTACCTGTGAATGACAAAAACACACAAAGGCAGCACAGGCCTCAAGAGTGATCAAACTTCACAGGTTTCAAAGGTCTGTTTATTGTCATGTGTACCAATTAAGGTACAGGGAAACTCGATTACCACACAGCCATACTAAAAAAAGCAACAAGATACACAACTACATAAAAGTTACCATAAACATCCATCACAGTGGATTCCCACATTCCTCACTGTGATGGAAGGCAATAAAGTCTGATCTTCTTCTCCCTTTATTGGAGCTGCAATGGAGAAAAAAATGGAGATACTGCCACAGGTCACGTAATTTTAGTCAGGAGCACATCAAGTGTATCATCGTGACTTAATTGTGAGTTCCGAGAAACATAAGAAGACTCTTTGTTTAATGATTAATGGATTAATGATTCCAATTCTACTATACCAGCTAGGGGATTTGAATTCATCTTAATGACAAATATGGACAAAAATACAATAAAGTGCTGGAATGTTATAAAAATGCATTACGTGTAATTTGACATTCCGGATAGAAAATCTGCCATCCTTGCCAGTTGAATTGTGAGTGATTCGAGACATAAATTCTAGCCAATTAATACTTCCACATGAAGACTGAGTAAAAAGGAAACATGCTCAGTCATCTTTGAGAGGTGTCATGATAAATTAATGAAATAAAACAATTAATAGTTTGCAGTTGTAATTAATGCAATTGCTTTGCCATCTAGAAAGCAACACCCTATTCTACATTGACCCACTTTCTTTTCTCAAGTTTGTTGTGATCATTTATTTTATTCACACTTACCTGAGATCCTTCCTCAATTCTCCTAGCATCTTGTACATTTGATGATCTCTCCTCAATTGTCAACGAAGCATCACTCCCTGAAGAGTTCAATGCGTTTTACGCACGCTTTGATAGGGAGAACACTGATGTGCCTTCCCAAGCCCCTTTTCGCCGTGATGATATTTGAGTCACAGTCACAGAGGCCGACGTCAGAAGATTCTTCAGGGGGGTGAACTTTGGGAAAGCGCCTGGACCTGATGGTATACCCGGCCGTGTTCTAAAAACCCGTGCGGACCAACTGGCTGGAGGTTTTTACGGACATTTTCAACCTCTCACTTCTGAGGTCTGAGGTTCCCACCTGCTTTTAAAGGGCATCAATAATACCGGTGCCCAAGAAAGGTGACGTGCCTCAACGACTGTCGACCGGTGGCACTAATGTCTGTGGTGATGGAGTGCTTTGAGAGGTTGATTATGGCGCATATCAACTCCTATCTCAACAAGAACCTCGGCCCACTGCAGTTCGCTTACCGCCACAAGAGATCAACGGTGGATGTGATCTCACTGGCTCTCCACTCCGCTCTGGACCACTTGGGCAATAAAAACTAATATGTCAGGCTGTTATTCATTGACTACAGCTCGGTGTTTAACACCATCATCCCCTCCAAGCTGGCTATCATGCCTCCACACCCTGCACTTCCTCGCCCTGGCCCACCGTCCGGACACCAAGTGGCGGTCGGTGTTCCCTTCCGGTCGCGAGGGGGGCCCCCGGTGGGGGTCCCTCTACGCAGGGATTCTCCCCCTCTACATTGGGGACCTGGGGTGGAGGGTATTGCACCGAGGTGTTCCCTGCAACCTGTTTCTCTCGCGGTTCACAGACTCGCCAGCCGCCTGCCACTTTTGCGGGCTGGAAGAGTCTGTGTACCACGTGTACATGGAGTGCGTGAGGCTGCAGCCACTGTTTGAATATCTAAAGGGGCTGCTCCTTGCCTTCTGGCTGCATTTTTCACCCACCATCCTCATCTTTGGACACCCTGTGCGTAGGGGAGAGGGTAGGGCTGAAGATGTGCTGGTTGGGTTGCTCCTGGGCCTGGCCAAGCTGGCCATCCGCGAGTCACGGCGCCAGACGGTGGAGGGCTCTACCCGAGCCGGCTGCCTGCCCCTTTTCCGGGGATACGTCCGTGCCCGGGTGCGGATGGAAAGGGAATACGCCCTGTCTACGGGCACCCTGAGGGAGTTCCGCGACCGCTGGGCACCGAGGGAGGTTGAATGTATCCTTGACAAGGATTGTAATATAGTTGTTTAGCAGTTGATTAGCATAATTGTTGATCTTGCATTATGGTGGTGTTTTGTTTTATTGTATTGTAAATACAATTTTAATATTTGAATAAATATTTTTGATTAAAAAAAAAAAAAAAAAAAAAAAAAAAGCTGGCTATCATGCTCTCAGATCTGGGTCTCTGCGCATCCCTCTGCAATTGGATCCTCGACTTCCTCATCCACAGACCACAGTCTGTCCGTATTGGTGGAAATGTGTCATCCTTGATAACAATCAGCACTGGAGCACCTCAAGGCTGCGTGCTCAGCCCCCTGCTGTACTCACTCTATACTCATGACTGTGTAGCCGGACATAGTGTGAACACCATCATCAAGTTCGCCAACTGTTGTGGGACGAATCACTGATGGTGGTGAGTCAGAGTATAGAAGTGAGATGACCGATTGACCAAATGGTGCCAGCACAATAACCTGGCTCTCAACACCAGCAAAACCAAGGAACTGATTGTGGACTTTGGAAGGGGTAGGATAGGGACCCACAATCCCATTTATATCAATGGGATGATGGTGGAAAGGATCAAAAACTTCAAATTCCTGGGCGTGCACATTTCCGAAGATCCTTCCTGGTCTCAGCACACTGATGTAATTATAAAGAAAGCTCATCAGTGCCTCTACTTCCTGAGAAGATTACGGAGAGTCGGTATGGCAAAGAGGATTCTCTCGAACTTCTACAGGTGCACAGTGTAGAGCATGCTGACTGGTTGCATCGTGGCTTGTTTCGGCAATTTGAGCGTCCAGGAGCGGAAAAGAACGTAGGAAGTTGTGACCACTGCCCAGTCCATCATTGGCTCTGACCTCCCCACCATCGAAAGGATATATCCCAGTCGCTGCCTTAAAAAGGCTGCCAACATCATCAAGTACCCACACCATCCTGGCCCCACACTCATCTCTCTGCTGCCATCAGGTAGAAGGTACAGGAGCCTGAAATCTGGTACATCCAGGTTCAGGAACAGCTTCTTCCCCACAGCCATCAGGCTATTAAACACAACTTCAAGCAAACTCTGAACTATAACAGCCTATTGCACTTTATTTGTTTATTTATGTGTATATATATGATTTATGTTATATAGACACACTAAACTGTTCTGTATTTATGCTTACAATACTCTGTTGTGCTGCAGCAAGCAAGAATTTCATTGTCCTATCTGAGACACATGACAATAAAACTCTCTTGATTTGACACTCTCTCTCAGTATTGTCCAATTTCTGCTGCATGACCTCATATTTTTAGTGGCGATCAGAAAGACGCTGCGACTCTTTGGGCAACTGAGGAGACTACTCACGACCATAAAGGTGATACCCCGGTGACATGTCGTGGGGTGAAGCCTGTATGATCGTAAGTGGTCGCCCAAAGAGTCGTACCTTGTTCAGGTCGCCGCTGGATTTGCAACATGTTGAACATTTTTGGTGACCTGCAACGTCCTATGACAGGTGCCGGCAGTTGCCGAAAACCTCGCCTAAGTGGGACAGGCCCATAGGTCTGGTACATGGATAGGACAGCTTTGGAGGGATATTTGCAGGTGAGACTAGTGTAGGTGAGACATGTTGGCCGGTGTGGGCAAGTTGGGCTGAAAGGCCTGTTTCCACGATATATCACTCTATCTCTCACTCTATCCTACTCCGGATCACTTTGATGACTCTTTATCAGCTTGTGTTTGGAAGCCCCCTGCACTTCTTCCAAATGTCTGCTATCCAGAGACATTTAAAAAAGAATGCCTAAAGAAGTTGCTATTTTAAAACAACAAAATAATACGTATTTATAAAGATGTGATCATTTAAACCATAAAATAAAGATAATCAAAAGTCTTACCTTTTAAATGGGCGCCAACAACATTCAAGTAAGTAGGAATACAAACAGAATGCACCACATCTAGCTGTGCTGGGCTAAAGGGCCAAATATTCAGAGTTCAAATATCCTTGGTTCAATAACTCGCAAAATGCACATAGACTCAATAATAAGTCGGTGAGTGGAGTAAAAGGTTAGGTGGGCTTATGATTATTGCAGAAATATTGACTCACTAGCTTCCTTTAGGGAAGGGGACTTACAATCCTTATTTAATTAGATTCATGTCAAAATGAATCTAATGTCACATATGTGTTTGATTATTAATGTAAGATATGTGTTTGATTATTTGCCCTCTAATAAATCCATTCAATTGTACTGAACCACTCCAAGAAAGAACAGTTCCAGAAGATCCATCATCACCCAGGAAACCAGGGTTTATGAATTAAATATCGAGTCATGGACAGTGGCTCCACTCTTTAAAGGGATTCTGTGCATCCATATCACAGACACCTGGTCTTTCCTTCTAAAACATTCCAGTCACAAGCACTACGGATTTCCTGCATTGCAATTGGGAACATTCTTCTTTTTGGAAAGACATGAATGAGTGATCTCCGATGCTACTGGAAAATCAAATCATTGTTCAGTTTGGCGTGGTAAAATGGTTAAATGCAATATATAACGTGAAAAATGATGTTTGTAGCAGTTCCCTAATATTTCTATATTCATGATTGTTTAATTCCCTGCATATCACAAGTACATTTCCATCATGTAACAAAGCACCAGATATCCCAGACTCTTAGGTTGCCATTCATTGCATCGCCATCTCAGTAACTATGGCAGAAACAATTAGAAAATGTTACTTACAAGTGTGAATGTTATTTCTGCCTTAATTGTGGTGGTGGAAATTGAAGCATCAAGAACAACTTTCCTTTCAAAGTAATTAATAATTTTTCTGATCGCATACAATATATAATCCTCCGATATTTTCACCACCTCCAACAGGATCCCACCACTGGCCACATCTTCCCATCTCCTCCCCTTTCTGCTTTCCGCAGTGATGGTTCACTCCGTAACTCCATGGTCAATTTGTCCCTTCCCACCCAAATCATCCCCTCCCCTGGTACTTTCCCTTGCAACCACAGGAAATGCTACACTTGCCTCTTTACCTCTCCCCTCTACTCCATTCAAGGACCCAAGCAGTCTTTCCAGGTGAGGCAGAGGTTCACCTGCACCTCCTCCAACCTCATCTATTGCATCCGCTGTTCCAGCTGTCAACTGCTCTACATCGGTGAGACCAAGCGTAGGCTTGGCGATTGCTTTGCCCAACACCTCCGCTCAGTGCGCAATAACCAACCTGATCTCCCGGTGGCTCAGCACTTCAACTCCCCCTCCCATTCTGAATCCGACCTTTCTGTCCTGGGTCTCCTCCATGGCCATAGTGAGTCCCACCACAAATTGGAGGAACAGCACCTCATATTTTGCTTGGGTAGTTTACACCCCACTAGTATGAACATTGACTACCCCAATTTCAGGTAGTCCTTGCTTTCTCCTTCCTTCCCCTCCCCTTCCCAGCTCTCCCACAGCCTACTGTCTCCGCCTCTTCCTTTCTTTTTTGTGCCCCTCCCCCCACCGACATCAGTCTGAAGAAGGGTCTCGACCCGAAACGTCACCTATTCTTTCGCTCCATAGATGCTGCCTCACCCGCTGAGTTTTTCCTGCTTTTTTGTCTACCAATAATTTTTCTGAGATCAGAGAAAACGTCCAATGGCAATATTTCTGAAACCATCATTAGGATTTCATTGAGGAGAATTAGATGGAATATTAGAATCATTCTGGCCTGCCATATCCCTGTGCAGGAAGAAACTGCAGATGATGGTTTACACTGAAGTTAGTGTAATGAAATACTGGAGTAACTCAACGGGACAGGCTGCATCACTGGAGAGAATAAATGGGTGCCGCTTTGGGTTGAGACTCTTCTTCAGATGTCTACAGAAAGGTATCCCTGTGCATTAGGTTTAGAGTAGTCATCTACACTGGCATCCTTACTGATCTCCACATCCATAAATAATAGGAACTAAACCATATTGCTGTTTGTGAGATTCATTCTACCTCCCTGAGGAGATGCACATGATAGTCATTTCACATTTCCCCAGATTTCCTAGCTGACATTATCCTTCTATTCTTAATCATAATCATCATAATAAACATAATCACACTTTATCAGCCAAGTATGTTTTACAACATATGAGGAATTTAATTTGCCATACAGTCATACTAATAAAAACCAATGGAACACACAAAGTACATTTTAACATAAACTTCCACCAGAGTGACTCCTCCACATTCCTGACTGTGATGGAAGGCGAACAAAAGTTCAATCTCTTCCCTTCTTTGTCCTCCAGCGTTGACGGGATGATCTTACTCCCGTAGCCAGCGGTGGACCTCTTCATCGGGGCGATCAAGCTCCTGCATCAGGGGGGAATCTCAGATCCCCCACGCCGGACGATCTACCTCGGGTCGGGGCTAGTCGAATGTCGTGCGGTTTTGGAGCTTCTCGACTCGATCTCTCCCGAGACTGCGAGCTCCTCGATCTTAAAGTCTGCAGGCTGGAGCATCGAACTCAGGCAAGGAATCAGTCCCGAGCAAGGACTCCAGCTCCACGACGTTAGGCTGCAGAGCGACCGGAGATACGACCCGGAAAACAATTGCATCTCCGGCAAGGTAAGAGATTGAAAAACATTTCCCCCGACTCCCACCGCCCACCCCCCACATAGAACAAACCGGAGAACAATAACACAAACTTTTTAAACACACTAAAAATAACAAAAAAAAGACGAAAAGGACAGACAGGCTATAGGCGAGCCTGCCATCGAACGCCACCCGGGGGTTAATTAAATATGTTTCATCATAATTAATTTAATTTTGATTTGATCAAACGTAATTATAATAGAGCATATTTATAATGTTAAGGATTAAATGGTGTAAATATACTCGTAATACTCGGGGAATAAATATTAGACTTTATGATGCCTATCTCACAACATGTAATAAACAAGAATATAACAATTTCCTGATATAAATTGCAAATGCAGGCTATAACAGAACATTTTCTCACCATTTTCCATCTTTCTGATTTTTTTTCTCTCAGATTAGCATTAGGTGATTTCCAAAACAAATGTAATCAAATCATCAAATGTAATCAAAGCTAGTCAAAATAAATAATCTGCCCTGAATTTTTAGATTATGTACAATTAGTAACTAGAAGTGGAAATGATTTTGAAATCAATCCACCAGGGGACCTTTCTAATTTATCACCTGTCCTCAATTTTCATCATTGTTTTATGAGCTTAGCATTTCTTCAAATATAACAGTGTAGGAAGGAACTGCAGATGCTGGTTTACAATGAAGATAGACACAAAATGCTGGAGTAAGTCAGCGGGACAGGCAGTATCTCTGAATATAACACCTTGGTTGGTATCGATTTGTGCGGTCAGTCCTGCTTCATGCTGAATAACTCGATGATTATGACTCTACTTGGAAATTGTTTGCATGCATCCATTGCTAAGTTACACTGCGATCAGACTCCACTCTTACATAAGCACAAGTGGAAATTAAACCAATGTGCTGGTCGAAGTACATGAAAAGGAATAAAACAAACCATTAGTTTTGACATATGCATTTTTAATAGAAAGAATCTCCACATAAAAAAATTCAGCACTCACCTCCAAATCCCCATAAACAATTTGCCTACAGACATTGTCTCCACTAAACCTGTTAATAATCTTCATCAATTCTTAAGAAGGCAAGCCTCAGAATAAGTGAAGACATCATTCATTGCCAGAAAATGTCCATGGGGAGGCTGCTGAATGATAAGTTTCCTGAACATTCTGAAAAGTGAAGTGCTGAAGTGCATCAAATATTTAAAGAGAGTTTTGGTTTCAATAGCCCCAAGTTAAAACAAGTTTTAAGAATGATTATTAATTTTAAAACTTCATAATGTTGAATGTATGGACATTTTATCATTCTGGCCAGCATATAACAGCAATTTTATAGTTCTATTTTTTTTCCCGGTGAGAACACATTATTTTTTAATTGAAAAATAGTGATGGATGTATAATCAGACGAACTTAAAATACTTTCAATTAAAGCCTTTAATAAACATTTTCCCCTAAAAGCAATTTGTAGATTAAATGAAAAGGTAAGCAATTATTTAATACTTTTCTAAATTGTCCTTCTGGAAGCTAATTACAGTGTCAAGTCTTTCTATAACAGAGTGGCATAGCGTAGAACATTTTGTGCTGTTAGAAAAAGATTTAGCAAATTACACTACCTGATGTATTGTCAGACTTTTTTCAACACGACTGCAAGCTGAGACAGCCAGTGCAACCAGCAGAGAACACTGCGCATGGAGTAGTACAGGAACAGGCCCTTCGGCCCACAATCTCGGTGCCGTACATGCTACCAAGATCAATCCTCATCTGTATGTACATAATCCATATTCCTCCATTCCCTGCATAGCCACGTGTCTATCCAAAAATCTTTTTAAATGGCACTATCGTATCTACCTCATGATCTGGGACCAACCTGTTGCCTGCTAAACAATGGTGGAGTAAATGAGGGAAGGCCTTAAAATTGACTTAGGACTGCAGGGGCTGTTCTTTTGTAGGTGTTGCCGTGCACTCTGCACAAGAACATATTGTTGTCAATGAATGGTGCACAAAGTTCCAATTGACACCCTGCACCTTTAGGGACACAGAAGATCAAATCTATTTTGAATTTTTGAAAGAACTTTGTGTGAAAATTCTTCTCCGATACAAACAGCACATTAAATTGCTTTATGTAATGATGCAGCACAGCAATATTTTTGTGTACAGCAGAAAACATTGCAGCCAGAAAGATTTTTCTTAAGTCTAGGGACAAGTGAGTGTACAGATCTCAGTGCAGAGAAATGGAAGGATAAGTTATTAAAAAGGGCCAGAGTGTCAGCTGGAGAAATATTGCGAGATTGTGGATTGTATTAGGGCATTGTTTGGTGTGAAGTGGAGCATTAAGGTTACAATCTGGTGCTGTTCTGGTTTGGGATTGTGATCCAATTGTGGTCCAATAGTTGGGTGTAACAGGGATTGGGATGGGGTGGGGGAGGACAGAAGGATACTTACAGTAAAGAGGATGTACCAACTTAAAGGAGGGATACCTCTAGGTGGTTTAAGTGCAGAATTCCAACCAGGCAAACCTATTTGAAGTTTCACTGATGCAGGCTGATTATCTATGGTGAAGAATTATATCTGTGTCGGTAACCCATATTATTCCTCAGGAACACATAGATAAAGGTGTGGCATTGAAACATGCATTAATATTAATAATTAATATTATATGTATTAATATTAAAATTTTGGAAAGGTCCTATAACCCCCACAATTAAAATGTGGATTTTACTTCGGAGTCACGTGAGTGACTACGTGAAGAACCCGCTTCCAACGCATGCGTGACATATCGCTACACGCATTGCACGAGTCAACAGAAGGGTGGAGGACATCCCCCAGTAACGGGAGAAGGAAAAAAAAAAAAGGACCAGCAAAAGGCAGGTAAGGACTCTGCATTTTTATTCACAGCAAAATGGACAGAGTAAAAAGGAAGCGGTCTGCTAAAAAGCTGCCCGAGAAACGCGTTGTAAACGTGGATGAACGGCAGAGACAGCAGCCGTCGGCTCTAGATGCCTCGGTAGAGGAATCAGCTGTGCCAGAAATCATTCTGGCACCGACGAAACTTACTCACCGGCCGGGAGGCAAAGTTCAAACGAAAACGCACCATCTAGCAGAGCCCGGCTTGGAGCAGCAGCGGGCGACCAGCCCGTATCAATATCGGACCAGGACTGAACGGGTGCGGGAGACGGAACAAACCCGCTATGAGTGGCTGCATACGGAGCAGCCAGGAGCAACAGCTGACCGGGAACAGACGTGGACCGACAGTCAGGACCGGTGTGGCCAGCGGCGGGACGAGGAAAGCCCGCAAACCAGCACCCGTGAGTACCGGGGACGGGAACAGCGGGGATATAGAGAAGAGCAGCACACTGCTGAAAGGCTGCAGGAATGGGAGCAGCCAAAAATAGCAAGTGCAGCTCAACGTAGAGACCGTCTAAAGGAGCTGCTGGAGGAGCTCCTTCACAGTGGCAGTCCCATGAATGTGGAGACTAGCCACAGTGGGCAGGCAAGCCCCATATGGGTACCCCGTGAGGGACCCCCTGAAATCTCGACCTCTTCGGAGGAGAGTGGGCAGGACCCTGATGGGCCAGACCCTGATCACACAGCTTCCCATGATCCTGAATCTGCAGGAAAACATACACTGCTGGACATGGGGGCTGATTACTTCAAACCAAGTCAAACAGGGGCAGACTTGGATTCCAGGATGGCAGCCAGTATTAATTACATGTCTGGCCATCAACTCCAACAACAAATATTCACAGAGACACTGGCCAGACATCTGCCACCTGATAACTGTGATGCATTACAAATCCCCAGTGTCAACCAATGCATTTGGAAGCATATGGGGAGGGACATCAGGAACCATGATCTCAAAATCCAGAAAGCCTTAAAGGGGCTTACGGCAGGGATCACAGCTTACATCCGCACCCTGGACAAAACAGAGCAAACTAAAGGCCACCAAGACGCACTAGCCCTGTTCTGTAATGTACAATATGAGCTGAATAGCATGCGGAGGGCTGCTATTCAGCCAGCACTGGATCCTAAATATGCAACAATTTGCAAACAAAGAGCCGTTAAAACCCCAACCCTTTTGTTTGGGGAAGCCAAGACACTGGGGCTCATCAAAACCAGCGCAAAGGCTTATTTTGGATCACGGTACCAGCCACATGGAAGACCGAAATGTGTGGCTTATATCAGTGGCAGTGCCAGAACCCAATATAACCCGCAGCAGCCTTCTTTTAGGGTATGGCCAGGGACGGCCACCCTGGAAGATGCGGAAGCCTCAACCTCCAGTACAACCACGAACACGAATAAAAACAAAACCCCCTTTTTTCAAAAAACAAAGAAAATAATACAACCTCCAGTAACCATGGACGTAGGTGGGTGTGGTTCTTTTGTAAAAAAGGGACCCACAACGGTGGGAGGGAGGTTGCAATACTACAGTGACGAATGGTGTAAAATCACTACAGACTCGTATGTTCTAAGCAGTATTCAGGGTTATCTGATAGAATTTACTCATCCCAATAACCCCCCAGTACCACATACACCAGAAAGGCATTTCGTCCTTACAAAAACCGAACAACCTAAAGCCCACATGGAGCTACAACGATTGTATACAAAAGGTGTGATTGAGCATACTACTCATGAACAATTAAAATTTGTATCAAACATATAAAAAAGATGGGGGTTGCAGGATTATCATTGACCTTTCAACCCTAAACACATTTGTTCAATATGTTCATTTTAAGATGGATACCTTTATCACTGCTAAAGAATTAGTATCAGCTGGTTTCTATATGGCAAGCATTGACTTAAAAGATGCATACTATACAGTACCCATCAGAGGGGAACACAGACGGTAGTTAAGTGTAAATTGATACCAGAAACTAATATGGATTATCTAGGATTCACCATTAGCACGGTCAATATGTTAGTAACTTTACCAATAGATAAAGCCGAAGCCCTACAGGAGGATTGCAGCGAGCTTCTTAACACCAACAGACCCTCCATTTGACGGGTAGGCCGGATAATTGGGAAGATTGTGGCTACATTCCCGGCCACACATTTTGGGCCATTACATTATCAAAATTTGCAAAGAGCAAAAATTAGAGCACTCAAATTTAACAAAGGTCATTTTGATAGACCTATGGAGCTGCCTACGGAAGCTATAATTGAACTACAGTGGTGGGAACATAGCATTAGGTATTGCTCCAACCCCATCATTATTGACAACTCGTCTATGGTATTACAAAATGGTGTATCCAAAGAAACATTTGGATATCGGCAACATACCTACCAGGTAAGCTAAATTCAGTGGCAGACACCAGGTCACGCAAATTTAATGAAAACACGGAATGGATGTTAAATAAAAATGTATTTGCTGAAATTACAGCAAAATATGGTAGACCAGATATTTATATTTTTGCGTCCAGGTTGAATCACCAATTACCAAGGTATGTGTCCTGGGAACCAGACCCTGGGGCAGAAGCTACAGATGCTTTCTCACTGCATTGGGGGAAATGGCGTTTTTTATGCTTTTCCCCCATTCTGCCTCATCAATAGGGTACAAAGGAAAATTCAACAATATTCGGCATCTGGGATTCTCATAGTACCCGATTGGCCTACTCAACCGTGGTATTCGGTCATACAGGGGATGGTGTTAGAACCATGTTCCATTATTGGACATAGCCCGAATTTAGTAATTCATCCAGTAACTGGGGGGGGGGGGGGGCAGTCACCCATGCCATAAGACTATGGATTTGTTGATTTGTAGAGTCTGAAAGACCCACTACACGGCATGGGGCTGTCAGACAGGACGATGAATCTCATCACATCCGCACAAAGACTGTCAACACGGAAGCAGTACCTCGGACACATCAAGAAATGGGGCATATACTGCTTTGACAACAACCTCGACCAAAGGGCCAAGAACATTCCGGCCGTATTGGAATTCTTAACAAACCTCCATTATGATAAACGATTGGGCTACAGTGCCATCAATAGTGCCAGAAGTGCACTCTCCAATTGCCTATCACAAGGAACGGAGCGGCACACGGTGGGAACGCACCCCCTGGTAACAAAACGTATGAGGGGCATATTCAATGCAAATCCACCTAAAACCAGGTACTCCAAAATCTGGGATGTGGGTGTCGTTTTGAACATGCTGAGGAGCTGGTCGCCCATAACAGCATTATCACTGCAGAAACTGACCATGAAGAATGTTATGCTCATGGCGTTAGTTACTGCACAACGAGTCCAGTCATTAAGCAAACTGAGCCTGGACTCCTTGATCATCTCACCAGAGAAACTGGTGTTTGTCATACATGAGTTAATAAAACAAACAGACCAGGTTCATCGGGTCAAGTGATTGAATTTATGGCATATCCATATGACGAATGTCTGTGTATAGCAAGACATATCCAATTATACATGGAATATACTAAGAGCATTCGAGGTCAGGAAATGGCTTTGTTAATTTCTTACAAGAAACCGCACAAAAGGGTCACGACCCAAACTATCTCAAGGTGGCTCAAATGTGTTCTAAAGATGGCAGGAATAGACACTAATGGTTTTAAATCTCATTCCACCAGGGCTGCAGCAACATCCGCAGCAAAAATTCTGGAGGTACCCACGGACCAAATCCTCAGAATAGCAGGATGGTCATCCGAAAGGACTTTCCAAAGGTTTTATAATAAACCAGTTTTGGAGCCATCATCATTTTCAGAAAGCATTTTACGTTCAATATTATAATTTGCCCGAAGGGTTACAGGGCTATGATTTCAATTAATAAATTTATTTTCTCTTTATATCACACAAGTCTTTGTATAAGTGTGTCTAAAATTGCTAATGATACTCTCTCCCAATACCCAAGGCAGTTGTGAAGCATGGACTCGTTCCACGGCATGAGGTCACAGAGCTTTGAAATCTTCACGTAGTCACTCACGTGACTCCGAAGTAAAATAGTAAGATTAAACGAGAACTTACCAGTTTGAAGTTTGATCTGTATTTTATGAGGAGGAACGTTGAGGGAATACGTGCCCTCCGCTCCCACCCTCCTATGATCATATCAAAACTGGTATCTCTTTGATAATCTTACTATGTTAGGTCATTATAGTTTCTGTGACCTCACACCGCTGCTTTGAAGAATGACACGCATGCGTTGGAAGCGGGTTCTTCACGTATTCCCTCAACGTTCCTCCTCATAAAATACAGATCAAACTTCAAACTGGTAAGTTCTCGTTTAATCTTACTATTATGGAAATGTCAGAGACCTTACATTTGGAAAGAACTTGACTTGTCTTAATGGACACACAAGAACTTTTTGTCAGAATATGGTCTCCATTTATTGACTATTTGAAAGGGTAGATAGGTTCAGCACGGGAACCTAACTGAAGCTTGAACTCAGGATTAGATGAAAAGTTATACTTTATAATTTACGAACTTTCTCCAATGATGTATTATTAGTAAATTATTCCATTCTTCATTATCATGCCTTTTTTTTTCTTATTCTCTATGTATAAAAAAAAACTAGAAGCAGAATCAATACACAACTGATAATATTATCAATGTACGACTGATATACATGAAATGTTTTTATTATGATATGTGCTTGCTTCTAACAAAAATATTACAAAAAAAAAAATGAAACATGCATTGCCTGCCTCTTCGCTTGGCTGGGTTCCTCCAAACGTTAGTGCATCAGATCCCAAATTAATATGTTTTCCCATGCACCGGTGTTGTACTTCCAGTGGCGCTGGTGCCAGCAGCCTCCACCTACAGCCCGGTATCTTTTTGTTTTTTTGTTTATTTAGTTATGTAAAAGTGTGTTTTTTTGTGGGATTTTTGTGTTTTTATGTGGGGGAAGAGGGTACGGTGCGGGGGATACCGTCCTTCAGCCGCTTCCTGGTGAAGACGCGACTATTATTCGAGTCGCGTCCTCGCTCCCCCCCCCCCCCACCCAGCGGCCTACCTACTGGATTGGCGGGGCCTTTCCTGCCGGGATCGACCAGAGCTCCAACAGCGGCGGGACAGCGCTGATACATCGCGGGGCTGGCGATGCCTTACCGGGGATCGCCGTCTGGAGCCCGGAGTGCTGGACCTGTGGCACCGACATCATGGAGCTGCGGTTTGCGGAGCTCCCAACGCGGGCGGCGCTGATGGACAGCGCGGGGTCCTGCGACTCTGCCCGGCCGCTGCGGACTCGGGAGCTGCGGACTCGGGAGCTGCGGACACGGGAGCTGCGGACTCCGGCTGCGGGAGGCGGCTGATCGGGAGGTCCGGGCCGCTGAGGAGGAGGATGTTCACCGTCGGGGTTCGGCGTCGGCGTTCCACCAGCCTGGCGTGAGGGCCTGAACATCGGGCCACCCAGGGCGGCGACTGCAGGTGCTAGGAAGGCCTCGACCACGAGTGAACATCTGGGAAGAACGGAGTGGAGGCTGGCTGGACTATGGTGCCTTCCTCACCTTGGTGCCACTGTGTTATGTTGTGTCGTGGACTTTCACTGTTTGTGCTTTTTTTAAATTCTATTTTATTTTTAATATGTTTTATTATTTATTATTATTTATTTATTTTTATTTTTATGATACTGCCTGTAAGGGAAATTCATTTCGTTGTCTCTAACTGAGACAATGACAATAAATTTGAATACAATACAATACAAGAATACAACTTGATTGAGAGTTGGTTTTCCAATTAAGTGCGACCATTTCCCATACATTCATATAGAAACAAAGAACTGCAGGTGCTGGTTAATATTGTGGTTCATCATGTGCAAGGCAATGACATATTTAAGCATGGAGTTCAGTGGCTGTACTGGAATTTAATCACATCACTTGAAAGAAAGAAAACAGGGCCACTCAGCCGCTCAAGCCTGTCTCACCATTCAATATGATGTTGGCTGATCTGCCATACGCCTCGTCTGATAGATACAAAATACTGGTCAGGCAGCATCTCTGGCCTGTCTGGTCTGGCCTGGCCTGTCCCGCTGAGTTACTCCAGTATTTTGTGTCTACCTTCGGTGTAAACCAGGCATCTGCAGTTCCTTCCTACACGTAAGCCTTGTCTCCTCTTATGTGGCCATTCCCAACTACTCTCAATTCAAAAATATATCTACTTCCACTTTAAACACCACCAGGAATCTAGTCTCCACAACCTCCCAATAAGAAGTTCCCAGCCACCCACATTTTAAAGCAAGAGATAAAGAGGGAGAGGGAGAGGGAGAGGGAGAGGGAGAGGGAGAGGGAGAGGGAGAGGGAGAGGGAGAGGGAGAGGGAGAGGGAGAGGGAGAGGGAGAGGGAGAGGGAGAGGGAGAGGGAGAGGGAGAGGGAGAGGGAGAGGGAGAGGGAGAGAGAATGAATGAACATTTCAGATTTATGTCCTTCCTTTCAAACTAACTGGCAAACGTTTATTGACTAATTCCAAGAAGAAACATGATAACAATGTACGGGGTTTTGTTGGTTTTTGGCCAGTGAGATTCATGGGTGTGCCTTGTATCATTGTTCAAATAATCATCTGCCTGAGCTGTTGAGTGTTCACAGCATTTTCTCTTTTCATTCCTTATATTCTTTACTCCAGGTTGGATAAAGGGCCAAAATGATGTGCTTATATTCTTGGTTTACATCCTTACCCTACAGCCCATAAATAAGAAGATGGACATTGAAGGCAATGCCTGATTGCCGATACTCTCGATTTTTCCTGGTCATTAGAAAATAAAGAACACTGCTCTCTGTTAATCAATGCCTCTATTGTTCAAATGCTTTCAACTTCCTCCTCGTGATATCTTACCACAGAAAACGTGCTCCAGAATTACATTGTTGTTATCACTGCTGCTGGCAATGTTACTGTTATTGCCATTGCTGTTAGAATATTAAAGCACAGGAACTTTGCTACTGCTAAGATAGACACAAAATGCTGGAGTAACTCAGCGGGACAGGCGACATCTCTGGAAAGAAGGAATGGGTGACATTTCAGGTCAAGACCCTTCTTGGTGTTGGGTCTGAAGAAGGGTCTTGACTCGAAATGTCACCTATTCCTTTGATCCAGAGATGCTGCCTGTCCCACTGAATTACTCCATCATTTTGTGTCTATCTTTGGTGTAAACCAGCATCTGCAGATCCTTCCAACACAGTTTGCTACTGTTGATATTTTTGCTGTTGTTATTGCTTTCGTTATTATTGCTGCTGCAACTGCAATTCCTGCACTCAGCCTTGCTGATGTTTAAAAAAAAAACAACATTTGGTTAGAAATAAGTTTCCATGAAATTGATTTTTGCCATTGATTACAATGAAAAATGAGCCTGACCCAGTGCGAAATGCGATCACCCTCTATCACCCTCTCCATACATTCAATCAGGCACCTTTGGTCAGGGCGTGCATTAGTGTGTCAGATGCATTTTCAGCCAGAGATATGCAGGCAATGATGTCAGTCCTTGGTCAAAATCATATTGGAATGGTGCTGCCTCAAATTTAATATTCTGGTCCCAGAAATAAGTGCCGGTTTGCATTCACACAAAGAACAGGTCTCCACAGTAGAACAATATTATTTAAAAGAACACTTGCATTCAAAAGGAAAAATTTGCATATGCTTGCTGAGCTCCATTGAGACAGTTTTCACACGCTGCAAGTGCTCATTCAGCAAAGACTCTTAATTTGAGCTCAGCTTAAAAACTGACACTTAGAAATGACACATAATGAGTTACTCCAACTTTTTGTGTCTATCTTCAGTTTAAACCAACATCAGCAATTCCTTCCTACGCATAATAACAGTATCCCGCTCACACTGTATTTTTAAGCTGGAGCTCCAGGCAGATGTTGCAAGCACCATAGCCGTGGCTAGGGACCCCATGGTGCAGGCAGGAAAGCATTTATGTTCAAGGACCTTGTACCCATGGATTCAATTCAGATCAGTCTCCAACCTGAATCTTTCCAGGGAACAATGTCTCCCCAAGCTTTGATTCTCAACAGCATTTCCCAGAGCAACATGTGACATTCTGTCGGCAGACGTCCAGCCATGTGCATCGGACTATACTGCTCTACCCTGAGATGAAGTCAATGTCATGTTCCCACACACTGAACATTGAAAGCAGCGATGGCATTGCTGTTGTGTCTCACAGTGTATTGTGCTCTAAGACTTTGGGGAGATTGATGGTGCTTCATGCTTCAGTAGAAGGATCTACCTCTACTTCTCGTTCTGTAATTAGGATGTGGCTTCGTAAGCGCATGGATCTGCCAAGCTTCCTGAAAGCTCAAACCTGCATATGTCTGTGGTGATAGACACAAAATGCTGGAGTAAGTCAGCGGGACAGGCAGCATCTCTGGAGAGAAGGAATTGGGTGACGTTTTGGGGTCTCGACCCAAAAAGTCACCTTTCCTTCTCTCCAGAAATGCAGCCTGTCCCGCTGATTTACTCCAGCATTTTGTATCTATCTTTGATTTAAACCAGCATCTGCAATTCTTCGCTACACATGATGTCTGCAGTTATCCAGTCTTGCCTTCAAAATTTGGAGGTCCTCGTGGATCACAAAGGTTCCTACTCGTTCAACATGCATGCAGCCACTGATCATGAGGAATTTTCACATAGCCAGTGGCATGTCATGTGAGTCCCTTCACTCGCTGGCACTAAAGCTTTTGTTGCGTGCTATCCTGTCTTTCTGCTGACGGGATAGCACGCAATAAAAGCTTTTCACTGTACCTCTGTACATGTGACAATAAACTAAACTAAACTAAACTTAACTCTATCACAAGTTGCTCTGTCAGCTGGACCGTGAGTGATAGGAGCCGTTTTCTCATGGAGGTTAACACATGAACGGACTCCAACAAATCCTGTTGATTGTGACAGAATGTATGTAATGGAAGTACCATAAGGCTTGTGGAAAACCTAACAACATTACTTAGCTGCGCTTAGTAAACTGTGTACAGTTTTGATCACTCTGCTATGGGAAAGATGTCTCAAACTGGAAAGGGTCCAAAGAAGATTTACAAGGGTTTTTCCAGGAATTGAGAGCCTGAGCTACAGGGAGAGGTTGAGCAGGCAAGAACTTTATTCCTTGGAGCACAGGAGGTTGAGAGGTGACCTTATAGAGATGTGTAAGATCATGAAGAGAATAGATAGGCTGAATGCACAGTCTATTTTCCTGGGCAGGAGAATCAAGCTGTGAGCATAGGTTCAACTGGAACCTGATTGGAACCTGAGGGGCGACTTCTTCACACAGAGGGTGGTGAGTATGTGGAAGGAGCTTCCAGATGAAGTAGTAGAGGCAGGTACAATAATAACATTTAAAAGACATTTGGACAGATACATGAATGTGAAAGGTTTCGAGGAATATGAGCCAACTGCGGGGAATTGAGATTAGCTTAGATGAAGCATCTTGGTCGCCATGGATGAATGCCAGGGCCATTTCCATGCTGTATAATTCTGCGTCATGTCATAAGGTCATAAGGTCGTAAGGAATAGGACTAGAATTAGGCCATCAAGTGTACTCCACCATTCGATCATGGCTGATCTACCTCTCCCTCCTAACCCCATTCTTCTGTCATCTCCCCATAACTTCTGACACCTGTACTAATCATTTGTTTCTGTGACTCTATAAGAAATCAAAGCTAGGCTATAACTTTCAGTCCCATGCCTGTTCTAACATTCAATATGACTATAACTGTATTGTTTTATCTTAATACTATTTCCTTGTGCCAAACAGATTAACCTTGATTCCTTTGATATCCAGAAAGTCTATTGATAGTTGCCTTGAATTTACTCAATGCCTTCACTATATTTCATGTGTTTCAAGAGAGAGTTATATTTAGCTCTTAGGGCTAAAGGAATCAAGGGATATTGGGAAAAAGCAGGAACAGGGTACTGAAAAGCAGGACCTCACTGATACACTGCGTCAAGCCGATAGCTTAATCGTTAAAGAGTAAAAAGATAGCCTAATCGATAAAGAGCTGAGAAGAGGAATCAGAGCTGCCAAAAAAAGGTACTCTGAGACGTTGAGGAACAAGTTCTCAGCTAGTGACTTCTTCAGTTTGGAAGGGCATGCAAGAAATCACCAGCTATAAGAGGAAAGCCCCCCCGTTCTTTGGACAATCGTCAGCTGACGAATGACCTGAATTAGTTTTACTGCAGGCTTGAAAATCAGAAACGTAATTCTGGTACCGCCCTCCCCAACCAACACAGCCAGACCCCAGTCTGCAAAGAATGGACCCTGCACCCTCTCCTTCCCATTCACCACTTCACACCTACTTAAGGCAAGACTCCAGTATGAAAAGAATGGACCCTTTCCCACCCCAACCAACACTCCACACCCACTCACAGCCTGACCTCAGTCTGCAAAGACTGGGCCCTTCTTCACCCACCCCACTCCAATCACCACTTCACACCCAATTACTCATGTTTAACCAGTCCCTGCCTGCTTCAAAGTCTCCACTATTGTCCCTGTACCCAAAAAGGTAAGGATTACTGGTCTATAGACTACAGGCTTGTTGCACGCTTGTAGTCATGAAGACCGTTGAAAGGCTTGTGCTGGCCAAGCTGAAAAATATCACAATCCCTCTGCTGGACCATCTGCATTTTGCATATTGGGCCAATAGATCTGTGGATAACGCAGTCAATCTGGGCCTGCACTTCATCCACCAGCACCTAGATCGCCAGGGAACCTATGCGAAGATTTTGTTTTATTGATTTTAGCTCTGCGTTCAACACCATTGTGCCAGAGCTACTACGCTCCAAACTTTCTGAGTTGACTGTGCCTGAACCCCTCTGTCGGTGGATCACCAGCTTTCTGACAGACAGGAAGCAGCATGTGAGGTGGGACCCGCAAATGCTCAGCATAGGAGCACCACAAGATGCGTACTTTCCCCTCTCCTCTACTCTCGTCACACCAATGACTCCACCTCCACAGACACCTCTGTCAAGCTTTTCAAGTTTGCAGATGATACAACCCTGATTGGACTGATCCAGGATGGGGATCTCTGTACTCTTTTCAGTTTGACATCTTTCCTATAACATGGTGCCCAGAACTGAACACAATATTCTAAATGCGGTCTCACCAAAGTCTTATACAACTGCAACATGACCTCTCAACTTCTATACTCAATACTCTGACTGATGAAGGCCAAAGTGCCAAAATACCTTTTGACCACCTGATATACCTGCGACACGACCTTCACAACCATTACATACAAAACATTACATAGACTATATTATTCAAAAACTAAATTAAATAAAATCTTTCCTAATGTTTCACCAATCTGTGATAAATGTCTGTGTCAAGAAGCTACCATAGCGCATTCTTTTGTTTTTTGTACAAAAATCCAAAAATTCTGGTATGGAATATTTGATATTTTTTCAAAATTAATTAAAATAAAACTGGTACCAAAACCAGAATGGATCATTTTTGGAATATCGGAAGGTATCCCTGAATTAAACGTGTATCAGAAGAATTTATTCAATTACGGGCTAATAATGGGAAAAAAGCTCATACTTAAATTCTGGAAAAATGCGCCCACACCAACAATAAAAATGTGGACATCAAATATGTTTGAAACATTACATCTGGAAGAGATGAGATTCCTCTTAGCAGGTAAAGCAGACCAATTCCAAAAGACATGGTCTACGTTTATGGACCTATTACAAGCATGAGGTGCAATAGTAATTTTAAAAATAAATAAATAAATAAATGGTATCAGGACCTGGCAATGGGAGGTAAAACAACAAAAACAGACTTGGTTGGTAGTCCCCTTTCTGCGGAGTTTAATGTTTGTCCCTACTTTCCTTTTCTTTCTTTTCTAGGGTCTACTTTCTTACTTTACTTCCTTCTCTAACTTCTTTTCTAAGGGGCTTTCTTTTCCCAACACTCTCTTGCACTTCACGACTCTTGCGCACTTTCTTTACTTTCCTTACTTCTATCTTTTTCTTAAAGCTCAAAAAAATGAAGCGGTACAAAAAATATATTAAGATATATGTGTTGTGTATTATTGTAATTTACCGTACTTCTAATAAAAATAATTTAAAAAAAAAAGAAAAAAAAGGAACCATGTAACCATCAACCATTCCTCTGCCCACCTGGCTAATTGATCCAGATCCTGCTGCAATCTTTCACAACCATCTTCACTATCTGCAAAACCACTCACTTCTGTATCATCAGCAAACTTGCTAATCTTGCCCTGTTCTGTGATGTTTCACAGAGTGCTAGGGCCAGGCTGAGTATAGAAGTTGGGAGGTCATGTTGCAGTTGCATAAAAAGTTGGTGAGGCCGCATTCAGAGTATTGTATTCAGTTCTGGGCACCATGTTACAGGAAATATGTCAACAAACTGGAAAAGGTACAGTGAAGATTTACGAGGATGTTGCCAGGACTAGAGGGCCAGAGCTATAGGGAGAGGTTGAGCAGGCTGGGACTCTATTTCATGGAGCACAGGAGGATGAGGGATGATCTAATAGAGGTGTATAAAATCATGATTTGAATAGATATGGTTGAGTCTTTTGCCCAGAGTAAGTGAATCGTGGAGCAGAGGACATAAGTTTAAGGTGAAGGGCAAAAAATTTAATAGGAATCTGTGGGGTATGTTTTTCACACAAAGGGTGGTAGGTGTATGGAACAAGCTGCCAGAGAAGGTAGTTGAGGCAGGGACTATCACAACATTTAAGAAATAGTTAGACAGGTACATGGATAGGACAGGTTCGGAGGGATATGGATCAAACGTGGGCAGGTGGGACTAGTGCAGATGGGACATGCTGGGCCGAAGGGCCTGTTTCCACACTGTATCACTCTATCCTCTCCCTATAGCTCTGGCCCTCTAGTCCTGGCAACATCCCTCTCAAACCCATTCTCCTGCCTTCTCCCCATTACCTCTGACACGCGTATCAATCAAGAATCTATCAATCTCCTCCTGAAAAATGTCCATTGACTTGACCTCCACAGCTGTCTGTGGCAATGAATTCCACAGTTCACCTCTGACTTAAGAAATTCCTGCTCTTCTCCTTCTTAAAGGAATGTCTTTTAATTCTGAGGCTGTGGCCACTGGTCCTAGACTCCCACTAGTGGAAACATCCTCTCCAAATCCACTCCATCTAGGTTTTTACCAGGCTGGGACAGACAGCAACAGCTTCACACCGTGTCCCAAAACTTGTGTCCTGTCCTGCATCACCCAAGGCAGCAGAGATGTTATAAGAGAGGGCAAGCACCGTAACAAAGTAGCTCACGATGGTTTGGGTAACATTCAGGAATGTCTATGCATGTCACATCTTGAATATTACTGAAGAACGGTCTTGACCCGAAATATAATCTATACCTTTTATCCAGAGATGCTGCCTGACCCACTGAGTTACTCCAGCACTCTGTGAAACGTCACCTATTCATATTCTCCGCAGATGCTGCCTGACCCACTGAGTTACTCCAGCACTTTGTGACTATTTTCCCTTCACCCATCTGCCCAAGCCCACTCTCCCCCCTCCTTTACTATGTTACTTTCCACCCATAAACCTCTCTCTGCCTTTACATTTCACTCCTCTTTCAAATCTGCTCTACTTATCAACATGCATTTTTCTTCTTCACTTTTTAGTCATGGAATGATGCAGTGTGGAAACAGGCCCATCAGCCCAACTTGCCCACACCGACCAACATGTCCCATGTAAACTAGTCCCACTCACACGTGTTTGGCCCATATCGACCTAATTCTGTGGTATCCATGTATGTGTCCAAATGTCTCTTAAACATTAGGATAAGTCCCAGACTTAACTACCTCCTCTGGCAGCTTGTTACATACACCCAGCACCCTGTGAAAAAGCTACCTCTCAGTTTCCTGTTAATTTCTGAAATATTGGTCATAAATTTGGTGCAAAAATGCTCCAAAATAAGGCTCAGAATGCATCAAAGAGCATCTAAAACCCCTGAGCTTCCAGGGCCCTTAAGTGGGCCCTGGACCCTGGCATCGAGGGACTTCACGCTTGCGCTCGTGATGTGCGCAGCGCGCACATTATTTCACATTACGTTTTTTGTAATCCTGTCATGCCACCCCCCTTTTTGAAAAGCTTCGTACGGGCCTGTGATAGGAGAAATCAAGCATTTGCCTTTGGGACCAAAAGCAGGAGAGGCTCCACAAGAAAGGGGCCAGAAGGGAAGTTGTACGAATCTGAGAAGGATCAGGCACTACCAATGTCACTCAATGTGACAAGCCATAAGATGCTCAGAGGTATTTCAAAAGATTAATGTTTCTCAGAAGTACACAGATCTGCTCCTAGACAGCCTTTCTTGGAACTTGCACAATTTTGCATCTGTGGTCAGGAAGTATATTTCAGTAAAATTCAAACTCAATTCTCCTCCCTGCAGATGCTGCCTGCCCTTCTGAATATTTCCAATATTTTCTATTTTTATTATAACACATTTCAACCATCATTTTGCAGTGGTCATTTCAGTGACTATTCTTCAAATACTGTATGAAGGATGCTACAAATACTGTATGAAGAATACACCTGCACGCTGATGTCGCTGCATTCATCGCCCCAAATGGAAGAAGGACTGATGGACAAACTGTCTCATGTTTGCAACGAATACCAACGAACAATCAGCGTTAAGAAGACTGATGTCACGGTATTCCACTCCATCTAAAATCGCCCTAAATACCACCCCACTTGAAACTGATAACAAATTCAGCTGCCTGGGAACTACAGTGACTGATAGCCTCCCTTTGGATGAGGGAATCAACTCACAATATAGGAAAAGAAGCAACCGGCTTCGGGAACCATGCGGGCATGGAAGATCGGGGAACTTACAAACAAGACCAAGATAACTATCTATAAAGCATGCATCTTGAGCACGTTACTATATGGCAGTGATAGAAACATAGAAACATAGAAATTAGGTGCAGGAGTAGGCCATTCGGCCCTTCGAGCCTGCACCGCCATTCAATATGATCATGGCTGATCATCCAACTCAGTATCCCGTACCTGCCTTCTCTCCATACCCTCTGATCCCCTTAGCCACAAGGGCCACATCTAACTCCCTCTTAAATATAGCCAATGAACTGGCCTCGACTACCCTCTGTGGCAGGGAGTTCCAGAGATTCACCACTCTCTGTGTGAAAAAAGTTCTTCTCATCTCGGTTTTAAAGGATTTCCCCCTTATCCTTAAGCTGTGACCCCTTGTCCTGGACTTCCCCAACATCGGGAGCAATCTTCCTGCATCTAGCCTGTCCAACCCCTTAAGAATTTTGTAAGTTTCTATAAGATCCCCTCTCAATCTCCTAAATTCTAGAGAGTATAAACCAAGTCTATCCAGTCTTTCTTCATAAGACAGTCCTGACATCCCAGGAATCAGTCTGGTGAACCTTCTCTGCACTCCCTCTATGGCAATAATGTCCTTCCTCAGATTTGATGCTTGGATGACTAACCTGCATCAAGAATGGAAACTGGATAAACTGGATAATTTTCATTTCCTCTGTCTTTGTCGCATCCTGGGAGTTTCTTGACCGGACAAAATCACCAATGAATCTGTCCTCTCCCTAACCAAAATGCCGAGCAGCCCTGTGATCCTCAAACAGAAGCTTCTCCACTGACATAGACATGTACACAGGATGGACAATGGATACATCCTCAAAAATGTGCTATACGGGGAGATCGCCAATGCACAGAGGCCAAGAAAAAGACTAAAGCTTCACTACAAGGAAACAATTAAAAGAGAATGAAAAATGTTAACATTGGCACTGATAATTGGGAAGCAACTGCTGAGGACTGGGGGAGGTGGAGAAAGGACCTTCAGGCCAGTATGAAACAACGTGACAGTATTCATGACCCTGGAGGCCGGGCACCAATGCTGCAGAATGGCACAGCAACACACTCCCCAATCCAATGGCCAGAGCCAACTTCACAAGTAGAAGCTGTGGGAGGGTCAGCCTGTCAAGAATGGGCCTAGTCAGCTACAGCAGGAAATTCAACTGCAGATTAAACATTCCCCCTTTCCAAGCAGGACAACATCAAAGCTGGACCATCATCTCACACATGGACAGATACTAACATAGAGTCATAGAGTGATACAGTGTGGAAACAGGCCCTTCGGCCCAACTTGCCCACACCGGCCAACAATGTCCCAGCTACACTAGTCCCACCTGCTTGCGTTTGGTCCATATCCCTCCAAACCTGTCCTATGTACCTGTCTAAATTACCTCCTCTGGCAGCATGTTCCATACAACCACCACCCTTTGTGTTAAAACTGTCTTCAAATACATTCTATTTCACTTTGGGAGGGAGTTGAAATGTATCCGTATTGCTGGAAGGCTGAATAACAGGATAAAGCACTGACTTCCAACAATACTACAGTCAAGCATGAAGAACCAATGCCAAATCAGTGCTTGATATTTGAAGACCACAGCACAACCTACCGTGGGAATTGCAATGCAAATACCTTGGTTACAAAGGTTCCAGTAAAAGATTCTGAGCAAGGGCACATTACAATACAATACAATACAATACAATACCGTTTATTTGCCCATTGCAGTAGATCCTTCGCAGTTGCGGTCATTTGGAACATTCATCCAGAAGAAGCATTGCCTCCATAGAATAAAGTGCTGCAGTCAAACAATCTTAGGCTTCTTGGCCAAACTTGCTGTCAAATCAGCACTGAAAGTGCCGTCACTGAAAGATGACTGTTCTTCTACAGAGGAGTTCCATTGTAAGGACATTCACTTACACTAATTGCTCCAGTCAATGCCAGCTGAAACATAATCGGCAATAGCTGATGTACTTTAAACACGAATCTCAAGAAAGGTTCTATTTTTTCCTAATCAATCATCTGGAACAGGGACCAAAAATATCTGGGAAAGTGACCTCTTCTGCCCACTGCTACTCTCATCATTGGCTTCATTCAGAGGACTGCACAGAACCACTGAGTTCCAAGTTGCAAGATGTAGGGAAGGGAGAAGAGCAATGTTCAACAAGACTCGGTCACTCGTTATAGCCCCTCTGCTTATTACATCATATCTAGCCCTTACTATGTTCTGAGGATGACAGACTTTTCATGGTACAATTGCTTCCATGCAGTTACATGGAAGCGATCATCAGCCCAGGTATCTCAACAGTGCCGATGTCCATTGCAAAGTTTTAATTGCACAAAGCTCCTCCTAGACCGACTATTTGATAGGGATTAGCCTACAGTTAGATTAACACTTTGTGGGTTTTACTGCAGATTGCACAGGCTGTAGATTGCACAGACTCTTTAGATTCTGGAGTAGTTCCTGAGGATTGGAGGGTAGCTAATGTAACCCCACTTTTTAAAAAGGGAGGGAGAGAGAAAACAGGGAATTACAGACCAGTTAGTCTAACGTTGGTAGTGGGGAAACTGCTAGAATCAGTTATTAAAGATGGGATAGCAGCACATTTGGAAAATGGTGAAATCATTGGACAAAGTCAGCATGGATTTATGAAAGGTAAATCATGTCTGACGAATCTTATAGAATTTTTTGAGGATGTAACTAGTAGAGTGGATAAGGGAGAACCAGTGGATGTGTTATATCTGGACTTTCAGAAGGCTTTCGACAAGGTCCCACATAAGAGATTAGTATACAAACTTAAAGCACACGGTATTGGGGGTTCAGTATTGATGTGGATAGAGAACTGGCTGGCAGACAGGAAGCAAAGAGTAGGAGTAAACGGGTCCTTTTCACAATGGCAGGCAGTGACTAGTGGGGTACCGCAAGGCTCAGTGCTGGGACCCCAGCTATTTACGATATATATTAATGATTTGGACGAGGGAATTGAATGCAACATCTCCAAGTTTGCGGATGACACGAAGCTGGGGGGCAGTGTTAGCTGTGAGGAGGATGCTAGGAGGCTGCAAGGTGACTTGCATAGGCTGGGTGAGTGGGCAAATACATGGCAGATGCAGTATAATGTGGATAAATGTGAGGTTATCCACTTTGGTGGCAAAAACAGGAAAGTAGACTATTATCTGAATGGTGGCCGATTAGGAAAGGGGGAGATGCAACGAGACCTGGGTGTCATGGTACACCAGTCATTAAAAGTAGGCATGCAGGTGCAGCAGGTAGTGAAGAAGGCGAATGGTATGTTAGCATTCATAGCAAAAGGGTTTGAGTATAGGAGCAGGGAGGTTCTGCTGCAGTTGTACAGGGTCTTGGTGAGACCACACCTGGAGTATTGCGTACAGTTTTGGTCTCCTAATCTGAGGAAAGACATTCTTGCCTTAGAGGGAGTACAGAGAAGGTTCACCAGACTGATTCCTGGGATGTCAGGACTTTCATATGAAGAAAGACTGGATAGACTCAGTTTGTACTCGCTAGAATTTAGAAGATTGAGGGGGGATCTTATAGAAACTTACAAAATTCTTAAGGGGTTGGACAGGCTAGATGCAGGAAGATTGTTTCCGATGTTGGGGAAGTCCAGAACAAGGGGTCACAGTTTAAGGATAAGGGGGAAATCTTTTAGGACCGAGATGAGGAAAACATTTTTCACACAGAGAGTGCTGAATCTCTGGAATTCTCTGCCACAGAAGGTAGTTGAGGCCAGTCCGTTGGCTATATTTAAGAGGGAGTTAGATGTGGCCCTTGTGGCTAAATGGATCAGGGGGTATGGAGAGAAGGCAGGTACAGGATACTGAGTTGGCTGATCAGCCATGATCATATTGAATGGCGGTGCAGGCTCGAAGGGCCGAATGGCCTACTCCTGCACCTATTTTCTATGTTTCAATGTTTCTAGAGGGCATTTAAGATCAGCCCACACCTTCATCTACATCATTAATAACTACTCATAAATTATCTAGATACCAGTGAAGATCCAAGACCTCACATAATTTTACATCATAAACTGAGTGTGATGTGTATTGGCCATTGTTTCACTCTTGGTGCTTTGGACAACATGATGCTTCAAGAGGTGACTACCATTACAATTGCTCTCCATCGCAATGGGCATTGGACAGTGGTTCTAGATGTCATCTTCAACATTTCTACATAAGTCTACTCTTTGTGCGGATAGGAATGGTCAACTACGTTCTGTGTCTCATATGCTTCAATAAATCTCTTCAAATTTATCATATTTTCTTGAGAAGAAACATCTGAATAATTGATGCAAGGACCATTTGTCAAAGTTATTACACAAAAGTCCACGATGCCTTGTGAACTGATGATTCTGTCCCTTATCAAGCATTCTGCTATCTGGAATTTTCAGTGTCCAAGTGTCATGGAGTCACAGCATGGAAACATGCCCTTCAGTCCAACATGCCTACGCCGACCAAGATGTCCCATCTATACCAATCCCAACTGTCTGCGTTATGCATATATCCCTCTAAATCTTTCCTATCCGTAAAACTGGCCAAATGACTTTTGAATGTTGTTATAGTACCTGCCTCAACTGCCTCCTCTGGCAGCTCGTTCCATATACCCTTCACCCTCTGTGTGAGAAAGTTGCCCCTCAGATTCCTATTAAATCTTTCCCCTCTCATCTTAAACCTGTGTACTCTGGGTCTCGATTCTCCTACTCTGGGTCAGCGACTGTGCATTTACCCTATCTACCCCCCTCCTGATCTTATATACATCTATAAGATCACCCCTCATCCACCTGCACTCAAAAGAATAAAGTCCTAGCCTACCCAACCTCGCCATATAGCTCAGACGCTATGGCAACATCCTCATAAATCTTCACTGCATTCTTTCCAGCTTAAACTAGTGGTCACCAGAGAGTCAGCTCTCTGCACAGATTCAGCAGTCATCAGCTTTTGCCAGAGGCCAGGCTGACAGAGTGGTATCTCTCAGTTTCTGGAAAGCTGCCACCAGCTCTTAAGGTAACAGAAAAAACCCATCAGATAGCATTAACCTGAGCCTCCGCAGAGGTACGCAGACATGGATGAACAGAACCTGTGGGGGGAATGGACAGGCGATATTTCAGGTCTGGATTCTCCTTCAGACTACAGTCTCATCCTCAGCACTTTGTGTTTTGCTCATGGGTAGAGGTTTTAATTGAGGATTTTTTTTTCAACCAAATACTGGTGGATTTCTGTAAATCAGTGCCAGAAGTTTGCAGCCTGAAAACCTCATTATATTGAAGATATAATTAGATAAGAATCAGATGTTCTTTAAACTTACAAAATTGAGAGAAGGGAAACAAGAATTGCTTTGCTATATTTTAATGATGTTAAATGATGAATCATCAGAGTTGATTTTAAAAACCCGATAAAGATCAAGATTCTTATTTATGAGATGTGCAGAGCATCATTAGCATTCTCTGTGTATTCGCATTCGCTTGGAAAAGGGTACAATGTGGCATTTTAAAATGATTAATTGAGAGTTCTCCCAGCTACCAGCATGTAGTCTCATAGGTCACACATATGCAGCCTAGTTCTAACCACAAAAGAAGCAAACTCATATACTTCCGAATGTGTAATGAAGTGGATTTGATAATGGAACTCAAGGTAAAGGAACCACTAGGAGGTAGCTACCACAATATGGTAAGCTTTAAGCTGAAATTTGTGAGGGAGGAGGTGAAATCGGGTGTGTCGGAATTGCAGCTGAACAAAGGGGACTACAGAGGCATGAGGGAGGAGTTGACTGGAAAGGGACCCGAGCAGGGATGACGGTGGAACAGCAATTACAGGAATTTCTGGGAATAATTCGGAAGATGCAGGATCTTTCATTCCGGAAAGGAAGAATTATTCTAGGGGGAGAAAGAGGCGACCATGACTGACAAGAAATGTCAAGAACAGTATAAAACTAAAAGAAAAGGCATAAATAACACTGCAAAGGTTAGTGGGAAGCCAAAGGATTGGGAAGCTTTTAAAGAACAACAGAAGGTAACTAAAAAGGCAATATAGTAAGAAAAGATGAAATATATACGAAGTAAGCAAGCCAATAATATAAAAGAGGATAGCAAGAGATTTTACTTCGGAGTCACGTGAGTGACTACGTGAAGAACCCCGCCAGGACGCATGCGTGTCATATCGCTACACGCATTGCAACGAGTCACAGCAGGGGGAACGACGTTCCCTTAGCGGCAAAATTTGAAAGCCGGGAACAGCAGGTAAGGAGACTCTACATTCCAGAATTTGAAAGTCGGGAACAGCAGGTAAGAAGACTCTGCGTTCCTTCCACTTACCTTTTAGGTGGAGACATGGACCGGATCCACGAAGGCTGCGGGAAAGCTGGCGGGGGAGAACCGCGGAGTTGCGGGCAGCCGGCAGCAGCAGCCAAAGGCACGCTAATCTCCCGTAATGGGAACAGCTATGCCCGACTTCGCTCCCGACTTCGCTCCCGCACCGGCCCCGGCCGGTCGGGAGAGGTAAGCAACTAACAGAGTCGTTGACTGCGAGGAGTCCGACTCTGAATAGCCGCGAGCGACCAATGCCCGTGTGCATGGGGGTCGGTTTGAGCGGCTTTAGGAGCAGCCGCGAGCGGCCGGTGCCCGTGCGCACGGGAGCCGGTTTGAGCGGCTGGGAGCGGGGAACTAAGCAGCCGCGAGCGACCAGTGCCCGTGTGCATGGGGGTCGGTTGGAGCGGCTGCAGGAGGAACAAAGCAGCCGCGAGCAGCCAGTGCCCGTGCGCACGAGAGCCGGTTGGAGCGGCTGCAGGAGAAACAAAGCAGCCACGAGCGACCAGTGCCCGTGTGCACGGGGTCGGTTTGAGCGGCTGCAGGAGAAACAAAGCAGCCGCGAGCGGCCAGTGCCCGTGCGCACGGGAGCCGGTTGGAGCGGCTGCAGGAGAAACAAAACAGCCGCGAGCGGCCAGTGCCCGTGAGCACGGGAGCCGGTTGGAGCGGCTGCAGGATGGGTCAACAGCAGCCGGGAGTGGCCTATGCCCGAGAGCATAAGAGCCAGTTGGAACGGCTGCTGGAGGAAATACCCCAAAGTGGCAGGAGATGGAGGCTAGCCACAGTGGGCAGGTAGTAAGCCCCACAGCAGTACCTCTTGTAGGGCTGCACAGTGTTTCTCCCTCATCAGAGTGGAACACCGAGGGTCAGTCCTGGGCTGACTGCAGGAGCTGGAGCAGGAGCGGCTTCAGGAGCAGCCGCGACGGCCAGTGCCCGTGAGCATTGGAGCCGGGTGGAGTGGCTGCAGGAACTGGAGCAGGAGCGGCCTCAGGAGTAGCGGCTTCAGGAGCAGCCGCGACGGTCAGTGACCATGTGCATTGGAGCCGGTTGGGTGCCCAAGAGCATCGGAGCCAGCTGGAGCGGCTGTTGGAGCAGGTAAGTGGCAGGCTCCGGGAGATGGAGACTAGTCACAGGGGGCAGCTAGTAAGTCCTACAGCAGTACCTCTTGTAGGGCTGCACACTGTTCTCCCTCATCAGAGGGGAGTATAGGGGGTCCATTCTGGGCTGAACCTGAACAGGGGTGCAGAACATACCCCTAGTGCACATGGGGTGCAGAAAACCTATTGGAAGACACTTACCATCAGGGAACTGCAAAACACTGAATGTTCCCAGTATCAACCAGTGTATTTGAAAACATGGCAGGGCAGGGACTTGAAACGAAAGAAAGTTCCAAAAGTCCTAACAGCGGGTATTACGGGTTTCGCCCGCACAATAAAAAAAAAAGACATGACACTAGATCACCAGGATGCACTGGCCTTATTTTGCTAACTACCAATATGAGTAAACAGCATTGGGAAGAAGTACCATCCAACCGGCTTTAGACCCTAATTTGCAGGCCTCTGCAAACCTGGAACCTCCATACTACCAATATTAAAATTTGGAGGCAACTTATCTAAACAGGTAAAGACCTTGACATGAACCCTGGGGCTCATTAAAACAACGTCTAAAAACTACTTCCTGGGGAATGCGCTAACCCTCAACGCAGACCCAACTACCGATCCAGACACCGGCACCTCAACGTCCATGGAGGATGCCGAAAAAGTAACAAAACTACTAATAGTAACCATGGAGGAAGAAGTATAGGGTTATACCATAGAATTATTCAAAACATAATCCTCCAGTTCAGCATGTACCGAACTGAATAATCAAAGAAATAATCAAAAGCGCATACTGAACTACAGTGCCCAAATAAAACAGGAGTAATGGAGGACATCCAACACGAATCACAGGAATTCGTGTCCAAAAATCTTTATCATAAAATAGATGGTGGTTGCCACGTCATCATAGATTTGACTAATTTGAATACTTTCGTACTTTATATTCATTACTAGATGGGAACCTTTGTTACTGCAAAGGTATTGATCCTAGGTTACTACATGGCAAGCATCGTATTAAAAAATGCTTACTATACAGTACCCATTAGAGGTGACCACAGATGTATTTAACACAATGGATCATCTGCGGTTTCACTCTTAACTTAGCTCACATGTGAGTGACTTTGCCGTAAGAAAAGGTTACAGCCTTAATGGAGGCTTGCAGTAAACTAAACCATCCATCAGACTGGTAGTAGAATAATTGGCATTATAGTGGCTGTGTTCCAGCCACATAAATCGGACCTTTACATTATCAAATTACTGAGCGCAAACATGCGTGCACTCAAAAATTATGAGGGTCATTCTGACAGACCTAAGAAGCTACCAACAGAGGCCACAATGGTACTAAAAATGGTAGAAACATAACATTAGGCATTGTTCCTATCCAAACATTAACAGCTACCCGTCTATGGAACTACATACTGATGGGCACTTGGATGGGATGCTACCAATTCCGTCTCCAGCTGTGGGGGAGATGGAATGCACAGGAGGCATCATTACATATGCTGGGCATAAATACCTGGGAAAGTTGAATGCATTCCATGGCTTTAAGTCATATTGTTCTGGGTTATATCACCAGTATGTTAGACTACTAATTGACTACACCACCGGGGTAGCATATGTCAACCATATGGGTGGAAACATATCGACATCATGTGACTATCTGGCCAACACAATTTGGCAATAGTGTATCCAGTAAGATATTAGGATATCAGCTACCAACTTACTAGGTAAACTGAATTTAGTGGCAGACAACAGGTCACGCTAAGTCTATGAAAACACTGTATGGATGTTGGATAAAATATGTATTGCTGGAATTATAGCACGGTATGGAACACCAGATAACGACCTATTCACATCCATGCTCTCACCAGTTATCGAATTAGGTTCTTGGGAACCAGAACCTGGGGCAGTGGCTACAGATGCATTTCGCTGCATTGGGGGGTAATTTATGCATTCCCTCCTTCTGCCTTATCAGTCGGGTATTTAGGAATAAACAGTAGACTCCGCGTCTGGTATTTTGATAGTACCCGATTGGCCTACTCAACCATCGGTCCCGGTGATATCGACATAATAAAGTCACCTAGACCAGATTGACTGCACCCTTGGGTTCTGAAGGAGGTGGCTTTAGAGATTGTGGCAGCATTGATAGTAACATTTCAAGAATCACTAGAGTCAGGAGTGGCTCCAGATGATTAAAACATTGGCAATATTACCCTGCTGCACAAGAAGGGAGCAAAGCAGAATAGTGGGAATTACAGGCCAGTTAGTCTGACTTCGGTGGTTGGTAAGATTTTAGAGTCCATTATGAAGGATGAGGTTATGGAGTACTTAGAAGTTCACGAGATTGCCCATGGAATCTCCGCAAGGACCTGCCTTCTCCTGTTACTGAAGGAAAATAGAGAATCAAGGAACTGCAAATGCTGGAATCTCGAGCGAGACACAAAGTGCTTGAGGAACTCAGCAGGTGAGGCAGCATCTCTGTAGGGAGTGGACAGGTGATATGTTGGATCCTCTGAGGAAGAGTCCTGACACAAAATATTGTGTCCAGTCCCTCCGCAAATGTTCCCGATCCTCCCTGAGTTCCTCCAGGACTACATGTTTCATTGAAATAAAGTAATTTTCTCTCTTTGAGTCTGAAGAAGGGTCCTGACCCGAAACATCACCCATCCGTGTTCTCCAGAGGTGCTGCCTGATCCGCTGAGTTGCATCTGCACTTCATGGTTTTTATTTCTCTCTCTGAGGATGGGGTTGACTGAACTACCAAATAGTGATAAGCAGCAAATGGTGAAATGTGGCAGAGATCAGTCGCTGCAGGTCTGAAATGAATGAAACTGCATACGAGTTCAAAGAAAGTGACAAATCTCAGTGAGGACATAGTCCATGATGAACCATGCAGAGGTCACCACTCTGCAGCATGTTACATTGTTGTGCATTGACAATTGCCATACATGGCCATGATGCAACTAGTCAAGATACATTATACCATGCAAATGAAAATGTTTGTGAAGATATTAAATGATTTGCCAAATCTCTTTAAACTCATCAGGAAGCCGAGACACTGATATGCCTTCTTCGTGATTACACCTACACCCAGGACTGGTCACCCAAAATATTAACGCCCAAGAATTTGAGCGTTATCCTGTGCTGTAAATTTATGATTATCTTCAAAATCATAGCATTGTGATGACCAACACAATCATTGGTGGTCTTTTTCCAGACCAAGAAAGTAATACTGAGGTCATTTGAAGAAATCCAAGTACTACAACCTTATTCCACAATCGATTTAATCAGCTTTCCTGCAAGCCAATTAATAGTGTTCCTTTACCAAAGTTCTATTTAGACATTGAAAATAGATTGTCTCCTTCTTGGCACATGGATGTAAGTAATACTTGTTCACAATGTGCACAGATTTCATTACATGTGTGGGATCTTTCATGCTCTGATTTTTCATTGTATACTGACAATCCTTTATGACCCAGAAACCAAAAGAGAAAAACTTGCATTTGAGTTTCGAAATGCAGTAATCAAGCCCTTCAGTCCACTGCATCTATGCTGACCATTGGTCACCCATGTACAATTGTGCAGTTGTTAGCCCACTTTCTCATTCACTCCATAAACTCCAGGGTAATTTACAGAGGCCAATTATCCTAATCGTCGCACATATTTGGGATGTGGGAGGAGGCAGAACCTGGAGGAAACCCATATGGTAACAGTGTAACCTCCACACAGACTGGAGGTCCGGATCTAACCCAGGTGTCCGACACTATCAGCCAACAGCTCTACCAGATACGCCACTATGCCATCTGTATAATGTGATTAATTAAAATCAACTTTAACTCACATGACCTTCCTCTCACAACTGAATTTCACATGAGCAAAAATCAAACTAATATTTGGTGAATAACATAATTCATGTAAAGTATTCAACAAGGGCTATTTATTTAAATGGATAAATAATTTGAAGAATCCAATCAACTTGTTTTAACAGAAACCAAGAGAAGTCCTAAAGTAAAGCGGTTCCCTATACAGCTTATATCCCCTCAGTCTTTCTAGCCAGCAATATCCAAAAAGTAACTCAAATCTCTTCTCCTTTACAAAAATCCCAATTGTGCCACCATATCTGCTGCTCATGACACTGAACAAGTATTCTCCACGATGCTCAGGAGCAACAATCTAATGGAGGAACTGATGCAGGATTTCAACCTGAAACATCGATTATTCCTTCCCCCCACAGATGCTGTTCGACTCATTAAGCTCCTCCACCAGATTGTTTTTTTCTCCATATTCCAGCATCAGCACTCTCTTGTGTTTTCATCAATGCTTAGAACACAGCTCAGCCAGTTCCCAATGTAACAAGGGCAATCAACGGGAAACCCAGAATTAAACATATCTCAAAATAATCTCAGGAAATTGCATGGTTTGAAAAATATCTTGCAGTGAAAATATGTTAAACAATGTTGAATTAATGAGCCCCTAAGAATGCATGGATTTAAGTTAAAAGAAGGTCCATGTCCAATGATGCATTGTCTCTCAACATAATATTGAAAATTATGGAATAAAAACAGAAAATGCCGTAAACACCCAACAGGTCAGGCAGCTTCTGTGGAAAGAGAAACAATATTTTTTTCATGCCCTGGACCTTTCATCAGAAACAGGAAAGAGAGAAATACATGTAAGTTTGCAGATTTTTTTAAATTAGTATCTAGATTGTAGTTTTCCCCCCCAGATGACATGGTAAAATAAACATTTTAAAAGTGGATCTAAGGAAGAAATGAGCAAAGGACAAACTTGATAGTTGTTTATTTTTGTGAGTTTAATTACTCCTTTTTTCATGTTTCTGGCAATATTGCCTTTGGAAATTCTGCAGTTCAGAAATCGAGCAGAATGAATTGATGCAGGCAGTGATTTTAATCTAGCTCATTAGACAGAAAAGCCAGGTGGAATGAAATTATGACCCTTTAACTGGGAGAACTAAATTATTGGAGATGATCTCAACTGTTTCCTAACACACGGTACTGGTTGTCTCTGTCCCATGGGAGCCAGATCCAACATCAAAATCAATTATTTAATCTTGCTAGATAATGAATTTTAAAGTGTGTTAGAACAGTAATTAGGCAAAAAGAGGTCATCTGTTCCATTCCCTTTAGTTGGTTAAAGCTTTGTAGGAATGATGTCTCCATAAAAAAGCTGAGATATTCAGCTGATTAGTTTGCAGGCATAGAGTCAGAAACAGTTAATGTTTCTTGTCTATGACATGTCAGCTAAATTGGAAAAGGTCACAGGTTTAACTAGTTTTAAGCAAGTGCTGAGACAAGGACATAAGTGAAAGGAAGATAAAAATTAAAGAGAGATTTAATGACAATAGGTTCAAGGCAAAAATAGTTCATAAAGGGACAAGTGAAGGAACAAAAGATGGGTTCAGGTGGCTGCATGGTGCACCAACAAAATCATTACTAGCATTAGAAAATTAATTATTTGCTCATTTCTTCCATGGATTCATTTTCCATTTGTTCACTTCACCACGTAATCTCAGGAAAAAAACTGCAATTGAGATATTAATTTAATAATCTGTAAAAATATTCATCAAAGAAGAGGCATTAGTTTATGTATTTCAATTGAGCTTCAGTGTCAGTGGGCAGAAGCCTCTCTGGAGCCTCTAACTCTGATATAATGATGCTCAAAAACCTTTTGGATTGTTGTCGATTTAACACCTGTAACTTTTATTCAGTAGTGACATAAAGTCACTGACGTGGAGCGATAACTCTGATTTGCTTCCGTTACATATCTTCTCAGCTGCTGTGAACGTCCCTCGCTTTCTTCTGTACATTTCACATTTCCAGCATTTGCTTATATTTTGCCTTTATGCTAAAAGGATTAATTTGTTCCATATTAAAAGAATTTGCGACTTCTATTGCAAATTGTAAACACTGAGGAACAGAGCTTGTACAGAATAAAATGAAAGGTTAAAAGGTCCCGCTGATTCAAAAGTTAGTGATTTTATGCCAAAGCTAAGAAGTTCAATCAGTCTGATACACTTTAATCGAAAAATATTGACTTCCCCCATCTATTTCAGCAACTGTTGACTTGCTGGAAATTTTTGTCACATGTTAGATTGATTATTCCATTCCACTGGTTTCATCGTTGTAATTGTAGTTGAGTTTTATTGTGATCAATCTTTGGAAAGTTGAGTGGATTGTAGAACAGGCAGCCAATCTGCCCAGGTGGAGAAGGTGACAGATTCTCCCATTATTGTCTGGTTTAAGATATTGGACAGCTTGTCTGCAACTGTCAATGGATACCACACATCAGCAAGAGGCACTTATGAATGCTTCTGGTGAACCTGGCCTTCACTGGTATTATCTTTCCTTCAATACTATTAAATGCCAAATACCATGATGTTGATAAAAAGGTTAACTCATTATGAGCCTAAGAATATTTTATGTACTCATTTGTTAGGATCTTTTATAGCTCAGTCCTGACTTTCCTAACTCTCTCCAGAGCACTTGATCTAAACAGGCTTCTCAGTGCAAGAGTACTTGTTGAGAATGTGCTGATTTTCAGATGAGATGTTAAATATCACATCCCTTTTAATTATGTGCAAAAGGTCCCACTGGACCACACTAACAAAAGCACAATATCTTTCCTGCTGCTCTACTCAACATTTTCCCCTTAACCAATGCCAAAGCTAAATGATATGACATTACTTAATTACTGTTGTGGAGCCAAACTACCCAGGGAGGAACAGCCATATGTGTTTACAAATTATAATCATCACTGAAATACCAAACTAGTTCTGGACTAGAATTGTCCCTTATAGTGTATTGAAACAATGTACATTTTATATTAATACAGTTTTGTTGTTTATTTTTTGTCATTATTTTAGGTAATTCAGCTTTGATAGCCAGATACAAAGGAGCAGTAATGGCAGATGACTTCCAAAGGCTTTATGCCCTATTCAAGATGGAATCATTGAAAATGGAAGTCATTTGCCTTTGCTCAAACCCTGTTTAAGTCCTTGTTATCAAGTCACAAGATGGATGGAAAGTTGTGTAGTATAGTGGAACAGTAGCAGGAATAGTTCACTCTGGCCCACTCCCCACCCATCACCTCTCAAAATCGGTTGATTACTCATGAATACAAGTCAAGTCAAGTCAAGTCAAGTTGACTTACATTACATTTAATAATTTAGCCTCCACTGCCCTCTTCTGAAGAAATCATCAACAATTTGCCACGCCTTGGTGGAGAAAGTTATAGTCTTTGTCCTAAATGGCAGATCCCTAGTTGTAGACAGCCCAGTCAGAGAAACATTATTCTGGCATTTATCCTGTCCTTTAAGTCTTTTAAGTACTTTTGTATGTTTCAATTAAATCACCACTCATTGTTCTAGACTCAGGAGGTCAAGGCTGCTTAATTCTTCCTTATACAACATTATTTTCTATGTTTCTATGAAGGCTGGCACGGGTTATTGATTGGGGACGATCAGCCATGATCACAATGAATAGCGATGGGCCGAATGGCCTCCTCCTGCACCTATTTTCTATGTTTCTATGTTTCTAACAATCCATCATTCCCAGGAATCAGTCTTACTTGGTGCGACAATCATTAATCCATTGCATTCCCTCTTCAACAAGAATATTCTTCATTAGGTAGAGAGACAAGACTACTTTACAATATTCCAAGTGTATCCTCAACAGGGGCATATATAATTGCAGCATGAAGGCTTGACTTGTGCACTCAACTCCACTTACAATGATGCCCAGCATACTATTTGGCTTCCTAGCAGCTTGTTGTAGCTACACAGCTATATTCAGTGATTCGGTGCAAGGACACCCCTTGTCCCTTTGAACAATAACTCCTTTCCATCTCTCATCAATATAAAAAGTACGTCTCTTTTCTACTTTCTCTGCTAAAGTGGAAGACATCACATTTTCACCATTGTATTCCACCTGACATGTCCTCACACATTCATTTGTATGTTTCTGAAGAATTTCTGCAATCTCCTCACACCCAACGCTGCAATTCAGGTTTGCCTTATTGGGAAATGTAAAGATTTTGCCCTGGAACCTCTCATTCATATCATGAATAACGTGTGTGCATAGACTGAGGTCTGATTCACTGATCCCCAATGAAACCTTCAATCAGAGCCTGCCAAACTAAAATGACCTGGTTATTCCAACTCTCTGTTTCTAGACAGTTAAATATTACCTCAAATCCCATTTGTTTTAATTTTGTTTATATTAATTTCTCATCTTCCTATGAAAGATCTCCTGAAAGTCCAAATATTCTACATCCACTGGTTCAATTTATCTGTGCTACTGGGGTCACAACCTTAAAAATAGATCTGTCAAACATGATTTTATTTTCAGAAACCCACATTGAATCTCCACCACTCCTATTATTATTATCTATGTGCTCTCTTTCCATTCTGTTAACAATAAATACCTTAATCGTCCCACACTTGATATAAAGCTAAATGATCTGTATTTCCCTGTTGTATCCCCTTTGCTTCTTCCTTAAATAGTGTTGTTACATTTGCTAGAGTGGAAATTATTCCAAATCCAATGCAATTTTGGAAGATGTCAACCAATGCATCTTGTTTCTCCAGAGCCACCTTCTTCATAACCTTGTTTAAGAAGGAACTGCAGATGTTGGAAAATCGGTGGCAGACTAAAATGTTGGAGAAAGTCAGCAGGTGAGGCAGCATCTAAAGAAGGGTCTCGACGCAAAGCGTCGCATATTTCCTTCGCTCCATAGATGCTGCCTCACCTGCTGAGTTTCTCCAGCATTTTTGTCTACCTTCTTCATAACCTTGGCATGTGGGTCCTCACATCCTCAGAATTTATTTTTCCATTAACTGCTGAGGGCTGTCATTTTGTGAAACTTGTTCTGGAGTTCCATCAATCTTCCGCAGTTGTACAGAGCCCTAGTGAGACCACACCTGGAGTATCCTGTGCAGTTTTGGTCCCCTAATTTGAGGAAGGACATTCTTGCTATTGAGGGAGTGCAGCGTAGGTTTACAAGGTTAATTCCCGGGATGGTGGGACTGTCATATGCTGAGAGAATGGAGCAGCTGGGCTTGTAAACTCTGGAGTTTAGAAGGATGAGAGGGTATCTCATTGAAACATATAAGATTGTTAAGGGTTTGGACACGCTAGAGGCAGGAAACATGTTCCTGATGTTGGAAGAGTCCAGAACCAGGGGCCACAGATTAAGAATAAGGAGTAAGCCATTTAGAACGGAGACGAGGAAACACTTTTTCTCACAGAGAGTGGTGAGTCTGTGGAATTCTCTGCTTCAGAGGGCGGTGGAAGCAGGTGCTCTGGATGCTTTCAAGAGAGAGCTAGATAGGGCTCTTAAAAATAGCGGAGTCAGGGGATATGGGGAGAAGGCGGGAACGGGGTACTGATTGGGGATGATCAGCCTTGATCACATTGAATGGTGGTGCTGGCTCGAAGGGCTGAATGGCCTACTCCTGCACCTATTGTCTATTATCTATTATTATTCTCCCAACATTGAATAATTAGCAGTCAGTGACCTATCATGTTTTCATGCCTGTGTGTATTTAGTACCAGAAAAATAGCAACCAAAATATATGTCAATGTAAGCAAAATGAAGCTAAAAGCAAGTTCTTCAATAGGCAAAGTTCTGTGATTTCAGGAATGCTGAATACAAATAGACTTAATTGCTTTGACAATGTTGATAGTCAGATGGACAACATTCATAAGTTCATAATTGATAGAAGCAGAATTAGGCCATTTGGCCCATCAAGTCCACTCCGCCATTGACACCCATACTAATCAAGAATCTAATATCTCCGCCTTAAAAATATCCATTGTCTTGGCCTCCACAGCCGTCTGTGGCAAATAATTCCACTGATTCACCACCCTCTGACAAAAGAAATTCCTCCTCATCTCCTACCCGAAGAAACCTTTTAATTATGAGGCTATGACCTCTGGTCCCAGACTTCGCACTGGTGGAAACATTCTCTCCACATCCACTCTATCCAGGCTTGTGCATGTGCCTGTTCAATACATGACTGTATTGACTTTTGTTGTTGTGTATTGATTGCCTTCAATAAATGACAGTTGCTTTAAATCTCTTTTTTTTTGCCTATATCGAGAAGAATCCATGGATGTTACATTGTTGGTGAATTTGGGATATTATTACTGAGGAAGCAGTCAAGCAATTCTAATTCTGTTCTTTTCTCCAAAGAACAGCGTAGATACCAAATGGTGGCTGGAATGGATATGTTGATGAACGGGAAAAGTTTGAGAGTTTGCAATGATTGAGTCTGCACATTGAATGAATGGAGAGCTTTCTGAGATCAAACATTGAAGTCTTGTGAGAGGACAGGGAACAGAGCCATGGGGGTGATATGTATAAAGTGGAAAGCAATATTACTCCTACTGGTCAGCTTGGAGGCATACAAAACATTAACGATCAATAATACCATAGATGAAGTCTCCAATGAGGATGCGTGTGTGAATTTTGATGGGACGTTTTAATCCTACACCTTCAGAGATCTTTGCAACATCAACATTATTGAACCAGGTAACAGAAGAACTAGTGAGCAAATATTACATCAAATTAAAGATAATGGTCAGAAGGTGCAACATTCACAGTTTATTTTATAGATCAGGCACCAAAGTATCATTAGGTGTGTGCTTTTGCAAACAAAAGAACTCAAGCAAGATCATTTTGTTTGTATCTGACACTTGAGTGCCTGTCCCACTGTACAAGGTAATTCAAGAGCTCTCCCGAGTTAAAAATAAAATCAAACTCGTGGTAAGCACATAGAATGTACGTAGCGGGTACGTCGGAGCTCGGGACATCTCTTAGCGGCTCGTAACGCTAACGGCAGGTACTCGGGAAACGCGGTAAGCTCGTGAAAACTTGTGAAGATTTTTCAACATGTTGAAAAATGTCCACGAGAGCCCCGAGTACCTACGAGCGGCTATTACTGTAATTCTCCGAGTTCGAATCAGGGGAAACTCGGGAGAACTCTTGAATAAGCTCGTACAGTGGGACAGGCCCTTTAGGAGAATACTACAAGCATGGAAAGAAAAGTGACAAATGTGAAACTGTTTTGTTCAAGGCACATCTCTGGATTCAGGAAGGTCGAAAGCCCTTTGAAATGTTAATATAGAAGCAATCTTCTTCAAACCTAAATCACATAAGTACTCTGGTCGTCTTTGGCTTTGATCACCCCGACTGCGGATGATTCGATCGTCCCGACCGCGGGAGAAAAGGAAGATAAAAGTTATTCGCCTTCCATCACAGTGGCGAGTGTGAGATCATTGAAAAACAAGATGGATGTGCTGCTTGCGCTGGTGAGGACTCGGAGGGATTGTCGTGAGTGCAGCGATCTCGGTGTTTGCCGGGACATCATGCCATGAGAACACCCTGGAATCTGGTGTGAGTGTGGACAGCTTTCTGACTGTTTGGGCGGACAGAGACTGCAGAGAGAGTGACAGCAGGTTGTACAACTCTGGTCACATCATGGTGAAAGAGCATGTGTGTGGCCCGGATATTGAACTGATAGCTGTGGGTCTCCGCTTATGCTGTGTGCCCTAGGGATTCTCACATGCCGCTGTGGTGGCTGTTTATGTTTAATCTTTATGTAGTTTTGTATCTTGTTGCTTTTTTGGTATGACTGCATGGTAAATCAAATTTCACTGTACCTCGGTACACGTGGCAATTAAGGGCCATTGAACCATTGAAGCCAGTCTTCATTCAGTTCAATTTACTAATTCATTATAAGTGACGTCAAGAAATGGCTGAGGGCACAGCTTATGTCAATGGCAACGTGACTGTTAGGGAGAATGTAAACAAATCATGCGGTAATTAGTCTTGGAATTAAAAACGCAGCAGCATGACTAAGTACCACTGTCTGAAGAGAGCTGGCTACTGTCCTGCAGCAGGAGGCTGCTCAAGAACAAGAGATTATAAACTTACCATGAGGAATTCTTGTGCACACAGGCAAAATGTAATCAATGGAGTTATGTTAAATGGCTTACATCAAACCAAGCATCAGGCATGTACAGCTCAGTTATAACATCAAGTGCTGGAGGAACTCAGCAGGTGAGGAAATAGACAGCAAACATTTCGGGTCAGGACCATCCTTCAGACTGATGGAGTAGGGAAGAGAAAGCTGGAAAAGAGAGTCGGGATGAGGCAAAACCTGTCATGTGATAGATGTAAGATAGCATCTCTGGAGAGAAGGAATGACTGATGTTTTGGGTCGAGACCCTTCCTCAGACTTCAGACTCCATGTCTGAAGAAGGGTCTTGACCCGAAATGTCAGCCATTCCTTCTCTCCAGAAACTCTGCCTGTCCCGCTGAGTTACTCCAGCTTTTTGTGTCTAACTTTGGTTTAAACCAGCATCTGCATTTCCTTCCTACACAAGTGATGTATATATACAGGTGAGGGGGGTGGGATGACTGACAGATGGTTGGAGTTGTGACAAAGGCTAGAGGTGAAATGGAGACAAATGGGTGTAAGATGGGGAAAGAAGAGGTGGAGTGAAATGTAAAGCCAAAAGGGAGGGATATCGATGGAAGGAGACAGGGAGGAGGGGAAGGAAGGAATAAAAGGAAATATAGGACTAGAAGGTGGGAGAGAAACACATGTTGGGAAAAAGGAGCAGGATGACTGTGATCCTGCTCTTTTATCCCCCACCATATGCTCCTCCCCCATCCTTCATTTCCTTTTCCCCTCTTTTCCTTCCTCCCGGTTCATTTCCACTCACATCCCACCTTTTACAATTATATTATCTCATGAAAGACATGTAAATATTCTGAGTTGTCTTGATAGTTGAGATAGTTGAGTTAATACATGTTATGTACAAACCAGTGTTACCTGTGACATCTTGGGCCAGAAGACCCTTCAAGAGTTTGTGGAACTGTTGTCCAGAACCCAGCCCTCAATGTCTTGCAATAGCAGGACATTAGATTGCTATCCTTCCCCACAAAGCTCTCTCATTGTAATTATGTAATTCAACACAAACATTTGTCTACACTCAAAATATTAAAGTAATTTATTTTGTTGTAACTTTCAAAACTCCATTACTCAGTTACTATTGATTTTACTTCGGAGTCACGTGAGTGACTACGTGAAGAACCCCGCCAGGACGCATGCGTGTCATATCGCTTTCACGCTTGCGAAACGACAGGCGGGGTTGAACGTTCCCCCGCAGCGGTAAGTTTGAAACCGCGACCTGCAGGTAAGTGATTTACTCTGCGGTAGTTTTTGTCCCCGCGCTGTTTTTACACAGGGGGGGGGGAGCTGGACAAAATAGTGTCCACAAGTGCTGCGAGTAAAGCTGGCTGGGGTGGACTGCGAAGTTGCGGGAGCCAGCAGCAGCTGAAGGCACAAGCCCCGTAAGTGGGATCAGCTGTGCCGACTTTTGGCCCCGCGCCGGTCAGAACACCACGGCTGGTCGGGACACTATTCAGAATGGGGCCGTCGACTTTGACAAGTCGAAAATGGCAGGAGGCGGGGTGGAACGACGTTCCCCCGTAGCGACAATTTAAACCAGAACCTGCAGGTAAGAGTACTCTGCGATCTTTTTGTGTTTTTCCATGCTGATTACAGGTGGGGAGCATGGAAAAGTCGAAGAAACCAACGAGGGCTGCGACAAAGCTGGTGGGCTAGCAGCGGCCAGCGGCACTAGAATCACATATAATGGGATCAGCTGTGCCTGATGTCGCCTCCGCACCGGCCAGATCCACTCAGCGGCCGGGCGGTAAGGCAAAACAAAAAACCATCAAAGTCGTGGACTCAGATGAGTCCGACTTTGAGCAGCCGCGGGCGGCCAGCGACCGTGAGCGCTGGAGCCGGATGGAGCGGTGTGTGGAGCATTTGCTCCAATGTGACAGGCTCCGGGAGATGGAGTTGAGTCACTGTGGGCTCTATGTAAAACCCACAGCAGCACCTCTTGTAGGGCTGCACAGTGCTTCTCCCTCGTCGGAGGGGAGTACTGGGGGTCAATACTGGGCTGATCCTGAAGAGGGGTTTGCAGAACAGAAATCAATTGTGCAGGGGGTGCAGGAACGTGAAAATCTACTGGACATGGTGTCCAACTTCATACAGCTAGACCAGACTGGCCAAAACCTGGAGGACACCTGACACCGGGTAACTGTATATCCCTGAATGTTCCTGTAGTAAATAATTGTATATGGAAACTCCTAACAGCGGGGATAACAGCTTTCACCCGCACAGTGGATGAGAAGGACATGTCGCAGGACCAACAGGATGCACTGGCACTGCTTTGCAACACACGGCCATAGATAGCACCCTTACGCACCCACCAGTAGAACAAGACCGACTGGTGAAAGCTCGAAGGTCCGGTACACCAAACATGAGTCTTTCTTAGGCCATGGCCCAGACCGGCCTTCTTGGAAGATACGCAAACCTCCAACATCAACCAAACCACAAACCCAGACACCGACGCCTCAACATCAACGAAGGATTTACAAAAAGAAGTAAACCTGCCACTGGTAACTATGGAGGTAGGTGGGTCTGGTTCCCTACACATTGCAGGGAGCATGGAGGTTGGGGGGAGATTACTCTCCTTTCTGGATGCATGGAGTATGTTAACTACCGATACTTATATTTTAAGCAGTATCCAGGGATATACAATAGAATTTATACACAAGTACAGCCCTCCAGTTCAACATATACCGAACCGAATGTTCGTACTTTCCGGTAAAGAAAAATCAGATGCGCATGCTGAACTGGAGCGGCTTTACGCAAAAGGGGTAATTGAAAAATCCCAACACGAACCGCTAGAATTCGTGTCCAATATCTTTACCAAAAACAAAAAAGACGGTGGTTGTCGCATCATCATAGATCTGACCAAATTGAATACATTTGTACAATATATTCATTTTAAAATGGAAACCTTTGTTACTGCTAAACAATTGATTTCCAAAGGTTACTTCATGGCTAGCCACGATTAAAAAATGCTTACTATTCAGTGCCTATACGAGGTGACCACAGATGTTACTTAAAATTCAACTGGATGGGACAGCCATGGCAGTATAGAGCGCTGCCAAATGGGTTAACATCAGCCACCAGGCTGTTCACTAAAATTTTGAAACCAGCCCTAGCGTTTCTACGGAAACGAAAAAACATGGTCATGGCATATCTAGATGACATACTTATTGTGGCAAATCTTTGGAATTGGCCAAACAAACTGTAACAGCCACAAAACAGTTATTTGAAAAACTGGGGTTTATTATCCATCCAGTTAAATCTAAATTAACGCCTTCCACTACTATTGACTATTTGGGGTTCACCATTGACTCAGTTCACATGTCGGTGACTTTGCCAAAGGGAAAGGCTATAGACTTAATAGAGGCTTGCAATAACCTCATTGACATCAGTAACCATCCATCAGATTGGTAGCAAAAGTAATTGGCAAAATGGTGGCTGCTTTTCCAGCCACACAATTTGGACCTTTACATTACCAACATTTACAGAGAGCAAAAATACAAGCACTCAAAATCAATGCTGGTCATTTTGACAGACCAATGAAGCTACCAATCAAAGCTATAATGGAACTAAAATGGTGGATAGATAACATTTGGCTTTGTTTTCAATCCAATCATTATCAGCAACCCTTCTATGGTGCTACAAACTGATGCCAGTGCACTTGGCTGGGGTGCCACCAATTCCATCTCCAGCTGTAACACTGGGCATAAACTACCTGGAAATGTTGGGTGCATTCTATGGCCTAAAGTCATATTGTACTGGGTCATATCACCAGCATGTTAGACTACAGATTGACACTACCACCGTGGTAGCATATGTCAACCACATGGGTGGAACCAAATCGGCATCATGTGACAATCTGGCTAATACAATTTGGCAGTGGTGTATCCAGAGAGATATTTGGATATCAGCTACTTACCTACCAGGTAAACTAAATTTAGTGGCAGACACCAGGTCACGCAAATTTAATGAAAACACCAAATGGATGTTGAATAAAAAGTATTTGCTGATATTACAGCACGATATGGAACACCAGATATCGATCTATTCGCATCCAGGCTTAATCACCAGTTATCAAACTATGTTTCGTGGGAACCAAACCCTGGGGCAGCGGCGACAGATGCATTTTCGCTGCATTTGAGGGGGGGGGGGGGGGGGGGGGGGGAATTGTTTATTTATGCATTCCCTCCTTTCTGCCTCATCAGTCGGGTATTAAGGAAAATACAGCATGACTTTGCGTCTGGTATTTTGGTAGTACCTGATTGGCCTACTCAACCATGGTTCCCAGTGATACTGAACATGGTATTAGAACCATGTATCACCATCCCGAATAGACCAGACATATTGTTTCATCCCGTAACAAGGGATAGCCACCCATGCCATAACTATTTGAATTTATTAATTTGTAGAGTTTAAAAATACCACTACTACAGCTGGGACTGACGGACCGAACAGTGAACATGATTTCGGTGGGCCACAGACAGTCCACCAATAAACAGTATCTGGTCTATATCAGGAAGTGGGAGGTGTATTGTCACAAAAATAGCATCACCTACAGAGATATGAACATCCCGTCTGTTCTAGAATACCTGGCAGGCCTCCATTATGATGAGGGGCTCAGTTATAGTGCCATCAACTGCGCCAGAAGTGCCCTATCAACTTATCTATGGCAAGGAACAGAGCATCACTCTGTTGGGACTCACCCACTGGTAACAAAACTTATGAGGGGAATTTTTAATACCAATCCCCCAAGAACCAGGTACTCCCATATATGGGATGTGAGTATTGCCCTGAAGATGCTCAGGAATTGGTCTCCAGCAACAGCTCTGTCCATACATAGACTGACATTAAAAACAGTCATGCTAATGACATTGGTCACGGCACAAAGGGTACAGTCATTACATAAATTAAGACTGGACAACATGACTTTTTCATCTGAAAATATTACGTTTCATATTTATGAATTAGTAAAGCAAAACAGACAGAGATCAGCAGGCCTCAATATAGAATTTAGGTCTTGCCCAACAGATGATCGTCTCTGTATAGTAAGACATTTGTCGTTATACATAAAGAACACGAAAATCATCAGAGGCAATGAGAAGGCACTTTTAGTCAGCCATAAGCAACCACACAAAAGAGTGATGATCCAGACCATCTCAAGATGGCTGAAACAGGTTCTAATACAGGCTGGGATGGATACTAATATTTTTAAATCTCATTCCACCAGGGCTGCAGCTACATCGGCAGCTATGCAGTTGGATGTACCAATGGACCAAATCCTCAAGGCAGCAGGATGGTCAGGGGAAAAACATTCCAACTATTTTATCATAAACCAGTCATTAAACCTGGAACATTTGCAGAAACAATTTTAAGTTCTGTAATTTAATTTACCCCATAAATAGGGGCTATAATTTTGTGTTAATCAATTCATTGATTTCAATGTCGGATTCATGTCTAAAATATGTTGACACAATTCCTCCTACAGTCATTAAGGCAGGTGTGATGCATGGACTCGTTTCCACGGCATGAAATCACAGAGCTTTGAAATCTTCACGTAGTCACTCACGTGACTCCGAAGTAAAATAGTAAGATTAAACGAGAACTTACCAGTTCGAAGTTTGATCGTTATTTTATAAGGAGTACATTGAGGGAATACGTGCCCTCCGCTCCCACCCATGATCATATACTCAACTGGTATTTTTTCTCTAATCTTACTATGTTTAGTCATTACAGTTATCTGTGATTTCACACCGCTGCTTTGAAGAATGACACGCATGCATCCTGGTGGGGTTCTTCACGTATTCCCTCAACGTACTTCTCATAAAATAACGATCAAACTTCGAACTGGTAAGTTCTCGTTTAATCTTACTATTTTGTACTTAAGAGTGTAAAACCTCAATGTAATCTGAATTCAGAGGGTTTCTACTGAGAGATTGTCACAGTTATGGGGAAGGATAGCAATCTAATGTCCTGCTATTGCAAGACATTGAGGGGCTGGGTTCTGGACAACAGTTCCACAAACACTTGAAGGGTCTTCTGGCCCAAGATGTCACAGGTAACACTGGTTTGTATATAAAGTGTATTAACTTGGTTTGTACATAGAATGTTTTAATTTGCTGATACTACTAATGTATAGAATTGACAACACTATGAATGTAACAAAGTCATGCACTATTTTTATATTTCTTGCAGGTACTTTTTCAGTCTCCATGTGATTCATTCAAACATAAAATAGAATTGAGACAATATCTCAGCTGTAGTACTTAGCTCCAGATCGCTGCTCCAGTACGGTACAGATGCAACACTTGCATGTCCTAACAATATGGGAAATTAATCAGGTGCCCTGATCACAAAAGCACCAGGTTAATTGTTTCCTAATTGGGCCACTCCAAATGATCTGCAAAATGATGCAATGTGCTTGTAACGTGGTGGAAACACTATTTCCTATAACATATTTACTTAAGACTAATTTTATTTTGCCAGGCCACTTGTCTCCACACCTCATCACATTCTTACTCAACAGATGGACTAAAGACCTGAGTTGCAGAGATGGGATGAAAGTCCCATGGATCTCCCTGGATGCATGCAGTTCCAATAAGCATCAATCACACCATGTCACATTGAACAAATCAGCTTGACTGATAGGCACCTGATGTACCATTCCAATTATTATTTCTAAAACATCCTGGTATTACACACCTTGGCTATTCTGACAACATAAAATGATACAGCACAGGTGCAGGCCCTTCAGTCCACAATGTCTGTACCAAATATGATGTCAAGTTAAAGTAATCTCCCCTGCCTGCGTGTAACGCATTCCTTTCCACTCCCTGCATATCCCTGTGCCTATCTAAAAGCCTCTTAAATGTCACTATTGTATTTACTTCCACCACCATTTCTAACAACACATTCAAGGAAGCCACCACTCTCTGTGTAAAAAATGTGTTGCACACAACTTCTTTAAACCTTTCATTTCTGACCATAAAAATATGTTTGACATTTCTCCCCTGGGGTAAATGTTTGTCTTGGGTGGAAACTTCTCAAACCCACGATCTCCACCATCAAGTAAGATCAGGCAACAATCACATGTGCAAACCTCACTATCTTAAATACATACCCTCCTAACCTAGAATAAATAACAGTTCCTATATTTCACATTAGTTTGGAGATAAAATATGGAAACAGGCTCTTTGAACCATCAAGTCCACGCCATCTATTGATCATCTGTTCATACTAGTTCTATGTTATTCCAGTTTCTCATCAACTCTCTACACCAAAGGGGAAATTTACAGAGGCCAATTAACCAACAGGCCTGCATGTCTTTGCAATGTTGGAAGAAACCAGAGCACCCAAAAAATGCCACATGATCACAAGTAGAATGTGCAAACTTCATACAAACAGCACCCGAGTCATAGAGTCGTAGAGTCATAGAGTCATAGATACAGTGGAAACAGCCCCTTTGGCCCAACTTGCCCACATCGGCCAACAGGTCCCAGCTACTCTAGTCCCACCTGCCAGCATTTGGTCTATATCCCTCCAAACCTGTCCTGTCTAAACCATGTACCTGTCTAAATGCTTCTTAAAAGTTGGGATAATCCCAGCCTCAACTATCTCCTCTGGCAGCTTGTTCCATACACCCACCACCCTTTGTGTGAAAATGTTACCGCTCAGATTCCTATTAAATCTTTTTCCCTTCATCTTCAAGGTCGGGATTGAACCTGGTTCTCTGGCTCTATCAGCTGTACCACTGCCACTCGATCAACTACGCAGCAGCACTGAGTTAGTGCTTTCACTAGAAGGACTGGTGACTCCCCTGCATGTTTCTAGGGAAATTAGGGACGGGCGTAAACACTGGCCATGCCGCGGTTAGCTTGATTCGGCCCATTCGTAGGACCTTTCATCGCCCAGCACAGCTCGACCACGGGATCTTCCATCGGCCGGCCAGGGGTTCAATATCGGGAGCCTCAATCGCCTCGACGTAGCAGTTTGACTGCCTGACCGCGGGAGAAGAAGCAAGGAAGAGATAAGACATTTTTTACCTTCCATCACAGTGAGGAGGTGCCTGGAGGAGAGTCACTATGATGGATGTTTATGTTAAAATTATGTATTTGTGTGTTTAGGTTGCTTTTTATTGTTACGACTGTATGGTAACGACATTTCGTTCAAATTTTCTTTTTGAATGACAGGTAAATTCAATTCAATTGCCCACACCCTAGAAAATGAATTAAAATAATTGTTGGTCATCTGGAAAGAGTGTTTGTCTCAAAGTTTTATCTTTGTTGGTTAATTTATTAACAAAACAATGTAAAGAAGAATGTAATGAGACTACAAACATCAATGGATTATTCGTGTAGAGCATCATGAAAACCCAGCTATTAAGCAAAAGGCTTAGTACAAGTAATGTGGGTACAACTATGTTTTATCACATTAACTATCTATCACAAGGTCAAAAGGCTTTCATTACATCAAAAGTACACGAAGCCAGCAACATTCTGAGGTCTTGATGAATCACTTCCTATAATATTGCAAATTAGCTCTTATGATATAACCCATCATAATAAAATAGCAGAACCCATATCCTGGAATCACACTGTTTCTAAATGAAGACAAATTTCACAGATAATAATAGTTTCTTATAATAATTTCAAATGTTCAATGTACAAAGGATGAATAGTATTCAAAGTATCTTTGAATCTTGTCCCACAAAAGTAATTGAATAGGTATCAGGGCTAATTTGCTATCCAGCATGCCAAGCCATCTATGGAAATGCATTAAGCTTACAGCAGCCACCAAAACAAATTAACATGCTGTATGAGCGCAGGAACAGCCAGAAGACTTCCAAGTCTTATGACCATGTCTGCCAAGACTATCAAATCTACAATCTGGCATGAAAGTGAAAGGTTGAATAGACAAAATACTTTAGAAGTTCTCACAATATAATTCTGCAATTTATGTACAGAATGGTAAACTTTCACATAGTCTGAGCATAATTGAATAATATATGGCAATGTATTTTAAAAGCAAGTTGGAATTATGTAACATATGGTGAATATTACAAATATTTACTAGATATCCGGAGAAAATTAAACAGGGATCAAGGCAGAAATAATCAATGATTGTGGATGAAATTGAAGCTTAATTGAAGCTAATGAGCCAAATCCAAGTGCACGTTTAGATCTGAGGTCGGAGCTGCTAACCAGCATGGCTAAGGGTTGTGAGCCAGTCTTGTCTGCAACTCCTTTGGGGCAAAGAGAATGTGTGCCTACCCAGGTTAAATAAACAAATCTTCAGCCTTCTCCTGCTAGATCAGAGCATGGGCATATGCTCCCATCAGTACACTGTGGTTCTCTGGAATTATGGCCCAGTTTATAATGATAACTTCAACCAAAATGGGACTGGGTGCTGCTTCTTCAATTCTCCACCCCATCATTAGTCACATCCACCTACCTCTTCCTTTTCAACCAGAGACCAGAGCTTCTGTTGCCCCACCTCCACCATATCTTTTGAATGCAACCATGCGAACCTGTCCACTAATGTCTATTTCATGCAGCATGCAGTTTAATTTCAATAAATCTTAATACAAAAGTGGAGCCAAACTGAATCTTTCCAACTCTCCATGATCTGATGCACTGGTGGACTAGCTTGGACAAATAAGTTGCAACTCTCACTTTAGGTTGATGTTTAGGTTTCAGTTTATTATTATTATTATTATGATGATGATGATGATGATGATGATGATGATGATGATGATGATGATGATGATGATGATGATGATGATGATGATGATTAGTATTAGTAGTATTAGTAGTAGTAGTAGTAGTAGCAGTAGTAGAGTAGTAGCAGTAGTAGTAGTAGTAACATTAACAATAATTATTAGTACTATTATTCCAATTACATGTATAATCACATGTACAGTGAAAAGCTTTGCTTTGCACATTATTCCAACAAAATAAGATACTATACATCAAGCCAAATTCAAGTACAATAGGTAGAGCAAAGAGAAAGATAATGAGTGCAGAATATTGTTCACAGCGTGGTAGCATAATAGTTCCAGAGACAAAGTCCAATATCTACGAGGTTAGACAAAAATGCTGGACAAACTCAGCGGGTAAGGCAGCATCTATGGAGAGAAGGAATAGGTGATGTTTTGAGTCGAGACCCTTCTTCAGACTGATGTTGGAGGGGGGGGGGGGGGAGGGACATAGAAACAGGAGAAAATAGGTGCAGGAGTAGGCCATTCGACCTTCGAGCCTGCACCGCCATTCAATATGGTCATGGCTGATCATCCAACTCAGTATCCCGTACCTGCTTTCTCTCCATCTGATCCCTTTAGCCACAAGGGCCACATCTAACTCCCTCTTAAATATAGCCAATGAACTGGCCTCAACTACCTTCTGTGGCAGAGAGTAAAAAGAAAGGAAGAGACAGAAAAAATAGGCTTGTGGGAGAGCTGGGAAGGGGAGGGGAAGGAGGGAGAAAGCAAGAACTATCTGAAATTGGAGGTCAATGTCAGGACAGTCAGGTTTGTGAATTTTGGGGAGAAAATAAAATAGGGCCGTGTGGGGTTGGGGAACGATAAGGTTGGAGACTTGGGAGGGCAGGGAGCTGGAAAATGAGGTTGGTTGGTGAATCGAAACTGTACCTTAGCTTACAAAAAGACCATTCGGATATCTGATATCAGAGGGGGAAAAGCTGTTCCTGAGTCTGGCGGTGTGCACTTTCAAGATTCTGCATCTTTTACTCCATGGGATAAGGGAGAAGAGGGAAAGATTGGGATGATAAAGACCGATTATGTTGGCTGCTTTCCCGAAGCAGCATGAAGTGCAGATCAAGATCTGCAATTTCTTGAGATCTTGGGTCGAACAGTATCCCAAGCAAGCTGTGATGCAAGCCGGCAGTTCCGGAAGTGGCGGCGCTGTGAAACGGCTGTGGCTCGCCTGCAGTCTGTCTGTTTTTACTTTTTTGTGTTGTTTTTTTTGTCTTGTTCAGTTAAACTTTTGGTTATTAGGTTGAGTTATGTGTGTGGGGGGGTGGGGGGGGGGGGGTGAAACAGGGCTTTCTGTCTCTCCCTTCGGGGGAATGCGACTTTCTTGTCGTATCCCCCTTCTCTTCCCCCGTCTGAGCTGAGGCCTAATGGCGGAGCTGGCGGCCTCCAACCTGCGACCGACCTCGAGGATCCGGAGGTAGAGCCAGCCAGGACTTACCAACGCGAGGTTTCGAGCTGCGGAGGCGTTCGGGCAGCGGCACGACTCGGTGCTCTGGTGAGGGTGGACGGCGCAGGGCTGAGACACTCCTGTGAGGGCGGCCCGGCTCCCGGATGGAAGGCGCTCCCGTGGGGGCGGCCCGGTGCGGGGCTGGAAGGCGCTCCTGTGGGGGCGGCCCGGTGCGGGGCTGACACGCTCCCGTGAGGGCGGCCCGAGTGCGGGGCTGGAAGGCGTTCCCGTGTGGGCGGCCCGGTTCCCGGCTGGAAGGCGCTCCCGTGTGGGCAGCCCAGCTCCCGGCTGGAAGGTACTCCCGTGAGGACGGCCCGGCTCCCGGCTGGAAGGCGCTCCCGTGGGGGGCGGCCCGGTGCGGGGCTGAGACGCTCCCGTGAGGGTGGCCCGGTGCGGGGCTGAGACGCTCCCATGTGGGCGGCACGGTGCGGGGCGGAGACGCTCCCATGTGGGCGGCCCGGTGCGGGGTGGAGACGGTGTTCCGGTGGCTGATGCGGCGTTCTGGCGGCGGCGACCTGAATCCGGGGCTCGGCCGCGGGCCAGTGGATGACATCGTCGGGAGCTCGCGGGTCACAGGTTGAGGCCTGTTTTCCGGAGCTGCCGTGGCAACAACTGCGTCTGCTGGACTGGAGGGCGGCAGCTTCGCCCACCCCCGGGCCGCGGAGCTTGAACCGCGGGACTGACTTACCATCGCCCGGTGGGGTATCGCCTCAGCGCAGAGGGAGAAGAGGAGGGAAGAGACAGCAACCCTAAGACTTTTGCCACCATCACAGTGAGGAGGTGCTTGGTGAACTCACTGTGGTGGATGTTAATTTGTGTTTATTGTGTGTTGTTTATTATTACATGTATGGCTGCAGGCAACGACATCTCGTTCAGGCCGAAAGGTCTGAATGACAAATAAAGGATTCAATTCAATTCAATTCAATTCAATTCAATTCAGTATGCTTTTTATGGTGCATCTGGGGAGGTTGGTAAGAGTTGTTGGAGACATAATGAACATCTGCTGAGGAAGTAGAGGCGTTGGTGTGTTCATTTTGACTGTAGATTCAATGTGGTTTGGCTCCAAATGACTTTTAGTGATACTTGAGCCAAGGAATCTGAGGCTCCCAACCTTTTCCAATTTGGAACCATCGATGCTAATGGGGCTAGTACTCCGCTATGTTTCCTGAAGTCGATAACTAGCTTCTTTGTTTTGCTGACATTGCTGGAAAGTTTGTTGTCCTGACAACCATGTTACAAAGCTCTCTGTCTCCTTCCTTTACTCCATCTTGTCATTGTTCATGATCTGGCCCACTTGCTCAAGGTATGGCGTGTCAAATGGAGAGATTGAAGACAAGACCACAATGAAATCAGCAAGAACAGATACACTATTTTATTGAGCTCACTTTTATTCAAATAGGATTTATGTTACACACCATAATATATACTGAGAAACTCGTGGACAACTGATCAGATGTGGCCTTGTTTTGCAATGGTCGGTCAGTCCATCCACAGTTTCCTTTCAAAAGGTGCATCAAAAATTCTGGAACAACCCGTTGATTTATCTAATTTTAGACCATTTCCTGAGCCTTTCTGACTGATGATATAAAGAGAGCAGGTATGATATTTGTAAAACAATATTGATTGTTAAGCTGATCGTAGTCTGTCTGCAGCCATGAACTGATCAGAGACCATTCACAGCTGCTCTTCAGTCTGGTTGTCTCCTTTCCACAACCTATTTTCAATTGATTTTGACAATTGCAAATGTTGACATGGCTGTTTAGGTTCCTTTTTTGTTCATTTTACACAGTTAAAGCATTGCCGGTTATTTTTACTTTAACCTGCAACTTCAGGTTTGTGCAAATTAAGCCATGATCAACCAATTGAATTATTTTATGAATGCAAGCAGATGACATCCGTTATTTTATTATTTCCTAGATTTCCGTTGTTTATTGTAAACAATATGTTGCTTAACGTATAGCTCATTAAGCAGCAGTGCTTGAGTGCTGATGGGATCATGCATTTGTAGCTAACCCTACTAATTTTTATAATGTATGTATAATTCTTGTTTAAATTCATTGCTATATTGTGGTGGAAAGGCCTTATATACACCAAGCAGCTTTTAAAGGCGCTTCTGATGAAATGTGACTGGCACATTTTTCAAAATGACAGCAACAAATAGTAAGATTAAACGAGAACTTACCAGTTTGAAGTTTGATCTGTATTTTATGAGGAGTTACGATGAGGGATTACGTGAAGAGCCCGCTCAGCACGCATGCGCGACATACTTCAAAGCAGCGGTGTGGAATCACAGACAGACACAGTTATTGAAATAAACATAGTAAACAAAAGGAGACCTTAGTTATCAGTTTGACCCATATTGGGAGGGAGCGGAGGGCACGTAATCCCTCATCGTAACTCCTCATAAAATACAGATCAAACTTCAAACTGGTAAGTTCTCGTTTAATCTTACTATTTTACTTCGGAGTCACGTGAGTGACTACGTGAAGATTTTAAAGCTCTGTGATTTCAAACCGTGTAACAGTTCATACTTCACTCGCTGCCGAAGTCTTTCGAGGGAGGAAGTATGTTATCGTAATCAACCATGAATCTGTTTGTAAAAACAATAATGGTGTTATTAACAACAACAAGACCAAATGCTCCCCCGGGCTTAAATTATATATTTTTTGCAGATTCTTTTTCTGCAAACGATACAGGTTCTGTCAGTGGTTTGTTATAAAAGTTTGGAACGTATACTCCCTAGACAACCCCGCTGTAGCCAGGATGTGGTCCATTGGCACGTCCATCCTCTTAGTCACTGATGTGGATGCTGTCCTGGTGGAGTAAGATTTATACAAGTTAATATGTAATCCAGCGACTCCCAGTACCTGCTTGAGCCACTTGAGATAGTTTGGCTCATCACCTGACCATAATGTTTCTTGTGGCTGACCCATAAGGCTTTTTCTCTCCCTCGAGGATTACTTATTGTGTCGATGTAGTTCAATAAGTGGGTCATGACACATAACCGTGGTTCAGGTGGGTATGCCCGGAATTCCATGACTAGACCTGATGTTCCTGGTCTGCTCTGTTTGCCCAGTCCCTAATAGTAATGTAACGTGGTGTAGTGGACCATATTGTCCAATCGTAGTGGATGGAGGAACTGGACTCTTTGTGCTGAGACAAGGCCATCAGCATGTCCCTTCAGGGTGGGCTGTTCCAGGTTGAGGGACCTGGCTGGTGACCATCCCCTGAAGTACGTCAGGTCCACACTGACATCACAGATTTGGGTGTACCTGGGTCTGGGGGATTAACCTCTCCTGAATTTGATCACCAGCGGGAGGTACCCTATGGCCTGTGGTCCTGGTGCCTGAGTTAAGTAAGCTGACAGAGCACTTCTGGCTGAATCCTTTATTGTGGTGAAGTCCTGCCAGAACTCCAGTACAGGTTTTTGTTGTAGTTGAATGTGTAGTTCCTGTGTTTGAGCAGTTTCTTCCCACTTCTTGATGTTCGTCAGGTATGTTCCCTAGTGGACATGCGACGGAATGCTGTCATCATGTTGATAGTGCTGTCTGATCCAGGCCCAGCAGTGGTCTTCCCAATTCTGCAATCCAGGCCAAGCAGTGGTCTTTTAATGGCCATGTCGAGGACCACTGGTAACCATGACTGTGGGTTTAGTCCACTGTATTTTGCGTAGTACCCGACTGAAGAGGCCCAAGTACCTATTGATGAGGTAGAAGAAGGGGAGAACATAGAGATTAGATTTCCCCCCCCCCCCCTCAATACGTGGGAATGTATCCATAGCCGCTGCCTTGAGTTTGGTTTCATGCGACAAACATTGGTACGTGGCGCTTTAATTGGAATGTAAGGAAGTCGATATCTGGTGACCATATTGCTTTGTAATCTCAGCAAATATTTTGGTTTAAATGTTCGTTTACAGTATTTAGCTCACCTGATAGGTAAGTTACTGATGGTCAAACATGTTTGACGACATACGGTTACCAATTGTTAAATAAATTGTCACATAATATCGATTTTATTCCGCCCAAGTGGTTTGGTATATGTCACCACTGTGATGTTGTTAATTTATAAACAAACATGCAAAACGGTGCACTACTGAGCAATATGCTTCACTAATGGTAAGTAATTTTATTATATAGCACGTTTAAAGTCAACTCGCATTGGCACCAAGTGCTAGCAAAGCTCAGTATCTATATCAGGACACACAAGAATGTTACTCAAGAAAAAAAGGTGGAAAGCATACAAATACAATCCTCCTTCTCTGTAGAGCTTGAGGCTGCTACACAATTGCATTTACAAATGAATTCCATAATGACACTGGCCACTTAAAACAACTTTGGATGTTTGCATACCATAGAAAAAGGTTAACAAACAAGAAAAAATGGACATAACACATGTATAGAGTTTGACACATACGTCCCCCCACAGCAGAATCAATCTCCACTGTGGGGAAGGCATCAGAAATGTTAAGTTCTCTTCCTATGAAAAACCCAGAGGTCAGGTCCATTTGTGGCCTTACAGCCAGTTCGATGAATATACTCAATAGAACATACTCAAAATTACTAACTAGGTTAATGCCCAGTGTCTAAGTGATGATAACTCCACATTAGCCCATTTGCCACCATATTCTAGGTATGGAATATAGTTGAACACTAGTATCTAGCTCACTGGAAGGTACAATGTTCAGTAGCTAGTAAAGCTGCTACTGATCCCAATACTCTATCACGTAGACGATAGGTGGTTGATGTGCCATAACTGATAGTATTAATGAATTCCAGATAGACAATGTTGTGGATGGGGTCAACGTAGATATCTGGATATATGACAGAGCCCAGGCTAAATAAGTTAGTAGCTAATGCTGCTGATAGCTACATCCAAGGATAGTCTGTCGTGAATATATAGACATGCCATGACGTAATGTTCCTTAAAGTGTCAGGGCTGTTTTGATTCTGGATAGCTTCAGCTCATATTAGCCAAGTCTAGTCACATACATATGCGAGATGTGCAGTGAATGAAAAATGGCAATGCTTGCCATGGTTACCCCATCCAGGTAAATTGTGGTATACCCGAAAGCCTTATGAAGGGGTACTGAATAGTATGCATCTTTAAAGTCGATGTTTACCATAAAGTATCCTAGGAATCCATGGTAGCAGTTACAGATTCCATAAGTGGGTATACCTGATGAATATTTCATGTGGTTTTAATCAATGATGGTGCGACATTCACCATCTGTGGTTATTAGGGTACCCAAGGCTATATGGGACTTCTTATGACCCCTGGTATATTTCCCCAGAAGCTAGACCCTCATGTTTATTAGAGGGAGGGTAGACCCCATGCTGTACTGGTGGCAAGATATTAATTCTATTTGGAATATAACCACCAAGAGTGATAGCTTCCCAACCAGGTGTGATTCCCTCCCCTCTGTTAGTACAAATTCTTCACCTTTATGTGATGGTAGGAACCATACTTATCTGTCTTCACTGTTGTTTCTTCGGTTTGTGGTTCCTTGGCTGTATGGATGTTGTTTGTTGGGGGGTGGCGCATTTTCCATGGGGTCTGCTCTGGGCCCTGGCCTGAAAGGCTTACGGGATTGGCATGCAGGCCCCGAGCTCGCGTTAGAGGTACTGCTGACTGGTTTAGTGTGGTGCTCATTCCAGACCCTGCCCTCTTGAGCCGAATATTTTGGACACTTCGTCCAGTTTTTTAGGCTTAGTTTGGTAACTTAGCCAGATAGCAGGATCTGTGGTTGTGAGGTCGGCGTTCTCACAGTCCTGTAAATTTCTTAAGTTGAGGGCAGGTTTTATGACTTCCTGAGAAGTTGCGGAGCATTGCGAGCAGTAGGGTCAGGTGTTTTGCCATACTACCCTGTCCCTCTGGGATGAGCATGCGAAAATGATAGCCTACGTCAGGGATATCAAATTCATTTTGAGATATTTGGGTTTTTAAAAGCTATGCTCAATTTACCCCCCAATAACGGTGGGCACTTTGAGTAAATGCAATTTAGGGGAGGCGTGATGAAATCCAACACCTCATGACTACCTGTCTTGGAGAGGTTTTTTGAGAAGAACAGGTAGTAAGCTGGCCGCCAGTTGAGACTGAAAAGCCATCTCGCTAGTGGTGGAGCCACATAGCGGCCACACCCAGCAGCTCTTCCTGATCCTGTACCTCAGCATACTCCTCTTCAGCCAGTGACCCCTCTTCTTGACCAGCCCAGCTCTGGTCCCCATCGATCCCTCGACAAGGGAGATGGCCAGTGTGGAAGTACTGGAGTGGGAGTGGTAAGCTCCCTTGGCGGACTTGCCCCTGCTCCTGAGGCAAGTCTCGCTGGAGTTTTTAGCTCCATGACCTTCCTCTGGCTTGGAGAAACAGACACTCTTGTTTCTTGTTTGAAGTGTTGATTCCATCTTCCGTGTCTGTCTCCTGCCTGAGGTTGGTCCTGACCTTGCTGTTAGAGGCTGTCTGCCGTTTTCGGGCGGCATTTCAGCGGTTCTCGGGCGGCGAGTCTCCTTGTCGGGAGTCTGCAGGGGTGCCGGCCGGTTTTTAAATTTCCCTCCAGTCCGCTGCTGTTGGTCAGACAGCTGTTTTAGCGGACTGGGCATCAGCGCAGCACCCGTGTCTGTGGACCGCAGCGTGTGCGGTCCCGTTGCCGCCTCTCCCCCCTCCACTGTCAGCTCCTTCCCTGGAGTCGAACGGGGGCCGCTTCCCTCTGCTGCTTTGCTCCCCCTGGAGCAAAAACAAACGCAAAGTCGCTAGTTTAAACTGAAGGTAAGTACTTACCTAACGGTCCTTTCCTTCAGGCTTGTAGCGGGAGCTGCCTACTCCCGCTGTGTCGCTGTTGCCTGCGTGAACGCAATGTCGCGCATGCATGCTGAGCGGGCTCTTCACGTAGTCACTCACGTGACTCCAAAGTAAAATGAACAGTTATAGGACAGTCTCTTTGCTGGAATGTAATTCTGTGGATCCTAAACCCACTAGCTATGATGGTGGTGAGTGGCTGAATTACTAGACTAGTAACCCAAAGGGTTGGACCAAGATGCAGAGGCATGCACAAAATGCAAAGCAGCTGAAGTATGTAATTCCAGATAATAAGATAATTTGCCTCAGTAATAAAATCGGAAATCTTTCCATCTGGTTTGCAAATGTCCTTCAGAACGAAGAAGTCATCCTTACCTGATCAACTCTGCACTGGCCTCGGAAACAGCCTTACACACCACTTAGATGTATCGTAAACCTTGCATTAAAGCAGAGTAGGAATAATATCACAAAGGCTATCCCACATCATTCTCTGAACTAAATTTGAAAACAGCTAATTTTCTGCCAATCCAATCAACCTTCCAAACAGTTCTTCACAAATATCTGGGGATCAGAGTTTAACCTGGGAGTGCTGCCTCAAACGTGAGACAAATTATGGGTTCAAATAGGTCATTAAAATGCCCATCAAGAATCCCCACCCCTCAGGGCATGCCGTCCATTTGCTGCTACCTTCGGACAGAATGTACAAAAGCCTAAATTCCCAAACCACAGCTACTTGTCTGCAACCATAAGGTTCTTGAACAAACCTGCACACCCTAATTCCATTTCAGCAACAGAATGTTACGGACCATTCTTTCACTGCCATGGAATTGTTTACTAATTGTGATTTGCACTGATGTCTTGTTTTTGCACAGTCATCATCTTTTCACTGTTTAGTAGAATTTATGTGTAACATACATATAATTGATGTATATTTTATGTTTCATGTTTTGTCTGAGACTTTGTCCCTTGCTGCAGACAAGATTTTTAAAGATACCTGGATCTCACCGTAATTGTGCAGATGCAAATAAACGTGACTTTACTTGACTTGAACAATTACAACCATCACTTCAACCTCAATGATGGGGAAGCATTTGGAGACGGATGGAATTAATAGCTAATTGGAAAAATTGAGACACTGAGAGAGCTAATAATGATCTATTGGAGGCAAATAATGTATGACCAATGTGATAGAACCTTCAGGTGCATGAATACTGACAAACGCCTGCATCAGAGCTACGTTATTATTTGGGTGTTAATTTGTTACTTTGATGGTGTTGTCATACAGTAGGCATCCAGAAGAAAAGCTTGTATTTACATAAACAAATATTTCAGGATTTCCTTTCCAATATTGATAATGGATTCTTCCTTATACCTTGGCATAGGAATGGACTCAATTTTTGATTCATCTTGAGTAATGAATTCTTCCTGAAGGCATCTGCCTCTGACAGTCGCATTCAGAGGTAGATTCAGATCAGTTTATTGTCATCCATGTGTAGGAAGGAACTACAAATGCTGGTTTAAACTGAAGACAGACTCAAAAAGCTGGAGTAACTCAACAGGTCAGACAGCATCTCCGGAGAAAAGGAATATGTGACATTTTGGGTCGCGACCCTTCTGAAGACCTGAAACATCACCTATTCCTTTTCTCTAGAGATGTTGTATGACTTGCTGAGTCACTCAGATTTTTGTGACTTATTGACATACAGACCAGGGTGCTATGATTACTTTTGTCACGTGAAGCTTACAGAGCAAATGGTATACATGCAGTAATTATAAATACAATAATAAATACAATGGTGAGTACAAAATGTCAGAATGATGCAAGATAGTAATGAAAAAGCAGAAAAATACAAATGAATACCAAAGTACACAATAATAGATTATCTGAATGAGGTATAGTATGTGGTAGTGCCTCTGCAACGGCGATGTGAAAGTTTGTGTCCTTAAGTTATAACGAGAGGTTGGATAGGATAGGATTATTTTTTCTTTGGAGCATAAGAGCCAGAGGAATGAGGTTATTGAAGTATACATAGAAACATAGAAACATAGAAATTAGGTGCAGGAGTAGGCCATTCGGCCCTTCGAGCCTGCACCGCCATTCAATATGATCATGGCTGATCACCCAACTCAGCATCCCGTACCTGCCTTCTCTCCATACCCTCTGATCCCCCTAGCCACAAGGGCCACATCTAACTCCCTCTTAAATATAGCCAATGAACTGGCCTCGACTACCCTCTGTGGCAGAGAGTTCCAGAGATTCACCACTCTCTGTGTGAAAAAAGTTCTTCTCATCTCGGTTTTAAAGGATTTCCCCCTTATCCTTAAGCTGTGACCCCTTGTCCTGGACTTCCCCAACATCGGGAGCAATCTTCCTGCATCTAGCCTGTCCAACCCCTTAAGAATTTTGTAAGTTTCTATAAGATCCCCTCTCAATCTCCTAAATTCTAGAGAGTATAAACCAAGTCTATCCAGTCTTTCTTCATAAGACAGTCCTGACATCCCAGGAATCAGTCTGGTGAACCTTCTCTGCACTCCCTCTAGGGTAATAATGTCCTTCCTCAGATTTGGAGACCAAAACTGTACGCAATACTCCAGGTGTGGTCTTACCAAGACCCTGTACAACTGCACTAGAACCTCCCTGCTCCTATACTCAAATCCTTTTGCTATGAAAGCTAACATACCATTCGCTTTCTTCACTGCCTGCTGCACCTGCATGCCTACTTTCAATGACTGGTGTACCATGACACCCAGGTCTCGCTGCATCTCCCCTTTTCCTAGTCGGCAAGGGGACTTGGGGCATGAATAAATTAAACACACATTCTTTTTCCCAGGGTTGTGGAATCTAAAAGGGTATAGGTTTAAGATAAGAAGGGAGAGAGTTAGATCCTGGGGGGAAATATTTTCACTCTGAAAGTAGTCTATGGGTTGAATGAGCTGTCAGAGAAACATCTGGAATTGAATGTAGGTACAACTTTCAAAAATAAAATTGGTGAAATACATGCATTGGAATAGGCCTACACATATATCTGCCCTTATATGGTGGTATATGGGCTAAATGCTGGCAAATAAGACTAGTGCAGAATACCAATTTGGTCAGCATGGCCAAGATGCTCCAAAGGGCCTCTTTCCGTGTTATATAGCTTTAACTATGACTCCACAATGAATTGGGCAATATTAACCACTCTGCAGAATCAAGAGCAGATCTGTTGCCATACCAGGTTGAGGTGCATCCCACCAAAATACTTTCTTTGATGCATCTGCAGAAGTTTTGGAGAATCCTCATGGACATACCAATTCTTCTCAGACACCTAAGAAATTAAATGCATTGATGAGCGGCATGAACACTGCATCATTGTGAAGTGACCAGGTTAGGTTGCTGCCTATATGGATGCCTAGGAACTTGAAGTCGTCAACCAATTCTACTTCAGCGTGATTGATGAAGATAGGGTTGCATTCATCCCCTTGTATTCCGAGATCAACAACCAACTATTTTGGCTTGCTGACATTAAAGGCTGGGTTTTTGTCCTGACACTGTGACACTAGGCTCTCAGTATCTTTCCTACATCTCGTCTCATTCTTGCTGTGGATCCAGATAACAGCAGTGGTATTATCAACAAAGATCAAGTTGGTTTTGTGCTTAACTTCATACAATCATGGGTGTACAAGAAGTAGAGCAATGGAGCGGGCACTCAACCCTGAGGGGCACCAGTGTTGAGGGTCCAGGTGGAGGAAATGTTGTGACCAATTCTAAGTGATTGAGGGTTGCTGTTCAAGACGTCCCAAAGCCAAATGTAGTTTTAGATTTTAATTTTAGAGATACGATGTAGAAACAAGCCCTTTTGGCTCTCTGAGTCCACGCTGACTAACGATCGCTTGTACACACTATCACTCCTACTGTACACACTATTTACTCCACTGGGAGTAAATTACAGAAGCCGATTAACTTATAAACCTGCACACCCATGGAATGGAGTAGATAGCGTCCTAGGGACAAGGTCCAGAGGTTTAGGGATGAGCCTATTCAGTATTATGGTGTTGAGGACTGAGCTGTTGGCAATGAATTGCATCCTAGTTGTACTTATTGTCAAGGTGATTCAGGGCTGAACTTAATGCAAGAGAAATGGAGTCTTCTATGCGAGCTGCAGGGAGTCCAGATTGTCTGGAAGACTGGTACACATTTGTGTCATTACCAATCTTTCAAAAGACATAATTCTGGTTGATGGTGCAGCTGCTGGATTGTAGACAATTTGCAGGTTGCTTTATGTTTCTTGGGGACTGGAATGGTGTAGGTTTCCCTGAAGCAGATGGGGGTAGTAGCGTAACCAACGAGTGGTTGAATAATGACTACAATGACTGTGACCAATTGGGTAACACAAGATCTCAGAATCCATGCAGGGACTCTATCCAGGCCGACTACTTTCCGAGAGTTTACCCTTGTGAAAGCAGATTTGATTTCTGCCTCTGAAATGTACTGGAAAGAGTCGAGTGGGAAGGGTAGAGTTGTGGAAGATGCACGTTTATACCAAAGATAAACACAATAAGATGTAGTAACTCAGCGGGCCAGACAGAATATAAGTGGACTTTAACACACTTATCAGGCATCAAGCTCATTAAGTAAAGATACATCGTTGCCAGAGATCACCCTTGACTTCAGCTTGTTTATGTTAAATTTATTGTGTATTGTGTTCTTTTTTTACTTGTATGGATGTATGGTAACTCAAATATCACAGTACCATAATCGCTGCATGTGACAATAAATGTGAACTTGAACTTGAACTTGAACTTGAAATTGACCTTGAATTAACGCATGATGGTATTCAGGCGCTTAACATTGATTGATTAAATAGAGCCGTGAGTTTATTTTGGAACTCCCTCTTGGCACCCTGATAGCCTTGTAAAGATCATACTAGGTCTTCTGTACAGTGCAATCTCGTCCTTCCTGAAAATCAATCTTCCCGTTCGTTCAAGATTTTTGGTTAGGATAAACCCTTATTATCTATGTTGGAATGCATTTCTTGATGAAACCACTTATGACTTCTATAAGGCTATATGTAGTCCACCCGAAAGTGATGAGCATCATGATTTCACAAGGTCACTTCTATCATCCTCTCTTGTTCTTGCTGAGTTAGAACCTTGTCCATTAACCTTCATTTCTCCTTCAATGCTGGATACAGCAGATGATAATAACTAAATGGATCACAACCAATACATGAATCACAATTCTTATCTGAGGATTTATCTTAATTGTATGCCTTGCCCTATTTTGTCCTCCCTTTTAGACAATACACAATAGACAATTGGTGCAGGAGTAGGCCATTCGGCCATTCGAGCCAGCACCACAATCAATGTGATCATGGCCGATCATCCACAATCAGTACCCCGTTCCTGCCTTCTCCCCATAATCCCCTGACTCTGCTATCTTTAAGAACCCTATCATGCTCTCTCCTGAAAGTATCCAGAGAACTGGCCTCCACCGCCCTCTGAGGCAGAGAATTCCACAGACTCACAACTCTCTGTGTGAAAAACTATTTCCTCATCTCCGTTCTAAATGCCTTTTGTTTCAATTCCACGATAGCCATCATATAACATTAAGTTTAAGAAAGAACTGCAGATGCTGGAAAAATCGAAGGTAGACAAAAATGCTGGTGAAACTCAGCGGGTGAGGCAGCATCTATATTTTGCTGAGTTTCTCCAGCATTTTTGTCTACCATCTTATAACATTAAGATCATTTAGCACCTTGTTTATTTTAGTCCAGACTTCAGTTTCAAGTAGATCAATACAATTTCTGAATTTGTTAATAGATTCCTCAAGTTTAAATTCAGCAGTGGACAAGACATAGCGATGATCATATCTTTTCCTTGGGGTATAGATTGTAGAATTTTGTGTCCTATCAACGTGAGTTGAGAAATAACACGTTGAAGTCTGTTGCTTAAATGACCATGATGGTATACTTTCTATAGAAGTGTACAGTTTTTGCACCTATGTTGTTCACACAGAGAACATCCCCTTCAACCACATGAGATCACTTTACATACATAGCACAGAAGAGAAAATGGCTCACCATCACTCTTACATTTTCCGTTGTGATGGAGGCCTTGGAATTACACCAATTACACTCCTCATTTTCGCACATGTGCCCTGTTGACCCATAATTCTACATTTAATCCCTTTTGGGATAAAGTTCAAGGCTTCTACTTGAAAGTAAGGTGAAATAGACAGCTCCACTTCAAATACCTACCACTCCCATAAATGTACAATTCTCTCTCATGTTCAGTCTCATTTTATTTCACTGAAACTACTTTTATTCACAAATAATAACATTCAGTTTTTATCATCAGCTTGCTGTATCCAACAGTGAAGGAGAAATGAAAGTTAATGGACATAAATGGCCATTGCTCTTAACTTACAAGAACTTACTAACCTAATTATAACTGTTTCTTAGCAAAGTTTAAATTTGTACGAAGCAGAACTTCTAATTTGCATTTTACTTGACAAATCTTATTCTTCAGTTGGACTGCAAATTTGTAGTCAAGGGGACAAAAATAATCTTAATCTTATTATTTTCCATGTTACTGATGAAGCATCTGCATAATGTCTTGGATTTGGGCAATTGGAATAAAATTTAAATTGAATAAAATTTCAATAGAATTTCGCAATCTCTAGTGAGACAAAACTTGGAGGTTTGATAAATAGCAATGAAGATTGCAATAGATTGTAAGATGTCAAAGGCTGGCGGTATGGGTAGTCAAGTGGCAGATATAAAAGTGTGAAGTGACACATTATGGCAGAAAGAATGAGGAGACACATTGTAGAGTAAATGGCATCATTCTAAACGGTTCAAAGGCCGTGCTGAAAGAACATTGCTAGAGTCTATGGCACTTACTTTCAGAAATAGAGGTAAAGGAAAACAGAGTTGATGGTGAACATGAAATACAGCCTAAGCAACTAGAGAATTGAATCCAGAACTAGTTACTGTTCTATGGTATTTTATGAAGCTCCTGGAGTCATAGAGTCATACAATGTGGAAACAGGCCCTTCGGCCCAACTTGCCCACACCGGCCAACATGTCCCAGCTACACTAATCCCATCTACCTGCGTTTGGCCCATATCCCTCTAAACCTGTCCTATCCATGTACCCGTCTAACCGTTTCATAGACATTGGGATAGTCCCTGATTCAACTACCTCCTCTGGCAGCTTGTTCCATATACCCATCACCCTTTGTGTGAAAAAGTTACCCCTCAGATTCCATTTAAATCTTTTTCCTTCCATCTTGATGATGTTGAAAAGATTTATTATACTGCTCATCGGAAGATGGATTGTAACTATTGGGTTAGACTGGAAAAGCTAAGTTTATTTTCATGAAGTAATGGGGGTTGTTGAAATTTGTCAGCGATGCAAAAAATCATGATGGGTTCAGATGGAATCAAGAATAGGAGATGGTTCATCAGCCAGGGAAGAGTGGCTATAATCTGGAACTCATTATCTGTAAGGATGGTGAGTCATCAGAGCAGAGGCATTCAGATCATTCCATGGTGATAGGCCTGGGCATTTTGAAAATAATTAGCAGAGCTATGGGAAAGAGTAAGGGAATGAGGCTGACTGGATTGTTATACTAATCACTGGAACTAACTCAATGGACCAAACCAATGTGTCTGTACCAACGGTCACTGTAGCAGATGTAAGATTGACCTTTCCGAGTGTGAATCCATGCAAAGCAACTGGCCCAGATGGAGTCACCAGCCGTGTTCTCAGGACTTGCATGGACCACCAGGCAGAAGTATCACAGACATCTTAACCTCTCACTCCTTTATTCTGAGATGCTCTCCTGCTTCAAGAAGACCACTATTATCCTGGTGTCAAAGAAAAGAAAGATGGTGTGAATGACTGCCATCCAGTGGCTCTGACATCCATCATCATGAAGTGTTTTGAGAGACAGATGAAGGTGCACATTGACTCCAATGCGAAGGACTAGTGTAGGTGTGTGCGGGGATCACTGGTTGGTGCGGACTCGCCGAAGGGCCTGTTGCCGCGCTATATCTCTAGAATAAACTAAACTAAACTAAAATGGCCTTCCTCAGGGGCATTATGATTCTGGGATTCATTAGTTCACTCATGGTATACAAGATCCACCAGCAACGGAAACATTAAGTGTTACATCAACAATTACAGGACCATTATTTGTCACAGAGCCCGACACAGAAATATGGCAGTGACACAGGGCATGGTATTCACAAATGGTAGATGTTCACAAAGGCAAGAGACTGGATTAAAACACATTGGCCTAGATTTTGCCAGTAGAGTTATAAAAAATGGATACTGTCGCCAGGAGAGATTTTGCAACCTTTAGAGTAGAGACTTTCTCTAAACTATGGTCATAGGCATTGCCAAGTGACATCACAATCATGGAACAAAACATCAATTTGTTCAAGAAATCAGATTCAAGAATCCTCATTTGAATTTGTAACCTCTAAACTAAAAAGAATAAAACATTTTGAATAAATTAGATTTAAGTAATGTACCTTCAACAAAATAAAGGTTACGAAAAAATTAACAAGTTAGTTTTGCATGCAAAAACCTTATTGAAATCTTTAGGGAGAGCCAGGCATGTACACAGGGGCAGGAATTTAAATTTGCTGGCTTCTAGAGGAGGATATATTTACATTCATAAATAGAACGAGCTCAGTTTCACTATTGTAAACCTAGACTGAAGCCTCCCTTTACTGGAAGAAAACTTGATGTAAAGCGAGCAATCTATGACAACGTGCAAATGCTCCTTCATAAGTAAAATTAAATTGAGATTTCCATTAGATTAGGTTCTTGATTTGAAAGAAGGAAGACAACTGTTTTAATGACTATTGCGATAAGTAAGCATGAAAGTAAACAATAATATTCCTTGCCCCGTTTTCAAAATTATCTTTCATTCTTTATTGTAGGGACTGGGCTTTGATTTCACTGTTATTTGTAGTTCCCCAGTACCTACGATGCCAACTGAATGGCATTTTCTGTCCAGCCAATGAGTGGTGGCAGGTTACATTTCATCCTCATATCACCTGTCATCCATAATAATATCATAAAGAGTTGAATTAGGCCATTTGACCCATCTATTCTACTCCGCAATTCAATCGTGGCTGATCTTTTTCTCCCTCCAAACCTAATTTTCCTGCCTTCTTCTCATAACATCTGACACCCGTACTAATCAAGAATCTATCTATCTCTGCCTTAAATATATCAATTGACTTGGCCTCCACAGCCTTCTGTGGCAAATAATTCTACAGATTCACCACCCTCTGACTAAAGAAATTCCTCCAAATCTCCTTCCTAAAAGAATGTCCTTTAATACTGAGGCTATGACCTCTAGTCCTAGACTCTCTCACTAGTGGAAACATCCTCTACACATCCACTCTATTCAGGCCTTTCACTATTCTGTACGTTTCAATGAGGTCCCCCCTCATTCTTCTAATCTCCTGCGAGTTCAGGCCGTCAAACGCTTATCATATTTTAACCTACTCATTCCTGGGAATATTCTTGTAAACTAGCTCTGGAGCCTCGCCAGAGCCAGCACATCCTTCCTCAGATATGGTGCTCAAAATTGCTCACAATATTCCAAATGCGGCCTGACCAGCGCCTTATAGAGCCTCAGCATTACATCCTTGTTTTTGTATACATACCCTCTTGAATTAAATGCTAGCATTCATGTGGTTTTTTCAGTATGGAAATGTGTAGCAATGAAGTCAAGCTACACAACTTAACACTGAACCAGGACATTAATGGGAGTATTTTGTTTCCCCTTCAGCAACATGGCAAGATGGCAACATCATTGTAAATTGTCTCTGCACCCATTCCAGCATAACAACATCTTTCCTATAACAGGGTGACCACAACTGAACACAATGCTCTAAATGTGGCCTCACCAATGGATTAGAAATCATGGTGGTGTTTTTGTTTCAATGGTAGGAATAGCTCTTTTTTGCAGCATGTATCCATGAATGCTTTGGGCTGTGTACAATGTAAATGTAACTGCATGGAGTTTAATAGTAAGATTAAACGAGAACTTACCAGTTCGAAGTTTGATCTTTATTTTATGAGGAGTACGTTGAGGGAATACGTGAAGAACCCCGCCAGGACGCATGCGTGTCATTCTTCAAAGCAGCGGTGTGAAATCACAGATAACTGTAATGACTTAAACATAGTAAGATTAGAGAAGAAATACCAGTTGAGTATATGATCATGGTGGGAGCAGAGGGCACGTATTCTCTCAACGTACTCCTCATAAAATAACGATCAAACTTCGAACTGGTAAGTTGTCGTTTAATCTTACTATTTTACTTCGGAGTCACGTGAGTGACTACGTGAAGATTTCAAAGCTCTGTGATTTCATGCCGTGGAAACGAGTCCATGCATCACATCTGCCTTAATGACTGTAGGAGGAATTGTGTCAACATATTTTAGACATGAATCCGACATTGAAATCCATGAATTGATTAACACAAATTATAGTCCCTATTTATGGGGTAATTAAATTACAGAACTTAAATTGTTTCTGCAAATGTTCCAGGTTTAATGACTGGTTTATGATAAAATAGTTGGAATGTTTTTCCCCTGACCATCCTGCTGCCTTGAGGATTTGGTCCATTGGTACATCCAACTGCATAGCTGCAGCCCTGGTGGAATGAGATTTATAAATATTAGTATCCATCCCAGCCTGTATTAGAACCTGTTTCAGCCATCTTGAGATGGTCTGGACCGTCACTCTTTTGTGTGGTTGCTTATGGCTGACTAAAAGTGCCTTTTCATTGCCTCTGATGATTTTCGTGTTCTCCATGTATAACGACAAATGTCTTACTATACAGAGACGATCATCTGTTGGGTAAGACCTAAATTCTATATTGAGGCCTGCTAATCCCTGTCTGTTCTGCTTTACTAATTCATAAATATGAAACGTAATATTTTCAGATGAAGAAGTCATGTTGTCCAGTCTTAATTTATGTAATGACTGTACCCTTTGTGCCGTGACCAATGCCATTAGCATGACTGTTTTTAATGTCAGTCTATGTAGGGACAGAGCTGTTGCTGGAGTCCAATTCCTGAGCATCTTCAGGACAATACTCACATCCCATATTTGGGAGTACCTGGTTCTTGGGGGATTGGTATTAAAAATTCCCCTCTTAAGTTTTGTTACCAGTGGGTGAGTCCCAGCAGAGTGACGCTCTGTTCCTTGCCATAGATAAGTTGTTTGGGCACTTCTGGCGCAGTTGATGGCACTATAACTGAGCCTCTCATCATAATGGAGGCCTGCCAGGTATTCCAGAACAGACGGGATGTTCATATCTCTGTAGGTGATGCTGTTTTTGTGACAATACATCTCCCACTTCCTGATATAGACCAGATACTGTTTTTTGGTGGACTGTCTGTGGCCCGCCGAAATCATGTTCACTGTTCGGTCCGTCAGTCCCAGCTATAGTAGTGGTATTTTTAAACTCTACAAATTAATAAATTCAAATAGTTATGGCATGGGTGGCTATCCCTTGTTACGGGATGAACCAATAAGTCTGGTCTATTCAGGATGGTGATACATAGTTCTAATACCATGTTCAGTATCACTGGGAACCATGGTTGAGTAGGCCAATCGGGTACTACCAAAATACCAGACGCAGAGACTTGCTGTATTTTCCTTAATACCCGACTGAAGAGGCAGAAAGGAGGGAATGCATAAATAAACAATTCCCCCCCCCCCCCCCCCCCCCCCAATGCAGCAAAAATGCATCTGTCGCCGCTGCCCCATGGTCTGGTTCCCACGAAACATAGTTTGATAACTGGTGATTAAGCCTGGATGCGAATAGATCGATATCTGGTGTTCCATATCGTGCTGTAATATCAGCAAATACTTTTTATTCAACATCCATTCGGTGTTTTCATTAAATTTGCGTGACCTGGTGTCTGCCACTAAATTTAGTTTACCTGGTAGGTAAGTAGCTGATATCCAAATATCTCTCTGGATACACCACTGCCAAATTGTATTAGCCAGATTGTGACATGATGTCAATTTGTTTCCACCCATGTGGTTGATATATGCTACCATGGTGGTATTGTCAATCTGTAGTCTAACATGCTGGAGATATGACCCAGTACAATATGACTTTAGGCCATAGAATGCACCCAACATTTCCAGGTGGTTTATGCCCAGTGTTAGTAATAATGATGCCTCCTGAGCAGTCCATCTACCTCCACAGCTGGAGATGGAATTGGTGGCACCTCAACCAAGTGCACTGGCATCAGTTTGTAGCACCATAGAAGGGTTGCTGATAATGATTGGATTGAAACAAAGCCAAATGTTATCTATCCACCATTTTAGTTCCATTATAGCTTTGATTGGTAGCTTCATTGGTCTGTCAAAATGACCAGCATTGATTTTGAGTGCTTGTATTTTTGCTCTCTGTAAATTTTGGTAATGTAAAGGTCCAAATTGTGTGGCTGGAAAAGCAGCCTCCATTTTGCCAATTACTTTTGCTACCAATCTGATGGACGGTTACTGATGTCAATGAGGTTATTGCAAGCCTCTATTAAGTCTATAGCCTTTCCCTTTGGCAAAGTCACCGACATGTGAACTGAGTCAATGGTGAACCCCAAATAGTCCATAGTAGTGGAAGGCGTTAATTTAGATTTAACTGGATGGATAATAAACCCCAGTTTTTCAAATAACTGTTTTGTGGCTGTTAGTTTGTTTGGCCAATTCCAAAGTTTTGCCCACAATAAGTATGTCATCTAGATATGCCATGACCATGTGTTTTCGTTTCCGTAGAAACGCTAGGGCTGGTTTCAAAATTTTAGTGAACTGATGTTAAACCATTTGGCAGCACTCTATACTGCCAGAGCTGTCCCATCCAGTTGAATTTTAAGTAAGTAAGTAAGTAAGTTTTATTTATATAGCACGTTTTAAGTCAACTCGCATTGACACCAAAGTGTTTTACATAAATTAAATAATAAGTTTCCATACAAACCATAGAAAAAGGTTAAAAAAATGAATAAAATGGACACAACACATTATAGAGTTCAACACAAGCGTCCCCCCACAGCAGAATCAAAAATTTCCACTGTGGAGAAAGGCACCAGAAAGTTAAGTCCTCTTCCTCTGTGAAACACCTGAGGTCGGGGCCCATTTGTGGCCCGATGATTTTCAGGGCCCTCTTGCCGTGAAGATGGAACTTCGGCGTTGGGTGAAACATTCCTCAGCGGCTTGGAAAAGTCTGGAGCGGCTGCCTCGTCCCTGGAGACCGGGGCACTCGTAGTCCTCAGGCCGCGCCGGTTGAAGCTCCGACCCCGGCGAACTCGAACCCTGGCTCTGCGGCGCTCCAAATCCAGCGCCGCCCGCGGCCGGACGCCCGCAGCCCCAGCTCCGCGATGTTGGGATCGACGGCCACAGCGCTCCGGAGCTTACCGCACGGCGACCCGGTAAGGCATCGCCCACTCCGTGTTGGTATCCCAGCGCTACGCCACCGCCGCCGAAGCTGTAGTCCCGGCCGGTCCCGACAGGAAACGCCGCTCCATTCTCGATGGTAGGCCGCGAGGACGGGGCGAAGAAACAGCTTGGAGGGATGCTGCTTCTCCGACCATGTAGGTGACTAAGAAATAAAGTTTCCCCCTTCCCCACCCCCACCCCCCACATAGAAGACCTCCACTAATATTTTTTAACAGGACTTAAGTAACATCTGTGGTCACCTCGTATAGGCACTGAATAGTAAGCATTTTTTAATCGATGCTAGCCATGAAGTAACCTTTGGAAATCAATTGTTTAGCAGTAACAAAGGTTTCCATTTAAAAATGAATATATTGTACAAATGTATTCAATTTGGTCAGATCTATGATGATGCGACAACCACCATTTTTTTTGATTTTGGTAAAGATATTGGACACGAATTTTAGCGGTTCGTGTTGGGATTTTTCAATTACCCCTTTTGCGTAAGGCCGCTCCAGTTCAGCCTGCGCTTCTGATTTTTCTTTACCGGAAAGTACGAACATTCGGCTCGGTATATGTTGAACTGGAGGGCTGTACTTGTGTATAACTCTATTGTATATCCCTGGATACTGCTTAAAATATAAGTATCGGTAGTTAACATACTCCATGCATCCAGAGAGGAGAGTAATCTCCCCCCCCAACCTCCATGCTCCCTGCAATTTGTAGGGAACCAGACCCACCTACCTCCATAGTTACCAGTGGCAGGTTTACTTCTTTTTGTAAATCCTTTGTTGATGTTGAGGCGTCGTTGTCTGGGTTTGTGGTTTGGTTGATGTTGGAGGTTTGCGTATCTTCCAAAAAGGCCGGTCTGGGCCATGGCCTAAGAAAGACTCATGTCTGGTGTACCGGACTTTTGAGCTTTCACCAGTCAGTCTTGTTCTACTGGTGGGTGCGTAAGGGTGCTGTCTATGGCCGTGTGTTGCAAAGCAGTGCCAGTGCATCCTGTTGGTCCTGCGACATGTCCTTCTCATCCACTGTGCGGGTGAAAGTTGTTATCCCCGCTGTTTAGGAGTTTCCATATACAATTATTTACTACAGGAAACATTCCGGGATATACAGTTACCCGGTGTCAGGTGTCCTCCAGGTTTTGGCCAGTCTGGTCTGGCTGTATGAAGTTGGACACCATGTCCAGTAGATTTTCACGTTCCTGCACCCCCTGCACACTTGATTTCTGTTCTGCAAACCCCTCTTCAGGATCAGCCCAGAACTGACCCCCAGTACTCCCCTCTGACGAGGGAGAAGCACTGTGCAGCCCTATAAGAGGTGCTGCTGTGGGTTTTACATAGAGCCCACAGTGACTCGATTCCATCTCCCGGAGCCTGTCACATTGGAGCAAATGCTCCACACACCGCTCCATCCGGCTCCAGCGCTCACGGTCGCTGGCCGCCCGCGGCTGCTCAAAGTCGGACTCATCTGAGTCCACGACTTTGATGGTTTTTTGTCTTGCCTTACCGCCCGGCCGCGGAGTGGATCTGGCCGGTGCGGAGGCGACATCGGGCACAGCTGATCCCATTATAGGTGATTCAAGTGCCGCTGGCCGCTGCTAACCCACCAGCTTTGTCGCAGCACATTGGTTTCTCCACCTGTAATATGCATGGGAAAACACAAAAAGACCGCAGCTCTTACCTGCAGGTCCTGGTTTAAATTGTCGCTACGGGGGAACGTCGTTCCACCCCGCCTCCTGCCGTTTTCGACTTGTCAAAAGTCGACGGCCCCATTCTGAATAGTCTCCCGCCCGGCCGTGGTGTTCTGGCCGGCGCGGGACCAAAAGTTGGCACAGCTGATCCCTTACGGGGCTTGTGCCTTCAGCTGCTGCTGGCTCCCGCAACTTCGCGGTCCTCCCCAGCCAGCTTCACTCGCAGCACTTGTGGACACTATTTTGTCCAGCTTCCCCCCCTGTGTAAAAACAGCGCGGGGACAAAAACTACTGCAGAGTAAATCACTTACCTGCAGGTCGCGGTTTCAAACTTACCGCTGCGGGGGAACGCTCCACCCCGCCTGTCGTTTCGCAAGCGTGAAAGCGATATGACACGCATGCGTCCTGGCGGGGTTCTTCACGTAGTCACTCACGTGACTCCGAAGTAAAATTATATTTTTGTTCAACCCAATGGAATGTAGAAATTACTTATAGTATGAAAGAACGGAGTTTGGTAATTGTAGTTTTTTTTTAAAATGTACCATTTTCTGAATTATTAAATTCTGCATGTGATGCTCATTGAAAACAATGATCTGATGTACAAATTGGAATGCAATAAGATTAATAGGGATTATTTCTAACATATACATTTATTCAAAGGGCAGCCTCTTCACAAACATTTGAGTGCCATGCCAAAATATTGCAGTTGTTCTCATTCCTTGGTTTATCCAACTGTCATTCTTCCAGTTCATTCTTTCCTTTGTGTAGAAAAGATAGACAATGTGTCACAATTTGTATGCTACTCTCTAATCCCACGCTTCATTTCCACCACTGTATAATAGAATTGATTATTAGGTCTTCTACTTGCACCACAAGAGAAATAATGGGCGACAGGTTTATTTTAGTCAAGAGCAAATTTTGTTTGTTGAAATCCTGGCAGTAATTTTGCTCGAAGATCAACCTCTGTCTTTTATAGAACACTGTAAGCTTTCAGTTTCAAAACATCATTTAATGAGTTTGACATAAGGAACACAAATTTAAAATATATGGCTATAAATTCACCCTGTCTATTAACTTAGTCCACAGTCCACTAGTGAGGATTTGTTATAATGATAAATTCAACCTGTCTATTACCTTAGTCCACTAGTGGGTATCTGTTATTATGATAAATGCTTTCATTCTGTCAAGAAATGTGTTAGAGTTGTGTTAAATTGGTTCAGGGATGTTAACTCTAGTGCATCCTTATTACATAAACCCATTTCTCCCAGATTTGAAGACCAGGAGTGCTACAAATTAGCACTGATCTGCAGCATGTCCTTGCATTGCAGGGTTACAGCCAAATCTTTTGACTTACAACAATGATGTTTTCTTGCTAGGATACATTGCTGCATGCTGCAGCATTTATCATCATTATGTTTAGTCTTTGCGGTTGGTGGTCATTAAGAGTGCAAAATGAAACACTTCACTCTTCCATCTCATTGTCAGTTCCATCAAGCACCTTGAATATGGAAGCAGACAGGCAGTGTTGGAAGATCAATGTTTGTGAACACAGATCTTCATCATTGAAGTAAAACGTTTCTCTGGAGTGTAGTACAGTTAACTTTTAAGAGGCAAGCATATTTTTCCTGTGCTAAATTATTGCAATTTATCAACTCTCTGCCATTTCATAGTTACTAAAACACCAAAGAATAGTCACATTGCAAATGTTATTACTTGAACGTTAGAACCATGCTGTGAATTTATTGGATTCTTGAAAGGTATGAGGGAAACATGCCCAAACAATGTACCAATAGCACGGGGTGAGACTTGGCAATGTTATCATGAATATCTTTTCAGTAAATGGGTGAAATTATATAATTTTCTACTCTTCAATAAACTGAAATTTAAAATAATTAATAACTTTATAGTGTAGTACGCAGCAAATAATAAAGGTTGAATTATACAATCCAGTTAACGTGTTATAATTCTGATTTTGGTGTCCTAATTTTCACTGTCAATGATTATTCATATTCTTTGAGGGTATTTATTGCACAATAATGAAATTCATCATTCACGTTTTGGGTCGACCGAAACGTCACACATTCCTTCTCTCTAGATATTCTGCCTATCCAACTGAGTTACACCAGCATTTTGTCCCCTATCTACATATTTCATGCTATTGGTAAATATACATTGACTGAATGTAAGGTCCAAAATATCTGCATAAAAATGATGTTTTAAATTGAGATTGCAAGCTGCAACTACAGGTATGGTATAGGTTAAGAACAAAATAACCAATACCTATCTACATTAACCAATAATTTCTCCCCTTCCCCCTCACAATCAGTCTTTACTTCCATCAACATTCCTCCCTCTAGCTTCACAATCCACAACTCTTCAATCCTTTTATTTCACTCCTTCTGCCTTTTTCATCTCTGGCCCTTGTCCAACCATCTGCCTATCACACCCCCCCTCCTCCCCCGCCCCCCGCTCCTCACACCCGTATCTACCTATCACCAACCAGGCTTTGTCCTGAACCTCCTCTCTTCCAGCTTTCTTCCCCACCCCCGGCCACCACACTCAACCGCAAGAAGGGTTCCAACCAAAATTGTTACCTATCCATGCTCTCCAGAGATGCTACCCGATCCACTGAGTTACTCCCGCACTTTCTGTATTTTTTTAATAAACCAATAACTACAGTTCCTTGTTTCAACATTTATCTATTGCCTTTTAGGAATATCTTAATGCACATTCCAACCAATGGATTATTTTTGAACATGGTCACAGTTTTGCTAAGGCTGTACAATGGAGCTGCAGAAACACAAAATGGAGCTGCAGAAACACAAAATGAAAATTAACCAAGCAATATGATTTTGGAGGCACAAAACCAGACGAACTAGCAATTCATCTTGCACCTTCAGTCTTTTCATCTTTGGCCTTTGTCCAACCATCTATCTATCAAAGAACTCCCTCACCTATATCGGCCTATTACCCAAAGATAGACACAAAAAGCTGGAGTAACTCAGCGGGTCAGACAACATCTTTGGTGAAAAGGAATAGGTGATGGTTCGGGCTGAAACCCTTCTTCAGACCTATTACCTGTCAGGCATTGTCCTGCCCTTCTCTCTTCCAGCTTTTCTCTGCCCCACTCCTCCCCCCCACAATCAGTCTGAAAAGGGTCCCAACCAGACATGTCACCTCTCCATGTTCTCCAGAGGAGCTGCCTGACCCACTGTGTTACTCCAGCACTTTATGTCTTATGATGTTTTCTCTACTCTTTTTAGATTTAGTACACAAACTCCCAATGATAACAGCAACAAAGCCTTTTTCACAATAGTCTACTGTTTTTATGGGAAAAATGTGGTTAAAATTATTTATCCAACGTAGGAAAACTGGGAATTTTATTCAATTATTTAATGTTTTACTTCACATATAATAACAATTTACAATTAAATAAGGACCTTGATATCTTGAGACAGATTCTCAAGAAATTTCACAGATCAAATCAGTACTTTCAAATTAAATTCGTTCCCAGTTTTATGAAAACAGATAACTTAATGAGAAAATTGTGAACCAGTGAACAGAAGGTGGACTGGAATTTTGGATTCCCAACAAACCATATCATGCCAAGAGTGAAAGAATCAGAAACACCATCAAGTTCTGCAGAGGTATCAGGGGAATTTCCCAGTAAAACAGAGCTAATTGTGCATAGTTGCATTAAAATGTTGCAGATGAACTCAAGCTTATTTACTTGCAACAGTGAGGGCACCGAGCACAACTGACAGGGGATTCCATCATGGCTGTCTGGAGCATTGCATTTAATAGATCCATTGAAAATAGTAAGGTGAAAGTGACCATTAAATTAAGAGGCTGAAATGCCTTTTTTTGCCTGCCTGTGTTCCGCAAGGCAATTTAAGGACACAGTGTGCAAACATTGCAATGGTTCATTAGCAATCTTACAAGTGATTTGGGGGGAGGGGGAAGGAAGACTAAATAGTTGGCAGCAACAGCAATAACAGCTGTTTTGTCCACATTGTGTGTTATCCACAGTGTTCACTTTAACTACAGCTGGAAGTGTCCAACTAAGTAACATAATTAGGATTTTTGAAATTGCTGGTTAATCAAGTTTACATTTTCCAACTGAAAAAAACCCAGCTGTGTGGTGCCTTGCTTTTGCAATTTCTATGCACTTACAGGGTTTTGAGTTGGGAATCATAGATCAGAAAAGGGTTTGACTTCATTTTTAGCCTGCAACTTCACCATTTACAATTCACACTCTCTCCTAAATTATCTAAATTCTATGTTTCCTCTTGGAGATTTTTCTGACTATAGCAGACGATCAATTCACAGCCCAATAAACAAGATCATTAACCAATAGTACAGACTGTATTTAATTATCAAGAAACAAGCTGCACACAATATATATCAGAGAGTTTTAAATGTATCATTTGGAAGAAATTGATGTGTTTGCTATTAGTGGAACCTTGTGGATATGGTGTTTTGTATCAAACACCTGCACATAATGTTGATGGGAATGTACAGAGAATTTCATGAATATTTATGGCTTGTACAAATAGAGATACTTATTGACAAACATTTCCCAACATCTCTCAAGTGCATTTTTCTTATCAATAAAATTGATATTCTATGGTGTGCAAACAGGGCTTTGAATAATGGTAAGTAAACAAGACAGGATTCCTTTCACTCATCACATTCTGTAACTTGATTTTACACTTCGACCCATCTTGCCATTGAACTAGAATCATAAAATCAAACCAAATTTACAAAACCAAACAGTGACTGTGTTGGTTGAGAAAAAACCACCAGCATAATCCCAACTTCTGGTACTTCTTCTGAGTCCCTGCTGCTCACGGGTCTTCAAATAGATTTTGAGCGCGTTTTAAACGTGATGGTGATTTCTGCCTTTTGATGCAGATTCAGGTTAATTTATTGTCATATCCACCAGATGGAATGAAATTCCTTGTTCGTGTCAAGCTCAAGGTGTACAAAGTATTTCATCGTAAGACAGATACAGCAATAAATGCAATGATAAATGCAACACAGCAGAGCTGTCCAAAGATTGCACCATCCTTTCACAAAGTAAGATCCAGAGCCTCTACATGAAAATATTTCCCAAATCTTTCTTTAATCTATCAGTCACTTTAAATCTATGCCCATTTTTGACCCCTCTGCAAAGAGAAATAGATCCTTCCTATTCTGGAGGTCATATCGAGTCATATGTCCTCTATATCTCCTTTATTCCAAAATAAATAACTCAATCTTTCCACTTAACTACAATTTTCAAATCCTGTAAATCGCCACTGTGACTCCTCCAGGGCAATTTCAATTGTCCTGTGATCTGTTTCAAGTTTCAAGTTCAAGTTTACATTTATTGTCACATACACCAATTGGTACAGTGAAATTTGTGTTACCGTACAGCCATATGAATAAAAAAGAACACAACACACAATAGAATTTGACATAAGCATCACCACACAGCGGAATCAACGTTTCCCACTGTGAGGGAAGGCACAAAGTTCAGTCATCCTCTTTCCTCTTTGTTGTTAACCCATGGTCGGGGCCTCCCGAGCCCCCCGCAGTCGCCGCAACGGTGGCCCGATGTTCAGGCCCTCTCGCCGGGATGATAGGAACTCCAACGTCGGAACGGAAGAACACTCTCAGCGGCTTGGAGTTCTGAATCGGCCACTTCTTACCGGAGACCGTGGCTCCCGAAGTCCACAGGCCGAGCTGGGCGGAGATTCAACACTGGCGGCCCTCGGCAAAGGGATCACCAGGACTCCGCGATGTTGAAGTCAGCGCCGCCCGTGGCTAGAAGCTCCGCAACCACAGCTCCACGATGATAAAGCAGCAGGCCCAACACTCCGGAGCTTTAATACGACGATCCCCAGTAAGGCATCGGCCGCTCCGCAATGGCAAATAAGTGCTGCGCCGCTGGCTGAAGCTCTGGTCGGTCTCCTGGCAGGAAAGGCAGCGCCAATCCAGATGATAGGGAGGGGGGAAGATGCGACTCGGAGATAAGTCGCATCCTCGCCAGGAAGTGACTGAGAAACGGTTTCCCCCTTACCCTCACCACCTCCCCCACATAAAAAGACTAAAAAACCTCCAAAACATACTTTTTAAACAGACTAAAAATAACAAAAAGATGAAAAAACAGACAGACTCTAGGCAGAGGCTGCCATTGTATGGCGCCCCTGGTGGATGACCAGACCTGGATGCTGTGTTCAAGATGTGGCCTATCTGACGTTGTATACAGTCCTGGCATTACCTCTGCTCTTATACTCTCTGCATCATTTCATCGATAGTTTCATTAGCATCCATATGCATTTTACCCACTGATATCTCACACCACTATATATCTTTCCATTCCTTCTATATTCTCCTGCCCTTGCATCTACCCAAATATATCACTTCACTGTTTTGAAAAATAAAATTTAATTTGCCATTTCTTCTGCTTAATTGATCAGACCTCCTAAAGCCAAAACACTCTCCTTGTGCACTGTTAATCACATGACTTTATTTGGATCATCTGCAAGCTTCTTTCTCTTGCTCCTGGCATTCAAATCTACATAATTTGAATAGGCTGTGGCCAAGTACTCAGTACTATGGGAATTGAGTACCAAAATATTAGTGAAACACCAGGAATGTGCTGAAAGTATTGCTCTACTAAAGATGCTTTTAATCTTTCAGATGGGACCATAAACCAAAGACTTGTTTACACTTTCATGTGGACATAAAAAATACTATGGCATTAATTTGAAGAAGAGCAGGGAGTTATCCATCAGGTTTGTGCCAATATCTTTTCATATGAAAGTTGAACAGAGGGATCTGGGAATAACCATGCATAGTTCCTTGAAGGTGGAATCTCATATAGATAGGGTGGTAAAGAAAGCTTTTGGTATGCTAGCCTTTATAAATCAGAGCATTGAGTATAGAAGCTGGGATGTAATGTTAAAATTGTACAAGGCATTGGTGAGACCAAATCTGGAGTATGGTGTACAATTTTGGTTGCCCAATTATAGGAAGGATGTCAACAAAATAGAGACAGTACATAGGAGATTTACTAGAATGTTGCCTGGGTTTCAACAACTAAGTTACAGAGATAGGTTGAATAAGTTAGGTCTTTATTCTCTGGAGCGCAGAAGGTTAAGGGGGGACTTGATAGAGGTCTTTAAAATGATGAGAGGGATAGACAGAGTTGATGTGGACCAGCTTTTCCCTTTGAGAATAGGGAAGATTCAAACAAGAGTACATGACTTCAGAATTAAGGGACAGAAGTTTAGGGGTAACATGAGGGGGAAATTCTTTACTCAGAGAGTGGTAGCGGTGTGGAATGAGCTTCCAGTGGAAGTGGTGGCGGCAGGTTCGTTGGTATCATTTAAATATAATTTGGATAGGCATATGGATGAGAAGGGAATGGAGGGTTATGGTATGAGTGCAGGCAGGTGGGACTAAGGGAAAAGGGTTGTTCAGCACGGACTTGTAGGGCCGAGAGGGCCTGTTTCCGTGCTGTAATTGTTATATGGTTATATGGTTATCTTCTCAGATTTCACTCATCATAACTAAAATGCATTTCCCTGGTCATCGAATTGCTTCTTTGGGAGTTTGCATGCATAAATCGTCTGCTCATTTCCCCAGTATCTGCACTTCACTTTACAACCAATAATGTATTGCTATTTAGATTGTTGTGAAAGATTTGTGAAACATATTTAGAAATATATGGATTTCATTCAGAGTAAAACCTGTTGACTATGTAGGGAAATGTAATCTGCTGAGTTCAGAAATCATGAAAATCAACATTGATCATAATACCAGGTTTTGCATTTGCTGAGAAATAGAAATGCTAATGGAGGTATAATCATATATAGTGAACAGTTTAAGAGGAAAATAAAAAGCACATTTATGATTTCTGAATATTCTTCATGAAAAATATCATGGATTAGGAACGTGCACAGATTTACACTGCACACTAGTGGCAGTGGATTTTCAACAATTATGAACAAACCCTGAGAACGGAATAATCATTGGACTTGGAGGAGACATGACAGTTGAATTTAGACCAATTCAGGAACAGGCCTTTTGGCCCACATTGTCTGTGCTGACCATGGCATCAAATTAAATTAATCCCATCAACATGGTATGTATCCTTCTATTTCCTGGAAACCTCTGCTGTTTGTAATATAGGTAAATGAAATGGATGTAAATGTAAGATGGGTTGCTTAGTAAGTTTGCAGACGACAGCAAAATTGGCAGAGTGAAGAGATCTAGATCAGCTGCAGATATGGGTGGAGAAATGTCAGATGGAGTTTAATACAAGCAAGTATGAGGTGTTGCACTTTTGGAGATGAATTACAGGGAGAAAATATACATTTAATGTCAAGACCCTTATCAGCATTGATTTTTGGTCTAGTGGGTTATGTGGTGGGTACGCAGAATGGGCAGCCTTGTCTAGTGGTGGAGTCAGGTATGATAGTGGCATTCAAGTTCAAGTAAGTTTATTGTCATGTGTCCCTGTATAGGACAATGAAATTCTTGCTTTGCTTAAGCACACAGAAAAATAGTAGGCATTTACTACAAAACAGAAAAAATGTGTCCATATACCGTGATATAAATATATACACACATGAATAAATAAACTGGTAAAGTGCAAATAACAGAAAGTGGTTATTAATAATCGGAGTTTTGTCCGAGCCAGGTTTAATAGCCTGATGGCTGTGGGGAAGTTTTGTCTGAGCCAGGTTTAATAGCCTGATGGCTGGGGAAATAGGGTTTTAGATAGGCACATGGATAAGCAGGGAATGGAGGGATATCGATCACGTGTAGATGAGATTCGTTTTACTTGGCATTATGTTCATCACAGACATTTGGGCCAAAAGGCTTGTTCCTGTGCTGTCCTATTCTATGTTCTATGTGACATTTCCACCTTGAGAAAAAGGCTCTGACTGCATATTGTATCTAGGCCTCTCATAATTTTATATATTCAAACCAAGTCATGCCTTAGTCGTTGAGTCTCTGCTTTCAAAGAAAACAATCCAAGTTTTTCCAAGTTCTTGTAAATAGAACTCTCCAATCCAGGCAGCAACCTGGTGAACCTCTTCTACACCTACAATCCTTCTTGCAGGGCAGCAACTAGAACTGCACACAATACTCCAAATGTGGTCACCCAAATATTTATACAGCTGCAAAATTACTTCCCAAATTTATCTTCAATGCCCTGATCATACCCAATGCAAGCATACAATGTATCTTCTCTATCACCATATCCCAATTTGTTGCCCCTTTCTTGGAGTAATGAACTTGCACCCGAAAATCCATCCATATGTTAATGCTCGTAAAGGTCTGCCTTACTCTGCACTTTCCTCTTACCTTTGACCTCCCAAGTGGATCACCTCATACTTTTCTCGATTAAGATCCATCTGTCATTTCTCCATCTATATTTCCATCTGATCTATATCATATTGCATCATTTGACAACCTTCCTCACTAAACAGAACTTAGTGAATTTCAGTGGCATCTGCTAACTCACGTATCAGCCCACCCACATTTGCATCCAGATAATTTATGTATTAATCACAAACAATAGAGATCCCAGCAATGACCACTACAAAACACCACTGGTCACAGATCTCCAGTCAGAGAAACACCACCCTTTGTCTTCTGTGGCCAAGCTGATGTTGAATTCAATCTACCTAGTCAACGTCGATCCCATATGCCTTAATTTTTTTTACTCAGCCTAATATCAGGGACGTTTGTATATTTTAACATTGACAATGTTGACAACATCCACTGCCCTAACCACATCAATTATTTTCACCACATCTTCAAAAAAACTCAGGCAAGTTTGTTTGACATGACCTTCCCTGTACATAGAAACATAGAAACATAGAAAATAGGTGCAGGAGAAGGCCATTCGGCCTTCGAGCCTGCACCGCCATTCAATATGATCATGGCTGATCATCCAATTCAGTATCCTGTACCTGCCTTCTCTCCATACCCCCTGATCCCTTTAGCCACAAGGGCCACATCTAACTCCCTCTTAAATATGGCCAATTAACTGGCCTCAACTACCTTCTGTGGCAGAGAATTCCACAGATTCACCACTCTCTGTGTGAAAAATGTTTTTCTCATCTCGGTCCTAAAAGATTTCCCCCTTATCCTTAAACTGTGACCCCTTGTTCTGGACTTCCCCAACATCAGGAACAATCTTCCTGCATCTAGCCTGTCCAACCCCTTAAGAATTTTGTAAGTTTCTATAAGATCCCCCCTCAATCTTCTAAATTCTAGCGAGTACAAACCGAGTCTATCCAGTCTTTCTTCATATGAAAGTCCTGACATCCCAGGAATCAGTCTGGTGAACCTTCTCTGTACTCCCTCTATGGCAAGAATGTCTTTCCTCAGATTAGGAGACCAAAACCATACAAACCATATTGACTAGCCCTATTAAATCCATGCTTTTCCAAATGCAAGTAAATCCTATCCCCAAGCAATTATATCAATATGTCCGCCAACACCTTTCAGAATCACGGAATGATGACAAAGTAACACTACACCATTTACAGTGATTGCAAAGGCTGAAACTATTGGAATAGTCATTAAATTGATTGGCCTCTAAAATGGAAATCAAAGTAATTTAATGTTTTTTACAAGGTAAGACATTTGTTGATTCTCTAACCTTTATTGGGCCATTTTCTCACACATACAGATGTCGTTGCCACAGTTTCTCAATTTAATTTACTTTCCAGCATTGTTATTTAAAATATAGTTCTATATTTGTTTGGGGGCTCAGCATAAAGTATTTTTAATCAGTGTTTTTAATTTGAAAACAAATTAAAAAGATTTCCTGGGTAAGGCATATAACGTATATTCAGGAGCAAGGAAAGAAGGCAGAGGAAGTTAACAGGATATCCCATAACATCAATATTTAATGCTCTGTGAAGAGTGGGTTGGCAAATGTAGGCTAAATAAGGCTGGGAATTACTTCATTGATAACATTCCCTAACTCAGTCATCAGAAACAAGGGTTTTGTTACAGTAATCAGAAAGTGAATCTGATTAATGATTTTCTGGTAGACTACTAGTTAAAAATGTATGGTCAGTGGTTTTCTAATGGAAGGGAATTGACATTTCCATTAGCAAAATGATGAATGATGGAAGATGGATGTAAAATGGTATTATTCTTCTCAGTAAGAAGAACCATACCTCCTGTGAATTTAGTTTGATTGCTTCATCATCAGAAGCTACCACAAATGGCTGCAACTTATTTCCAGTTGAGGTAATTGCAGCCAGTAGAATAGACACAACGATTTTGTTCAGGGACATAGAATTCATACAGCATTGTTGCAAAAGTACACTACTTATCTGAAATCTTGGCCTTAATTATAAAAGTTCATTGGTAGAAATTCTAAACTATACTGACTGGAATTATCTATAGGTTTAAATTATGAAGCAGTAAAGATAGTTTTTGTGTCCTCATATTGGAAATAGATGTGCCTGCCAGTAGAGGACTCTCTAACTGCAATAACAAATCCATTAATAAAATCTTGCTGGTCCAGAGCTTCGCCTTTTTAAATTAGGAACAGTCCATGCTCACACTAATCCTGCTCTCCATTATTCACAAGTCTCCCTGCTAGGGATGACTGAATTGTCATCTGAGACAAACTGAATTGTCATATATCACGGAATTATGTTACAGGGATAAATATCCTTAAAGAAACTGGCTGATTTATATAGTGAATAATGCATGTTACTATTACAGGCTTCACTGTATGCCTTCCCTTAGCTGAGGCAGTTCATTAGGTGCAAAGTAATAACTACCTTTTCCTTGTACATGTGGGTGGATTTGGACAATGATTTCATTAGCTTTCCACTTGCAGTTTAATTTTAAGGACATTTGCAAAATATTCCTGTGAGTGCAGTCAAATATATTCCAATAAAAAGCAGATGCCCTTTCTATTTAATATTATTTCTCCCATATAAATCTACAGAATGTGAAGACATTGGTAACTGGGCCTGCAGGTGCCATTTTATTTTCATTATCCTGGCAGTGAAAAGCCTCAAATTGTGAGTGTGCATGTTACCAATGTCTGGGAAATCAGATAGTGTAAGTGCACCAGATCTAGTGAAGTCAGTGATTTCTATCTACACCCCAGCTATTTCGTGCAAGCTCCCATCAAACAGCATATGAATACCCAGCTAACACCACACATGTGAAACCTGGGTTAGAGTGGCAGCAAAGGCCTCACACCAGCATTGAGTGAAAGGATCTTGAGTACTAACAGCTTGACTACATCTTACAACTTCAGGTTGTATATCTACACGATACCCTTTGGAGGTCAAGTCAAGTCAAGTCAAGTTTATTTGTCACATACACATACGAGATGTGCAGTGAAATGAAAGTGGCAATGCTCGCGGACTTTTGTGCAAAAGACAAACAACCAAACAATCAAACAAACTATAAACACAATCATAACACACATATTCTTTTACATAATAAATAATGGAAGGAAAAACGTTCAGTAGAGTTAGTCCCTGGTGAGATAGGCGTTTACAGTCCGAATGGCCTCTGGGAAGAAACTCCTCTCAACCTCTCCGTTCTCACCGCATGGCAACGGAGGCGTTTGCCTGACCGTAGCAGCTGGAACAGTCCGTTGCAGGGGTGGAAGGGGTCTCTCATGATATTGTTGGCTCTGGAGTTGCACCTCCTGATGTATAGTTCCTGCAGGGGGGCGAGTGAAGTTCCCATAGTGCGTTCGGCCGAATGCACTACTCTCTGCAGAGCCTTCTTGTCCTTGGCAGAGCAATTCCCAAACCAGATGGTAATGTTCCCGGACAAGATGCTTTCCACCGCCGCTGCGTAGAAGCACTGGAGGATCCTCAGAGACACTCTGAATTTCCTCAATTGCCTGAGGTGGTAAAGGCGCTGCCTTGCCTTACTCACGAGTGCTGAGGCGTGTGATGCCCATGTTATATCCTCGGAGATGTGGACTCCCAGATATTTAAAACAGTTCACCCTATCCACAGGATCCCCATTTATCCTCAATGGAGTGTACGTCCTCGGATGATGTGCCCTCCTAAAGTCCATGATCAGCTCCTTCGTTTTTTTGATGTTCAAGAGGAGGCTGTTATCCTGGCACCAGAGTGCTAGACCAGCCACCTCCTCCTGGTAGGCCTTCTCATCGTTGTCTGAGATCAGGCCCACCACCACAGTGTCATCAGCAAACTTAATTATTGAGTTGGAGCTGAACCTAGCCACACAGTCATGTGTGTACAGGGAGTACAATAGGGGGCTGAGGACGCAACCCTGGGGCGATCCTGTGCTCAGGGTGAGGGACTTCGATGTATTCCCTCCCATCTTGACTACCTGGGGCCTGGCGGTGAGAAAGTCCAGGGCCCAGGCACACAGGGAGGTGTTGAGCCCCAATTCCAGTAGCTTCCCGGCCAGTCGGGTGGGGACTATCGTGTTGAAGGCTGAACTGTAGTCTATGAACAGCATCCTCACGTAGCCCCCCTTCTGGCTGTCCAGATGGGAGAGAGCGGTGTGCAAGACCTGGGAGACCGCATCGACCGTGGATCTGCTCGGACGGTATGCGAACTGCAACGGGTCCATGTTTCGAGGGAGGAAGGCGCAGATGTGTTTCTTCACCAGCCTCTCAAAGCATTTCATGATTACCGAGGTAAGGGCCACTGGACGGTAGTCATTCAGACAGGCTGGGGAGGCATTTTTTAGTACCGGTACAATGATGGATTGTGCAAAGGGACTTGGGAGTGCTGGTGCAGGTTTCCACAAAAGTTAGTTTTCAAGTCGAATTGGAAGTAAGGAAGGCAAATGCAATGCTAGCATTTATTTCGAGAGGACTAAAATATATTTTTTAAAAGGATGTAAATTGGTTTATGCTGGTCGGACCACATTTGGAGTGTTGTGAGCAGCTTTGGAAGCCATATCTGAGGAAGGATGTGCTGGTGTTGGAAAGGGTCCAGAGGAGGTTTACGAGATTGATCCCAGGAATGATTGGGTTTACAAATGATGAGCGTTTGATGGCACTGGGCATGTACTCGCTTGGGTTTAGAAGGATGAGGGGGCCCTCATTGGTACTTATGAATAGTGAAAGGCCTGGATAGAGTGGATGTGGAGAGGATGTTTTCACTGGTGGGAAAGTCCAGGACTAGAGGCCATAGCTTTTTTAAAGGGCATACATTTAGAAAGGAGATGAGGAGGGATTTCTTTAGTCAGAGTGTGGTGAATCTGTGGAATTCATTGCCACAGAAGGCTGTGGAGGCCATCAATGGATATTTTTAAGGCGGAGTTTGATAGATTCTTTATTAGTTTGGGTGTCAGGGGTTATGGGGAGATGGCAGGAGAATTGGGTTGAGAGGGAAAGATAGATCAGCCATGATTGAATGGCGGAGTAGACTTTATGGGCCGAATGGCCTAATACTGCTCCTATCACCTTTGAACATGAACATATGAGCTCCTCCGATCCTGTCACTTACAGTTTTGCCGTCTCCACCAATTCTGCTCTCAAGATGAGACTCTCACTCCAGGGCATCTGCAACATTCTCTTCCTTCAATAAATGTGTTTTACACAAACCCCACCCCCATTCTGTAGTTATGGATCAAACCCTCGTCTTCTCTGTTTCCCGCTGTTCTGCTCAACTGTGGTTAGAGAAATAATCTTTGTCAATGCCTCTGCAATCTCCTTCCTTGCTTCTCTCAATAACCTAGGATAGATCCCATTTGGCCCTGGGATTTGATCCATCTTAATGCTTTTAAAGTCCCAACACCATCTCCTTCTCGATCTCAAACTGATATAGCATATTAATATATCACGTACTAATGACACTATCCTCCATATACTTCTTGTTGGTGAGTAAATTGAAAAGTACTAATATAGTATCTCGTAATTTGAAATTAGTATTATTATTGTCCTAAATTTCTCCATCTTGGGTTTTTTCAGACTACTACCGCTGATATGGACGACACTTTGCAATTTGCTGCTTGCAGTTCAATAAGGGAGGTAATTGGGTTTCAAATGCCCAACCTCAGATACCCATGACAGCCAATCTGGTTAGAGCTTCATAATGGGAAGAGATTGGCAGATGGATATTGGAAAATATTAAAGGATGATCCTAAAGCCCCTTTGAAAACAATGTAATGTCCAACTGAACATCTGGGAAATTTCAGGCCCGCTCAAAGTATAGAACCTAAAATATGGAATGGCATTGAGAAGAGAGAGTTCATACATCAGGAGCACACAGTGGTCTTGTGTAATCAGTAGGAGTGCAATTCCTCATAGCCTACATATCCACCCCACCCTGTCAGGCAACTCTACTCCACTCCACAAACATGTCTTCATCGACAGGACCAAGTTGTAGAAAGTCAAAGAGCTTAATATTCGAGGGCGTTCGTATCTCTGAAGGTCTGTCCTGGGCCCAGTACAATGATGTAATCATAAAGGAAGCCCATAATGCCTTTACTTCTTGAGAAGATTGAAGAGATTCAGTATGTCGATGAATACTCTCTTAAACTTCTACACGTGTACAGTATCACATCACGGTATTGCATCACAGCCTGATTTGGCATCTCGAACGCCCAGGCATGTAGAGATTGCAAAATGTGGTGACCCCTGCCCAGTCAATCATGGATACTGACAACCCCACTATCGAAGGGATCTACAAGAGTCACTGCCTCAAAAAGGCAGCCAACATCATCAAGAAATCCAGACAACCGTGGCCATGCTCTCATTTCACAATTGCCATCGGGAAGAAGGTATAGGAGCCTGAAAAATGTAACATCCAGGTTCAGGAGCGGCTGCTTCCCAACAACCATCAAGCTTTCAAACACCACAATCTCTCAACTACATAGACTTGGGGTGCATCATTTTTTAAAAATTATTTTTGCCTTTGTACTATTATTGCTCATTTGTTTTTTATATACTGAATTTCTTTGTTGTTTATTATGGCGTTTACAAAATATTATGTTTATATATCTGTTGTGCTGGTGCAAGTAAGAATTTCATTGTTCTGTTTTGGGACATATGACAATAAAACACTCTTGACTTGACTCCTGATCTCTGGGAGAATCTGAGGTCCACATTTCAGCATCAACAGTTTTTCTAGAACCCACAAAACTGGAGTGGAACCAAATCATTTTCAGCCAATAAATAAAAGGAAATGGTTGCTCATCAATCAATCAATCAATCAACCTTTATTGTCATCTTGCAAGCAACAGTTGTACAGTGCAAAATGAAAAGACGTTTCCCAGGGAATACCGGAGCATCGCACATGAAATTTAAAACATTTCACACATAATAACACTAAAAACAATCCAGTCCCTGATGGAACAGTATAAATAGTTAAAAGCAGGTAAAACAACAACGTTAAAATACAGTAAAACCAATCATAAAAATGTCCGGGGCAGCTGATTTGAGTGGCCAGTGCCAGTTATTAAAGTGGCCAGTGCCAGTTATTAAAGTGTCCGTGCCAAGCCTCAGAATCAGGTGACTGTGAGTACAGAGTGACTGTTTAGCAGCCTCACAGCCTGTGGCAGGAAGCTGTTTAGCAGTCTTGTAGTCCGGGCTTTGATGCTGCGATATCTCTTGCCTGATGGCAGGAGATCCAGGTGTATGTGGAGGGGGTGCAGTTTGTCCTTAGCAATTCTCTGAGCTTTTTTCAGACAGCGGCTCTGGAACAGTTCTTGTACCGAGGGTACGGAGACGCCAATGATCCTCTCTGCTCCCCTCACTACCCTCTGCAGAGCCTTCCTGTCCGAGCAGTTGCAGGTGGAGTACCAAGTATTTATGCAGTACGTGAGTACAGACTCCACCGTACCCCTGTAGAAAGTCCTGAGGATGTTGGTGGGGAGTGAGGCCTGTTTTAGTTTCCTCAGGAAGTGCAGTCACTGATGGGCCCGTTTGACGGTCCCAGTGGTGTTCCTGGACCAGGTGAGGCTGTCTGTAATTTGCACACCGAGGAACTTTATGCTCTCCATTCTCTCCACTGTGGTGCCACTGATGTTGAGGGGTGTGTATTTTGGCTGCACCCTCCTGAAGTCGACAACCATCTCCTTTGTTTTGTCGACATTTAATTCTAGATTATTTTTGCCGCACCAGTCCACTAGTTGTTTTACTTCCTCCCTGTACATTGATTCATCATCTCCGCTGATGAGTCCCACCACTGTTGTGTCATCCGCAAATTTTATGATCTTATTGTCCCTAAATCTGGCAGCACAGTCATGTGTGAGCAATGTGAACAACAGCGGGCTGAGCACACAGCCTTGAGGGGAGCCGGTGCTCAGCATGATCGAGCCTGAAGTGTTCTTGCCAACATGGACTGACTGCGGTCTCTCTGTCAGAAAGTCCAAGATCCAGTGACACAGGATGGTGTTGAGGCCCAGCAGGGTTAGTTTCTCCACAAGTCTCTGTGGGATGATGGTGTTAAACGCTGAGCTGAAGTCAATGAACAGGATTCTGGCGTATGTGTTTTTGTTTTCCAGATGCGTGAGTACTGTGTGCAGCGTGGTGGAGATGGCATCCTCTGTAGAACAGTTGGGGCGATAGGCAAACTGGAGGGGGTCTAACGATGAGGGGAGGCTGGCAGTAATGTGGGGTTTCACCAGGCGTTCAAAACACTTCATTATTTTTGGGGTCAGGGCGACAGGGTGGTAGTCATTTAGGCAGGCAACAACTGGTTTCTTCGCTATGGGGATTATTGTGGAAGTTTTGAGGCATGTGGGGACAATGGCTTGACTAAGGGAGATGTTAAAGATGTCTGTTAGCACATCTGCTAACTCCTCAGCACATTCCTTGAGCACATGTCCTGGGATGTTGTCGGGTCCGACTGCTTTCCACGGGTTGACCTTGGACAGGGTTCTCCGTGTGTCCATCGGGTCTATGGTCAGGACTCAGAGCACCATCTCTTTCTTCATGCAAAAAGAGAAGTAGGCAGCTTTTTTGGAATGGGACATTAAACGCTAATAATTTCAGTCCACCCAACATGTTCACTTCTATTATGTTGGCAGTGAACAGAGTATAGAAAATAGAAAAACACCTCTCATAATTTTATAAACTTCTATCAGGTTGCTCTCTTAACCTATGATGCTTCAGGTTTAACCAACTTCTTCTTAAAGTTATTACTCTCTATTCCAAGCAACATGTGGTAAATTTAGGTTGTAATCCACTCTAAAGCCTAAAGGGCCTGTCCCACTGAGGTGATTTTTTAGGCGACTACAGGAGACTACGCGGTCACCACATGGTCGCCACATGTACAAGGGTGGTTGCTGGGATGTCACCTGGATGGTCGTGAATACTTTCCTCAGTTTCGCAACAAGTTGTAACGTCATTCTGGTCGCTGCTAATTTTTCAACATGTTGAAAAATTAGCGGCGACATTTGTTTTGACCCCATGGATTGTAGGATGTATTCTCGTGACATAGGTGCGGTGGTAGTAGGTTGCCAGGATGATGTAGGTTGTCTCCAGGTGACATAGGTTATCGCTGGTGCTGACTGTGGTGAATTCCATTGGCGACTACCTACATCAACCGGCAAGAGGTACCAGCAACTGAATTGACCAGTTGTCTTCAGTTTTCGCCGACAGGGTCGTTGATTGTCGTAGCTTGTAGCGGGTGGACTTCGGTTGCTTTTGGTTGTCGTAGGTTGACACCTGTGTGGTCGTAGGTTGTTGTAGGTGTGGTCGTAGATGTACGTCCTAATGGGTCGCCGGTTGTCGGTAGCTTGCCGTAGCTTGATGTCAACTAGGTGGTAGGTTGTTGTAGCTTGTCATAGACATTGTCGTAGACATTGTTCAGTTGCCGGTTTTTTTCGGCGACCTGCTATGACTATGACGGTCGCCCAAAAAATCGCCTGAGTGGGATAGGCTTTTAATGCATCGTTCTTGTAATGAGGTGACCAGAACTTTACACAATACTCCAAATGTGGCCTAACCACTGTTTCATACTGCTGCAACATGACTTCCCAATTTTTATACTCAATTCCCAAATTATGACATAGGCCTTCTTTGCCAACTTAGTTGCTACTTTCAGTGAGCTGTGGACTTTCACCCTCAGATCTCTCTGTATGTCAGTGTTTCTAAGGATCCTGGCTTTACTCTACACTTTCCTCTTAAATATGAACTCCCAAGTGCAGCTCCTCACATTTCCCCAGGTTAAACCCAATGTGCCATTTCTGCACCATATTTCCAAATGATCAAATCCTGCTATATCCTTTGACAACTAACTACAACTCTGCAAATGTTAATGTTATCCGCAAACTTACAAATCAGCCACCTAAATTTTTGTCTAAGCCACTTCACTACTGGTCACAGACCTACAGTCAGAATAATACCCTTCTACCACTACCCCCTATGGACAGGCCAACTTTGAACCCAATCTATGAGTCTCCATTGATCCTATGTGCCTTAATCTTCTGGACCTTCCTACTATGAACCTTGTCAAATCCTTTATCATCATGGTTGGGGCATTGAGTTTAAGAGTCAGGAAGTTGTGATACAGCTTGATAAGACTTTGGTTAGGCCGCTTTTGTGCAGTTCTGTTTGCCCCATTACAGGAAAGATGTGGAGGCTTTGACGAGGTTTACCTCTCTACCTGAAAACTGAAGGAGTTGTAATCACTCTCCCCAAAATATTCCCCCACTGAAACTCTGATCACCTGGCAGATGCATTTCACAATACAAGGTCTAACATGGGCCCTTCCCTGGTTGTACTATCTACATATTGTTTCAGAACCAAGTCTCTGTAACTGCCTGAATTAGAGGATATTAGCTACAAGGATAACTTGGGCAAGCTTGGATTGTTTTCTCCATAATGCCAAATGTTAAGGGGAGACCTAATAGAAGTACGTAAAAATACGAGAGGCATAAATAGTATAGATAGACAGTCAGGGTGAAAATGTCAAAGATGAGACGGTGGATATGCGTGATGTTTTTTTACACTGAGAGTGATGGATGCCTAGAACGAGATGACAGGGGTCGTGGTGGAGGCAGATAAGATACTGGTGTTTAAGAGGCTTTTATATTGGCACATGCTGTAGATATGCAGGGCATGGAAAAATATGGATCATGTGCTTATCTATGTGGGCAAATCAATTGAGATTAACCTCAACAATGATCTTTATCACCATTAAAGAACTCACAAGTTTTTAAGGCATGACCTCCCCTGTAAGAACCAATGCTGACTATATCCAATAAGTCCATGCTTTTCCAGATGTGAGTAGATCCTATCCCTAAGGATCTTCTCCAATAATTTCCATACCACTGGTGCAAGGCTCACCAGCCAAAAGTGTCCTGTTTTTTTTTCCTTTTGCTCTTCTTAAACAAGGACAATGTTGTTTATTCCCCAGCCCTCCAGGATCTCCCATGCAGCTAAAGATGATATAAAGATCTCTATCTAGGCCCTAGCAATTTTGTCTTTTGCCCTCTCAATAACCTAGGATAGATCCTATCAGGTCCTGAGACTCATCCACTTTATTATTCTTCAAAAGACCTAATACCCCTCCTTTGCTCTCAACATGGCCGAGAATATCAGCAAATCCCTCCTTGATTTTACTCTCCTCCATCCCCGCCTTAGTGAATACCAACACAAAGTATTTATTTGATATCTCACTCTCCTCCTCTGGCTCTGAGCATAAATCTTCTCATTTGAATGGTCTCCCTAGCTACCTTTCTGTTTTTAATATGTGTACAAAATGCCTTTGGATTTTCCTAAATTCTACTCATGAAGAACATCTTCTGGGAACATTTTAGCCCTTCTGATTCCCTGCTTAAGTTATTTCCCCACCTTTATGTTCCACATCAGATGTCTGCCTCCTAAACTGTACATATGTTTTCTTCTTATTTCTGAATAAATGTAGAACATCTCGAACCATGCCATCTTTGCCTTTCTTCTTCACAGGAAGAAGTTGGTCTTGAATTCTAATCAGCTGGCCTTTAAACATGCCTCGCGTGTCAGATATGGACACCCTTTAATAGCTACCCCCATTCTACACTCCCCAACTCCTGCCTAATACTGTTGTCTTGATCTCCCACTTGTACGATCCCCCCCTTTCCATTCCCACACTGACCCTTCTGTCCTGGGCCTCCTCCACTGTCAGAATGAGGCTACATGCAAATTGGAGGAACAGCGCCTCATATTTTGCTTGGGTAGCTAATAACCTAGTGGTATGAGTATTGATTTCTCTAATTTGAAGTAACCCTTGCATTCCTTCTCTCTCTTCATCTCTCCTCCATCCCAGTGGTCCTGCTAGTTTCACTGTTCGTGTCTCTTATTTATCTCCTCCACAGCAACAATGGACCATTGTGGGCTCCTTGGCAATCGGTGCTGCCACTAATTTGTTCTGAACCTTTTCATGCCTCTAGCTTCCCTCCCATGGCTCTCAGTCTGCAGAAGGGTCTCAACCTGAAGCATCACCTATTCCTCCATGACCCGCTGAGTTACTCCAGCACTTTGTGTCTATCTTCACTGTTATAATTAGTCATGTTTCAAATCAGCACTTTCACCCAAGGTCCAGTCTTTACTTAGCCATGACTATCTGAAAACTTAAGGAGTTGTAATCACTCTCCCCAAAATGTTCCCCCACTGAAACTCTGGTCACCTGGCAATGCATTTCACAATACAAGGTCTAACATGGGCCCTTCCGTAGTTGGGCCATCTACATATTGTTTCAGAACCAAGTCTCTGCAATGGCCACAGTATCATAATTCCTTGCACTCATCCAGGTCTTAAATTTATCTATTGTACACAAAATACTCCTTGCATTGAAATAAGTACATTTCAGCCCGTTAGCCCGACAATCTTCATTACCCTGTCTGTCCTTTCTTCCAACCTCATCTATTGCACCCGCTGCTCGGTTCGCAATAACCAACCTGATCTCCCGGTGGCTCAGACTTCAACTCCCCCTCCCATTCCGAATCCGACCTTTCTGTCCTGGGCCTCCTCTACGGCCAGAGTGAGGACCACTGGAAATTGGAGGAGCAGCACCTCATATTTCGCTTGGGTAGTTTGTATCCCAGCGGTATAAACATTGACTTCTCTAATTTCAGGTAGTCCCAACTGTCTCCTCCCCTTCTCAGCTCTCCCTCAGCCCTCTGGCTCCCTTTCTTCTTTAGAAGAAACATTGCCTATTTCCTTCACTCCATAGAGGCTGTTGCACCCGTTGAGTTTCTCCAGCATTTTTATCCATCTGTCCTTTCTTCCAAGCTTCTTGATCTAACCTCTACATTCCCTTCAATTCCTCTGCTTGCTAGCCTACTCCTCTGGTTCCCGCTCCCAGCGCTCCATACCCTCTGTCTCTAGGTCCTTGCCCAGGAAAAAGACTCTATCTGTCCTATCTATGACCCTCATAATTTTATAAATCTCAATAAGGTAATTTAATTATTAATTTGAAATTCAATATTTACCAGTGTGTTAGGAGTTTCCTCCATAAATTCATTTTGCTCATGTTCACCATAATCAAACTGGAAGAATGGGAGGTGAAGTTTTCCAAATGTTCCTGCATTAAAACATTGTATACACTTTGTAATGAGCAACTTCAATGTCTGTTAATTTAAAGATGTACAGAGGAGACAAAACTAATTGTTCCTTTCTTAAATTCAACCTCTAGGTGTACAGGCCAAGTTTTGTGAAACTTTAGTTTGTCCTGTCCATTTCTATGGATTTCCATCCTACTTATCTGCGAATTGGTTACTTACTGGTGAAATATGATGTATAGATAATGATAAGTGACTAAACTATCTGTCCCTGTCACCTTTTCCTATTCTTATCTGTCAGTCATGCCTTAGCTTTGCATATCAATGCATCATCCGGTTTCAGCATATTATTTTACACACACACATCCACATACATTATTTATCACCATCTTCATTTTTTTACAACTTCAATTTGACCAATAAAAATGCTACCTCCATATGATATAGCAATTTAATAATACTGTCACTGCTAATGTAGAATTCCAATATCCAGTGTATATAGAACCATGGTTTTATCATGTTTGCTAGAAGTTGTTATTGCCAATGTTAACAGATGGATACTGTGCATATTCTTCTTTTTCTTTCCACTATCTACCATTTTAACAGAAATTATGACCATGTTAAAATAATGTTTGCATTAAAAAAGTGAGAGTTGTTATATGAATTTCCTATGCCTTCATTTGACACTACTGTAATTGCGATTTGATAGACATTTAATAGATAATTTTTTAGGTTTGTAAATACTTTAAAATGATTGTACAACGTATCATCGTTAATGTAAAGACATATATTTAATATTCTCTAATAATGATAATCTCCGATTTCACTCCACCCTCTCAATCACCACACCTCTCTGCATGACATGGTGCTTTATGGAGTAGATTTCAATTTCATACATTTTTTATCGCGAGCAATCATTTGTCTCTTTTAGGTCCATTTTACAGCACTTCTGATACTTCCCTTTGGACCAGCCCATTTACCATTCAAATGTACCCTGAAAGTGAAATTACAGTGCCATTTCTCTGTAATAACCAACGCCTAACATTATATTCATTGACATTTTAATTTCCCATTAACAATGCAAATGCAGATGATTCCTATATTATGCAGACCTAAATTGTGCTTTTTGATGGTAGTATTTTATTGGCCCTCCCTCTAGCTTATTTTTGTGTTAACTGATTAGACCACATGAGATACATTAATTAATGGACTGGCCCTGGGAATGATACACATTGTTATTGGGAAATATTGGGAGTTTTCTTTACAATTTTTCACTGCAAATTAAATGACATAATGAGTGATAAAGGGACTGTATGAAAGCAAGCATAAAATTGCTCTTATCTATTACTCACCAGGGACAGTCTAGCTGTTGGGCTATGCGAGAATAAACCAGCAGTATGGATTGATGGGTGAATGTTGCAGTTTCCTCCCTTTCTCTTTGATATAGTTTAGTCATAGTTCAGACATGAAACACAGCAGGGAATACTCAAGCTGTTTTATTAGAGAATATTAAATTAAAAAATGTACCCCAACTATAAATAGTGTATAACTGCTTATCATGCACAACATAAATAAACTGCTGTGCTGACCGCTATAATAAGCACACTCAGGCTTTGGCAGGAGAGCAAAGCCAGTCACAGCACATCAGGTGAATAAACTTATATTGACTCACATACCTAAACTTACTTATATTGGCTCAGATTTGTTTTGCAGTTTCACTGAAGTTTAATTTTAATTCCTTCAGTGCCCTCCTCTCACTGATCCCACATATACTGGTCTGGCACTCCTGATTTATATGAAGGGATTAAAAGTAACATTAGCAAATTTACAGATGATACAAAGCTGGGTGACAGTGTGAACGGTGAGGAGGATGCTATGAGGATGCCGGATGACTTGGCCAGGTTGAGTGAGTGGGCAGATGCATGGCAGATGCAGTTTAATGTGGATAAAGGTGAGGTTATCCACTTTGGTGGCAAGAACAGGAAGGCAGATTATTATCTGAATGGTGTCAAGTTAGGAAAAGGGGAAGTATAACGAGATCTGGGTGACCTTGTACATCAGTCACTGAAAGAAAGCATGCACGTACAATACGCAGTGAAGAAAGTGAGTGGCATATTGGCCTTCTTAACAAGAGGAGTTCAGTATAGGAGCAAAGAGGTCCTTCTGCAGATATACAGGGCCATGGTGAGACCACACCTATTGTGTGCAGTTTTAGTCTCCAAATTTGAGGAAGGATATTCTTGCTATTGAGGGAGTGCAGCGTACGTTCACAAGGTTAATTCCTGGGATGGCGGGACTGTCATATGTTGAAAGAATGGAGCGACTGGGCTTGTATTCACTGGAATTTAGAAGGGTGAGAGGGGATCTTATTGAAATATATAAGATTATTAAGGGATTCACATGCTAGAGGCAGGAAATATGTTCTCAATGTTGGGGGAGTCCAGAACCAGGGGTCACAGTTAAAGAATAAGGGGTAGGCCATTTAGAATGGAGATGAGGAAAACTTTTTCACCTGAAGAGTTGTGATTCTGTGGATTTCTCTACCTCAGAAGGCAGTGGAGGCCAATTCTCTGGATGCTTTCAAGAGAGAGTTAGATAGAGCTCTTAAAAATAGCGGAGTCAAGGGATATGGGGAAAAGGCAGAAACGGGGTACCGATTAGGATGATCAGCCATGATCACAGTGAATGGCAGTGCTGGCTGGAAGGGCCGAATGGCCTACTCCTGCAACTATTGTCTATTGTCTATTGTCTAATGTCTATTTTCAAAGTACAATCTGAATCATATAGCTTTAACGGATGCAGTAGGATAATGTCAACTACATGCCAGGTAAGAAAATAAATCCATCAATATAAACAACCAAATTAACTTTATGCACTAGAAAAGAAAATGTTTTAAAATAAAGGGTTTTAAATGCCAAGGGCTCCATGATTAGATTGGATAGTGTGTAAACATAATATGTAATCTTTTCACTGTATCTTAGTGTATCTTAAATTGAATTGAATTGAATTGAATTGAATTGAATTGAATTGAATTGAATTGAATGACAATAATAAACATAAACCTAATGCATTTTCATAATTAACCATTTTAAATGATTTGATTTTAAAATATTCTTGTACATTAAAATGTTTTTACAAATGTTAGTACCATAAAAATTGTGACTGTTTTTGAATATCACCCTTGACAGCTGGCAAAGCTTGGGGACTTGGCATTAACGATTGATAATTCTTTTTTCCAGCCATTTCACAGGTGGGACATGCTCCAGCTTACTGTCATGGTGGCATTACGCTCACAAACACAGGGCAGCACGGTGGCGTAGCAGTAGAGCTGCTGCCTAACAACGCCAGAGATGGTGGCGATCCTGGTTCGATCCTGACTATGGGTGCTTGCCTGTACAGGGTTTGTATGTTCTTCCCATGACCTGCGTGGGTTTTCTCCGTGATCTTTGATTTTCTCTCATATTCCAAAAGACGTGCAGGTTTGTAGGTTAATTGGCTTGGTATAAATGTAAAATTGTCACCTAAAAGAGTGTGTCAGATAGTGTACATGCACAGGGATCGCTGGTCGGTGTGGACCCGATGAGCCGAAGGGCTTGTACCCACACTGTATCTCTAAACTAAACTAAACTAAACTAAATTAAGCCAAACTGAACTAAACTTAGCACGAGGCAATCACAGAAAGGTAAGTCAGCAGCAAAGAAAGCCCACCATGTCAGGCCACAATGTCATTTACAAAGGATTATTGTGCATGATGAGAAACGTCATATTGGAGAGAGTGTAATGAGATTCACCAGGATGTTGTCTTGGATGGGGCGTGTTTCAGTTCTAAGATCACTGGGTTTATTTTCCATTGAGCAAAAGAGACTGAGTGGAGTGTATCTAAAATATGCAAAATTATGAGGGGATGCATAGGGCAGAAATAAGAAATGTTTACCCATAATGGAAGTGTCTAAACGTGGGTTTAAGCTAAAGACTAGGGAGTTCAGAGGAAATCTGAGGAAGTTTTTTTCACCCTTGGGTGCTTGGGATCTGTATCACACAGACTGAGGTTTCAATGAAGTCGGAGGCACACAGAATATTAAAGATTTATGTAGATGAGCACTTGAATGAATAGGGCAAAATAGGTTACGAACTAAGTGCTGGAAAACCAATAGTACAGTTGAGTACAGATATCTGCCATGGACATTGCGAGCAAAAGGGTATGCTTCTATGTTCTGTTGCTTAATGACTCAGTGACTCTATAAGATGATCATAGAGATGAAAATATTCATAATGAAGTTAAGTGTCCAAGGAGTCCTAACAAATGAATGTGCATTATTGTTGATGTAACATTATGAAAGCAGAATCTGTAATTTCCAATGATAACATCAGGCATTATGCAATGAAAAGGTGATGTTAATGTAGTTGCTATCTGTTAGGATGTGTCAGCTAGTTGTTATTATAATTGGCTGATCAATCATTGATTCAAAAGGCCAAACTTCGGTGAAGCAGTGCATTTCGTGTTCTGTTAAATTTATTTGAGTATATTTAAATTTCTCGACATACTGGAAGTGCATGGAGCAAAAACAAGGCATTTGGCACATTGCTGAATAATATACTGTGTACCATTAAATATTTGCATTGGCTTCAGATTTAACCATGTAAGTGTGTTCAGTCTGTCTATTGTTGTACCTGTATAGGATTTGAAGGCTACAGCCAAAAGGATACTTCTGATATTTCAATACTCATCAGCGATGTCACCTGATTGTTGACTTGCTAAGAAACCACCATTTCTGGAATTACATTTCCATATGGCACGAATTAAAGCCCAATTAAAAGAAAGATTGTCGTTAATACAGTGGGATATTGCTGATCCGATGATAGCAACTCAGTCACTAATTGCATGAGGAATTCCCTCACGTTCAATTGGCATTTGGCAGGATGAGGAGAGACAGACTACCAAGATGCACCCAAAAACACAAATGTAACTGGTGCGGAGGCAGATAACGTAGTCCTGGAGTATCCTGGTAGCACATTGGTTGGAGCTCCCAAACCAACCGTGGCTCCCCCAAGGCCTGGGTTCACAGGAGGAGCGTTTAAGTGAATTCACATGTGATATGAGTGAGTGGAACAAACCCTTCCTCTTTTTCTCCCAACAACATTGGATAAAGTCCTTTCCCTCAAATGTTCTTAAGTTCCTGTCTCAATCCTCCAACCAACCCCCATTCCCCCAAAACACCTTCAAACTAAAAAGCAACAACACCAACCGAATACTGCAGGTTTATCAACTCAACCAGGGTGACAAGACTACAAAATAAAAACAGGATATTTCCCACCACAGATAATCCCAACATACCTTTGATAACAAATCCCTCTATTTGTCATAGAATTAAACAAGATTAATTCATCTAAAGGTGGCTGCATGTGTTCTGTCTTAATTTGATTAAATACGTGTATTGCAGCAGCCTCTGCCCTATCTATGCACCCAAATTATTTCTTCAATTCATGAGGTGCAAATTTCCTTCCTTGTCTTTCTCAAAACCGTGGGATAAATATCTTGCATAGATAACTCAGATGCCCAGGAACGAAGATGATTGCAAAAAGTGGTGAATACAGATACTGAGCTCCCCACCATCAAAGGGATCTATAGGAGTTACTGCCTCAAAAAGACAGCCAGCATCATCAGGGACACATACAACCTGGCCACACTCTCATTGGACTCCTGCCATCAGGAAAAAGGTACAGGAGTCTGGAATCTGTAATGTCCAGGTTCAGGAACAGCTTATTTCCAAGAACTATCAGGTTATTAAACAGTATAACCTCCAAATATATTCCAAACGACATTGACTTGGGAGGGGCATTTGTTTTGTCTTTGCACTATTCTTGTTTTTTTCATATATACTAATTTTCTTTATTTTTTTATTGTGGCATTTACAGTACTATGTTTACATATATGTTGTGTTACTGCAAGAATTTCATTATTCGGTTTCTGGGAATGCAGCGCATTCAGAAAGTATTCCGACCCCTTCACTTTTTTCACATTTAGTTATGTTCCAGCCTTATTCTAAAATGGATTAAATTCGTATTTTCATCATCAATCTACACACAATACCCCATAATAAAAAAGCAAAAACAGGTGTTTAGAAATTTTTACAAAGTAATTAAAAAGAAATAACTGGAACATTTACATTAGTATTCAGACCCTTTGCTATGACACTTAAAATTGAGCTTAGGTGCATCCTGTTTTCATTGATTATCCTTGAGATGTTTCTACAACGTGATTGGAGTCCACCAGTGGTAAATTAAATTAATTGTACATGATTTGGAAAGGCACACACCTGTCTATATAAGGTCCCACAGTTGACAGTGCATGTCAGAGCAAAAACCAAGCCATGAAGATGAAGGAATTGTCCGTAGACCTCCGAGACATGACTGTTTCGAGACACAGATCTGGGAAAGGGTATAAAACAATTTCTGCAGCATTGCAGGTCCGAAGAGCACAGTGGCCTCCATCATTCTTAAATGGAAGAACTTTGGAACCACCAGGACTCTTCATAGAGCTGGCCGCCCAGCCAAACTGAGCAATCGGGGGAGAAGGGCCTTGGTCAGGGAGGTGACCAAGAACCCGATGGTCACTGACAGAGCTCAATGGAGATGGGAGAACCTTCCAGAAAGACAACTATATCTGCAGCACTCCTCCAATCAGGCCTTTATGGTAGAGTGGCCAGACGGAAGCCACTCCTCAGTAAAAGGCACATGAAATTGGAGTTTGCAAAAAGGCACCTAAACAAGATTCTCTGGTCTGATGAAACCAAGATTGAACTTGGTTCAAGATTGAACCTGAATGTCAAGCGTCACGTCCGGAGGAAACCAGGCACCGCTTATCACCTGGCCAATACCATACCTACGGTGAAGCATGGTGGTTACAGCATCATGCTGTGGGGATGTTTTTCAGCGGCAGGAACTGGGAGACTAGTCAGGATTGAGGGAAAGATGAATGGAGCAAAGTACAGAGATATCCTTGATGAAAACCTGCTCCAGAGCATTCAGGACCTCAGACTGGGGCAGAGGTTCACCTTCCAACAGGACAATGACCCTAATGGCCGGTTCTCACGGTGCGACCTGACGCAAGATGTCACCAGAGTGAAGTGGTCGTGGTCCAGCACGAGTTTCGCACGATATAACGGGGGGTAGATAAAGAGTTCCCACGGTACTCGGCAATTCTGTCATTTGTGCGAGTGACTTGTCCGTCTCCCGATCATTCCCGTTAATCGTGAATGAACATCGTGGACTGTAGTGTAGTTAATCACGTGGCACAAATGATGTCACTTTTTTTCACACACTATATAAATATCCTCCGTTCGTAGAATTGGCTCATTTGCAGACATGCCTATACAAAGTTGGTACAGGCTGGTTGTTATTTTCATTGACGCGCTGTATGCATTAACGCAACATGTGCATCAAAAACGCTTGCGTGAAGGCAGAAGGGTGAGATTAATTAAAAAGAGAATTAAGAGGAAGTCTCACTGGGTTAAGCCCATGTTTCAACGGAGACCTCAATTTGGACAATATGAGCAACTGCTTAATGTGCTATGCGAAGAGGATAAAAGTGCATTCAAAAACGTTGTCAGAATTTCACCCGAGCTCTTTAATGAGTTAAAGAATAATTTGGGACCTCTGCTGAAGAAGGTTGCACTTTCTCTCCCTATTTCTATAATCCTCTCTGGATTTGTCATAGAGAATCTCATTGCATTGGTACCACTCCACCAGTTCCCCCTCTTGTTCCCTGTTGAAGTTATATGGCCTTACCTTCTGCCATCTTCCCTTTCTGTTATCGTCTGCTGAGGCTATTGGGGAGGCAACAGCTACTGGGGAGGCAATCTCAAATCCACCTTGATCACCCTCTCCCTGCTCCAAGGAGCCCACAGGCAGTGGTATCTCTGGCAACTCCTCTTGCCTCTCCACCTGTTTCTCTTGCTGAGTCTCCTCCTCATTTACCTGCATGGCTAAAAACTTTCTGACTTTCTTTGACCCCTTTCTTTGCGCTTTTCTGAGAGGCATCTCTGCAAGTCTTTTTACTGTGAAAAAGATTCTCAAACAATGACAATTAGGTGGGACGTCCTCGATGGACACATGGTCCATTGGCGATATAGAGACCACCTTTTTTACTCACCTTATGTCCCCTCTGTCAAGCTTCCGGGTTTACCGTTCGCAGGAGTTCCCACGGTACCCGCAAGAGTCATTACGGATATTGTACGGATATCGCACGGGCCACTGCGTTCATACAATGTTGCAACGCTCACCAAAAAGTGCTCAAGTCACTCTTGGAGAAATTCAAAAATGTTTGAATTTTCTCCTGACCTTACAAAGTTACACGACTACCTGCCGTTAGCGCCACGGAGGTCCTCGGTGGTCCACAAATGCCGTACTGTTATCGCAGGAGGTTCCCACGATGTTAAACTCTTGTTAAGTCTTGCGTCAGGTCGCACCGTGAGAAAGCCCTTTAAGCACACAGCCAAGACAATGCAGGAGTGGCTTCGTGACAAGCCTGTGAATGTCCTTGAGTGGCCCAGCCAGAGCCCGGACTTGAACCCGATCGAACATCTCTGGAGGGACCTGAAAATAGCTGTGCATCGACACTCCCCATCCAACCCAACAGAGCTTGAGAGGATCTGCAGAGAAGAATGGGAGAAATTTTACCAAGTACAGGTGTCCCAAGCTTGTAGCGTCATACCCAAGAACACTTGAGTCTGTAATCGCTGCCAAAGGTGCCTCAACGAAGTACTGAGTAAAGGATCTGAATACTTATATAAATGTGATATTTCAGTTATTGCTTTTTAATTACTTTGCAAAAAATTTCTAAACACCTGTTTTCACTTTTTTATTATGGAGTATTGTATGTAGATTGATGTTAAAAAAAAGAATGTAATCAATTTAGAATAAGGCAGTAACTTAACAAAATGTGGAAAAAGTGAAGGGGTCTGAATACTTTCTGAATACACTACATGTAATAACACATTCTTGACCCCTGATTCTTGACTAACTTGAAATGTTTTTAGTGATTTCAATATTATCATTATTATCCATCTTATCTTTATCCAGGTCTTGAATTATTCCTTGATAATTATTTTCATAGATAAGGATTGACTGTCAAAATACTCAAAGAAATATAGCGAGCCAGCCAGTGAAGGCCAATTCACTGGATGTATTTAAGAGAAAGTTAGATATTGCTCTTAGGGCCAACAGAATGCGGAGAAAGCAGGAACGGGGTACTGATTTTAATTGCTGATCATTCAAAATCAGTACCGTGTTCCTGCTTTCAAATGTCATTCCTTATGGTGATAGTGAAACAAAATAGAGCTGAGATAGAACATTAGCTAGAATGGCAGATTAGGCTCTGAGGGCCCAATAGCCTATGCCTACTGCTAAAGTCAGAATCAGAATCAAACTTTATTCATCAAGTATGTTTACACATATGAGGAATTTCATTGGCCAGGTCAGTTATACAATTAATAGAAACATAGAAACATAGAAAATAGGTGCAGGAGGAGGCCATTCAGCCCTTCGAGCCAGCACCGCCATTCATTGTGATCATGGCTGATCGTTCCCTATCAATAACCCGTGCCTGCCTTCTCCCCATATCCCTTGACTCCACTAGCCCCTAGAGCTCTAACTAACTCTCTCTTTAATCCATCCAGTGATTTGGCCTCCACTGCCCTCTGTGGCAGGGAATTCCATAAATTCACAACTCTCTGGGTGAAAATGTTTTTCCTCACCTCAATTTTAAATGACCTCTCCTTTATTCTAAGACTGTGGCCCCTGGTTCTGGACTCGCCCAACATTGGGAACATTTTTCATGCAACATTGGGAACATTTAAAAGCAACAGATCACTCAAAAAAACACATTTTAACATGAACATCCACCACAGTGACTTCTACACATTCCTCACTGTGATGGAAGGTGAAATAAAGTTGAAGTCTCTTCCTTTTGTTCTTCCTCGGTCGTGGGCCACGAGCCTCCGTTGATGGGATGATCTTGACTCTCGGAGCTGGCGGCTTTCGGGCCCTCCACGTCGAGGCGATCCACTTCCGCATTGGGGGGATGTCAACACCCCTACGCCGGGGGATCGAACCTCGCGTCGGGGCTGTCGAACCTTCCGTGACGTTGGAGCTTCCCGACTAGCCTCTCCCGACTGCGAGCTCTTGATGTTACAGTCCGTGGTGGTCGCGGTGGGAGTGATCCCAGGCAAGGGATCAGCTCCGATGTTAAGTTCGCGCCCCGCAGTGGGGCTCACGACAGTCCGAGGAGGTTTCCAGCTCCATCAATGGTAGGCTGCAGAGCCCGGAGAATGTGATCCGAAAATTGATCACATCTCCGGGAAGGTAAGAACTTGAAAAAAAAGTTTCCCCTGATCGCCTCCCCCCACCCCCCACATAAAACAAACCGAAGAACATTAAATCAAACTTTTAACAAACTAAAAAATAACAAAAGAAAGAAAATACGAACAGACTTCCGGCAGGGCAGCCATCTCCCCGGCGCCCTGTCAAGGCATTTAAAACATGTTTACACTCTTTAATCAGCTTCACAAACACTTTGCAAATAAAATAAGCAAGCCAAATAAAGATCTGAACCAATTTTGAAGAAAATAAGATGTTTTAACTAATGATCTACCTGATTGCGTTGCCGAACTCATTCCTGAGGCTTTCACGATCCTTCACTTCCAATCAAGGGTAGAATGGTCTTTGTGCCTTTTCAAGCATGGTGTAGAATTCTATCGATCATTAAAGCAAATCTTCCAACCCTTCCTTGAGGGATGCAAGGTTGGAGTGCAGTCTGCAGCCATGCAACAAATTGCTGTCAGCAGCTTCCACATATCTGATGCTTCCTGTAAATATGTGGAATAATGCAGTTATTGTCAGTGACCTAGGATGATGACAACAGATGCTGAGAATATTACCACTGTTATTCCACAAAACTGGGCCTTTGGGGAAAATGTTCAAAAACCTGGTCAAATGGCAGGTTGTGTGAAATTAAAATGTCTTAAAAGAGGTTTTGGAAATTAATTCCAGGGTTTAATGGCTCAGCCACTATAAGTACTGTTAACAATACCTGAGCAATCAGATGAATGATGGCCAAGATGTTTGAATTGGAGGAGCACATATATCATGGAGAGATTCAGAGCTGGGGATTATTGCACAGGTTTCACTCAAGTTTATGCCTTAATTGAACTGCTCTTTTTGGGGGAGATCTTCAATCTATACATTAAAGTGCATTTTTTGTTATTAAGAAATAATCATTGAGTCATTGAATCATGCAGCACGATAAAGGGTCTTCAGTCTCACTTACCCATGCCGACCATCTACAGTAGTCCCACCTACCCATGGTTGATTCAAATCCTTCTAAACCTTTTCTATCCAAATGTATTTTAAATGTTGTTATAGTACCTGCCTCAACTACCTCATCTGGAAGCTCATTCCATATATCCACCACCCTCTGTGAAAAAATTGCCCTCGATTTCCTATTAAATCTCTCCCCTCTTACCTTAAATATATGTGCTCTGGTTTTTGCTTCCCCTACTCTTGGTAAACAACTGTGCATTCACCCTATCTATTCCACTCATGATCCTGTACACGTCTATAGATCACCCCTCAGCCTCCTGCACTCCAAGGAAGAAAGACCTAGCCTGCCCAGCCTCTTCCTATAGCTCAGGTACTTGCAACAGCATCGTAAACCTTTTTTGCACTCGCTCCACACTCTTAACAATGTCCTTCCACTAGCAGGATGACCAAAACTGAACAAATACTCTAAATGCAGCCTCATCAACGTCTTTTATAATTGTAACATAACATACCAACTTTTATACTTAATTCAGAGCATTGGTATACTCTGAATTAAGGTATTGGTATTCAGAGTATTGATGAAAGCCAATATACTGAAAGCCTCCTTGACCATACCTGTGACGTCACATTAAGCAACTATGTACCTGCACATCTAGATCCTTCTGCTCGACCACAGCTCCATAGGCCTGCCATTTACTGTGAAGTTCTTGTCAAGGCTTGACTTCCTAAAAAGCAACAGCTCACACTGATCTGCATTAAACTCCATCATCCATTCCTTACCTGCTTGCCCAACGGATCAAGATCCTGCTGTAATTTTTGATAAGCATCTTCGCTATCCACAGTATGATACCAGTTTAGCAAAACTTAATAATCATGCCTTCTACTTTATCATAGAGTCATAGTTAGTGTCATACAGTGTGGAAACAGGCCCTTTGGCCCAACTTGCTCATGCCGACCAACATGCCCCATTCACACCTGCCTGCATTTGGCCCATATCCCTCTAAACCCATTCTATCCATGTATCTGTCCTCATATTTACTAAATGTTGTGATAGTACTTGCCTCAACAACCTCCTCCGGCAGCTTGTTCCATATACCGAACAACTTTTGTGTAAAAACGTTGTCCCTCAGGTTCCTATTAAATCTCTTCCCCCTAATTTTTAATATTTTTCCTCTCGTTCTCGATTCCCCAACTCTGGGTTAAAGATGGTGCATTTACCCTATTTATTTTTCTTGTGATCTTCTACACCTCTTTATTCCTCTTTATTCCTTGCACTCCAAGGAATAAAGTCCCAGCCTGCTCTACTTCTCCCTATAGCTCAGGCTCCTGAGTCCTGGCAACATCCTGTAAATCTTCTCTGCACATTTTTCAGCTTAACAACATCTTTCCAATAACAGGGTGACCAAAACTGAGCAATATACTCTAAATGTGGCCTCATCAATGTCTTATACATCTGCAACATGACCACCTAACTTCTGTACTCAATGCTCTGTCTGAGAAGGCCTATGGGCCGAAAGGCTTCTTGACCACCCTAACTACTTGTGACATCACTTTCAAGGAACTATGTTGTGCACCCAGAGATCCCTCTGCTCCACAATACTCTATAAAGCCCTGGAATTCACTGTGTAGATCTTGCCCTGATTTGATTTTCCAAAATGCAGCATCTCGCAATTATCTATATTAAACTCCATGAAGCATTCCTCAGAGCACCTGGCCAACCGATCAAGATCCTGCTGTAATTTTTGATAACCATCTTTGCTACCTACAATACCACCCATTTAAGTGTCATTTGCAAAGGTACTAATTATGTCTTGTACATTTTCATCCAAATTATTGATATACATGACAAACAGCAATGGGCCTAGCACCGAATTCTGAGGCACTCCACTAGTCACAGGATACCAGTCCAAGAAACAACCATCACCGTCACTCTCTGGTGCCTTCAATAAAACCAATTCTCTATCCAGTCAGAAAGCTCTCCCACGATCCCATGTCATCTAATCTTTAAGAGTTGTCTTTAGTCATAGGATGGTGACTCTGTGGAATTCATTGCCACATATGGCTGTGGAGGCCAAGTCATTGTATATTGTTATGGTGGAGATTGATATTTAGCAAGGAAATCAAGGGTTATGTGGAGAAGGCAGGAGAATGGGGTTGCGAGGAGAACACAGGTCAGCCATGATTGAATTGCGGAGTAGATTCGATGGGACGAATGGCCTACTTCTGCTCTATGGTTTATGAACAGCCTACGATGCAAAAACATATCAAACGCCTTGCCTATGTCCACATAGAGAAGGCCAACAGCTTTGCCCTCATTAAGCCTTCTGGATTACTTATTCAAAAACCTCAATCAGATTTGTATGACATGCACTCCCATGTACAAAACCATGCTGAATTTCCCCAAACATTATCTGTCTCTCCAAATAAATACAAACATATCTTATCCCTCAGAATCCTCTCTAGTAACTTGCACAATGTTAGTCATCCTCCAGTTTTCCAGCAGCTAACCTGTGTCTAATGGTGATTCATATATCTCAGGACCAGGAGATTTATCTACCTTCATTAGCCTAATGGGCCTGTCCCACTAAGACGACTTTTTAGGTGACTGCAGGAGATTACTCAGTCGCCACATGGTCGCCACATGTTCGCGGGTGGTTGCCAGGGAGTCGCCTTCATGGTCGTGAGGAGTTCCTGCATTTAGGGAACCAGTCGCGGCCTCATTATGGTCGCCGTGAATTTTTCAATATGTTGAAAAATTAGTGGCAACTAGAATGAAGCCTCCATGGAGATTAGCGAGAATTCTCGAGCCATAGGTGGGTCGGCAGGAGGTCCTAGTGGATTGCCAGGAGATCGAAGGTTCTCGGAGGTTCTCGTAGGTTGGAGCTAACCGATGAATTTCATTGGCTCATTGGGAAAAAAAGGTAATGGCCAGTCCTCACGGTGCGATCTGAAGCAAGATGTCACCCAAGTGAAGTGGTCGTGGTCCAGCACGAGTTCCCCACGATAAAGAGTTCCCACGGTACTCGGCATTTCTGTTATTTGTGCGAGTGACTTGTCCGTCTCCCGATCTTTCCCGTTAATCTTGAATGAACATCGTGGACTGTAGTGTTGTTAATCACGTGGCACAAATGATGTTACTTTTTTTCACACACTATATTGGTTTTTTTCACCCGAGCTCTTTAATGAGCTGAAGAATAATCAGTTTTTTTTTAGACAAATGTTGTTTGGTGTGATGCACCTTCTCTCAATATGTGCAAGGTCGTCTTTTTATTTTGTCAAATAGGAATAAAGACTGTGTCTCACATTGACCGTGATGATTGTCTTATTTTATTATCTACTGAGAGGTGAAACTTTCAGTCTGAAGAAGGCTCTCGACCCGAAAAGCCACCCGTTCCTTCTCTCCAGAGATGCTGCCTGTCCCGCTGAGTTGCTCCAAGCAACTGGTGTCTATCTTCAAAGGACTGACCACCGGGCTGGATGTCGGGGCTGGCGTGTTGCATTTCACAGACCGAACTGTCCAATTAATAGTAACAGATGGGCACTCCCTCTCAACCACATTCGCTTGCCTTCTCCCCATAATCTCCTGACAGCCGCACTAATCAGGAATGTATCTATCTCTGCCCCTATTCTTCACCCTTTTGACAGTAGTTTTGTTTTATTGGAGACGCGGGAGACAGCGAATGCTGGAATACTGAGCAAAACACGAAGTGCTGGAGGAACTCGGTGCATTTGTGTTTAAGATGGAACTGCAGATGCTGGAAAATCGAAGGTACACAATAATGCTGGAGAAACTCAGCGGGTGCAGCAGCATCTATGGAACGAAGGAAATAGGCAACGTTCCTAGTTAGCCGGCGCCTGAGACTGAGCCAAGCAATGTCCAGACCTGACTTCAACACAAAGTGATGGAGGAACTCAAAGGGTCAGGCTCGTCCAACGCTCTGTGTTTTGCTCGTGATTCCTCCATCTGCAGTTCCTCGTGTCTACAGACCAGAGTTGCCACTTGACTCCGAGATGACCATCACAGAGCATACGGAAGATAGACACGAAATGCTGGAGTAACACAGCGGGACGGGCAGCATCTCTGGAGAGAAGGAATGTGTGACGTTTCGGTTAGAGACCCTTCTTCAGTCTCGTCCTGAAACGTCACCCATTCCTTTTATCCAGATGCTGCCCGTCCATGATGTTATGTCTGTCTCCAGTATTACTGTGTCTATCATCGGCGCAAACCAACATCTACAGTTCTTTCCGACACATTATGATTAGAGGATACCGTCTCGCCATCACTCGGATTACCCGCTTCATTTCCAAAACGTTGCCACCTCTCTTTACTTTGCTTACTGAAGCCTGATCCTTGTCAGACCCAGTGCTCTATCGCCCAGCCTCTCATCTTTCAATCGGGTTCGGCCAGGAAGGAACTGCAGATGCTGGATTAAAACGAAGATAGACACAACATGTAGCTCAGCGGGACAAGCAGCATATCAGAAGGGTCTCGACCCGAAATGTCACCCATTCCTTCTCCCCAGAGATGCTGCCTAACGTCGAGTTACTCCAGCATTCTCTTTAAACCGGCATCTGCTGTTCCTTCCGACACATGCACAAGAAATAGGCAACTTTTCGGGCCGAAACGTTGCCTATTTCTTTAGTTCCATAGATGCTGCTGCACCCGCTGAGTTTCTCCAGCAATTGTGTGTGGGGGTGGGAGTTGGGGGGGGGGGGGGGGGGGCAGAGATAAGGCAGCCTGAAGAAAGGGTTGCATGTCCATTTCCCTCCGTAGATGCTGCCTGGCCCGCGGAGTTCCTCCAGTCTTAGAAACTGCTTTAGACAAAAAGAGACACAAACTGCTGGAGTAAAATAGCTCAGCAAGTGAGGTACCTGAACACTCAAAAATGAAAAAGAATGAAAATGTGATTATTTCACCTCCCTTCAACTATTTTGTGTTTCAGCATGAGAGGGATTATAACATTAGAGACATTCATCTTGTAGTGATGTGTTAATGAAGAATTGCAGACATCAATCTGATAGTAAAAAATATATTTATTTAACAATGAGGTAAAACAAGCACTGACAATCAAACTGCTCAGTTACTCACCGTTCGTAGGAGTTCCCACGGTACCCGCAAGAGTTATTACGGATATCGCACGGGCCACTGCGTTCATACAATGTTGCAACGCTCACCAAAAAGTGCTCTAGGCACTCTTGGAGAAATTCAAAAATGTTTGAATTTTCTCCCGACCTTACCAAGTCACACGACTACCTGCCGTTAGCGCCACGGAGGTCCTCGGTGGTCCACGAATGCCGTACTGCTATCGCAGAAGGTTCCCACGATGTTAAATCTTGTTAAGTCTTGCTTCAGGTCGCACAGTGAGAAAGCCCTTTCAGCAGTAGTTTTCAGAACCAAGGATAACCGAGCGGTAATATTAAATGTCCGCCGAGCTTCACACCCATGTATCTCTGGCTTCTTAAAAGTTGTCTCCACTCCTTCTCCCCCCTTCTCCCCACCTCCTCTTTTAAAGGACTTACCGTACACTGTGCTTTAGTCATCTTTTTACAGCGCCAACCTATCTGTTCATCGCAGTGTGTATCTGTATCACCTTGGCTTTGCACCGTGTGAATTTTCTAGACAGGGCAAGCGGGGGGAGCGCTGTCTAAAAAATTCACACGGGCTGTGAAGAAAGCAATGTGTGTGTGTGTGTGTGTTCCAATCTGACAGTCGCCGTTCCAGTTCCCGGTTTTTCAGGTAACTGCCGTCAACTTGACAGTCGCCGGCAGTCCGCTGAAAAATCGCCTAAGTGGGACAGGCCCATTAGGATGTTCAGCTCCTCCTCGACCATAATATGACTGTCCTCAAAACGCTCCATTAACTGTCCCAAGTTCCCCAGTCTTCATGTAGTTCTCTATGGTAAAAACAGAGGAGAAATACTCATTGAGGACCTTGCCCATCTCCTATGGTTTCTGAGGGGCCCTACTTACGGCTTTGGTTTCTGAGGGGCCCTACTTATGGCTTTGGTTTCTGAGGGGCCCTACTTACTCTCTAGTTACGCTCTTTCTGTAAGGAACTTATAAAATCTCTCTGGATTATCCTTAATATTATCTGCCAGAGCTATCACCAGCCCTCTTTTTGCCCTCCTTATTCCTTCTTATGTATGTTCCTCATGTCTCAAAATTCCTGCAGGGACACGCTTGATTCCAGTTACCTATACCTGTCCCATGCCTCCTTTTTCATGTTCATAAGCCATAGGAGCAGAATTTGGCCATTCGGCCCACTAAGTCTACTCCGCCATTCAAACATGGCTGATCTATCTTTCCCTCGCTAACCCATTCTCCTGCCTTCTCCGCGTAAACGTTGACACCCTTCCTAATCAAGAATCTGTCAATCTCTGCTTTAAAAATACCCAACGATTTGACCTTCACAGTCTTCTGTGGCAATGAATTCCACAGATTTACCACTCTCTGGCTAAATAAATTCTTCTTCATCTCCTTTTTAATGCCATATTATTTTATTCTGAGTCTCTGGCCTCTGGTCCTAGACTCTCCCATTAGTGGAAACATCCTCTCCACATCCACTCTATCCAGGCCTTTCATAATTCGGTAAGTTTCAATGTTCCCCCTCATTTTTCAGAACCCCAGATCTGTGCAATGCTCATCATCTATATTACTAAAACTAAGATCTTGACCGCTTTTGACTGTTTCTCAGCTGCCAGCCTGCCAGGTCCGAGTGACTGTGCAGCCAGGCCTCAGTGACTGAGCTGCCAGCCCAGGAATCCATTCGGCCCACAAACTCCATACTAGCCCTCTGGAAACCAGTACCTTCGGCCCACAACACCCATACTAGCGCAACAGAAAGCGCTCCCCCCCACTGGCCAGCAATAATGGAATTGGTGGAGAGGTGAAATATTGTGTTGGGTGACCAGCCCTCCCATGTGATGCTGGCCCAGTTAGTCTAGTAGAAACATAGAAACATAGAAAAAAGGTGCAGGAGGAGGCCATTCGACCCTTTGAGCCAGCACCGCCATTCATTGTGATTGTAAAGAAGTCAAGTCTGGCACACTTGTAATTTTACTGAGTATTTAATAAAGGCACATGTAAGGCACGTCCCAGTACTGACTGCATCTAGTCTTCAGGCGTACTGGAACCAGGGGAGGAGCAAGGGGAAGATATCACAATTATACTGGGATAACTAAGGCGTGGTTAGTGGTATTGAGGTAGCTACATTATAGGTTGCATGCATAAACCATCTACATCCTTTCCCTTAGAAATCTAAAAATGAAGTTAGAACAGTGGCAGTGTGATTATACAACACATGCAAATTTAGGCGAAATCACCGTAGCGGACAGGAGGCTTGACAACCCGACCCGAGCGTGTGCGTACAGCACCATCACCCTCCCCACCAGATAGAAGAGGATGCGGAGCGGTAGCAGGCGGGAAGGAGAAAGCCGGCGGAGACCCAACCGGGAATGCGGGAGGGGACCCAACCGGCACGGGGGATCCAGGAGGAGGAGAAGGAGAACGAGCAGGGGAGGAAATCATCCGCCCGAAACCAGGAAGCGCAGAAGGAGGAGAATGCGGCAAGCGAATGGACCGGGGCATGCAGGGAGCAGCAGGGTAATTAGTAACAGCAGGCTGGAAGCGCAACGGAGGAGTGTAAGGAGCCGCAGGAGGAGGCTGCGGCTCGTTAACGGCCAACAGGTGCTGACAGCTCCGACGGTAGACAGCTCCATCAAAGTCCACCAGGTAAGATCTCGGGGAGTCGTCCACACCAACAACGGTCGCGAGTCGGGTGTATCCGGTGGCTGTCTGCATGCGGACGACCTGGCCAGGTAGCAGTGGTGAAGGCGGGCGGCAGGACTTGTCGTGAGAGCGGCGCTGTGCCTCATGTTTGTGATCGATCTGTTGCTGAACGGCGGCAGGCTCGAGGACCTTGGGTATCAGGGATTGTTGTGCGATCGGCATCGGTGGGCGAAGCACGCGGGACATCAGGCGCTGGGCAGAGGATCGCATGGTAGGGTCTCGAGAGATGTTGCGGAGGTTGAGTAGACCCAGGTAAAAATCACAATTGGAGAGACGAGACTGCTCGAGTAAATTCTTGGCACTGCGGACAGCTCGCTCGGCCAGTCCGTTGCTCTGCGGGTACTCAGGGCTGCTGGTATAGTGGTGGAAGTTCCACTTGACAGCGAAAGCCTGAAATTCCGCGCCGGTGAACTGACGGCCGTTGTCGTTCTGTAAGCAGACCGGGGACCCGAAGGTAGCAAAGTGTCTGCGCAGCTTACTGACAACCATCTCAGAAGTGATGGCAGGGAGAAGGTCCACCTCGAACCAATTGGAGTATGAATCAACCAACACCAGGTAGTGCTTGCCTCGCCATTCGAATATGTCAGCAGCCAGCAAGGTCCAGGGCATAGCAGGCGCAGGCTGCTGTAGAAGGGACTGGCGCTGCTGATGTGGGGCCAGGGTGTTGCAGTCAGGACAGGAGGCTACTCGGGCTTTAATGTATTTGGCCATGCCGGGCCAATAGTACTGTTCTTGGGCATGTGAGACGGTGGCATCGGCTCCGGGATGCCCCATGTGGGCAGCGTTATAGTACAAGTCGTATAGGGAGGCAGGGACGACCACCTTGTGACCCTTGATGATGATTCCGTCCCGGAGCACCAGCTCATCGCGGACAAGAAAGAAAGGGTGGGCGCCCGCAGGCAGCGAGGTGCGTCTGCTGGGCCACACCCGCTGGATGACAGCTGCAAACTGTTGCAGGTCGGGGTCGTTGGCGGTATGCTCAACCAGGCACTGCAGCTGCTTAGAGGGAACAAAGTTGACATTGAGTACCTGCAGATCCCTCCTGCTCGTAGGGGTGCCTGTCACAGGAGGAGCGTGGGGCCCGGGATAGCGCGTCGGGCTGCACAGTCACTCGGACCTGTGCCCTTCTTGTACACAATCAGAAAGTCGAATCGTTGGAGCTGTAGCATCATGCGCTGGAGTCTGGCTGGTGCGATGTGAATGGGCTTATTGAGGATAGTCACAAAGGATTGATGATCAGTCTCGACGGTGAATCTGCTACCGAAAAGAAAGTCTTTAAATTTGGAGCAGGCGAATACAACCGCAAGAAGCTCCTTCTCGATTTGTGCATAACGCTGCTCAGTGTCTGTCATGGTACGCGAGGCATAAGAAATGGGCTGTAGCGAGCCGTCATCATGGAGCTGCAGGCAGGCAGCACCGAGTCCGAAACGGGACGCATCACATGTAACTATGATCGGACGGTGCAGATCGAAAAACTTGAGAGTCGGTGTGCTGATCAGCTTTGATTTGAGAAGGTCAAAAGCCTGCTGGTGTTGAGGAAACCATGACCAGGCAACGTCTTTTTTCGTCAATTGCCTCAGGGGTGCACTCAACTCACTGAGGTTGGGGATGAACTTTCCCAGGTAGTTGACCATGCCCAGGAATCGCTGCAGGCTGGTTACCTCGGTCGGGGCAGGCAGCTCGGAGATAGCGTTGGTCTTCTGCGGGTCGGGTTTCAGCCCATGGGCTGTGAAGATGTGGCCAACATAGGGTACTTCAGCTACACGGAACTTCTGTCCCATATCTGACACCATGTAAAGATGTCAAGTCTGGCACACTTGTAACTTTACTGAGTATTTAATAAAGGCACATGTAAGGCACGTCCCAGTACTGACTGCATCTAGTCTTCAGGCGTACTGGAACCAGGGGAGGAGCAAGGGGAAGATATCACAATTATACTGGGATAACTAAGGAGTGGTTAGTGGTATTGAGGTAGCTACATTATAGGTTGCATGCATAAACCATCTACAGTGATCATGGGTGATTCCACTAGCCCCAGGAGCTCTATCTAACTCTCTCTTAAATCCATCCAGTGACTTGGCCTCCACTGCCCTCAGGGGCAGGGAATTCCATAAATGTTGCATAGCCTCCTCTCCTCAGCCTCCTCCAGCCAAAGACTCACACTTTTCTCACAGGGCACTTCCCTCACAAGGCCACTCCCTCACTGCCACTCCCTAAGAGCCGTCCTGCTTATATTGACTGATAATCATCATAAACTGATTAACCCAATCATCCCTGAGATCATTCTCATAAACCTCCTCTGGACCCTCACCAAAACAAACACATCACTACTCAGATATGGAACGCAAAAACTGATCACAATACTCCAAATGCATTCTGACCCATACCTTATAAAGCCTTAGCATTACATCCCTGCTTTTATATTCTAGTTCTCTCAAAATGAAAAGTTTTTTCTCACCTCAGTCTTAAATTATTCTAAGACTGTGGCCACTGGTTCTGGACTCGCCCAACATAGGGAACATTTTTCCTGCATCCAGCTTGTCCAGTCCTTTCATAATTTTATATGTTTCTATAAGATATCCCCTCATCCTTCTAAACTCCAGTGAATACAAGCCCAGTCTTTTCAATCTTTCCTCATATGACAGTCCCGCCATCCCAGGGATCAATCTCGTGAACCTACGCTGCATTGCCTCAATCACAAGGATGTCCTTCCTCAAATTGGGAGACCAAAACTGTACACAATACTCCAGATGTGGTCTCACCAGAGCCCTATACAACTGCGGAAGAACCTCTTTCCTATACTGAAATCCTCTTGTTATGAAGGCCAACATTCCATTAGCTTTCTTCACTGCCTGCTGTATCTGTAAGCCAACTTTCAGTACAAGGACGCCTAGGTCTCGCTGCACCTCCCCCTTACGTAACCTAACCCCATTGAGATAATAATCTGCCCCCTTGTTTTTGCCGCCAAAGTGGATAACCTCACATTTATCTATATTATACTGCATCTGCCACGCATCTGCCCATTCACTCAGCCTGTCCAGGTCACCCTGCAATCTACTAACATCCTCTTCACAGTTCACACTGCTACCCAGCTTTGTGTCATCTGCAAACTTGCTGATTTTGCTCCTAATTCCCTCTTCCAAATCATTAATATATATGATAAACAGTTGCGGCCCCAACACCAGGCCTTGCAGGACTCCACTCGCCACTGCCTGCCATTCCGAAAAGGAACCGTTCAGTCCTACTGTTTGCTTCCGGTCTGCCAACCAATTTTCTATCCATGTCAACACCCTACCCCCAATGCCATGTGCTCTAATTTTAGTCACCAGTCTCCCGTGCGGGACCTTATCAAAGGTTTTCTGAAAGTCTAGATACACTACATCCACTGGCACCCCTTCATCCATTTTACTTGTCACATCCTCAAAAAATTCCAGAAGATTAGTCAGCATGATTTCCCTTTCATAAATCCATGTTGACTTGGATTAATCCTTTTACTGCTATCCAAATGCCCCATTATTACCTCTTTAATAATTGACTCCAGCATCTTTCCCACCACCGAAGTCAGGCTAACTGGTCTGTAATTCCCCGTTTTCTCTCTCGCTCCTTTCTTGAAAAGTGGGATAACATTAGCTATCCTCCTCCTCAAATTGCAGATTAAAACTAATCATATTATGATCACTACCTCCAAGCGGTTCCTTTACCTCGAGTTCTCTTATCATACCTGGTTCATTGGACAACACTAAATCCAGAATTGCCTTTTCTCTGGTCGGCTCCATTACAAGCTGCTCTAAGAATCCATCTTGGAGGCATTCTACAAACTCTCTTTCTTGGGGTCCTGAACCAACCTGATTTTCCCAGTCTACCTGCATATTGAAATCCCCCATCACCACAGTGGCATTACCTTTGTTACATGCCAGTTTTAACTCCTGCTGCAACTTACACCCTACATCCGGGCTACTATTTGGGGGTCTGTAGATAACACCAATTAGTGTCTTCTTGCCTTTACAATTCCTCAACTCACTCCACAGTGACTCTACCTCATCAGTCCCTATGTCTTCCCTCGCAAGGGACTAAATTCCATCCCTCACCAGCAGAACTACCCCCCCTCCCCTGCCCACCTGTCTGTCCTTTCTATAGGATGTATAACCATGAATATTAAGTTCCCAGGCCCGATCCTCCTGCAGCCACGTCTCAGTAATCCCCACAATGTCATATCTACCAACCTCTAACTGAGCCTCAAGCTTATCTACTTTACTTCTTATACTTTGCACATTCATATACAATACTTTTGATTCCTTACGCATCTCACCTTTCACATCGATCCCTATTACACTTGGCCATACTCTCCTATACCTTTGTGAGCTTCCTTTCCCGTTAATTCTGGGGTCATTAACCATCCCTTTACTCTCTTTCCCTTTAACTCCATCCTCGACTATCCCATTTGACACCCCACCCGCTCTTATTCAGTTTAAAACCACCCATGTAGCAGTAGCAAACCTGTCTGCCAGAATGCTGGTCCCCCACCTGTTAAGATGCAATCCGTCCCTTTTGTACAGTTCCCCCTTACTCCAAAACAAATCCCAGTGATCTAAGAATCTAAATCCTTGCCCCCTGCACCAGTTCCTCAGCCACACATTCAGGTCCCGTATCTCCCTGTTCCTGCTCTCGCCAGCACGAGGAACTGGAAGCAAACCGGAGATAACAACCCTGGAGGTCCTGCTTTTCAGCATTTTTCCGAGCTCTCTAAAGTCACGCTGCAGAATATTCATCCCCTTCTTTCCAACATCGTTCGTACCAACATGCACTACCACTGTTCACCTTCGCCCTTGAGGATTTTCTGCACTCTGACATCCTGGATCCTGGCACCAGGAAGGCAGCACACCATCCTTGAATCCCATCTGTTGCTGCAGAAACCCCTGTCCGTACCTCTCACAATGGAGTCTCCAACTACAATAGCGTTGTCTGACGTTGGCCTCTTTGGTTTTGGCTCAACAACCTTTTTGCTTCGCAAGCCAGTCCGCCGCTCAGTGTGATACCATCTTCATTTTTTTTATTAATCGTTTTTTATTGGAGGAAAAAATAAATAAAAATCACAGTACATCTGACGTATGGCATTACATTTTCCTCCATTTTGTTTTTTATAAATAATAATAATAATAATATAAACAACATAACCCTAACCCACCCTCCCTAAACACCCCTTGGCAGCTTATTTTTTCACAATCCAAATATATCACAAAATCAAATGCACTTTTTAACAATAGTAAAGTAACAAAACAGAATAAAGGCCGATCCCCACTTACTGTCAAGTGCCCTCAGTCAATAGGTAGTTCCTTTAGACCCTCAAAGTATGATAAAAAGGGTTCCCATTTCAAATAAAACTTTTTCACAGACCCCTTCAATGTGAATTTAATATTTTCTAGCCTTAAAAAAAACATGACGTCTTCCAGCCAAGCAGCGGCAGATGGAGGAGCGGTAGATTTCCAGACCAGCAAGATTCTCCTACGGGGCCAAAAGTGATGTAAATGTAATGATATCAGACTGGGTTGTATTTAAACCCAAGGTTTTATCTGTTACACCAAATACAGCTACAAGCGGGCAAGGTCTCACTGTCATCCCAAGGACTTCACTGATGGTTTTAAAAACCACTGCCCAGTAGTTAACAAGTTTGGGGCAAGACCAGAATGCATGAGCTAGATTGGCTGGAGAGAACGAGCACCTGTCACAGCCAGCGTCCGTCCCTGGATATATGTTAGCAAGCCTGGCTTTGCTTAAATGAACCCTGTGTAAAACTTTAAATTGTATGAGCCCCAATCTAGCACATGATGACAAGGAGTGGACTTTTTTCAGCGCTTCTGTCCAGCATTCCTCAGACAGATCCATACCAAGGTCATCCTCCCACCTAGCTTTAACTGTGTTCAGGTTTTGATCTCCTAAATACATCAATTGAGAATATACTGCAGAGATCAGTCCTTTATTTGCAAAGGTAAGAGTGAGTTTATCCAACACTGTGACAGGAGGGAGATCAGGAAAAGAAGGACATGTTTTCATGACAAAGTGGCGGACCTGAAGATATTTAAAGAAATGTTTATGTGGGAGGCCATGTTTTTTGTGTAGTTTGTCAAAACTATCAAATATGTTGTTAGTGTATAAATCCTTAATGCACATAAGACCATTCAAACCCCACTGTCGAAAGGTTGAGTCAAGTGTGGAGGAGGGGAATAAATGGTTACTATGAATGGGACCCAGAACTGAAGCTGATGTAAGCTTATAATGGCAACGAAATTGGTTAAAAATTTTGATGGTGGATAGTACGACAGGGTTGGATGTAAATCTAGAGGGTTTCAATGGCAGGGAGGAATATACTAAAGCTGGGAGAGACGAGGAGTAACAGGATTGTGATTCAAGCAGACACCAGTCTGTATCTGGTCGGTGGAGCCAGAATAATATCTTTTGGATATTGGATGCCCAGTAATAATTAATAAAGCTACGAAGGCCCAGTCCACCTACTTCACGACCTCTTTGGAGAGTGCACTTATTGACCCTTGGAACCTTGTTACCCCATATAAAGGAGGTTATAGATTGGTTAACTGAGTTAAAAAATGACTTGGGTAGGAAAACCGGCAAACATTGGAACAAGTAAAGAAATCTGGGAAGTACAGTCATCTTCACTGACTGCACTCTCCCAGCCATAGTGAGTGGCAGACTTGCGCCATCTCTCAAAGTCAGCCTTCATTTGGCTAACTTGAGGCATGTAGTTAGCTGCAAACAGGGATGTGAAAAAGCGGGTGATGTGTATTCCTAAATATACAAAACCTTCTTGAGATATGGGAAAGGGCAGGGTTTCCTGTTGGATCTGTAGGGCTAGGTTGATGGGAAAGCATTTGCTTTTTAGGATGTTTAGTTTATAGCCGGAAAAAGTCCCAAACTGATCCAACAAGGACACAATTGCAGGGCCACTTGCTGTAGGGTCACTCACATAAAGAAGAAGGTCGTCGGCATATAGAGACACATGATGTTCCCTGTTTCCTCTCCTAATGCCCTGGAATAATGTGGTTGACCTAAGTGTAATAGGGAGGGGCTCAATTGCAATAACATCTTCTGACCCGACAGCTTCTAAGTAAGTGAACCTGTTCACAAGAGATACAACACCTGGGGACCTTTGCATTCCATGTTTCCCTCCCTTTCTCACCGTCACCCACCTTCTCTCTTCCAGTACCTTAGGTGTAACAATCTTAATGTAGGTAGAACTTGTCGAGGAACGACTCAGTTTCTCGGACGAACCTGAGGTCATCCACTTGATTCTCCAGTTCCCCAACACGGTCGTTCAGGAGCTGTACCTGGATGCACTTCTCACATTTGTAGCAGCCAGAGGCACCAGCAGTGTCCTTGACCTCCCACATACTGCAAGCATCACACTGAATCAGCTTGCCTGACATCTCCTTGTTTCATCTCTCCTTCTCCAGTGTTTTGCGTAGCCTCCTCTCCTCAGCCTCCTCGAGCCAAAGACTCACACTTTTCTCACAGGGCACTTCCCTCACAAGGCCGCTCCCTCACTGCCACTCCCTAAGAGCCGTCCTGCTTATATTGACTGATAATCATCATAAACTGATTAACCCAATCATCCCTGAGATCATTCTCATAAACCTCCTCTGGACCCTCACCAAAGCAAACACATCACTACTCAGATATGGGACGCAAAAACTGATCACAATACTCCAAATGCAGTGTGACCCATACCTTATAAAGCCTTGACAACACTCTGGACTTCCTTCTGCTCACTGAGACCTGGCAACAACCCAATGTCTTCTTCTCCCTCAATCAAACATCCCCACCTGGATTTAATTACATTTCCAAACCCCGCCCCTCCCGCCATGGAGGTGGCCTCGCTGTTATTTTTAACCAGAATTTTCGTATCACTGAACTCACCTTCCCCCCAGTAGCATCATTTGAATTCCTCGCCTTCAAAGCCCTTTCCTCCATGACAGTCATCCTCATTTACCGGCCACCTAAACCAAACCCCTCCTTCCTATCTGACTTCACTGAACTCCTCACACTTGCCTCATCCCTCTCCTCACGTCTGCTGCTACTTGGTGACTTAAATATTCACATGGACTCCCCCACCTGCAAGCTCGCATCTGAATTCGCCTTTTTACTGGACAACTTCTCTCTCTCTCAGCACGTCACCTTTCCCACCCATGACAAAGGTCACATCCTTGATCTGGTCTGCTCCATAAATCAACCGGTACTCGACCTCCATCCTTGCCTCTTCCCCCTCTCTGATCATAAGCTTATACGGTTCACCATCCCTTCTCCGACACCTCGCCCCCGCTTCCTCCGAGAAATCACCTTCCGGAATCTAAAATCCATTGATCCCCTCCATCTCTCTGACCTGCTCTCCACCACTCTCCCACTGGACTCAACCCCCATCTCACCTGATGATCTCACAAACCATCTCAACTCCACCTTGTCTACCTCCCTCAACACTCTGGCCCCCCTCAAAACAAGAACCGTAACTTTCAACACATCCTCACCCTGGTACACACCTGCACTTCGTAAACTGAAACAGACTGGTCGCCAACTCGAACGACTAATAAAGAAATCATCTCTCACAGTCCACCTTGAAGCTTACAAACTCCACCTCACTGACTACAAAGATGCCCTCATTGCTGCAAAATCTGCCTACCTCTCCTCCATATTCACCGATCCCTGCCTAAACCACAGAACCCTCTTCTCCACAGTGGGCAACCTCCTCAAGCCTCGAGCCAACACTCTCCCTACCTCTACTCCGGATCTCTGCAACTCATTCCTCCACTTTTTCGCTGATAAAATCAGCACCATCTATCAATCTTTATCCCCTGTACCCGACTCCCCAGCATCTACTCCACCACCTACCACGGCCCCTCCTTTCAACATCTCCACTGACCTCCTTACCCCTCCTCCACACTGCTTCCTCTCCCAGTTTGACCTGGTCACCCCTATTGAAATCTCCAAACTCATCAGCTCTTCCAAACCCACCACCTGCTCCCTCGACCCTCTCCCCACTCCCCTGTTGAAGTCCTGCCTCCCCGTACTCTGCCCCTACCTCACTAATCTCTTCAACTCCTCATTGTCCCAAGGAATTGTCCCCTCCGCTTTCAAAACTGCTGCCGTTACACCAATCCTAAAGAAACCTGGTCTTGATCCCTCCTCTCTCATTAACTACCGCCCAATCTCAAACCTCCCCTTCCTTTCAAAAACCCTGGAGCGTATCGTTGCGTCGCAACTTCATTCCCACCTCCTTGCGTATAACCTACTTGAACCCCTCCAATCTGGCTTTCGCCCCCTCCATAGCACAGAAACTGCTCTCCTCAAAGTCCTCAACGACCTCCTCACCTCTGCTGACACTGGTTCCCTCAACATCCTCATCCTCCTCGACCTGAGCGCAGCCTTCGATACAGTGAACCATACCATCCTGCTCACCAGACTCAAGGACCTCGGCATTGAAGGCTCTGCACTCAGCTGGCTCCGTTCCTATCTTTCCAACAGATCCCACTTCATCTCTCTCCACAACCACACCTCTGCTACAGCCGCAGTCACTCAAGGCGTTCCCCAAGGCTCCGTACTCGGCCCCCTCCTCTTCATCATCTACATCCTCCCCCTTGGTCAGATACTCCGCCACTTCAATCTGGACTTCCACTGTTACGCTGATGACACCCAGATTTACCTTGGCACCAAATCCCCCCACACCCCCCCCCTCTCCCACATCAACTCCTGTTTGTCAGCTATAACAACCTGGATGCAACATAATTTCCTCAAACTCAACAGCGATAAGACAGAATTCCTCCTCATAGGCTCCAAAGCCACACTCAGCAAAATCAATAACCCCACTCTCACCATCGACGGCACCACTGTCTCCCCATCTCCCCAGGCCCGCAACCTTGGCGTGATCTTTGATTCCACCCTCTCCCTTGAGCCTCACATCCGCCATGTCATTAAAACCTCCTTCTTTCATCTCCGCAACATCGCCAAACTCAGACCCTCTCTCACTCCGCCTGCTGCTGAAAGACTCATCCATGCCTTCATCGCCTCCCGACTGGACTATTGCAACTCACTTCTCCTTGGCATCAGCTCCACCTACATCAACCGACTCCAACTGGTCCAGAACGCAGCCGCCCGACTCATCACCCACACCAAATCCTGGCATCACATCACTCCAGTCCTCAAAAAACTTCACTGGCTTCCCATCTCCCACCGGATCACCTACAAAATCCTGGTCCTCACCTACAAAGCCCTCCACCATCTGGCCCCCACATATCTCATTGACCTCCTCTCCCCCTACCAACCCTCACGGTCCTTCAGATCCACATCAGCCGGTCTCCTCTCCATCCACAAGTCCAACCTCCGCAGTTTTGGGGACAGAGCCTTCTCCAGGGCAGCTCCCAGGCTCTGGAACTCCCTCCCCCAACTGATCCGCAATTCCGTGTCCCTTCCCATCTTCCAGTCCCGCCTCAAGACCCATCTCTTCACCTCTGCCTATCCTTAGCCCCACGTCCCCGTCCCTTTTCATTTGTGCATTAATTGCCTCATGCTGTGTTTTGTATTGAATTCTGTCTTTACTTTGTGTACTAGTCATGTCTCTACTATTTATTTCATTCCCCTTACATGTTTTTCCTATACATGCTCAATTTTTGTAAGGTGTCCTTGAGACTCTTGAAAGGCGCCCATAAATAAAATGTATTATTATTATTATTATTAGCATTACATCCCTGCTTTTATATTCTAGTTCTCTCAAAATGAAAACTACCATTGCATTTGTCTTACTACCAATGCAACTTGCAAATTAATCTATTGGAAAATCTGCACCAGCAATCCCAAGTCCCTTTGCACTCCCGATTTCTGAATTCTCTTCCCATTAAAAAAATAGTCTACACCTTTAATCCTATTACCAAAGTGCATAGCCACACACTTAGCTACCCTGTTTTCCATCTGCCATGTTTTTCGCCACTCTCCCAACCTGTCCAAATCCTTTTGCAGGCACCCTGCTTCCTCTATACCAACTGCCCCTTCACCTATCTTCGTATCATCTGCAAACGTGGCCACAAAACCAAGCGCCTGTATTTCTCTCAATCTTCTTTCGTCCAAGCTTCCTTACTCCCACCTGCCTTGTCTAGCATTCTAACAGGAACATGCATGCCCTGATCTCTTGTCACCTTGTCATCAAATGTTTTAGTAAGGAATGTTTCTACTCTTGCTGGTGCCAAAGGTGAACTCTTTAATGTTGTCATGCCCCTCAACTTCCTCTTTCTCTGTTCCATTTCCTTTCCCCCTTCACTTCCGTACTTAGACCTTCTGTTAACCATTTCCCACACTGTCTTCCATTGCCACGGAATGGTATAATACTAAACCTAGCTGGATTTTTTTCTTATTCATTTCAGATTAGTTAATATTTTCACTGCAAGTAAATAAATTAATGTCAAAATGTTTTATTCCTCTTTCTTTTGTTCTTCATGGCAACTTCAACATATGTCTCTATTCCTTGTAATTTTTTTATGTCCTCTTCCTCATTAATTTTTTATAATACGTAAATTTAAATTCTGTAAATGTCACCAGGAAACTAAAATCTCAGAAATGACAGAGGATCACTGAGTTGACTCAATCATTAAGCCCAAATTTTCTTGTACATTATACATGGTAGTGTTTTCACTAATTAACAATAAAATATTTATGTGAGTCCATATTCTTAAAAATATGACTAATAGTCTAATGGATGCAATAATTCACACACATTGTTATAAACCTTTGGTCAGGAACATGCTAGTAACCATTTAAATACTTATTAAATAATCAAAACACTGTACTCCTGAGATGTGATTCACATTAATTTGTACTAAATATGTGATAAATACAACGCAAGTATAAATAAATTACATCAGAATTATGTAAGCCTGGACCTATATTAGTCAGCACATAATTGAATCTTCAACATTTCAATGTAATTTAATCTGGATATCAAATCTACAATGTAGCAATGTAACAGAAAATAATCAAATCTGATACTCCATAGCATGAAGACAAAGGAATAATGTGAAATTCAACCCCAAACCACAGTGCTCCATGGTGTATGGTGATTTAAAGATATACACATAGGATTCTTGTTGGGTAAGTGCCAAATGATTCAGCCTCCAGATTTAGGTGATTCTCTTGGTTCTCTTGGACGGCAGTGTGGGAAATGGTTAACCGAAGGTCTAAGTATGAAAGTGAAGGAAGAATGGAGATGGGCCAGTGAAAGAGGTTGAGGGACTTTACAATATTAAAAAGTTCACCAACAGTATGGAACTATGCCAGAGCAGAAATGTTCCTTTCTAAAACAACAAGGATATATACTGAGATGTGGCACATTATCCTTTGTCATTTCCATCAGTGCAACAGGATCCCACCACTAATAACATATTCACCTATCAATCCTTTTCTGTCTTCCACTGAGACAACTCCTTCCATGAAGCCTTAGTCTGCTCATCTCTCCCCACCCTCCCCTCCCTGGCCCTTGGCACTTTCCCATGCAATTGTAGGAGGAGCAACACTTGTTCCTGCACCTCTTCCCTCACTACCATCCAGGGACCTAAACAACCCTTCCAGGTGACGTAAACATTCGCCCTACACCGTTCCCTGCCTCCACCTGGCTCATTCCTTTTATTTTTCATTCTCTGCTTCCACCTATCACCCACTTGCCTCTGTCTCCCAGCTCCATCATAAGGTCATAAGGTCATGTGTTCGTGTTAATTCTGGACAAATTGGAGATGCCAGGACACTAAAATTGAGTAAAAGCTTCTGGGCTGCTAAGCATTTTGGTAAATTTAAATGTGCCTTCTGCCGAAATGGGACAAGCTGCAGAATGGTGCCAGCTTGTCTAGAGCCTAGAGAATAGTCGCAGGGAAAGAATGGGACATCTGCAGATTCTTACAAATAGGTGTAAATTGCATGAAACGGATTGGGTGAATGCAAACCAGACATACACATTGTAAGCAATGTTGCAAAGCTTCACTTTGCTAGATGTTGATTGGGTTAAGTGTTGAGCCTTGTCTGGGTTTCTTGAATATCTGGGCAAATGTTGCTATGCTTGCTTCCTTCCAGAAGCACTGATTGAATACAATGTATTAGTTACTGTATTATTGGGTTAGGGGAATGTCTATCATGTACAGAGTTAATCGATACCTGTTATTGGACTGTAAGGAGACCACCCCCATGTGGTTTGGCCCCTCAAGGTTCGGGGGGCTATAAAAGGTGGCTCCCACGAGGTCCTGTGTCGTTCTTCTGGGAGAACGCTTAGGACTGCGTGACCTTCTGGAGTGTCTCTGCTTGCATGAGGCTAGGAGGGCTTGGCCAAGCAGATACAAGGATCGAACCCGCGGTGGTTAGGTAGTGGGGAACTGTATTGTGTTTTTCCAAAATAAAGTTTAGATGCGCAAGTGCTTGACTCAGTATCTTATTGGCTGAAACTAAACTGGGGGGGAGTTTAGAATGAGCTATTTACATTAGTAGAATTAGACCATTTAGCCCATCAAGTCTACTCGGCCAATCATGGCTGATCTATCTCTCCCTCCTAACCCCATTCTCCTGCCTTCTCCGCATAACCTCTGTCACCTGTTCTAATCAAGAATTTATCAATCTCTACCTTAAAAATATAATTGACTTGGTCTCCACAGCCTTCTGTGGCAAAGAATTCCATAGATTCACCACCCTCTGACTGAAGACATTTCTCCTCATCTCCTTCCAAAAAGAACGTCCTTTAACTCTAGTCCTAGATTCTACCACTAGTGGAAACATCCTCTCCACATTCACTCTTTCACTATTCTGTATGTTTCAATCCTATCTGGTTCCTCCTGCCCATCCTCGAACACCTCTCCTTGGTCCACCTCCCTCACCCCTCCCCATCTCCCCTTAATATTGTTATCTTCCCTGTAAAATCAGCCCTGATGCATGATCTCAACCCAAAACATTGATCCCCCCAGCGGATGCTGCCTGACCAGCTCAATTAGTGTTTTTTAGAAGATACAAGCATGGAAACAGGCCCTTCGGCCAACAGAATCCTCATCAACCAATGATCAGCCATACATATGTTCTATCCTACACTCAGGGGCCAATTTACAGAAGCCAATTAACCTGTTCACCTGCACATCTTTGGAATGTGTGAGGAAACTGGAAAAAAACCCATGTGGTCCTGGGGAGAAGGTACAAACACCATACATACAGCACCCATAGTCAGGATTGAACACGGGTATCTAGCGCTGTAAGGCAGCAACTCTACTGCAATGCAATTGTCCCTCTAGCTGTTAGTTTTTCTGCTCCAGATTCTAGCATCTGCAATCCCTTGTGTTTCCAATGTCATATTCTGGGTTTTATCTGGTGTTATATACAGGCTTTCTGATATTTACTATTTTATTAACTCAATTATTGTCACATAAATAATGTGTCAATGTGACTGTTGGGTTTGAACTGTTTTTTACTATTCTTATCATATCTTTACAGTAAATCTTGATAATAGAATACAATATCAAACTTCTACACAAGAGAGTAAGTTTATTAGCACTCCCTTTTTACTGAGGTATTTTACCATCAAGCATTGCAAATGAAATAATTATGAGAAAATTCCTCATAGTTTTCATCAGAAAATAAGCAAATAAATTGTCTGGGTACCACAGTCACAACACACCAATTTTTTATTATCCCTATATCCTGATCAACTCCTCCAAGAATCTACCAATTTTTTGAGGATGTAACTAGTAAAATGGACAAGGGAGAGCCAGCGGATGTAGTGTACCTGAACTTTCAGAAAGCATTTGATAAGGTCCCACACAGGAGATTAGTGGGCAAAATTAGGGCACATGGTATTGGGGGTAGAGTGCTGACATGGATAGAAAATTGGTTGGCAGACAGGAAACAAAGAGTAGGGATTAACGGGTCCCTTTGAGAATGGCAGGCAGTGACTAGTGGGGTACCGCAAGGCTTGGTGCTGGGACCGCAGCTATTTACAATATACATCGATGATTTGGATGAAGGGATTCAAAGTAACATTAGCAAATTTGCAGATGACACAAAGCTGGGTGGCAGTGAGAACTATGAGGAGGATGTTATGAAAATGCAGGGTGACTTGGATAGGTTGGGGGAGTAGGCAGATGCATTTCAGATGAAGTTTAATGTGGATAAATGTGAGGTTATCCACTTTGCTTTCAAAAACAGGAAGGCAGATTACTATCTAAATGGCGGCAAGTTGGGAAAAGGGGAAGTACAACAGGATCTGGGGGGGGGTCCTTGTTCATCAGTCTATGAAAGTAAGCATGCAGATGCAGATGAAGAACGCGAATGGCATGTTGGCCTTTATAACAAGAGGAGTCGAATATAGGAGCAAAGAGGTCCTTCTGCAGTTGTACAGAGCCCTAGTGAGACCACGCCTGGAGTATTGTGTGCAGTTTTGGTCCCCTAATTTGAGGAAGGACATTCATGCTATTGAGGGAGTGCAGCGTAGGTCTACAAGGTTAATTCCCGGGATGGCGAGACTGTCATGTGCTGAGAGAATGGAGCGGCTGGGCTTGTACACTCTGGAGTTTAGAAGGATGAGCGGCAATCTTATTGAAACATATAAGATTATTAATGGTTTGGACACGCTAGAGGCAGGAAACATGTTCCCAATGTTGGGGGAGTCCAGAACCAGGGGCTACAGTTTAAGAATAAGGGGTAAGCCATTTAGAATGGAGACGAGGAAACACTTTTTCTCACAGAGAGTTGTGAGTCTGTGGACTTCTCTGCCTCAGAGGGCGGTGGAAGCCGGTTCTCTGGATACTTTCAAGAGAGAGCTAGATAGGGCTCTTAAAGATAGCGGAGTCAGGGGATATGGGGAGAAGTCAGGAACGGGATGCTGATTGGGGATGATCAGCCATGATCACATTGAAGGCAGTGCTGGCTCAAAGGGCCGAATGGCCTACTCCTGCACCTATTGTCTATTGTCTATTGTCTATTGTCACTCAACCACAAACTTAGAGCAGTGGCCAATTAACCTTCCACTCTGCATGTATTTGGAATGTGAGAGGAAGTCGGCGAAACACCACAAAATCAGAAAAAAATGTGCAAACTCCACAAATACATCACAGAGTTCAGGGTTGAACCCGGGTTACTGATGCTGTGAGGCAGCAGCTCTGTCAGCTACTCCACCCAACTCACGTTGTCCATTGCTCCACAGTTTCTGTATCATAGAAACAATACAAATTTCAGGCATTTTGACTGAAAGTACCTGTAATTGCTTTTTAACTGTTTCTATACATTCTCTTCCCACTAGTTGACCCCATTGCAACCAGGTTATTAAGGAGAGAGTAATCATTCATTGTTATTACGCTTGTTACATTATAGGTTCTTATCATGAAGTAAGGAAAGGATAGAACTAAGGAAAGGCATGGGCCTCTCCAAGGTTTATCAAGAGTCAAATCAAGAGTGTTTTATTCTCATATGTCCCAGATAGAACAATAAAATTCTTACTTGCAGCAGCACAACAGTCTTTAAACCATTGTCTTTACAATATTGATTTTAAAATATTGTGAGGCCTTTATGAGAAGTTTGGTCTACCAAAGAGTGAGTAGAGTATCTCTGCAAACTGATGCTGAAGCCATATGAAGACTTCTTCTTTCAGCTTTCAAAAAAAAATTAAAGTTCACCCAGTAGCACAGAATTAAAAGTCAGTCGAAACTTGACACATGACAATAAAAGACCTTTGAAAACATTGAAACCTTTGAACCTCTGATCTCTTCCCACCCCCACCTCATTGACCCCTCCTTGTCTTCTCTTTCATGGGAAATAGATTCTTCCTATTTACTGTGTCTTGGCCTCATAACTTTATACGGCTCAATTAAATCTTCCATCAGTCTCTCTTGCTTTTAAAAACATTGTTAGCCTCGTGATTCTTTCCTCATTATTGCTCTCCTATTTGAGGCAGCCTTGTCTTAGCCTCGGGATATTGTGAGTTCTGTTGTCATTCCTGGATGCAAACTGAGACTTGTTGTACAATCAGAGGCATCTATCAGATGAGCCATGAAACTGGGGCTCTGCTTTGTTGGATGGATATAATAAACCCACTGTATTGTTTGAAGACAACAATAGATTAATCTCTTAGCCAACATCTCTCTTAATAAAATTAATTATCTCCACATTTGGCCATTAATGTCAAAGGGACCTCACTGAGCATAAATTGTTTGTTGTGTTTTCCTGAATCACAACAGTGATTACATTTTGGAAGTACATTACTGACTGTAAAGCAATTTTGAATGTCATGAGTAGTTGGCAGGTACAGCCTTACTTCTTCTCCAAATTTCTATTCTAATGTACATGCGTGTATTTCAACTACATTACCTTTTTGTGAGGAGTGCCAGATTCAGTGTTGCAGTTCTATTTTTTTTAGTTGCTGGAGCTGTCAAACAGGGGTGTAATTTCAAGTTTTGCTTGGGGGAGGGGGGGAGGAGGGGGGGGGGGGGGGGGGGGGGGGTGAGGCAAGCTAGTCTCCCAAGAGGGTCAAACAAGGTTATAGCCTATCACTACATCCCAGTGTATAACTAGTACAATAACACATACAATACTTAATTTAATAATATGACAAAATATTGCACGGTTGTACTCACTAATTATCATGAAATATAATTATCAAGCACGTAAAGAAAAAGGCGGTAATCATGTATTTTACCAATTTGCATGTAATTTTCCTACTTACCAAATGCCACCAATGAGAAGTTTCACAATAATTTCCACAAAGGGTCGGGCGTAATATGTGTTTGTGTGTCTCAAGCACCTGTTGTTCTGGTGTCTTCTGCTGATCTGTGGCACCGCAGCCATGATGTGATGTACGGCTCAGGATTCCACTGACCCGGAGGAGGTGCGACCATGTAGTTTAGCAAACATAAGTGCTGATACATGATTTATGAGAATTCTTGAGCGTGTTGGTGTTATTATCAAGTTCATGTGCTGAATCCCCTCTCATCCGCAGCAGTACTAATCGGAATAACTTGTGAACAGCTCAGTAATGGGCCTATATCTTGGGGGATGTGGCGTCCACGATCCTCCACATAATCTGTGAAGGCATTTATTAAGGGGCTGTCCCACTGCGGCGACCTAATTTGCGAGTTCAGACGAGTTTGCCCTTGACTCATACTCACAGCATGGTCGACACGAGGTCCTAGGAGGTCTTTGTAACTCTCCCTCATGCTCAAGAATAGTCCCCGTGTACTCGAGGCCTCAGCAAGGTCATGGCGTATTTTTCAACATCCTGAAAAGTGCCCGTGAGAAAAAAAAGGTCGCCATGGAAAAAATCTATATTTTTTTACTCGTGGGTTTAGTCGAGGTAGGTCATACTTGTAGGTAGTCAAAGTCAATCAAAGTTAATCGAAGATAGTCAAAGGTAAAGCTCCTTGATGAAAAAAAGGTAAGTAAACCGACCAGTAATGTTAAATGACTGCTACTCTTTATTAAACGTTGTCTGGCTACTTAATAGTGTCTCCACTCCGTCTCCCCCACTTCCCCCCTTCTCCCCCCTTCTCACCCCTTCTCTCCCCCCCACCCCCCCCCCCCCCCCCCCCCACTCTCCGCGCTCTCTAAAGGACTTACCGAACTGTGCAAGCCATCCTTTGATGACCTCGAAAAGATCATCCACACATTCATCTCCTCACGCCTAGATTACTGCAACTCTCTTTACACTGGCATCAGCCAATCTTCCCTGTCCCGCCTGCAACTGGTCCAAAACGCCGCAGCGAGACTCCTGACGGGCACCCGAAAAAGGGACCACATCACCCCGATCCTGGCCTCTCTCCACTGGCTCCCTGTGCGGTTCCGTATACATTTCAAGACCCTCCTCTATGTCTACAAAGCCCTCAATGGACTTGCCCGCTCCTACATTAAAAGTCTTCTCACCCACCACTCCACCTCCTGGTCCCTCAGATCGGCCGACTTGGGGTTGCTGAATATCCCGCGGTCTAGGCATAAGCTTAGGGGCGACCGCGCCTTTGCAGTTACAGCTCCTAGACTGTGGAACAGCATCCCCCTTCCCATCAGAACTGCCCCCTCCATCGACTCCTTTAAGTCAAGACTAAAATCTTATCTATACTCCCAAGCCTTTCCTGACGTCCACTGAGCGAGGGCTATATGTATATATGTATGTAGTTTGTTTGTTTATACTATTCTTATAACAAATGTAAAGCACTTTGGCCAACGAGAGTTGTTTTTTTAAATGTGCTATATAAATAAATGTGACTTGACTTGAAATGTGACTTTACCTTCCTGTTCATCGCGGGTGTGAATTTCAGACAGCACTCCCCCACTTTGCCTGTGTGTGTGTGTGTGTGTGTGTGTGTGTGTGTGTGTGTGTGTGTGTGTGTGTGTGTGTGTGTGTGTGTGTGTGTGTGTGTGTGTGTGTGTGTGTGTGTGTGTGCACAGACATTCGATCGGCTCGTGGTTTCATCGCTGATGGTCGATCCAGCTCGAGATTTTTCAGGTGAGTGCCCTCGAGCTTGAAGGTCGAAGACAGTCGCTGAAAGGTTGCGTCAGTGGGACAGGCTTTTTACAGAGGAAGAAGAAAGCTTAACCCTCTTACAGAGAGATGCTATTGCAGCTTCTCCATAATTAGGTGGTATTTCAGCAGGCCAACAGCATTTACCAAGGACACACAATTCATTTAGCAGGGATTTATACATACTATGATGTTCAGAAGAATGAGAACCTTTCAAGGATGTTGTCGCGAACATACAGTGCTGCAAATTGTTTATAAGACTAGTTATAAACTGTTGATAATTAATGGAGACGATTTTGTTGTTGCTTGTTAAGGTAATTTCTCCAAACTTCCCCTTTTCCACTGCCTCTTGAGCTTCTAGACTTTTTGTACCAGGTTGCACTTTCAGTCCAGGCAGTGATCTTATGCTCGGTTTGGATCAGTTTGTCTGCATAAACAATCATGGTAGTGCGTTTCTGTAAACACTGACAGTAAACCAAGTTCATGCAACGTGCCATACATTAGAGCTAAATTCAATAGTAACTGTTCTGAAGAGGGTCTTGTCAACAGACCTTCATAGGTTTTTCTGAAACTCCCAGATCTTGTTTCAACCTTCATTACTTTTTCAAAATGAAGACAGTGCCTCATAATTTTGCCACACTGCTGAAACTGTTTGAAATGAGCCAGCTACCCACCTGGTGCCCAAAACATGGCCTACTTTGCAAATTTGTTGTTCAAGTTGAGAGGCACATTCAGACACTCCCTTTTGATTTAGAGGTGATCTGCTGTAAACAGAGGTAGACAAAAATGCCAGAGAAACTCAGCGGGTGTGGCAGCATCTATGGAGTGAAGGAATAGGTGCAGTTTCGGGTCGAGACCCATCTTCAGACTGATGTGGAGGTGGGGAGGTGGGGCGGGAAGAAGAAAGGAAGAGGCGGAGACAGTAGGCTGTGGGAGAGCTGGGAAGGAGAGGGGTAGGAGGGAGAAAGCAAGGACTACCTGAAATTGGAGAAGTCAATGTTCAAGGGAGAAAGCAAGGACTGTCTGCAGGGAGAAAGCAAGGACCACCTGAAACATACAAGGACTATCTTAAGCATACCGTAAACAGAGTATAATTTGTCCATAAATTATTGAAAATTATTAATTTCATGAACTTCTCTCACCGAATCATCTACTGCAAGTTGTAATCTGTGATTAAGACAATGCAAAATTATCACATCAGGGTAAAGTTCCTTAAGAATTGTAGCAACACCAGATTTGACACCAAGCATTACGCTCGCCACATCACTAGCAAATGCTACAAGGTTGTGTTTCAAGTTAGAGCCATCAAACCCATGGTTACTGAGACAGTTGAACAGATGTTAAGCAATAGTAGCAGCTTTCTGATCAGGGTCTAGATCTAGAAACATAAAATGGGGATCACCTTCCTCATCGCATTTCAAATAAACTATTAGGGCGATCTTGATGCTCAGGCTTGTTGTTTCATCAATGAGAACAGAAATGTTGCCATTTATCTGCTTGATATGGCTATGTAGTTGCTAACGATCTCTGTTGCACTAGTGCAGGAATGCAGTCCAATTCCAATGTCCATACCATTTTTGTTTTGAAGTTCCAGTAAGCCAAAGTGATCAGAGTATGGTCTGTCATTCTGAGTTAAATAATATGCAGAACGAAAAATTGAACAAGTTGCCTTGAGATGCGAAGCATTGATGGTGTCACATAATTTCCCAAGAGCATCTTCACTAGCTTTATTTTCAACGTGTAGAGCAGCAGTGTGAGCTTTTAAGAGTCTGCAATCAACACATTTTTTTCTGAGAGACGTCAAGCATGTATTTCGATCGGCTCCATAATAGGGCATTTGGTACATTTGCCATTCATTTGACAGCCTCAAACCCTCAGAAGTGAAAAGTGCCAGATTGATTCTGTTTGCATATACTTTACACCCACGTTTATCATTCTTGAAGTCTAACCAGGGATAAATTTATTTCTTTTTCTTCCACATTTTTTCAGTCCAAACACCTGAACAGGAATACAAGCTTGACTTCGAAACATCATTACTTTCAGAACTACATTTGGACCCGGTTAGAAAATTTGAACTAGAAGCAGGCGAAACACAGCTTTTGTCACTTTTACTATAATCAGTCTCTTGTACGTTATGTTGAAATAGGAACTGCAGATGCTGGAAAATCGAAGGTAGACAAAAATGCTGGAGAAACTCAGCAGGTGAGGCAGCATCTATGGAGCGAAGGAAATAGGCAACATTTTGGGCTGAAACCCTTCTTCAGACTGATGTGAGGGTGGGAGGGGCGGGAAGAAGAAAGGAAGAGGAGGAGCCAGAGGGCTAGAGGGAGAGCTGAGAAGGGGAGGAGACAGTAAGGACTACCTGAAATTAGAGAAGTCAATGTTCATAGCACTGGGGTACAAACTGCCCAAGCGAAATATGAGGTGCTGCTCCTCCAATTTTCAGTGGTCCTCATTCTGACCATGGAGGAGGCCCAGGACAGAAAGGTCGGATTCAGAATGGGAGGGGGAGTTGAAGTGCTGAGCCACCGGGAGATCAGGTTGGTTATTGCGAACCGAGCGGAGGTGTTCGGCAAAGCGATCGCCAAGCCTACGCTTGGTCTCACTGATGTAGATCAGCTGACATCTAGAGCAGCGGATGCAATAGATGAGGTTGGAGGAGGTGCAGGTGAACCTCTGTCACACCTGGAAAGACTTGTACGTTATTCTTGTTACACTCCTCACCTTGTTTACGAAAGAAAGAAGTTAACATTGTTTGCGTAGAAGCCCTAGGATTGTTTGCGAGAAAAATTAACTTTGACATTAGAGAGTAATCCACGGAGTGGCACCGTCTACCACAGATGTAGCCTTACTAATGCGACTGAGTCAGAGCAGACAGCACGGCCTGCAATGCTTAGCAGTGTTGCTAAGCTGCAGTTATAAAAGTAACTGAACTTACTGAAATAAAGCAAATGTTTTTTTGCATTCTAGCCACCTAAATTGGAACCAACTCAGCCAAGGAATCAAGTAGGAAAAAAGAACATCTAATGAACTATTGCTAAAGCCACGAATATCGCAGAAAATTAATATCAAAGCAGTAGGTTAGCAACTCTGCCTTGTACTGTTTCTCTCGCAGAAATGTTTGGACAGGAAGTGTACGTGTCGATACTCACAATATCCTCACACGTGGGGTATGACATGGTTAGTAGACAAATACAAATCCTGTTTAGTTTGTAAATATAGAAGATGTTAAAGAAGGTTGAATCTTCACATGATCACATTGAATGGCGGTGCTGGCTCGAAGGGCCGAATGGCCTACTCCTGCATCTATTGTCTATTGTCTATTGTCTTTACATAAATTATTATCCTATCTACCCCCACCTTCTCTTCCGTAAAATCCCCTTTATTTAATATGCGGCTGCTGTTAAATTCCCCGCTAGTTAAAATTCCCCACTGTTTATTTATTTATTTTTTTACAGAGGTGCCAGAGCGGCGGCACCACTGAACCCCTGGCCAGATTGATGGTGGAAGTCTAGTCCTAAACTAAAGTCCTAAGGGTTGTGTACGTCCATCCATGCTGCTTCTCAATCAGGCCATGTTCTGATACTGGACTCTCATGACAAGCACCAGTTTCAATGGAGGAGAGCAAGTCTGATGGAAATTGGTTATGTTTCATTCATGTTTTTTTTAATATTGAGTTAATTTGTAAGTATTTGGTTGTGACTTAAATGTAGTTACATGCATTTTAGTAATATTGTGTTTTCATGTGTTTTACATTTTATTTACTTTAGTATTATTTTTTTTAATTGTATATATTTTTTAATTTATTAATAGGATAATATAATTAATTATTAATTGCTTAAAATGTTTTCCTGTTTGTGAGGGTCAGAGAAACTCACAGCTTTTTGGCAGCTGGTAAGCCTGGTCATATGGATTCAAACATTCTGTGGGGTGATTTGGCATTTTTAGAAAGAGTTGTGTACAGAAACCTGAATCATCACTGAAGCATCACAGCTTTACCTTTGTGCCCATATATTGCACAGCAAACAGTACATAGGTTTTCCATGAGCTTAGAGGTAGCCGTGCTTACAGTGATGAGTCCCTTGGCCCAGGTTTTAATTACGGTCTGTACACTGTGCCTCACTTTAGGACATAGTGTCTACAGCAGATAGGGTGAAATGAACATTGGATGCTCTAGGCATAAACCATCCCGATGGCCTGAGTAGCCATCTCTGCAACCTGGTTGATTTGCAGTGCATTGTTGTCCTGTATCATATTCTGTCAATCAAATGACTCAGGTTCAGTATTTCATTACTATACCCGACATTAGAACCCATGGTTTCTCATTCAATTACATCACTGACTTTGACTAATCAGGTAAATTTCATATGCATATTCATGATATAAAACTTTTATTAGTAGAGAAAAAGCCTAAGGATATGGAATGTACATGATGTCAGAAGCTAACCATCAAATAGCTTCCTGATCCAAAATTGCACGGGGAATAAACTTGTTATACATCTCTTCACAGTTGCAATTCAATATGATAATGAAATATGGAATGAAGGGGTGTAGTAGGTTAATTTAAGACTACTCAGTTACACTAATGCTACATTAATCAATTTTTCATTGTTCTCCTTATGTTCTCAACAACTTCCCGCATATACAGGCGATACAAAGAACTGATACATGCTAGTGGACAATTAACCTCTCTGACATGCGGGAGGAATTCAGTGCACCTGGAGTAAATCCTTGCGGTCACGGGGAGAACATGACAACTCCACACAGAACAGCACCCAAGGTCAGGAGTGAGTGAACCTACCTCTGGCATTTTGCGGCAGCAGCTTAGTTTAGTTTAGTTTAGTTTAGAGGTACAGCGCGGAAACTAGGCCCTTGGCCCACCGGGTCCACACCGACTTGTGATCCTTGCACTAGGGACAATTTACAATTCTTATCAAATTCAATTAAGCCACATAAATTAGAAAATGTACAAACTCCTTACAGACAGCACCCATAGTCAGGAACAAACCAGAGTCCTGGTGTTGTAAGGCAGCAATTCTACCGCTACACCACTGCGCCGCCCCCTACTGCACCACCATTCAGTTTGGTTTAGTTTAGTTTATTATTGTCATGTATGTTGAGAAACAGTGAAAACCTTTTTGCTACATGCTTGCCAATAAAGTTTAGTTTAGTTTGTTTAGTTTAGTTTAGTCTGAAGAAGGCTTTTGACCCGAAACAATGCCTATTTCCTTCGCTCCATAGATGCTGCCTCACCCGCTGAGTTTCTCCAGCATTTTTGTCTACCTTTAGTTTAATTTAGTTTATTGTCACGTGTAATGAGGTACAGCAAAAAGCTTTTGTTTTTGTTGCATGCTATCCAGTTAGCAGAAAGACAATACATGATTACAACCTAGTCATTTACAATGATAACGGAATAACGTTTAGTGCAAGGAAAAGCCAGCAATGTCCGATCAAGGATAGTCCAAGGGTCGCCAAAGAGGTAGATAGTAGTTCGGCACTGCTTTCTGGTTGTGGTAGGATGATTCAGTTGCCTGATAATAGCTGGGAAGAAATTGTCCCTGAATCTGGAGGTGTGTCTTTTCACACTTCCAACCCTTTTGCCTGATGGGAGAGGGGAGAAGTGTAAATGGCCAGGGTGTCTCATCCTTGATTATGCTGCTCAAAGATCCTATAGCAAGTAAGATAGCCCACTCGACGAAAAATACGTAGTAGGGTCATGGGCAGAGTCATGGGTAATCTTCGGCCCCATTTCCATAACCGGCTTCCGTCTCCGCCATCTTCATCCGCCATAGCTGAGCAAAGATACTAGCAAAGATCCTATAGCAATCTTTGGATACTTGTACGGAGACGGAAGCCGGTTACAGAAACATCCTCGTAAAATCAATGATCTTTGGCAAAATCTTCTTCTCATTTTCTCTCTGCCTCTCTGCCCCATTAAAGAGACTCACTGATGGGGGGAAAGAGGGCGGGTATGAGATCCGAAGCTGAGAACAGACGGCCCTTCGCTTTCTTCCCCCAATCACGCTCGCTGCCCGGCTCCCAAACTCCGAACCCGTCTGCTCTTCACTACTCCTCTGCATCGCTGACTGTCGGACATTTATTCCTCTTTCTGTCAAAATGGCTGAGTGCTGGAACGGCTCTTTTGTTCGGCCCGCCCCAGTGCTGCAGCAGTTTGGTGGGAGTCGGGCTCGTGCCCCGGTTCTTACATTGGTATTGAGCATCAATTTCCCTCATCAGAGAAACGTTCCTCTGGAGATCGAAAGGCAGAGACTCGATTGAATCCAGATAGTCCACCACAAAGTTTACAGCGTGCATCTGCTCCCCGTTCGCAGGTCTCAGCATCTTGCAAGCTATATTTGTTATTTGTTGGGGCAGAAGGGGTGGGGAGCAGGCAGACTTTCCTTGGGCTACACTCGCTCGCTCACTCGGTGCAAGCCTCAGCCCCTCACTCTCGCTCACTCCGCCTTTCTCTTTTTGCGGAAAAAATAAACAACCAATTTTGAAAAGGCACAGCGGAGACAGAAAGAGGGAAGCGTGGATTGGAAAGGTCTCCCTTTTACACTGCCGTGTCAGCACAGCCTCTTTGCCCTCAGTACCCCCTCTACCCTTCCACAGTCCGATCCCAATCCCGGGGCTTTGAATCCAAAACATTAAAAAAGAAATTTAACAGAACTATAATTTATTAACATATTTATCATTAACAAAAAATAACAGAATTATGAATCATGAATCAAACACTACATCACACAAACAAACTGTTTCCCTGCAATGCTGATTACACTGCAAGAGGGATTTACAAAGTCGGGTTGGGTTACTGAAATGGCCGACGAAAAGGCTGACGTTCCGCTACGTTGCATACTACATGTCAGCCCATTGGTTTTTAGCAGGAGTGCACTATCTTGCTTGCTATAGGATCTTTGATGCTGCTGGCCTTGCCAAGGCAGTGTGAGGTATAAATGCAGTCAATAGAAGGGAGGTTACTTTGTGTGATGGTCTGGGCTGCATCTCCAATTCGCTGTAATTTCTTACGGTCCTGGATGGAGCTGTTCCCAAAGCAAATTATGATGCATCCTAATAAAATGTTGTCTATGGTGCATTGGTAGAAGCTGATAAGAGTTGCAGGGGACATGCCAAACTTCCTAAGCCTTCTAAGGAAGAGGAGGCATTAGTGTGCTTTCTTGGTCGTTGCTTCAATATGGGTGGTCCAGGAGAAGTTGTTTGTGATATTGGAATTTGAAGTTTTCAACCATCTCTACTTCGGCACCGCAAATGTAAACTGGGGTATGTGTACTGCTTTGCTTCCTGAAGTCGATCACTATCTCCTTTGTCTTGCTCACATTGGGAGAAAGATTGTTGTCTCAACACCAGGACACAAGGTTCTCGATTTCCTTCCTACACCCCGTCTCATCACTATTTGATATCTGGCCCACAATGGCAGTGTCTAACGTGAATTTGAAAATTGAATTAGATTTGTACATGGCTGTACAGTCTTGAGTGTACAAGGAGTAAAGAAGTGTGCTGAGAACGCATCCTTGCGAAGACCCCATGTTAATGAAAAGACAGAAAGTAAATAAAAGATATACTGTATGTGAATACAATCAAGCTGTCCACAGTGTACAGATACTGGATAAAGGGTATAACATTTAGTGCAAGTCTGAATAAAGATGGTTCAAATGTCTCGAATTAGGTAGATGGGAGGTCAGGACAGCACTCTGGCTGGTGAGAGGATGGTTCAGTTGCCTGGTAACAGCTGGAAAAAACTGTCCCTGAATCTGGAGGAATGTGTTTTCAAACTTCTGTATCTCTTGTCTGATGGGAGAGGGAAGAAGAGGGGGTGACAGGGGTGAGACTGGTCTTTGATTATGCTTGTGGCCTAACCAAGGCAGCATGAAGTATAGATGGAGTCCATAGTGGGGAGGAGGGCAGTGATGAAAATCATTTTCTATGTCTGGCCTCATCAAGACATAGACAATAGGCAATAGACAATGGGTGCAGGAGTAGGCCATCCGGCCCTTCGAGCCAGCACCGCCATTCAATGTGATCATGGCTGATCATTGCCAATCAGTACCCAATTCCTACCTTCTCCCCGTATCCCCTGACTCCGCTATCTTTCAGAGCCCTATCTTGCTCTCTCTTAAAAGTATCCAGAGAACTGGCGTCTGAGGCAGAGAATTCCATAGACTATCAACTCTCTTTGTGAAAAAGTATTTCCTCATCTCTGTTCTAAATAGCTTAACCCTTATTCTTAAACTGTGTTAAGACAAGTCCCGAGATATAGGAAGTGATCCACGGTTTGTAGGGTCAGTCTTGAAACTTTATTATTGGAGAGCCATATGGTGCAGCGGGCACAGGTCAGTAGAGGACCAGTTGTGGATGTTGAGTGTAAAACCCATCTTCTCGTGCTTCAGTGAATGAGTTGGTAATGGTGACACTTAACACCTCACATGTGCAAGTGTGAGCATCACTTGTTCGCTGTAGCCTGGCTACTGAGATTTGGTTGATATTTTAGATTGAACAATTTCCAATTAGTTGTGAAAATCAGGTCCTCTACCACCAAGGGATGTTTGTTGGAGATAGGTTGCAACATTGTAGTGAGAATGAATGAAAACATGTTAGGACAATTATGCAGCCTTCTTCACTGAGATTGGTCCTGTTTTAGACTTGTTAACTGGTATCATAGCTTGTATACTTTTGTAAATAGCTCATTCTAAGCATCCCCCCAGTCTAGTTTCAGTCAATAAAATACTGAGTCAAGCACTTGCGCATCTAAACATTATTTTGGAAAAACACAATAACAGTTCCCCACTACTATACCTAACCACCGTGGGTTGGATCCTTGTATCTGCATGGCCAAGCCCTCCTAGCCTCTTGCAAGTGGAAACACTCCAAATGGTCACGCAGTCCTAAGCGTTCTCCCAGAAGATCGACACAGGACCTCGTGGGAGCGGCCTTTTATAGCCCCCCGAACCACATGAGGATGGTCTCTATACAGTCCAATAACAGATATCGATTAACACAGTACATGATAGACATTTCCCTAATCCAATAATACAGTAATCAATACATTGTATTTGAAAGAAAGTTCTAGAAGGAAGCAAACAGGAATAACCATTAAAACATGTGCCCTGAGATTCAAACAAGGCTCAACAGCTCGACCAATCATCTACCAACAGGATGACCATCTCGCAACATTATTTATACTATTTACAATGCCCTTGCAGCGATCCAATAAAAATGATGCATTTAGGATTTGTTTGCAAAACTGCTATACATTTTATCAATTTAGGGGAAACAAGGAGAACACCTGGATCCCTCACCATCCTGCATACCAGTCTGAATCTAGACTGGCTGGAGCCATCTAAAGCCTGTAAATTTCAGCTGACAAGAGTTAAGCAATTCTGACAAGTGCAAGAATCCTCCATTTAATGGTGTCTTTAATTTGCCCAGTATTAACACTTTCACGAAGAAAATGTAAAATGGGTTATTGTGGGCAACCAAATTAGATGACATTTCTCCACAGTCTCTCTCCATTGATGGAGTAAGGTTAAAAACCATGTACAGTGGCGGCTAGCACTGCTCCAACCATATTGCTTGAAATTTGCTTGCACAGGAAAATTACATCCAACTTGCCCTCACAATGTTTGTGCTGAACATGATGTCGAGACAAACTCTTATCTGCCTGAATATAACCCAAATCCCTCCATTCTCTGCATATCTATATGCAAGTAACAGTCTGAGTCCAGCAGACTTCAGTGCCAGATAAGGCACAGGTATGTATCTCATTTGGCAGTCTATTACTCTTGCTCACCATTGAGAAAATCCAATCAGGGCACCATTTCTGAATTTTGCACCAAAATTATTACAGTTATATTCTGGACGGCAAAATGAAGAACAAGACTTACACACTGGTTGCCTGGATCACGAGAGAGAGATTTATTACTCAGCATTCTCTGCTTATATTGAACACCAACTCATTAACATACACATGAATATGTATGAATACATTACACTGTTCTCCTTTTTTTAAGTATTAAATCTAAGTACTCAGTTACAATTTTGTTATTGTGATACTTGATTTAAGACAGTATTGTTTATCCTGTATTTATGAAATTTTAAATGATAAACATAATATATTTAGTTTGCATATCTACACATTTTTGGTTTACTTGTGCAGTGAATTATTTAACTTACAAACCTAACCTGACTACTGGTTTACGGATCCTGCCTGATTATCTCACAGTAACAGGTGTAACAGGTTAGGTGTTGACTCTACTGTAGGCTTGTTCGGCTTTGTTTTAGTACCCCGACTTTGACCAGAGGATCTGTTTCTTTGTCTGTACTAACTGAACGTTGTGTTTCAATCACAGTGGTCTCTTCCAACTCACTTTCAGATAAAAACTCAAGGATTAGGACTTTGTGGTCAGTTTTTGGTTCATCTTTGGCTGGAATCATTTGATCAACATGAACACTTTTGATCCTATCGCCAACTAAGTATCTTTTTGTTCCACACACTTCTACTATTTCCCCAACATCCCATTTGGCTCGACTGGACTTGTTGGGAGGACTGACAACACAAACTTGCTCACCTGACTTGAAGTTCTTCTCATTTGTGTGGGAGTCAAAATTGAGTTTTTGACAACTGTTTTTGCTCATCAAGGCCAAATTGGGTTGAACTAGACAGGCGTATTCTTAGCCTTCTTGTCATCAACAGTTCTGCAGGTGAGTAACCCGTTGTTGTGTGTTGTATGGTTCTTTTACTTCAGCAAGAAACGAGCTTTGAACTACCCTGCAAAACCTGTTTCTTGAGAGCATCTTTGACAATTTTAACAGACCTTTCCGCCGCCCCGTTGGAGGCTGGATGGTATGGGGGAACAAGTGTGTGTTTTACACAATTCCGCTGCATGAACTCTTTGAACCGTTCTGAATGAAACTGAGGCCCGTTATCAGAAACAAGTTCTTCCAGTAAACCATGGCATGCAAAGATTTCTCTCAAATCATCTATGGTACGCTCAGTAGTAGTGCTTGACCCCATATGCTTAACCACAATCCATTTGGAATGATTATCTACTAGTACCAGAAAGTGATCATTACCCTTTTCACAAAAATCTACATGAATTCTCTGAAAAAGGTTTACTTGGCCATGACCAGGGTTGCAATGGTGTTTTTGGTGGTTTCAGCAATTTTGGCAGACGCTACATTTGCTCACCAATGACTCTATGTCACTGTCAATACCAGGCCAATACACAAAACCTCTGACAATTGACTTCATGCTTACTATGCCAGGATGTTCAGCATGAAGTTCATTCATAATTTTGTTTCTCAAAGACTCCTGTACAACCACTCTGTAACCCCACTTAATGCATCCCTGCTCACATGATAATTCATGACGTCTAATTTTGGAAAAGCTTCAGCTCTGAGTTCAGAACTGAGTTCAATCCACTATCGATTTCAGTGCAACCATTCAATGTCTGTTCATAGACATTCTTCGGCACAGTGTCTTTCTCTGTTTCTGCTGCAATTTCTGTTTCAGTCACTGGAAAGTCTTCATCTACAACTTGCAGCATGTAGTTTGAGTTCTCACTTCCCACGTCAGAGTTCTCATGGGGCAACCGGGACAACGCATCTGCAACTGCCTTGCATTTGGAGCTTCTGTACTCAACCTTGTAGTCATACTGGGACTGCAGAATTGCCCCACGCTGCATCCTTGATGCCACCGTGGAAGGCATAGATGACTTGGGACCAGGTATCATTAGTAGTGGCTTGTGATCAGTCACTAGGGTGAATGGTCTGCCGAGAAGAAGCTGATGGAATTTCTTGATTCCGAACACGATGCTGAGTGCTTCCTATTCGATCTGTGCATAATTGCATTCACTCGGTGATAGGATGCGGGATGCAAAAGCAATAGGCTTTTCCTGTCCGTCATTCATTATGTGGCAGATCACTGCACCTACACCATAACTTGAAGCATCACAAGCAAGTTTCATCTCGCGTGTCATGTCGTAGTGAATAAGGAGTTTGCCACTTGTCAAGTTTGCCTTGCAGATGTCATATGCACATTGCTGTTTCTTTCCCCACGTCCATTTCACATATTTTTATAGCAGATGATGTAGTGGCTTTTGCCCAGTTGCTAAATCTGGAAGGAATCGTGCAAAGAACTGCACCATCCCAAGGAATGATCATAGCTCTGAGACATTGTTGGGTTTTGGAGCATTCACTATTGCTTCAACTTTTGCCTTCACAGGGCGAAGTCCGTTGGCATCTACTTTGAGTCCAAGGTACTTTGTCACAGTTTGACATTGTGGCAGTTCAGTCGTGTGAGAACTTGCTCGAGGATTTCCAGGTGTTCTACCATGCCCTATGTGAAAATCAGTAGATCATCCTGGTTGCACACACAGTGCGGAATGCCTTGTAACATTTTGTCCATGACAGACTAGAAGATTTTTGGGGAGGATTTCACACCATAGGGCAGCTTTGTATATGAATACTAGCCCTGTTATTCCCATGTAACTGTCGGCAAATATTTCTGCATGTTCGCTTATGATGTTATCAAGTGATTTGGACAAATCGATGCTGAAAATGTTCTTCCAGTCTAACTCTATTCTACTCAGCCAATCCTTTCCAAGGAGGGTTGGGTTATTTCTGTAGCTGGCCACTATGATGGGCAGTGTTACCGACTGATCATTATGCTGAATTTTACAGTTAATTTGCCCGCATGTCTCCAAAACTTCGCCCGAGTAGTTTCTCAGCTTGATCTTACTCTCAAACACTGGTGTCCGTGGGAACTTTGTTTCGTACAGGTTTGCTCATGACCGAACAATCTGCTGCTGTGTCAATACACATATCGATTAACTGTTCATTAATGAATCATTTCGTTCGAAAGTCTTTGCCTTGGTTGGTTGTAGGCTTATCGATGTTGGTTGCATAACTGGTGTACAACCCAAGTTCATTTCCATCTGGGTTCATCTCCAAGTTATGAACGCCTTTCTGGTGTTGTCGCTTGTTTCCCACAGGTTGTTGGTTTCCTGTTTTAAGCTTGGCCCGACATGCTGAGGCGATATGGCCTTTCTTCTGGCAGTTATAGCATTGGCCATTTTGTACTGACAAATTTGGGATTACTGTTGCAACGATAACAACTGGCTGAACTCGGCTCCCCGCCATACTTTAGTTTTGGTTTAGCACCTCTTGGTTTGGCGATAGGCACTGCCTTGTGACTGTAAACAGCCACTGCAGTCCGTGGTGGACGAAACTCGCGAGCATTCTTTGATGCCATCTTCATTGTGGTAGCAATCTTGCATGCTTTCTCGAATGTACGATTTGTAATGTTTATGAGTTTGGCCTGAATTTGTTCATCCACTTGACCACAAACAAATCTGTCGCGTTATGCGCATCCGAGAAAGGTTCCAAAGTTACAATGCAAAGTTACATTTTTCAAGGCAACAATGTACTCATTGATTGTCTCATTCTGCTTCTGGCTTCTAATGCCAAATTTATAGCTTTCTGCAATTTCCAGAGGCTTTAGGTTGAAGTGCTCCTCCAACTTCTTCATAATGTCATCAAATGGCACGTATTTTGCCTTTTTGGGCGCAATGAGATTCACGAGTGTGCCGTACACTTCAGGACCGATTTCCGTGAGCAGAATCGTTTTCATGCATTCGCAAACAGCCTTATTTGTTTCAGTCACTATCTCTCCTTCACCACTATTCTCCATTATGTTGTTTGCTGTGAAAAACATGTTTGCTCTCTCCATATACGGGCTGAACGACGCTCTACTCTTGTCGAAAGTGCCAAGGTTTCCGATGTAGCCCATAGACGCTGCCATCATGTCGTTCTCTCTTTTTTTTAAATCCGTTCAAAAACCTTGATTTCCTGTCTGTTCTGGTGTAACAATTCACCTAAAACTTAACTGCACATAGGCGTAACAACTTGAGGAACGCGACAAAAAAACTCAATCTAAATGTTTACAAATACACATGACTACAGTAGATGTTAAAAGTCCAAAGTGCCAAATATCAGTTCCCGATGGTGATGGGAGCCTTCTGCACTCTCCTATGCTCCTCGGATGTTGAGAAAGGCTAGACAGACACGTCATTGGGGTTATCAAGTGGGCACTTACTTTCATCGACGTTTCGCTGATTGAACCCACGACGTCTCCAGTAGGATCAGCAGTGCATTCTGGTGTCCCAGAAACACCCCCCTCTGCATCTGTCTAGTCGGTTATTTGGGAGACCAAATGGGGTCTTTCCTCTTCAGCCAGAGCGACTGGCTACTCCGCTCTGCCACCCGTGATATTTCTTTGATGGCCTGGCATAGGGCTTGTCCGCTGATCCCCAGGTCCTTCATCAGTCTTAAGGTAGATGTTGCCATGAATCCTCGACATCCAACCTACCGGGCAGAACTTAGCTCTCCAGCCCTGCTGTTCTGCCTCCGCTGCAAGCTCTGTATATCGCAGTTTCTTTCTTTCGAAGGCTTCCTGCACAGCATCCTCCCAAGGGACTGTGAGCTCCACAAAATACACCATGCGCTGAGAGTTCGACCAGAGCACAAGATCAGGCCTCAAGTTGGTGATGGCTATCTCTGATGGAACTGTAAGCCGTTGGTCCACATCCACCAGCATCTGCCAATCCCGGGTTGCCTCCAGCTGTCCAAACCTGTTCCTTGGTGGAAATTTCCATTGCCCCCCCCCCTCCCCCGAACAAAGGCAATTGTCTTAACTGGGTTGGTAGTTCTGGGCGGCAGGGCATTGTTGGCTGTTCTCCTGCTTTCCAGAGTCGCTGCCAGGCATTTGAGCACTTGATTATGTCTCCAGGTGTACCGTCCTTGGGAGAGGCTTTCTTTACACCCAGTGAGGATGTGCCTAAGTGTGGCTGGTGTTGAACACAGGGGGCATTATGGATCTTCGCCCAGCCATTGGTTGAGATTTTTTGGGCTAGGAAGGACATCATAGGTTGCCCGAATGAGGAAACGTATCCTGCTCGCCTCCATCTCCCGCATGTCCTTCCAGTTGATCTTCCTCTTTTCCACACTCTCCCATCTCATCCACTGGCCCTGTTTAGCTTGCGACACAGCCTTGGCACACCTACTCAACTCTTCCTGTCGGCGGACTTCGGCTGCGACCAACGTCCGGCGCTCCAGTGATGATGCCTTGTTCCAGCAAGGTTGCTTTCCGCCAAGCCCCAAGCCCCAAGCCACTTCTTCCGTTGGATTTGCCCTACCATGTCGCCTTGGTGGAGAGCAGATTTTGCCTGCTGTGTCGCATTCTTAGCCGGCCACTTCTTTCCTGTTGCCAGGGTTGGAGCAGCAGCTCGGATGACAGTGTCCCTTGATTCTGCCAGGGTCATCTCTAGTCTGACTTTAGTGCACTTGAACTCCTCTGTGAGACTAGAGAGAGGCAGCTGGAGTACCCCCTTACCATACAGGCCTACGCTGCTCAGGCACCGAGGAACATCGAACCACTTTCTCACGAAAGAGCTGATTGTTCTTTCTACCTTCTCAACTCTTGTGAGGGTGATGTCATACATGGTTAGTGGCCACATAAGGCGAGGTAGTAACCCAAACTGCAGGCACCAGATTTTCAGCTTTCCAGGTAGCATGGATCAGTCGATGTTCGCCAGACCTTTGATGACGTCTTGCCTAAACTCATTAGCCTGATCAGTGTCCTTCAGTTTAGAGTTATACCATCTTCCCGGACTTTTGATTGGCTTCTCTGACACAGTTGGAATAGGTTCTTGATCAATGAAGAACCTTTGATCTGTCAGTTTGCCTTTGATTACAGAGATGCTTCTTGATTTGGATGGCTTGAATTTCATTCTGACCCCAGTGATGTTCTCTTGAAGCTTCCCTAAAAGGCGCCTGGTGCAAGGTGCTGTTGTTGTTATGATTGCCATGTCATCCATGTAGGCCCTGATGGATGGTAGACGGACTCCAGACTTCAGCCGCTCGCCACCCACTACCCACTTGGAGGCCCTTATGATGACTTCCATGGCCATTGTAAAAATCAATGGGGAGATGGTACACCCCACCATAATGCCAATCTCCATGCAGTGCCATGTGGTCATGAAGTCAGCCGTGGTGAAACAGAGCTGCAGATCTTGAAAATAAGCCTTGACAAGACTTGCGATAGTCTCTGGTATCCTGAAGAAGTTTAAGGATGCCCAGAGGAAACTGTGAGGGACAGTTCCGAACGCGTTGGCAAGGTCAAGGAAAATGGCATGCAGATCTCTCTTCTCTTTTCTTGCAGTCTGGATTTGGTGCCAAATCATGCTGGTATGTTCGAGACATCCAGCGAACCCTGGGATGCCTGCTTTTTGGACTGTTGTATCCACAAGGTTGTTTCTCTCTTAATAGCTGGTCATCCTCTGAGCTATGATGCTGAAGAAAATCTTACCTCTACATTGAGGAGACAGATAGGGCGGAATTGGCTGATATCTGTGGATTCCTTCTCTTTTGGAATCAGGATTCTTCCTGCCTTATGCCATGCTTTGGGTATGACTCTCTTCTCCTAAGCCACTCTTTAGTCTCCACAGGAAGCAAAGAACATCAGGAGCACCCTTGTAGAGTCGATACGGAACCCCATTTGGCCTTGGGGCTGAAGATGCTCTTGCCCGGTTTACTGTCTGTTCCACCTCCCTCCACTTTGGAGAACTAATGTCCATCTTATGCTCTTGTTGTTTAATTGGTGGAATGCCCGATGGAATAGCTGTCTTCTGGTGTCTCTTGTCATCCGCATGCATTCTTTCCAGATGCTCGTCCAGCTCCTGCCTTGATGTTTTCAGGTTTCCTCCCTTTTCTTTGATGAAAAGTGATTTTACAAACTTATAGGGGTCCTTGAAGAAGCGTGATCTCGTTCGTTCTTTCTTGTTTTGTGATTTCCACAGGTACTCTGCTCATCTCAGGGTTGCTAAATGGTTTTTGATGGTTTCCCTGGAGAATGTTGATGCCTTCCTTCTCACTATCAGATGCCTTCCTCCACTGCTTCTTGAGCTGCCTTCTCTCCCGGATTAGGCATTCCATCTCCTTTTGCCGTCTGGACTTGTTGGTGCCTTTTCCTTTTTCTCCCCTATTCCATATCGTTCTGCTCCATAGCCATAGATGATGTCCCCCATCTTGTCAAGCTTTCTTTCAACTGCACCCATTACACCCTGTAAGATACGGGTCAGGTCTACATTTATTGTCCCATTCTTTCTTCTCCGAGGCTCCAGGCCATTTGACGCAAGGTTTTCTTCCACTGATCTTTTTTTCCATTGCTGGTTTTATTGGCTGGATGGGCTCCATATATTCCTCTGCCTGCATAACTGTGCTTGAGTTTCCTTCATCAGGGGGGCTGATGCCCTGCGAACTTTGGTGAGACTCCAGTCGCTGGACTTCATTTGACTTACTTGATTGACCTCTCAGGAAGTACTTATCAATGCGAGGTCTCTGTTTTCCATTTCTCAAGCACACTTTCTTTCCTTGATGTATTTTCAAGCCCTTTGAAGATGTTATTTTCATCCAGCCACAGGAGCAGACCTGAAGCCTCTTCTCGGATGATGATTGTGCGCATGGTTTTTGTTGAGTGCATGTATTGCTCATGGTCTTTACCATCCCTAGGTCTATAGCCATATTATCCGTCAATGAGTCATCTCCCGCCCCCGCTCTCGCAGACTCTAGGGGTATTCTTTCATTAATTATTTTCGTAGCCATATGCGGGTGTCTCCAAAATACTGAATAGTAGTGGATCCTGCGGATATAGGTAGCTAGCTCATGCCTGCCCCAGGTGGTGTCTATTTCCACCTGTCAGATGTCTTTCCAGCAGTCACAAGGTATTTCCCTTGTTGCCAGCAATTCTATTCACGGCAGTCACTGGATAATTCCAGGGTAAATGTTTACAAATACACAGGACTAGATGTTAAGAGTCCAAAGTGCCAAATATCAAATCCTAAAATCCTATACAATCCCAAGGACGCCATCTTGTCACGTAGACACAACATAGAGATAGCCTGACAAACTCTAGACAATTTGTACAGCTGCTGTTTTAAACTACAGTCCCATGCATAGAAGGATCTGCGGCCTATCGTGTCTAGTTCGCAAACAACTGTGACACAGCTCTGTATTTGCTGTTTAACATATTGCAAAACAGTCATGCACTGTATTTAAAGGATGAGTTCACAAACTCTATCCCGTCCTCGTCGCCGCTGAGTTACTCCAGCATTTTGTGTCCATCTTCAAATGACATCACATGCTCCAGACGGCTGTGCGGGCGTATGAAATCGTGCGCGACCTTTGCGGGACCGTTGCGCCTCAACGCGACCACGCGTCGCGTAATTAGCATGCCAAGGACACGTAAGTGGGACTCTCCTTCATGCTCGAGAATAGTCCCCGCGTACTCTAGGCCTCAGCTAGGTCGCGGAGTTTTTTTCAACATGCTGAAAAATGCCCGCAATTAAAAAAAGGTTCCCATGGAAAAAATCGATATTTTTTTACTCGTAGGTTTAGTCGAGGTAGGTCGTAGCAGGTCATAATGCTATCTTAGGTAATCGAAGGCAATCAAAGATAATCAAAGGTAGTCGAAGATAAAGCTCGTTGAGAAAAAAGGATAAGTAAAATGACCGGTAATATTAAACGCCTACTAAACTTTATTAAAAGTTGTCTAGCTTCTTAAAAGTCTCCCCTTCTCTCACCCCACCCCCCCCCCCCTCTCCGTGCTCTCTAAAGGACTTACCGTAACTATGCCAGCGTCTTTTACCTTCCTGTACATCGCGGGTGTGAATTTCAGCACTTCCCCGCTTTCCCTGGCCCCCACCTTGTGTGTGTGTGTGTGTGTGTGTGTGTGTGTGTGTGTGCCCTCGAGCTTGAAGGTCGAAGACAGTCGCTGAGAAGTCGCATTAGTGGGACTTTACACACTGGTTGCCTGGATCATGAGAGAGATATTTATTACCCAGCATTCCCTGCTTATAATGAACACCAACTCATTAACATGCACATGAATATATATGAATACATTACAATTACCATGTACTGTAATGAGCAACTTCTCATCTTTTGTGCTTCCAGTGGAGATATTTTCATTTCTGAAGCACGTATCAGAATTCTAGTCTCCCCTTGTCTTCCTCTGAAGGTGAAAACTTACAGCATGTTGCAAGCGCTTTTCAACGGGTTAAATTATTTCACCACATGTCTTATCATTAGCCTCACTGTTTCACTCTGAAATAATAAATCTTATAAAATTTTCTTAGAAAAATTGAGGAAGGTTTAGTGGACTTTTCGGGATTGCTTTCAATGATCTGGACCATTAATAATCAGGTCTGTTGTTTGCTTTTGTCTCAATAACTAAATTCAATCTTCATTACAATTAAACATTTTCAGGGTCTTACGCTGCAACTGCACCTTTTCTTCAAACAATCACTAATCAGTGGACTTGTTTGTAATAGATGAATAACATGTCTGTCATGGATATGTGAAAGATTCAGAACTGATGGTCAATATTGGGGAAAACATGGATTCATTTAGCTCTATGCCTGACCCAAATAGTGATCCCTAGTCATTAACATCTCATCAGTGATCTGTCAAATGGGAGTGAACATCTCCACCAGCACTTCCACGATTCCTATTGGTCCAATATAAAACAATCACTACACAGACTAAACAGAATACTCAGAGCTTCTGAAGATCAGAAGGCAGCTTCCACTCCATAAATATCACTGCAACTCAATCCTGCTTTCAATATGATACCTCACCCTCATGATGTGCTTCTCAAGCGTGTCCCTACAGAGCCCTTATCCATGAGATGTTGTTGCTTTTCCAACCATCCTTCCCCTTCACATCATGAAAAATGCCATGTGAAATATCAAAGTGTGTGGAATAATGCATCCAAGTTGAAAGATAGTAATCCAATCAAACATTGACCATGAAAGTGAAGGTCAAGGGGCTAGCAAAGTCATCTGTACTGCATGAATAAGGAGTAGTCAGCTCTGCTTTTATTATCTTCAATTATGTGGGGTTTTTTACTATTAGATTTTATAATCTTCAGGCGTTTTCTGTTGAACATGGTGCAATTTTCAATCATTTCAGGTAGTTATTGCACGCTTCAATGTAAATATTATTCGAAATCTATTACAAATTATTTCCAATATTTGACATTTATTACATACCATTAAAATGTGTGATTTTTATAACTAATTAAAATAATGATGACATTAAAATTAGAAATGCAGTAAACTTCTCAATAAAAATTAGAGTAAACAATATACGTAACCTAGAAATCTGTTTAGCTATTATATATAATGGGAAACAAACATAGATAAAATATTTGAAACATTGTGATTTCATTCAACTTCTGTTCCTAAATTGGCTGAGACTAATTAATTTTCAGACTCAATTCATACAGTAAAATTTAAAGTTGGACATAATGTGTGCTCAAACTTAAATCCATATCGGCATATTAGTACAATATTGTCCTCATGGTTTCAATTATTTCCTATTTCAATTTTAACATATTTTAAAATAGCATTTGCTAAAATTGTATTCTTTTAATAAACCTAGAAGACAACAATGTACCAATATCCCAATATGGATTTAATTTGAATTTATATTGACATTTTATTTTGTTGGTGATATTAATATCGACACAAAAAACTCAATATTTTGCATTAATTGAGGGGGACATTTTTTACAAATAAATCTATGACTAAAAATAAGAATGCTGTCAAACATGGGATTTACTTACATCAGACGAGGTACACTTGTTATGCTCTAATTTATAAAGAAAATCTATATATCTTAAATATTGTTCATGGTGCTGATTTGATCATTTGCTATCCCGTACATATTGTACTAATTGTAACATGGGAAGGACACGAGCACCTTCCCTCTGAATGGCAGAAACATAGAGATCAGATTGAATATCAAGTCAAAATGCAGACAGATTTGATATCACTTCTGAAAACTAAGATATCCGAGTCAATATTGGGGAAGTTAAAGTCACACACTATGACAATCTTTCCATAATCTGCCCACATATCTATTCTTCTATCAACTACTAACTGTTGGGAATACTATCGTATAATCTCTTCAAATTAATTTCAGTTTTCTTATTTTTTAGCTCTATCCATATTGCCACAGTTGACAAACCCTCCAGTATGTCTTCTCTGAATGTTGCTGCGACGTTTTTGCTGATTGGTTATACAACTCCTCCACATTTCTAACCTAACTCTATGGCATCTGAAACAGCAAAATCCTGGAACATTGAGCTGCCAATCCTGTTCCTCTTGCAACCCATTCTCCATAATGGCCACAGCCATCATAGTTCCATTTATTGATCCAGGCTCCACGTTTATCCATTACATCCACGATACTCCTTGCATTGAAATAATCACACATCAGGCCATCAGTTTTATCAGTTTTACCACATTCATTAGCCACTCGGATGTTTCTTGAGACTCACTAGTCATTGTCTCTAATTTCTGAGAAGATTGAGGAGATTAGATATGTCAACAAATACTCTCTTGAACTACAGGTGTACAATAGTGAGTATATTGACTGGTTGCATCATGGCCTGGTTCGACAACTCGAATGCCCAGGCATGCAGAAGACTGCAAAAATTGGTGAACATTACCCAGTCCATCACGGGTACCGACCTCACCACCATCAAAAGGATTTGCAGGAGTCGCTGCCTCAAAAAGACAACCAGCATCATCAGGGACCCACACCACCCGGCCCACATTCTCATTTCACTCCTGCAATCGGAAAGAAAGTATAAAAGTCTGAAAGCTGTAACGTCCAGGTTCAGAAGCAGCTTCTTTCCTACAACCATCAGGCTATTAAACACTACAACCCCAAATAAGCTCTGAACTACGACTTGGGGGTATTGATTTTGTCTTTGCACAATTATTGTTTGTTTGTTTCTTTCTGATATATACTGAACATTTTTGTTCTTTATTGTGGTGTTTACGGAGTTCTATGTTTACCTGTAGTTGTCCTGTCGCAGTGAAGAATTTCAGGACATAATAAACAATGAAACACTCAGGACATATGACAATGAAGCTCTCTGGACTTCTTAACTTTCTTGACTCTAGCTTCCCATCAGATGATTTTCTTAAAAAGTGAAATGTTGCGGCATCTAATGGATGCAAAAGGATGTTTCTTCATTAAATAGAGAAAGACAAAAGGCTTAAGTTGTGGTGAGGTCAAAATGAAAGTGGAGAGTCCTTGCTTATATCTACCGCTTCTAAATCAAAACAGAATCTGATAGGGTTGATCAACTGAACTTTTTGATCTGGATATTTTGTATGTATCTGAGAATTGTTCATGCTGCATTCGTGCAGACAAGATGAGATTGTTTTGTCTGACTTTGAGCATGTATATAGTGGAATGGCCTTTGGAGAGTCAGAGCTATCCAGCTTCTAACCTAATTTTGCAGCGATGTTATTTACATACCTGGTCCAGCTGAGATTCTAGTTAATTATCTGCCTTGCAATTGGATTGGATTGGATTCAATTTATTGTCATTGCACTTTTCAGTGCAACGAAATGGTTTAGCCTGCAGTCATAACATAGAATAAATAACAAACACTCAACACAGTTTAAAGTCCCAAAGTCATTGTCTCTTCCCTCCTTGCTCTCCCTCTACGCTGAGGCAATCCAAGCCTCCGATGTTGTGACCCCGCCGGGTGATGGTAAGTAAGTCCCGCGGCTGAATCCGTGCTCCGCAAACGGGCCGGTTCAAACTCCGCGGCCCGAGGCGGTCTAAGCTGCCGCCCTCCAGTCCAGCGGACGCAGCTGTAGTTGCGGGAGCTCCGGAAAACAGGTCACCACATGTGACCTGCGAGCTGCCGATGATGTCGTTCACTGGCCCGCGGCCGAGCCTCCGAGGCTCCAAAGTCGGGTCGGAAGTTGGGTCGCACCGCAACCACAGCCCCGAAGTCGGCCAGCCTCGCGTTGGTAAGTCCTGGCTCTGCCTCCGCAGCCTCGAGGTCAGTCGCAGTTGGAGGCTGCCAGCTCCGCGATAGGCCTCAGCGCAGACGTACACGGAGACAGGGGATACGGCAGGAAAGGTCTCATCCCCCCCGAAGGAAGAGTCAAAAAACTGTAAAAACGGGACAAGAGAAAACAAAAATCAGAAAAGACAAACGGACTGCAGGCGAGCCGCAGCTGCAAGGCAGCGCCGCCACTTCCGGATTACTATCTAAAAGTGATGGTGTTGAGTTTTGCAATGATCAAAGGTAAGCAACAACTTATCCTTTCTCTTGTTGGAGATCGCCTTTGCCCGGTCATTTAAAGGAAGCAGCAGTTGCAGAAATAGTCATGACATTTTAGCGCCCTTCCCATCCTTCCATGATACACAAAATAGGGTGTGAGATTAACTGGATAAATTATTTTAGATTTTTATCAATTTCCTTTACCCCTCTTCCACCTCTCATGGTTAGTTAAATTGAAATTGAAATTGATAAAACCACTCCTAATATTTCAGAGTCTGCTCCCTTTGAAAATAATTTAATACACTGAAGGCATTGCCGTGATAAATCGGGAAAGGGTTAAATTATCTTTTTCATCCATATTCGTCATGTGAGAATACCAAACAATGCCTGAAGGGATATGTAATATCAAATATCATTAGTTATCATGGTCTATCTCAGAAACGTAAGATACTGACATTTATTCCTATTCCTTGAAGTACCTCACCAGCCCCCCAGGTTCAGACCTTGAGTAATCATTTTTGCCCACAATCTCACCACACCCATGAGCTGCAGAAATGTACCAAAAGTCATATTCTTTTCCATCATTCCTCCAAACTCCTCACAGAGCTCTTAAATTAAAATTGCATTTTGGGGCCTGTTGATACAGAACATAGAATAGTACAGCACAGGAACAGGCCCTTTGGCCCGCAGTGTCTATGCCAAACATAATGACATGATAAATTATTCTCATATGCCTGCACATGATCCATATCCCCCCATTTTATGATCTAACCCAATTTGTGCATTTAAAGAAGTCCAAAAGATGGCGGCGCACACAGTTGCGGCAGCTAAATGTTCTTTCGGTCGGTGCTTCGTGCTTTTTGTGTACGTGTTGTTTTTTGTCCTGTGTACTTTCTGTCGGGCGAATAACGTCTACGGCCAGCATGATCTCCTTAGGATTGGAGCTGGTCACGAGCGGAGTGTTACAGCCGAGTTTGTCCGTTCACACAAGATCCCGGTGGACATAGCGAGGAGCCCTGGCTCTCCGTGGATTACCATCCCCGCGGGGAGGAGGCGAAGGCGGCGCAGAGAGAGAAGGCAAAAGCGAGGCTGCAGCGCCAGCGCGCTAGCCAAGCTACGGAGGCAGCCACTCAAACCACCGCTTCCCAGCCTGTTTCTCATGAATGCCAGATCCCTCGCTAACAAGATAGATGAACTGAGGCTACAGACTGCAGCTAACAATGCCGTGAAGGACAGCTGCATTCTGTTGATCACGGAGACCTGGCTTCATTCATTCATTCCGGACTCTGCTATCGAGCTAGCAGGTTACACCGCACAGCGTCATGACAGGACAAGAGACTCTGGTAAGAGCAAAGGAGGAGGGCTCTGTGTGTACGTGAACAACTGGTGTACTAACACAGTGATTGTAGACGGTCACTGCTCCCCGGACCTGGAGTATGTGACTGTTAAATGCAGGCCCATTTATCTCCCTAGAGAGTTTACTGTTGTCATGATAACTGCTGTATACATACCACCGGATGCTAATGCTAACTCGGCTATCGGACATTTGTATGGTGGCACCAGCAGCCAGCAGAGCACATATCCTGACGCTGTTCACATCATAGCAGGGGACTTTAATCACGCGGACTTGAAGGCAATGCTCCCCAAATTCTACCAGCATGTTAAATGTGCTACAAGAGGAGCTAACACACTGGACAAGGTCTACTCCAACATCAAGCTGGGCTACAGGGCTAGACCACTACCACACCTGGGCCAGTCTGACCATATGTCCCTGCTTTTAATTCCTGCATATGCCCCCCTCAGGAAAACCGCTCCTACCATCACAAAGGCCATCACAACTTGGCCTGATGGTGCCTCTCAGCAGCTGCAGGACTGCTTCGACAGGACCAACTGGGATGTGTTTGAACACCAGGACCTGGAGGTGTTCACAGACAGTGTACTATGTTACATTAAAAACTGCATGGACACTGTCACAGTGGACAAACGCATCCAGGTCTACCCCAACCAGAAGCCCTGGATGATCCGGGAGGTCCAGCGGCTGTTAAAAGAGAGGAACACCGCTTTTAGGTCTGGCGATAGGGCTTTATACAGCACGGCCCGAGCTAACCTGAAGAGAGGCATCAGAGAGGCCAAATCAGACTACAGGAGGAGTATAGAGGACCACCTGGACAGTAATAACAGCAGGCAGGTGTGGCAGGGGATCCAGTGTCTCACCAACTACAAGACCAACCTTGGAGCTGCTGAAGGTGACGCCTCGTTGGCAAAGGAGCTGAACCCCTTCTTTGCTCGCTTTGAAGTGTAGCCACCAGAGACAGCCACATCACACCACATGGTCCATAGCAGCTAAACCCTCAAAATAGAGGAGCATGAGGTGAGGCGCACGCTGCGGGCCATCAATCCGAGGAAGGCTGCTGGACCCGACTGCGTCTCTGGATGCGTGCTGAAGGACTGCGCAGACCAGATGGCTGGAGCCTTTACGAGGATTTTCAACCAGTCTCTGGCCCAGTCCACTGTCCCACCCTGTCTGAAGTCCTCCACCATAGTCCCCTTGCGTACAGAGCGAATAGATCTACAGAGGACGCTGTAGCCACAGCTCTCCATGCTGCACTGTCCCACCTGGAGCAGCGGGGGAGCTACGTGTGGATGCTCTTTGTGGACTACAGCTCTGCTTTTAATACCATCCTTCCCCACAAACTGGTGGACAAACTGGGGGACCTGGGACTTCCACACTCCACCTGCATGTGGATAAATAGCTTCCTGTCGGGTCGCAGCCAGAGAGTCAGAGTGGGCCATCACACATCCACGGCCCTCAGCCTCAGTACCGGCTTTCCACAGGGCTGCGTGCTGAGCCCCCTGCTCTACACCATCTACACATATGACTGCACCCCCGCCCACCACAGCAACACCATTGTCAAATTCGCAGATGACACTACGGTGGTGGGGCTCATCTCTGGGGGGGATGAGTATGCCTACAGGGATGAGGTGGAGCAGCTGACAGTGTGGTGTGGAGAGAAAAACCTGCTCCTCAACACCTCAAAGACCAAGGAGCTCATAATAAACCACAGGAAGAAGAAAACAGACATTATACCATTAATCATCAGAGGGGACTGCGTGGAGAGGGTGGCGGATTTCCGCTTCCTGGGAATCCACATTGAGGAGGACCTGACATGGAACGTGAACAACTCTGCGCTGCTGAAGAAGGTCCAGCAGAGACTGCACTTCCTGAGGGTGCTCAGGAAGAACAACATCACTCAGAGACTGCTGCTGTCCTTTTATCGGTGCTCCATAGAGAGCATCCTAACATACTGTGTATGCGTGTGGTACACCAGCTGCACAGCGGATAAGAGGAAAGCGCTCCAGAGGGCTATTGACAATGCCCAGAAGATTGTCGGCTGCCCTCTCCTCATCTTGGAGGACCTACACAGTTCCCACTGTCTCAAGAAATCCCAGAACATTATAAAGGACATTTCCCACCACGGACACTCCCTGTTTGAACTGTTGCCGTCAGGCAGACGGTACAGATCAATGAGGACAAGGACAAACAGACTCAAAAACAGTTTTTATCCCACAGCAATAACTACACTTAATATAGCCACCAAATGACCGCAGGTGCACTACATACCAAAGGGATTGTGCAATCGACAGAAGAATGTATGGTTGTGTGTTTATGCTTGTTTTTTTCATGTTATTTATTTTAGTTGTTTATTTCAGATATTCTCTTTTACGTATCGTTAGCTTTTAGATAATGTGTGAATGGTGCACTGACTGGTTGGCATTTTTAATTTCGTTGTACATGTTTACATGTTATAATGACAATAAAGAACCTATTTTATTTTATTTTTATTTTATTTTTTATTTTCACGTCCATTATTCTATTTTTTCTTTCTTGAATGAGCACATTAATTTAGGATGAAATTAAACAGCAGCAATATTGGATCAGGTAAGAGGTACGTCCAAAAACACAATGAGCATAATCTTCACCATGTGACAATACCAGGAGAGGAGCAGGGAGCCCAGCAACAACATGGTTTCTTCAACCTAGCAGTATGGAGGGCTGATGGAGAGCTATTCCCATTTCAACAGTCCACAAAAATCATTCTCAATCTTACGCTTGCTTTATGATGGCATGCAACCCATGATCCTAACTAATGGGACTGCAATGGAGACAATCTCAATAAATCTGTATCAAACAAAGCAGGGTCATTGCCCAAGATTTTTATACTACCACCTTGCAGCTCTAGAGACCCATGATGAATACTGATTTTGGTTGCTATTTTTGTGGAGTTTGCATGTTTTCCATGTGACTGCATGGGTTTCCTCTGGGAGCTCTGGTTACCTCCCACATGCTAAAGATGTGCCGTTGGTTAGGTTAACAGGCCATTGTAAATTGGTCCTCATGTAGTTGAGTGGAAATTGCTTGGGAGGGGAAGGCTGAGTTGATTAAGAAGGTAAGAAAAATGGGATGTGATAGCATGACGATTGTGGCCAAAGGACGTATTCACTCTGTATGACTCTAACTGATCAATCTCTTTTCTATAATTTTTCATTTTCTGGCTACTCCAGAATCTAGGTGGTCGTCATGCAGTACGTAGAAAATTTGCCCCCTGCTAATGCTTGGAGGGTGAGATCAAATCATTGTTGAGGCGTGTGATAGGATGGGCCTTACATTCAACAGTCCACAGCAAAGAGCCTCAACTAACCTGCAACCACTTCACCACATTCTATCTGACAATAAGGTGACCTGGAGAGAACATGGAATATGCAAACCACTTCTCATATCTAGGAAGCCACCACTCGGCAATGGTTGACATCAGTTTAGTTTAGTTTAGTTTAGAGATGCAGCGTGGAAACAGGTCCATTCGGCCCACCAATGCACCGAACAGCGATTCCCGCACACTAACATTACCCTACACACACTAGGGACAATTTTTTTTAACATTTATACATGATACCAAGCCAATTAACCAACAAACCTGTACGTCTTTGTAGTGTAGGAGTATACTGAAGATCTTGGAGTAAACTCACGCAGGTCACGGGAAAAACGTACAAATTCCATAGAGACAGCACCATTAGTCAGAATCAACCTCGGGTCTCTGGTGTTGTATTTCGGTAGCTCTACTGCAGTGCCACCGAGCCAGACCAGTGATGAAATCCTCCATTGCCTATAGTCAATCAAATCAAATCAATCAATCAATCAAAGACTTTATTATCATTCAAAAATACACCAACAAATGCAAGTCTGAACAAACTTTTGTTGCATCTGGCTCACCGTGCAACATAAAATAACAAATGGATAAAATAGATAAAAAAATAAAATAGATAAAAAGATAAAATAGATAATAGTGGCGGGCATTATATGGAATTCAAGAGTCTGATGGCTCGAGGGAAGAAGCTGTTGCAAAATCTGGCCGTTCTGCTCCTTATACTGCGATACCTTTTGCCCGAGGGCAGCAGAGTGAACAGTCCATGATGGAGATGTGTGGGTCGTTTATAATGCTGTTGGCCTTGGACAAGCAACGTTTGCACGCAATGCCCCGGATTGAAGGAAGAGAAGTCCTGATAGTGCACTGCCACATTAGTTTAGTTTATTATTGTCACGTGTACCAAGGTACAGTGAAAAACTGTGTCTCTGTGTGCTATCCAGTCAGCGAAAAGACTGGATGATTACAATCAAGCCGTCCACAGTGTACAGATACAGGATAAAGTGAATAATGTTTAGTGCAAAATAAAGTCCAGTTACTTGAGGAAAAAGATATTTAAAGATCAAGACTTCAAACTTGGCAACAGAGATCTCTATTCTTTACTATGCTTCTGTGAGCTGGACCACATACAGCAGACAGCTCATGATATTGGAAAGATACCATCAATACTGTCTCTGAAATATCTTCCACATTTACTGAAAGGATAAGTGAATCATTGTCAATGCTCTCTTCCAGCCCAACATCCCCAGCATTGAGGCTCTAACTGCACTCTGTCAGCAATGCTGGGGAAACAATGCCTTTCACATGAGCAACACCAATGCCTGAAACAGAGACGCCATTACAAGCTCTGTCACAGTAAAAGATTACCAGATAATTAGAGAACAATATTCAAAGATGTACTTAAAGCTTCCCTGAAAATAAAACAACACTCCCACTGACTCCTGGCGATCACTGGCCCATAACTTCTCAAACGTGGTGAGGGGCGACTCACACAATGGCTCAAACTACCTACCTGTCTGCCCCTCCCACATGCCCCATCAGCCACTTCAGAACCCATTCAACTAGAGGGGAAGCAATTCATCCTTGATCACAAAGAACTGCTAAAAAGACACCAGAAACATAACCTGGATGGGACATTCTGTGAAGGAGGAGTTCCAGTGATTCATTATGCCTACAGTGGTCAGCAGTTGACAAACTTTGCACAGGAACATGACATGATTATAGAAGCAGGGGATCTAGGACCTGTGTGATCCGGGTAAACAATAATATATCCTTTAATCCTTTAGATTATTGAACCCTCATGCAGCCTGTAAAGCCTGAACAACATAAGGAAGCAAGATTAATCAATTCAAATTGCATGCAGGGTGAAATAAATAGGAGGAAGGGAGATAAAAGGGACATAAAATAAAGATATCTAGGCAAAATTGGGGCAATTGGACACTTTTAATCAAGCCTGGAGAACTCATTGCAGAAATTGTTTACTCTGACATAATGTTTATGTAAATGCCCTGCACTCATTTTATATTTTCTGTAAATATGCTGCTTTTATTGGAGAAGATGCTGTGGCTTCTGTCATAGATTTTCTTTGTGCTAAACTTGATATCTTCTGGGTACAATTACTTTGTTTGTTGTGCAATTGACCATTTGTTATGAGCAAGATATGTGCCCCATTTCAAGCTGCTGGCACATTGTGGTCAATGAATATGGTTAAATAATGCTTACTTAAATGCTGTGTCTTTCTTTCATCTGCAACAAATTGTTACAATTTGAAGGAATAAAACTCAATGTTGAAAAATGTAATATTGACTGCTGTAGAGGTTGTTTAGCAGTTTAAAACTTATTCCTTTATATATTTACTTTTGTATGATTCTGAATAAGTTTTGCAAGTTGAGTGGAAAACCCTGAATGCAATTTGAATTGACGACTCTTACCGACAGTACATAGGCTGTTCATGCAAGTAAAGCACCTTCATACTTTTCCATGTATTTAATGTCAAATCTGTGCGCGTTGAATACTTTTTCTTGAGAAACGAGGCAGCTCAGATATCAACTTCTGATTTCTGCATTTATTGTCCTTGTTTTATCATTGGAAATTTCTCCTTAATTTATTTAAAAACAGTAAATATCCTTTTCATCATATTTCTATCACAGTATCTGTGTAATGTATTCCATGGTATAAAATTTACTTTGATTGTACAATTTTGATTTTGTTAAATGTTTTATAAGTTATGTTAATGTAGAGGCGTGCATGATAGGACTGTTTGATATTTTTAAAAAAACAATTTGGTGCAGTGAAGAAATCATTTTTGAAGAGATGAATGAAAAAAAGATTAAATAACCCTCTCATCCATATTTATCTTGTGCAAATATCAAAATATGCCTGAAGGTACGAGTAAAATATCAGATATCATTAGATCTCAGATTTCTGAGAAGCAATTATTTTATTTGTTCATTCTCCTTGAAGTCCTGTGATATTTTGCCATCTTTATCACCTGTGCACACTTTATCTGTCCACAATGCAGAGATAGGTTTGTCTGGGAGAATCTTCCAACCATACTATTTTCCCCACTTCTATTAATGAAAAGATAATCCAACACTCAAGTGTGGCTCTATGGATTCAAAATTCTCTGTATTATACTCAGGTAGGTAAACTAAAAATACACATTAAAAGATTAGAACTAATTGTTCCTATCGGCAATGTGGGAATAATGCAATGTTTCAACGATGCACAATGAATTTGATCAGGCTGATTAAGCAGTATTAACACTTAACTCTCTCTGTTGGTGAATGGTTACACGTCAAAAAACCTGATGCATTTACAAAGGAATGCTGGAAAAATGCGAAGATCAGAAACAGCTGGTTGGCCCACAGAAGCTCAGCCCTTTGATAATTAGACTCATCTAACCTCGTCTTCCTCTACAATATGAATTCACTGATGCCCTTCAAGTTTTTGACTCCACTCGCCTACCTGATTGATTACTCCAATTTTTTTACTACAATTTCTGCAAGGACAGTTTTACCAATATCTGTTTTGAATTTACTTTTCATGAATATAAATTATTTTCCTTATTCTATTAGACTAACTAAACATGGACTAAAGTAAAAAATACAAGATCAGCCCAAAGAATTCCAATGAGTTCCCGATGAAAAGTATTTGACCTAGAACATTAACTTTGTTTCTTTACCCACAGGTAGTGATTGTACTGATTGTCAAAATTAATATTTACAATACTGGATGTATTTGTCAATTCTAACGTCTATAGTTTTTTGCTATCAAAAATTTAAGTTAAGAGTGCAGAAATTTAAAGGTCTCTGTGGTATGTTTACAATGTTTAAAAGGCAGTTTGACAGGTTCTTGGATAGGAAAGGCATATAAGGATATGGGCATGATGCAAGCAATTTGGATTAGTGTAGATAAGCATCCTGATTGGCATGGATGATGGCAACCAAATGAGTTTATTTCTGTGCTGTACAATTCTGTGATTCTATGTCGTTGGTGATGCTAATGTGGCCATTAATTTGTTTTCAAGAGAGAGTTAGGTTTAGCTCTTAGGGCTAACGGAATCAAGGGATATGGGGAAAAAGCAGGAATGGGGTGCTAATTTTGGATGATCAGCCATGATCATATTGAATGGCAGTGCTGGCTCGAAGGGCTGAATGACCAACTCCTGCACCTATTTTCTATGTTTCTATGATAATTAACCAAATAATGGATTCTATTGTAACAATTCTATGATTGCCCTAATGAATCAGATGTAACAGGACATAAAATTAAAATCACTACCAGACTAATGATGAGAGAATTTAACATTTATCTTTATGTGCACAGTAAATGCTTTGCAATAAAAGAAACAAAGATCCTTAAAGGAAAGGAAACCAACTATATGAAAAGAACAACAATTAAGTTAGATGGAATGGACACGAGAATAAAACAATGTAAATAGCTCATTATGTCCGTTGTCGCAGTCATGACAGTCACTCAAACCTTTAGTGCAACACAATGTAATCATAATGATAAGGTTGCAAATGCCTGCTAGCCAACAATGAATGGTTCCTGAGCATGTGCATTGAAGCTTGGAAATCCAAACGTCACTGCCAACGTTTGTCCGCTCCTCACTGCCCTTACTCATAGGCTTGGCACCAAAATGACTACCCTGGTATGAAGCTGACATTACTGTCCATTACCTTTCTTGAGAGAGTTAAGACTGGTACATTCAAGCATAAATGAATTGTTAACAGCCTAATAGGTATTAATCACTGCTGAGCAGCCATTTGGCCAAAAAACAAATATATTTTACAACTGCCTGCTTTCTCTGAGCCAGGCAAAAGAGTTATAGCTTTTTATATTCACCTTATTTGCTTAGCTTTTATATCCTTCCCCCTGATCTCATCTGTATTTCTGATCGGAATATGATATTAGAAATGTTAACCCTTGACCTCTGATAGTAAAACAATCTAATCTCCATTCTGCTTCTTCCCTGACCACTTTGTCCTGGGCCTCTGACACTATCCCAATGAAGTTGTCTGTACACTTGAGCTACAGCATCTCAACTTTTGAGCAAGCATCTTTTAGCTACAATTTATCCACATTGATGCTGAGTATATGCATTTATTTAATTGTAGATTTTCAATGTCATGATTTTACTTTTAGAATTTATCTTTCCTTTTCTGTTAGGCCCCTCTGTGTCCCAATGACAATATTTCCATCTGGTTAATTGAAGATCCTCACTATTTCCTATCTGTGTACAGTTGCCAAGATTCAAAATGTTTTTATGGAGCGGAAACTCTACCTCACTAATCTAATTGCGTTTTTTGAGGACATAAGTCAGAGACTTGATGGAGGCAGCACAGTAGAGGTGCTTTACATGGTTGAGGTGAGGGCACATGGGATCAGAGATGAGGGCACCATATCACCTTTAAACTCTCCCCCTCCCACCCTAAATAGTAAGATTAAACGAGACCTTACCAGTTTGAAGTTTGATCTGTATTTTACGAGGAGTTACGATGAGGGATTACGTGAAGAACCCGCTCAGCACGCATGCGCGGCATACTTCAAAGCAGCGGTGTGGAATCACAGATAGACACAGTTATTGAAATAAACATAGTAAAGAAAAGGAGACCTCAGTTATCAGTTTGACCCATATTATTGAGGGTGGGAGCGGAGGGCACGTAATCCCTCATCGTAACTCCTCATAAAATACAGATCAAACTTCAAACTGGTAAGTTCTCGTTTAATCTTACTATTTTACTTCGGAGTCACGTGAGTGACTACGTGAAGATTTTAAAGCTCTGTGATTTCAAACCGTGTAACAGTTCATACTTCACTCGCTGCCGAAGTAATTCGAGGGAGGAAGTATGTTATCGTAATCAACCATGAATCTGTTTGTAAAACAATAATGGTGTTATTAACAACAAGACCAAATACTCCCCCGGGCTTAAATTATATATTTTTTGCGGATTCTTTTTCTGGAAATGATACAGGTTCTGTCAGTGGTTTGTTATAAAAGTTTGGAACGTTGGACCTATTACAAGCATGAGGTGCAATGGTAATTTAAAAAATAAATAAATAAATAAATGGTATCAGGACCTGGCAATGGGAGGTAAAACAACAAAAACAGACTTGGTTGGTAGTCTTTCTGCGGAGTTTAATGTTATAATAGAGCGATTGTCCTTACTTTCTTTTTCTTTCTTTTCTAGGGTCTACTTTCTTACTTCACTTCCTTCTCTAACTTCTTTTCTAAGGGGCTTTCTTTTCCCAACACTCTCTTCCACTTCACGACTCTTGCGCACTTTCTTTACTTTCCTTACTTCTATCTTTTTCTTAAAGCTCAAAAAAAATGAAGCGGTACAAAAAATGTATTAATATATATGTGTTGTGTATTATTGTAATTTACCGTACTTCTAATAAAAATAATTTTAAAAAAATTTTTTAAAAAAGTTTGGAACGTATACTCCCTAGACCACCCTGCTGTAGCCAGGATGTGGTCCATAGGCTCGTCCATCCTCTTAGTTACTGACGTGGAAGCTGTCCTGGTGGAATTAGATTTATACACGTTAGTATTTACTCCAGCAACTCCCAGTACCTGCTTGAGCCACTAGAGATAGTTTAGCTCATCACCCGACCATGAGGTTTCTTGTGGCTGACCCATAAGGCTTTTTCCTCTCCCTCGGTATTCCTTATTGTGTCGATGTAGATCTCTAAGTGGGTCATGACACATAAAATGTGGTTCAGGTGGGTATGCCCGGAATTCCATGACTGGACCTGATGTTCCTGGTCTGTTCTGTTTGGCCAGCCCTTGAATGGGAAATGTGACACTATCTGGTGTTATAACCATGTTGTCCAATCGCAGTAGATGGGAGAACTGGCTCTTTGTATTGAGGTAAGGCCACCAGCATGTCCATCTTCAGGGTAGGCTGTTCCAGGGTGAGGGACCTGGCTGGTGATCATCCCCTAAGGTATGTCAGGATTTCACTGACATCCCAATTTGGGTGTACCTATTTCTGGGAAATGGATTGAATATACCTCTCCTGTATCTGATCACCAGTGAGTGGTACCCTTTGCCCTGTTGTCGTGGTGCCCAAGTTGAGTAGGCTGACAGAACATTTCCTTCATTGTGGTGAAGACCTGCCAGGAACTCCAGTACAGGTTTTTGTTGTAGTTGAATGTGTAGTTCCTGTTTTTGAACAGTTTCCCATTCCTTGATGTTCCTCAGGTATGTTCCCTAGTGGATATGCGACGGAATGCTGTCATCATGTTGATAGTGCTGCTGATCCAAGCACAGCAGTGGTCTTCCCAATTCTGCAATTCATTTAATGACCATGTCGAGGACCACTGGGAACCATGCCTGTGGACTTAGTCCACTGTAATTTGCGTAGTACCCGACTGATGAAGCCGTAGTACCTATTGAAGAGGTAGAAGGAAGGGAGAACATAGAGATTAGATTCCCCCCCACTCCTCAATACGCGGGAATGTATCCATCGCCGCTGCCTTGAGATTGGTTTCATGCGACGTAGGTTAGTACGTGGCGATTTAATTGAATATAAGGAAATCAATATCTGGTGTCCATATTGCTTAGTAATTTCAGCAAATATTTTTGGTTTAAATGTTTGTTTACAGCATTTAGCTCACCTGATAGGTAAGTTACTGATGGTCAAACATGTTTGACGACATACGGTTACCAATTGTTAATAAATTATCACCTAATATCGATGTTCTCCGCCCAAGTGGTTTGGTATATGCCACCACTGTGATGTTGTTAACTTATAAACGAACATGCAAAATGGTGCATTACTGAGCAAATGCTTCACTAGAAGCAAGTAATTTGATATATAACACGTTTAAGTCAATTTGCATTGGCACTAAGTATTACAAGCTCAGTAACACATCAGGACACGTAAGATGTTACTCAAAACAGGTGGAAGTGTACAACCATAATCCTTCCTATGCAGATAAATTCCATGATAACACTCCAGATTAGTCCATTTGCATATTACAGGTATGGAAATAGTTTGAACACTAGTATCTCAGCTCATAGGAAAGGTACAATGTTCAGTAGCTGGTAATGCTGCTACTATCCCAATGACTTTGCCACGTAGTTGATTGGTGGTTAAATGTTACCATAACTGATAGTCTTAATGAATACCAGATAGACAATGTTGTGGATGGTCAACGTAAATATCTGGATATATGACAGAGCCCGCTAAATAAGTTAGTAGCTAATGCAGCTAATAAAGCTATATCCAAGGATAGTCTGTCGTTAATATATAGACATGCCATGACGGAATGTTTCTTAAGTGTCAGGGCTGGTTTGATTCTGGAATAGCTTCGGCTTATATGCCAATTCAATACTCAAATCAAGTTTATTTGTCACATACACACGCGAGATGTGCAGTGAATGAAAATGGCAATGCTCATCATGGTTACCCCATCCAGGTAATTGTGGTATATCCGAAAACTTATATGAAAAGGTACTGAATAGTATGCATCTTCAAGGTCGATGTCTACCATAAAGTATCCTTGGATCCATGGTAGAAGTTACAAATCCCATAAGTGGGTATACCTGGTGAAATACTCAAGTGGTAAATCAATGATGGTGCGACATTCACCATCGTGGGAGGGTAGACCCCTTGGGGTGCTTGCTGAATTGGTGGCAAGATATTAATTCTATTCCCCTTGAATATATTTTTTGGTATATAACTACCAAGAGTGATAGCTTCCTAACCAGGCATGATTCACCCACCCCTTGTTAGTACAACCCTTCACCTTTATGTGATGGTAGGAACCATACTTATCTGTCTTCATTGTTGTTTTCTTCGGTTTCTGGTTCCTTGTTCTTGTAGGGACGATGTTTGTTGGGGGGTGGCGCATTTTCCATGGGGCCTGCTGTGGGCCCTGGCCTAAAAGGCTTACGGGATTGGCGTGCAGGCCCCGAGCTTTCACCAGTACCATGAGGTAGACGCCGCTGGTGGACGCGTAGAGGTACTGCTGTCTGGTTTAGTGTGGTGCTCATTCCAGACTCTGCCCTCTTGTGCTGAATAGTTTGAACACTTCGTCCAGTTTTTAGGACTGGTTTGGTAAGTGCCAGGTAGCAGGATCTGTGGTTGTGAGGTTGGCGTTCTCACAGTCCTGTTAATTTCATAGGTTGAGGGCAGGTTTGTGACTTCCCTTGAGAAGTTGAACAGTAGGGTCAGGTGTTTTGCCATACTACCCTGCCCTTCTGGAATGAGCAGGTGGACATGGATAGCCGACGTCAGGGTATCAAATGCAATTTTGAGATATTTGGGTTAAAATGCGCTGCTCAATGTATCCCCCAATAATGGCGGGCACTTTGAGTAAATGTAATTTAGGGGAGGCGTGATGAAACCAACATGGCTACCTGTCTTGGAGAGGTTTTTTGGAAAAGACAGGTAGTAGGCTGGCCATCAGTTAAGACTGAAAGCCATCTTGCTCGTGGTGAAACCACGTAGCGGCCACACCCAGCAGCTCTTCCTGATCCTGTACCTCAAAGCATACTCCCGATGTTGTTCAGCCAGTGCCCCTCTTCTTGACCAGCCCAGCTCTGGTCGCCAAAGCTGTCCTCGGATGAGGAGGAAGCAATGGCCAGTGTACGAGGCACTGTGGAGGGAGTGCCTGAACTCCCTCTGCGAAACTGCTCCTCACGAAGCAAGTCTCGCTGGAGCTTATGCTCCACGAGCCGCTCCAGGCGGCTCACGCGGCTGTCTCTGCTCTAAGCGGGCGTTGAGACGTCCCCGTCGGACGAATCGGATACCACCGGCCGGATGTCTTGACATCCAGTCCACTGCTCAGGCGCTAGCGGAACTGGGCTCGGCTCGGTGTCGGGGATGGCGGAGCGCCGGGTTAGCGGTCCTACCGCCCTCTGTCCCCCACTGATGAGACACCTGTCTGCTGGAGCCGAGCTGGGGACAGGCTTCTTGGAGAGTCTTGTTCTGTTCTTTTTTCTTGAGCAGTTGGAACAAAGCAAAACTCTCCTTTGCCAGGAAAAACCGACCTCAGAGTAGACTTATCTGATGGTCCGTTTTTAAACTGTAGCGGGAGCACCTGACTCCCGCTGTGCCTCTGGACTAGAAACCGGCGCAGCTCTGTCTGTGGACCGCAGCGTGTGCGGTCCTGGTGGCGTCTCTCCCCCTTCCGCGAACGGAACGCTCCTTCCCCGGAGTCCAACGGGAGCCGCTTGCGTCTGCTGCTTTGCTCCACCTTGAGCAACAAACAGACGCGAGTCGCTGGTTAAAACTGAAGGTAAGTACTTACCTAAAGCTTCCTCCTTCAGGCTTGTAGCGGGAGAGCCTGACTCCCGCCTGCCGCTGTTGCCTGCTTGAAACGTAATGCTGCGCATGCGTGCTGAGCGGGTTCTTCACGTAGTCACTCACGTAACTCCGAAGTAAAATCTATATCTTCCAGTACTTGACATTTCCACCTGGGAAACTAACTGTTTCTCTCAGTTCTACAAGGTTGCCCATCCATCACTTCAGATAAAACAATCCAAGTTGGTCCAAAGATAGACACAAAATGCTGAGCGCGTTAGAAAACTTCTCTGGAAAAAAATTGATAGATGGTGTTTTGGGTCAGGACCCTTCTTCAGACTGTTTAAGAAGGAACTGCAGATGCTGGAAAATCGAAGGTACACAAAAAAGCTGGAGAAACTCAGCGGGTGCAGCAGCATCTATGAAGCGAAGGAAATAAGCAACGTTTCGGGCCGAAACCCTTCTTCAGACTGATCGGGGGTGGGGGGGCGGGGACAAGAAAGGAAAAAGGAGGAGGAGCCCGAAGGCTGGGGGATGGGAGGAGACAGCAGGGGGACTGAGGAAGGGGAGGAGATAGCAAGGACTAACAAAATTGGGAGAATTCGATGTTCATGCCCCCAGGATGCAGACTCCCCAAGCGGAATATGAGGTGCTGTTCCTCCAATTTCCGGTGCTGCTCGCTGTGGCCATGGAGGAGACCCAGGACAGAGAGGTCGGAGACGGAGTGGGAGGGAGAGTTGAAGTGCTGAGCCACCGGGAGGTCAGCTTGGTTATTGCGGACCGAGCGGAGGTGTTCGGCGAAACGGTCGCCCAACCTCCGCTTGGTCTCACCGATATAGATCTGCTGACATCTAGAGCAGCGGATGCAATAGATGAGGTTGGAGGAGATGCAGGTAAACCTCTGTCGCACCTGGAACGACTGCTTGGGTCCTTGAACGGAGTCGAGGGGGGAGGTAAAGGGACAAGTGTTGCATCTCTTGCGGTTGCAAGGGAAAGTGCCCAGGGAGGGGGTGGTACGAGAGGGAAGGGAAGAATTGACAAGGGAGTTATGGAGGGAGCGGTCTTTGCGGAAGGCAGATATGGGGGGAGATGGGAAGATGTGGCGAGTGGTGGGGTCACGTTGGAGGTGGCGAAACTGACGGAGGATTACTTTTTGTATGTGACGGCTGGTGGGGTGAAAGGTGAGGACTAGGGAGACTCTGCCCTTGTTGCGAGTGGGGGGATGGGGAGAGAGAGCAGTGTTGCGGGGTATGGAAGAGACCCTGGTGCGAGCCTCATCTATGGTGGAGGAGGGGAACCCCCGTTCCCTGAATAATGAGGACATTTCAGATGTCCTGGTGTGGAACGCCTCATCCGTGGAGCAGATGCGGCGTAGACGGAGGAATTGGGAGTAGGGGATGGAGTCCTTACAGGAAGCAGGGTGGGAAGAAGTGTAGTCCAGATAGCCATGGGAGTCAGTGGGTTTATAGTGGATGTCGGTCAGAAGTCTATCACCTGCAATGGAGCTAGTGAGGTCAAGGAATGGTAGGGAAGTGTCGGAAATGGTCCAGGTGTATTTGAGTGCCGGATGGAAGTTAGTGGTGAAGTACTTCATCCACTTCACCACTACTCCCAATTCCCTACTACAAACACTCTCCTCACTTCTACCCTCCATCTTCCCTCTATTGCTCCCCTTGCTCCACTAAAAGCCAATTAACCAATTTCTTAGTTCACAACAATGTAACCCTCCCGGGAACACTATCCCTAACCAACATTCAATCAATCAGGGAACCTCCCTGCCTGAGAGCAGCTGTTGCTGGCACCAACTTGTTCTGTTTCTTTTCTTGCTTCCAGATTGCCTCCCCCCCTCCCCCACACCCCTTACAAACAATCAGTCCCAAACCGAAACGTCACCCATCCAATTTCTCCAGACATGCTGCCTGACTCGCTGAGTTACTCCAGCATTTTCTGTTTATCTTTGGTATAAACCAGCATCTGCAGTAATCCTACCTCTCCTTTTAACTAATACTATCGAGTCCAAGCAACATCATAGTGAACTTCTTTTGCACCCTCTCCAAAGCCTCCATGATTTTCCTGTAATGAGGTGACCAGAACAATATTCCAAAAGCTGCAACATGACTTCACAACCTTTTTACTCAATTCCCCCAAATGATAAAGTGTGCCATACAAATGTTATACAACCCTGTCAACTGGTCTGGTGGCTACAAGATCTAGTCAGAGACCACAAGACAACATTTCTCCAGCACTATAATCATCTTTATTCACTAATTATCGTGAATCTGTCAGAGAGGTGGGGGTAGGACAAAGCCTGGGGAGTAATAGGTGGATAGACACAAAATGCTGGAGTAACTGATTGGGACAGGCAGCATCTCGAGAGAGAAGAAATGGGTGACGTTTTGGGTCGAGACCTAAGCAATAGATGGATACAGATGAGGAGTGGGAAGGCAGATGGGTGGAGCAAGTTAGGGTGGAGGCAAAAAGGAGACAAATGGTGTCAGATACAGAGAAAATAGGATTGAAGTGTAAAGCCAGATGTAGGGATATACCCGTACCCTCACTCTTTTTCCAGTGCCCAGCCCCACCCCGGTGTGCATCCATTCTCCCACAATCCCGCCCCTCTTCCCCCACCCCCATTCACCCATATACCTCCCTCTGGATTTACACTTTGCCCCTCTTCTCTCCTTCCCTGGCACCCTTTACACCTTGATATTCCAGATCAGAAAATTCTCTCCATCCAATGCACACGGGGACATAAATAAATTAACTACTCTTTTCCACGGAGAATTTGATCAGTGAGCTTTGTTTCTCCCCTTATTTTTATTTCATAGCTGACAGAAATAACTGACTTTGTTCCTATTTGCAGATATTGGAGATTCAGAACTACTCAAAATTTGCCCGCAAAACGGCTGCTGAACCACTCATTAATCATAAAGGAAAATGATCTCAGATAATAGGTTATTAATTGATTTAACTATTTCTCATGCAGACTCAAAGTCTGAGCAGCACAGTGGCACAAGTAGAGCTACTGGCTCCTGATTTGGACAAAATGTGTAGGAAGGAACTGCAGGGGCTGGTTTACACCAAAGATAGACACAAAATGCTGGAATAACTCAGCTGGTCAGGCAGCATTTCTGGAGAAAAGGAATAGGTGACGTTTTGGGTCAAGACCCTTCATCAGACTGAGAGTCAGGGAGGGGAAACTAGTGGTATAGGAATGCACAGAACAAAGTAGAGCCTGCATCAATGACTCAGGAAAGGTGGAGCCCACAATGGTCCCTTGTTGGCTGGTGACAAGATCATAAGATCATGTGATAGGAGCAGAATTAGGCCATTCGGCCCTTCAAGTCTACTCCGCCATTCAATCATGACGGATGTATCTCTCCCTCTTAACCCCATTCCCATACCTTCTCCTCATAACCTCTGACACCCGTACTAATCAAGAATCTATCTCTCTGCCTTAAATATATCCATTGACTTTGCCTCCACAGCCTTCAGTGGTGAAGAATTCCACATTTTCCCCACCCTCTGACTAAAGAAATTCCTCCTCAGTCCAAGACACCCCCATTAGTGGAAATCCTCTCCACATCCACTTTATCCAAGCCTTTAACTGTTCTGTATGTTTCAGTGAGGTCCCCTCTCATTCTTCTAAACTCCAGTGAGTAAGGTGACAAGGTGATAAGGAAGGAATACAAATGGTGAAATTAGCAAGACGACTAATGTGGGGGAGGGATGGAGAGAGAAGGAATGCAAGGGTTACTTGAAGTTAGAGAAGTCAATATTCATGCCACTGGGTTTAAGCTGCCCATGCGAAATATGAGGTGCTTTTCCTCCAATTTGCGTACGGCCTCACTTTGACAGTGGAGGAGGCCCAGGGTAGAAAGGCCAGTGTGGGAATGGGAGGGGAAGTTAAAATGTTTGGCAACTGGAAGATCGCGCAGGCCAAGGCGGATTGAGCGAAGGTGTTCAGCAAAATGGTCGCATTTTGTGTCTGTCCTGATTTGGACAACCCAGTTTGATCATGATCTCGGGTGCTCTCTGTGTGGAGTTCGCAACTGTCTGGTGCTTTGTTATTTTCCCATGTCCCACAGATACTGCATTATTAGGTTGACTGGCTTCTATATATTCTCAGTAGAAACTCAGTGGCAGTGGGGTGATCGACACCACAGGTTGAGACTCTCATTCAGGATTGAGAGTGTAGAGGAGAGATAGCCAGTAGAAGGAGATGAGAGGGAAGGGTGAATCAGGAGCTTGCTGGCAGTCGGTGGAACGAGGTGAGGAGTGGGTTGATGGTCAAATAATACCAGGCTGGGAAGGGAGGGTTTGTTGGAAGGCAGCAGTAGGTGGTTGATAGGTAGAGATTGATGAGGAGAGAGAAATAAAAGGGCAGATGGAATAAGGTGGGGGTGGGGAAGGTGGAGGTAAAGGTGGCGGCTGGAAGGTGATAAATGGAGATACAAGAGGCTGGGGTGGAAGATTGCAACCTTCACGTAGTCCGCCCAGTTTCGACGAATGCAATCAACCTGGTGTGCACAATCAAGTAAGTTCAAATAGAACAAGTTGTCCTACAACTTTAGGCTGTGCACACCTTATGCAAGAAGAAGAAGAAGAGATACAAGAGGCTATAGATGCTGGAACATGATAACTGAGGAAGGTAATGTGGAAACAGATAAGGGGAAGGTGGATGGTGGGGAGATGGAACCATTTGATGGAGGGGGTGGATGACCCAGGACGTGAGGTGTGTGGTTAATCAGCAAATTGAGCCAGATGAGGAACAAGCTCCACGGTGGTCTCCTCACTCTCCTGCCTTCCTCCAGGCCCAGGCTTCCGACACTCCACTGGGACCACCCCACTCTTCCTCTGCCGCACCCTCCCCAGATCTCCTATCCCACCCCCAAACTGAACAACATGCTCAACCTTCCTCCCTCCCCTTTCTCCTCTGAACTTCCATACCCTTATGACGTTACCACCTCCCATTACTCTCTTCTGACCCCGTGGCCCGCTCAGTTCTCCATTCATTCCACACCAATTCCAACCTCGTCATCAAACCTGCAGACAAGGACAGTGCTGTTGTGGTCTAGCTTCTACCTTGCAGAGGCTAGATGGCAGCTCTCGGACACTTCCTCAAATCTCCCCTTGAACAGCAGGCCACCGACTCAGATAATCACAGATCTCATCACATCAGACAATCTCCCCTCCAGATCCTCAAAACTGTATCGCAAGCCCACCTTTATATATGTGTTTATATATTATATATATATATAGTATATATATATATATGTATATGTATATATATATATATATATATATGTGTGTGTGTATGTGTGACTATGTGTATATGCACTCTGAACTTCTTTTCTCTCTCTCGTTTATTATATTGTTTACAGTGTATTATGTTTACATATTCTGTTGTGCTGCTGCAAGTAAGAATTTCATTGTTCTATCTGGGACATATGAAAATAAAACACTCTTGACTCTATCTCTTATCAAAGATCAACAAACAAGGCCAATTGTTTCTGCCCATTTTTGCCCCTTGCACTTATTTCTTCCCACCTAGATTCTATTCCGTCTTTCCTTGTCTGGTCTCATACCAGCCATATCTGGGACTCCTCACATGCCCTACACCTTTCTGACAACTTTCAATTCCCTCACCATAGTAGCATCCTCACCATGGATGTTCAGTCTTTATACACCTTTAACCCTTCATCCTGTATAACCTTTAGCTTATACCCTGCATAACCCTTCAGTTAAAGGTTATACTTTAACCCCTCAGGGCCCTCAATTTCTTTCTGGAACAACAATCCAACCATCTACCCCCCATTAAGGCTCTCAACTGCCTGGCAGAACCTCTTACTCTGAACAACTTATTTTTTGTTTCCTCTCACTTTCCTCATATCAAGCCTATTGCCGTAGGGCCTTTTCATTGACTATGTGGAACAATCCTTGTTCCAAATCTACTCTGGCATCACTCCCCAATTCTGCCTCTGTTACATCAATGATTGTATTGGTGCTGCTACCCACCTCATGTGGATCTGTTTAATTGTATCAACTTTGCTACAGACATCCACCCTGCCCTCAACTTAATGTACACCATTTCTGCTACCTCTCTCCCTTTTCTGTATCTCGCTCTCCCTATCTCGTAAGATAGATTATACACTGACTTACTGTAAACCCCTTGACTCCTGCCACTACTTTGATTGTTCCCTTTCCCACCTAGACTCTTGTAAGAACACCAACTAATATTTTCTTATTCTCAACCCCCATCCCATCTGTTCTGAAGATGAGGTTTCCATTCCAGGACATCTGAACTGTTCCTTTTTTTTTAGTAAACTTAGCTTCCCTTCCACTCTGGTCTATAGAGCTCTCATTTGTGTTTCCTCCATTTCTTGGGCATCTGCTCTCACCCCACTTCCCCCAAGGCAGAACATGGATAGAATTCCTCAGTCCTTACCTTTCATCCTACCTGCCTCTGAATCTGCCATATCAACCTTCATCATTTGCTCCAGCTGCAATTAGATCCCACCTCCTGCCACATCCTCTACTCCCACCGCTTCCTGCTTTCCGCGGGGATCACTCTCTTTATGACTCCTTTGTTCACTCATCTCAACCCATCCCCTTCACCTAATACTGCCCTTGTTCTGTCCTGGACATCCTCTTCTCCAGCTTACTTTCTTGCTCCCCTGCAATCAATCTGAAGAAGGGTCCTGATCCAAAACATCACCTATCCATGTTCTCAAGAGATGCTGCCTGATCCACTGAGTTACTTCAGCATTGTGTGTCTTTCTTTGGTTAGTCTGTTTCCTTGCTGTTTGACTCAGACTGTGAAAATAAATCCTTCCTCTCGGTATCCTATACACCACAAAGCAAGCATAATGGAACAATAGTTTATGCATCCACAAGTTCTGGAAGATAATTGAACCAAAGGATTTTTGGTAGGAGGTATACCTGGTGCAAAATGCCAAGGAACGGAATGAGGATGTATTAATTTTCTCACTCCACAGCTTCTGGATATATGAAATTCAGACAATAAATGTTTTCAAAGATTGTTGTTAACTGGCAAAGTGAGAGGTTGAAAGAGATCTGCAGGCAATCTTTTGAACTTTACACATTCAAGATCAGTCTCACTGCATGCCCCTCTGCAGAACCACAGGACTTGCCCTTCTCCCCTCAATCCCAACTGCATATTGCTCAGAATCATATGTACCCTGGCCCTGATCTTCCACCCATTAAAAATAATGAATGAAAAACTGTTGGAAGCACGTTAGCTATTACCTGAAGCACGCAGCTAGCAGGCGGAGGTTCCTGAGAAATTACCCTCACCACATCAAGCCTTTGCAGAGCAGCAATCAACAAAGCAAACAGAACACTGGATTACATTACCGAGTCAGCTCAGTGTGGCACTGATTATGCAGTCTTCTTGCAGTGAAGGAAGGACAGCTGCACTTTGCATGCATGACATGCTGGGAGCTTAGTGAGCTGAACTCTCTTGAGTTTGCAAGGTTATGTCATTTAGATGATCAGAATGTGCTTTCTGCACACAGGCAGGATATCTATCACACAGAGTGGAGCAAACAATGACATTCAAAGAAGCCTTCAAGGGCTTTCGGGAACATTTAACTGACCCACTTTATTCCTTCCATGCCAGGGAGGTCGAATATAGTCCTTGAATATTTGTCAAGTTTTCCAGAATATGAATGGCAAGAACAAAATAGCAGATAAAAAGCAAGGTAAAGCAAACGATATGCAAAGCCATGAAACATAACACGTGAACAAGAGACACAGAACTTTGATGCTCTGCTTGCTAACTGGTAAAGTAAAATATACTGCTAACCGTAGCGGGCGTAAGTTCCAAATGCTCTGTTTAACACTTTGGCATTTTCCTTACAAAATAACATTTCATATTTATTTCCCATATTTCTTCATGATATTCAGCCCATCGAGTTTACAGTAGCTCATAAACCAATCTATTTTACCTGTAGCGTATCCACACAACACTATATCACTCATTTATACAGTTGGGCAATTTACAGTAGATAATTAATTAGGTTGCAGGAGTTATAAGGCAGCAGCTCAACTATTAACACCACTGTGGACAGACACAGACAGACAGACAGACAGACGGACAGACAGACAGACAGACAGACAGACAGACAGACACACACACAGACACACACACACACAGACAGACAGACACACAGACAGACACACACACACACACACAGACACAGACACAGACACAGACACAGACACAGACACACACACACACACACACACACACACACAGACAGAGACACACACACACACACACACACACACACACACACACACACACACACACACACACACACACACACACACACACACACACACACACACACACAGAGTCTACCTGCCGACCTAGACCCACTGCAGTTCGCCTACAGAGCCAACCGATCCACAGAGGATGCAGTCTCAACAACACTGAACCTCGTACTGTCACACCTTGATCGGAAAAATACTTATGCCAGGATCCTCTTCATAGACTTCAGCTCTGCGTTTAACACAATCATTCCGCAGCAGCTGGTGGAGAAGTTGGAGCTATTGGGGGTTGATGCTGGCACATGTAACTGGGTCCTGAACTTTCTATCACAATGGCAGCAGACAGTCAGGGTGGGCAGTAGGACATCAAAAACCATAGCCGTGAGCACTGGCTCGCCCCAAGGCTGTGTCCTAAGCCCCCTGCTGTTTAGTCTGCTTACACACGACTGTACTGCTAGACTCAATAACAACTTCATCAACAAGTTCGCTGATGACACAACAGTGGTGGGTCTCATCAGTGACAATGATGAGTCGGCGTACAGGATGGAGGTGGAGCTGCTCACAGGATGGTGCAAATCCCACAACCTCATTCTCAACGTGGGAAAAACTAAGGAGATGGTGGTTGACTTCAGGAGGGCGGGAAAACAACACCATACACCTCTGCACATCGATGGAGCTGATGTGGAAAGGGTCAGCAGCGTGAAGTTCCTAGGACTCCACCTGTCAGATGACCTGATGTCCACAACCAACACCACAGCACTGGTCAAGAGAGCCCAGCAGCGACTATACCCTCTCCGAAGACTACGTAAAGCAGGCCTCCCCACTACACATCTACGAACTTTTTATAGGGGGACAATCGAGAACACATTAACCAACGGCATCACTTCCTGGTTCGGGAGCTGCAAGGCGTACAAACGGCACCAACTTGACAGGATTGTGAAGACCGCCAGCAGGATTATTGGTGCTCCACTCCTTTTCTTGCTGGACACATACAGGAAGAGATGTATCAACAGAGCCATCTCCATCATCAAAGACCCCTACCACCCATCGCATCACATATTCTCCATCCTGCCATCTGGGAAGAGGCACAGGAGCATTAGCTGCAAAACCAGCAGGATGCTCCTCAGCTTCTTCCCGCAGGCTATAAGACTGTTAAACGGACTTTGCCCCCTGCCAAAGTATCGTGCACCAACCACCAACCTGGACAGAGCCACTGTCGTGCCGCTGCCGATCGGAACGCCTGTTGATGTTTAGTTGAGAGTAGTGTTAAACTTGTTCATGATATATGTATTTTTATTTCTATTTATTTTTTACTGCACACTGAATGGACACTGGTTTGAGTAACGTTTTTTTGTTTCCTCTGGGTATGTGAGTACTCAGGAAAATTACAATAAAGATATACAACACACACACACACACACACACACACACACACACACACACACACACACACACACACACACACACACACACACACACACACACACACACACACACACACACACACACACTCACACACTCACACACTCTCACACACACACACACACACACACACACACACACACACACACACACACACACCTTTTGCTTTGCATCTTTTGTGTACCAATACACACTTGAAAAGCTGCTCACAGTTGAAAAAAACAAAAACAAAGAGTGATGAAGATACACGGCAGGTCAGGCAGAATCTATGTTTACTTCAGATTTCCAGTATCTTTGGTTATAATTGGTTACAAATGCAAGCCTTCACTCATTAGCCATTCCCAAAAGATGTGCATTGTAGTGCAGTCCTGGACACACAGTATTAATCCTCATGTACCAAGATGTGGCGTTGACAGCAATCAAATGAATAAATGCTTTATACTTTGAGTTTTTTGGAAAATGACATATCCATTCATCTACTGTCCAAATGATTTTATGCATAAAATGCCTTTGTTTATCTGACTAATTCATAGCCATATAGTCATACAGTAATGAAACAGACCCTTTTGTTTAACTCGTTCATGCCCACCAAGACCTGCATTTGGTGCACATCTCTCAGAGCCTTCCCTATATATGTACCTGCCAGGTGATTGAGGGGAGACCTTGTAGAGCTTTATAAAATCATGAGGAGCAATATTAAGGTGAATGGTCACAGTGGTTTTGGCCAAGGTAGGAGAGTCAAAAATAAGAGGGCATTGATTTAAGGTGAGAAGGGAAAGATTTAAAAGGGATTTGAGGGTCCCTTTACTAACTATTTTTTTAGGATAAATTTCTTGCTGAGGTTAAATCTATGAATTAGAGAACCTCTGTAAAAGTCCACTCCTATAACCCTCTTCACTATCCACTACATCTGATGGTTCTGGTGACATCTGAACAACAACGTCATCCATATTTTTAAGATGGATGACAAACAACAGAGGAACAGCACCAATCCCTGTGGCACACGATTGGTCACAAGGCTACAATATGAAGAACCAATCCTCATTATCACGCTCTGATTCCTACCACCGTCAATTTTCAATCCAATTGGTTAACTCACTCTCGTTCACCATGTGATCTAATCTTCTGGACTAGCATATCTTATCAAAGACCTTTCAAATGTCCAGTTAGACAATGTCGACTGTACTTCAAGATTAATACGGTTGGTTATTTTAAGCAAACGCATCATGCATTATACTGGAAGAGGAACATGAACATGGATCAGGCACTAGTTTGTGTGTGATCAGATCCTGGTTAGAGTCATAGTTTTATACAGCATGGAAACAGGCCCTTTGACCTCACTCATCCAAGCCAAACATTTGAGTTGATTCCATTTGCCTACATTTGGTTTATATCCCTCTGAATGTTTCCTATTCACAAAACTGCCCAAATATATTTTAGACATTGTAATTGCACACGCCTCCATAATTTCATCTGGCAATTTATTCCATATACCTGGTGAAAATTCTGCTCCTCAGGTGCTCTTTAAATCGTTTCCCTCTCATCTTTAATCTACACATAGTTTTAGACACCCAACCCTGGGGAAAAGGCTGTGATCATCCACTTTATCTATGCCCATCATGATTTTATAGACATCTACAATGTTGCCCCTCAGCCACTTTCGATCCAGGGAAAACAGTCCCAGTTTGGGCCTGGCCATTTCTGGAACAAAGTTATCCACCCTTAATATTAAATTAGTTCTCTCTCTGCAAACACCGTCTGGTCTGTAAAGCATTGCTCCTGTTGATTTCATATTTCATATATCAGCAACATCTCTGAGCGTGCAGAGTTTGTGCACAACCTTGTGCTCATTGACCGTCTCTCTGAACAGCCACATTAATCTATTAAACAAACAATTCTGAACCATTTGGATGATATCAATGATCTTGGCCTCACCCAAACGGACTTATCTATCATTTCATCTATACATTATTATATATTTCATCTATCATTCCCTTCTCTTTACCTCCACAACTTATACCTAACTTGTTTTCTCACATTCCCACATCTAATGCGGGGTCACCAAAACCTTGAATGTTTACTCTGTTGGCCATGGTGGTGCAGTGGTAGAGTTGCTGGCTTACAGCACTTGCAGCACCAGAGACCCCGGTTCGATCCTGATTACAGGTGCTGTCTGAATGGAGTTTGTACGTTCTCCCCGTGACCGCGTGGGTTTACTCCAAGATCTTCGGTTTCCTCCCACACTCCAAAGACGTACAGGCATGTAGGTTAATTGGTTTGGTATAAGTGTAAATTGTCCACAGTGTGTGTAGGATAGTGCTAATGTGCGGGGATCGCTGGTCGGTGCGCACTCGGTGGGCCAAAGGGCCTGTTTCAGCTGTATCTCTAAATGAATGAATGAACAAATTAATTAATTTATTAATTGATTAATAAGTTTATGAATCAGACCAGAGGTGGGGGTCTGTGCATTTATGTAAATAAAGCATGGTGCACGGACTCCACCATCATCGAGAGTCACTGCTCAGCTAACCTTGAGTTCCTCTTGGTTAGATGCAGACCGTTCTATCTGCCCAGAGAGTTTACCTCCACTGTTGTGACTGCAGCCTATATCCCTCCTGATGCTAATGCCAAGCTTGCAATGAAAAAGCTGCATACTGCCATTAGCAAACAACAGACTCACAACCCCGAGGCAGCCTTCATTGTTGCGGGTGACTTCAATCACACCAACCTGAAGACTATACTCCCCAAATTCCACCAACATGTCTCCTTCGCCACTAGAGTAGACAAGACACTGGACAAAGTCTACACTAACATGGCTGAAGCTTACAAAGCCGTCCCCATCCCCCACCTTGGTCAGTCTGATCACCGCTCATTGTTCCTGCTCCCTAAATACTCCCCACTCATCAGACGGGTTAAACCCACTGTGAGGACAGTTAAAGTCTGGTCAGAGGAAGCAGACTCCACACTTCAGCAGTGTTTTGGAAACACTGACTGGAAGGCGTTTGCAGCCCAGGCCACCCTTGACTCCCACACGGACATTGATTCCTACACATCCTCTGTTCTGGACTTTATAAACTCCACCATCAATAGTGTCACCTCCCTCAAACGGGTGACCATATTCCCGAATCAGAAGCCATGGATGAACAGCGAGGTCAGGCTACTGCTGAAAGCACGGGACACCGCTTTCAGGTCAGGCGATGCTCGAGCCTACAGTTCATCCAGGGCTAACCTGAAGAGGGCATCAAGAAGGCCAAGCACTGCCATAAGCTCAGGATTGAGGAGCTCTTCAACAACAACTCCGACCCCCGACGCATGTGGCAAGGCATCCAGGCCATCACGGACTATAGACCCACCAACACCACCCCCACATCCAGCGACGCCTCCTTCCTTGAGGAGCTTAACCACTTCTATGGCCGCTTCAACAGGGACAATCTAGAGACAGCCATCAAGGCTGTGCTCCCTGCTGATCACCAACCCCTCACACTCACCCACTACGACGTATACGTGGCACTGAGTAGGACTAATGCACGTAAGGCTGCTGGCCCTGACGGCATCCCCGGGCGCGTCATCAGGGCCTGTGCTGCGCAGCTGGCAGACGTCTGGACTGACATCTTCAACCTGTCACTTGCCCAAACAGTTGTCCCCACGTGCCTTAAAACCACCTCCATCATGCCGGTGCCAAAACACTCCACTGCGGCAAGCCTCAACGACTTCCGCCCAGTTGCACTTACTCCCATCATCACCAAGTGCTTCGAGAGGCTGGTCCTGGCACACCTCAAAGGCTGCCTACCCCCCACATTGGATCCCTATCAGTTTGCCTACCGCAACAACAGGAGTACGGAGGATGCCATCTCAACGGCACTTCGCTCCGCCCTCTCCCACCTCGACAACAGAGACACCTACGTAAGAATGCTGTTCATCGATTACAGCTCAGCATTCAACACCATTATACCCTCTAAACTGATCACCAAACTCGGAAACCTGGGCATCGACCCCTCCCTCTGCAACTGGATACTGGACTTTCTAACCACCAGACCCCAGTCTGTTAGGTTAGACAAGCATACCTCTTCAACCCTCACCCTGAACACCGGCGTTCCACAGGGCTGTGTGCTGAGACCCCTCCTCTACTCCCTCTTCACCTACGACTGCACACCTGTACATGGTACTAACACCATCATCAAGTATGCAGATGATACAATGGTGATTGGCCTCATCAGCAACAACGATGAGTCGGCCTATAGGGAGGAGGTCCAGCTCCTAGCAGCATGATGCGCTGACAACAACCTGGCCCTTAACTCCAAGAAGACCAAGGAGCTCATTGTAGACTTCAGGAAGTCTAGGGGTGGCACGCACACCCCCATCCACATCAACGGGACGGAGGTGGAACGTGTTTCCAGCTTCAGGTTCCTGGGGGTCAACATCTCCGATGACCTCTCTTGGACCCACAATACCTCAACTCTGGTCAAGAAGGCTCACCAGCGTCTCTTCTTCCTGAGGAGACTGAAGAAGGTCCATCTGTCTCCTCAGATCCTGGTGAACTTCTACCGCTGCACCATCGAGAGCATCCTTACCAACTGTATCACAGTATGGTATGGCAACTGCTCTGTCTCCGACCGGAAAGCACTGCAGAGGGTGGTGAAAATTGCCCAACGCATCACCGGTTCCTCGCTCCCCTCCATTGAGTCTGTCCAAAGCAAGCGTTGTCTGCGAAGGGCGCTCAGCATCGCCAAGGACTGCTCTCACCCCAACCATGGACTGTTTACCCTCCTACCATCCGGAAGGCGCTACAGGTCTCTCCGTTGCCGGACCAGCAGGTCCAGGAACAGCTTCTTCCCTGCGGCTGTCACACTACTCAACAATGTACCTCGGTGACTGCCAATCACCCCCCCCCCCCCCCGGACACTCCTCCCACAGGAAAAACACTATGTCTGTATGCATGTAAATAGATTTATTTATTGAAATCATATTCTATGTCGCTCTTCCAGGGAGATGCTAACTGCATTTTGTTGTCTCTGTACTGTACACTGACAATGACAATTAAAGTTGAATCTGAATCTGAATGAATGAATAAGTTTATTGGCCAAGTATATTCACATACAATGAATTTGCCTTGGTGCTCCGCCCACAAGTGACAACATGGCATACAGTGACAGTTAGGAATGACACATAAAACATTCCTAATATAAAACATTAATAAATAAACATTATCGATTAAACATGTAAAATACCAGAGCAAACTAAAACATCTTCTCACAGATGCTGCACGATTTGCTGAGATTTTGCATTTGAAACTCCTATGGGGTTCAGGCACTAACTTCTGTCTAATGACAGTAGCCAACAATAACACTATTAGGGACTACAGCCACATTCAGTACTAGTCTTCTTTTGATACGGAAATTGAACCAACAGCTCTCACAGACTAAACTTACACAAGATACCAATGCACCAGCTGTTATTTTACCATAATAATCCACCTAATGGGCCTGTCCCACAGGCGATTTTTCAGGCGACTGTCAAGTTGCCGGCAGTCGCCTGAAAAACCGGCAACTGGAACAGCAACTATCATAGAAACATAGAAACATAGAAATTAGGTGCAGGAGTAGGCCATTCGGCCCTTCGAGCCTGCACCGCCATTCAATATGATCATGGCTGATCATCCAACTCAGTATCCTGTACCTGCCTTCTCTCCATACCCCCTGATCCATTTAGCCACAAGGGCCACATCTAACTCACTCTTAAATATAGCCAATGAACTGGCCTCAACTACCTTCTGTGGCAGAGAATTCCAGAGATTCACCACTCTCTGTGTGAAAAATGCTTTTCTCATCTCAGTCCTAAAAGATTCCCCCCTTATCCTTAAACTGCGACCCCTTGTTCTGGACTTCCCCAACATCGGGAACAATCTTCCTGCATCTAGCCAGTCCAACCCCTTAAGAATTTTGTACGTTTCTATAAGATCCCCCCTCAATCTTCTAAATTCTAGCGAGTACAAGCCGAGTCTATCCAGTCTTTCTTCATATGAAAGTCCTGACATCCCAGGAATCAGTCTGGTGAACCTTCTCTGTACTCCCTCTATGGCAAGAATGTATTTTCTCAGATTAGGAGACCAAAACTGTACGCAATACTCCAGGTGTGGTCTCACCAGAGTGGAACACACACACACACAAACACACAAACACATCGCTTCCTTCGCCAGCCCGTTATGCAGGCGGGGGACAAGGCAAGCGGGGGGAGCACTGTCTGAGTGAAATTCATATGGTGCAAAGCCAATGTGATACAGACACACACCGCGATGAACAGGAAGATCGGCGCAGTAATTAAGATGCTAAAAAGCACAGTATATGGTAAGTCCTTTAAAAGAGGGGGGTAAAGGGGGGAGAAGGGGGAGAGAGGGGGGAAAAGGAGAGGGAGACAGCTTTCAAGAAGCCAGAGATACACGGCTGTGAAGCTCGTAAGACATTAACATTACCGGTCGCTTATCCTTTGTTCTGAAAACTACTTACGTTTTTTTTCCCAATGAGCCAATGAAATTCACTGGTCAGCACCGGCTACAACCTACGAGAACCTACAAGAACCTTCAACCTCCTGGCAACCCACTAGGACCTCCTGGCAATGCTCTTACGGCACGAGGATTCTCGCTACTCTCCATGGCAGCTTCATTCTAGTCGCCACTAATTTTTCCTTATTTGCGGTGACCATAATGAGGCCGCGACTAGTTCCCAGAATGCGGGAACTCCTCACGACCATGAAGGCGACTCCCTAGCAACCACCCGTGAACATGTGGCGACTGCATAGTCTCTAAAAAGTCGCCTAAATGGGACAGGCCCATAAAGGTTCTTGCAGAATGGAATATTGAGGGGAAAATGGTAAACAAATGTCAACATGCTCAGATTGATGATAGTCAATGTGGTTCCTATAAGAATGAACAGTTGAATTCTTCCTTTTTCATGATTGTGTTTAAATTTGTTTGAATATATTTGCTCTCATCTTGATTTAAGAGGAATTTTCAATCTTCAACTTGATTTTAGGAAGCTAGAGTAGTCTAGGAACTTTTCTGTTAAGTTTCAAAGCTGACTACATAATATCAAACCTAACACTTTGTGCATCAATAATAATTAAACTGGCTAATTAAATAACTGAAAATAATTTGCGCATGATAGATATTAAGTGAAATATACAGCCTTTAATACACTAATATGTGTGTTCATTCTTGATCAGTTTGTTAGGCTCGGTAGTCGACTAATGGCATAAAAGGAAATGATGAATTGTGCACTCAATAGGGCTCATTAAAACCTAGCAGGTGTTAGGGCTGTGGTGAACTTATTGCACATTAATGATTACATTATATTGGGGTAATGTACAGATTGATCAGAAGAATAAAACTGCGGATTCTCAAACCGCAGTTAGTCTCTTGTCTTTAGTTTCCTAGAAACAGCTTTGGTAGACAAAGACTATTATATTTCCCTGTTTTCAGTGATGACCAATGATTAAATTAGTTCTTGACAGTCTCTTTGACATTCTTTTTTTTGATCATGTGTTTAAAATAACACCCTGACCTGACCTGACCTGCTAGAAAGGTCCTTACCTGAAACGTCACCCATTCCTTTTCTCCAGACCCATGCCTGACCCGCTGAGTTACTCCAGAGTATTGTGTCTGACCTCTGCTTAAATCAAAGACAGCCAAGTGAGCATTTACCAAAGTATTCTTGAAAATGTCCACATAGTTATCATAGCTCATCTTATCTCTCTACCTTTAGATCTGTGGTTTCAATATGAAATCTGAAAGGGCAATCGTTGAGTATTGTGCATTTTGGACATCCATTTTCTGCCCTATGATTTTGCAGCCTGCTCTGCTTTTTATCTGATTGGATGTGCTGATAATTTGTTGACTTCCTCTGGACAGAAACCCTCTCCAAAGCAAGCTTTTTTTAATATAAAAGAGACCCTCCTCACATCCACAGCTATTTCCATCTCTGGGGCCTTGCAGCCAATGATTACCCCTTCTCTGGCTTTTCAAAGTTGCTTACCTTTTCTTCAATGTATCGCAGATGCATCTCCTCATCAGCCTTTAAAACAGGAAGTCATCTTTCTCCATGTTGGGTGCAGCCATTCCACTCACTCTTCCAGGCATCTCACTCTTTTAACAGCATATATAGCTTTGATACAAAATGAACTCTCACACTTAATTCCTTGAACAATTATTTTCTTAAAGAATAACATTAATGTAAACAATTACCTTCAAATAATTATTTGATTTGAATATAATCTCAGTCATGGAAGCTAGGATGTCATTGATTTGTTGTAACAGCAACTATGCAAAATTGGGCAATAATCTTTCCCTCGCAATTTATTTTACAATGCACTTTACCAGCTTCATAAACCAAATCGTTTATACTTTAAATCTATTTTATGGAAGCAAAATAAAATTCCCCTTGGCTGTGCGATTTATTGTTCACCCTCTTGCACGCTATTACAGCTGTTCCTACATTATTCATGCAAGAAGGCTAGAATATGCATGGTTGAATAAAAAATATTTCTGAAACTCTCACAACTATCCATTTCACTGGCAAAACAAGGTCCAGCAGGAACGTTAAATAAAAATACAGATCGGTTACATGGACCACTCACACTGAATAGTGGGTGAAGCTCATTATGATTTCATTCACTTCATTGCCACAACGTTAGGAAAAAAAGTGGAGACATTTAGTTTTGAAGCTTAAGCTACCTTTGCACCCCCACCTAAGTTCTACCTCAGAAGCTCATAGCACGTTTGAATGCTCTTTTGGAATATTGCGGGCAGACGACTACCATATTGTTGACCATTGCTGGGCTATCTCTGGGAAACCTGGTCTTCCTGGTACAGCACTGGATTGAGGCAGTTGCCAGGTAAATCAATAGCTTAATTCATCAACCCTTCACCAGAAAGCCCAAGTGGTGCACAATCCTGGCCTGCCACACCCCCAGTCTCCTTTCCATATCCTATTCTGCAGTCGCCTGTGTCCCGGGCCCAAATCTCATGACTTGCTGCTCCCAAACACTACTACATACTCCTACCAGGGAGTGCTGCCTGATTCATCTCTACCCCACTGTGGACATTGGACTTTGTCTAAAGTCCAAAGAGTGGTCTGGAATGAGCGCAGAGGTGATTTATGAAGATGTTGCCAAGCCTCAAAAATCTGAGCTATAGGGATAGAAGAGAAAGTTAGGATTTTATTCTTTGGAGTGCAGGAGGCCAAGGGATGATCTTATAGAGATGTCTAAAAATATGAGGGAAATAGATAGGATGAAGGCACGGAATCTTTTAACCAGGGTAGAGGAATCAATAACCAGAGGACATAGATTTAAGGTGAGAGGGGAAATATTTAATGGGAACCTGATGGGCAACTTTTTCACAGAGGGGTACTTGAGGAAGGTACTATAACATTTAAAACACACTTAGACACGCACATGAAAACGATATGTTTAGAGCAATTGTGGATGAAATACGGGCGTAATGGGACTAACTTAGATGGGGCACCCTGATCGATATGAACGAGTCGAGCCGAAGGATCTGTTTCTGTGCTGTATGGCTCAATGACTCTATGAACTGATGCACCACGATGCTGAGAACTATATTCTGCACTCTGTATCTTCCCCTTCGCTCTATGTATTGTAATTGATTTTGACGATTATATTTATGTATAGTATATCTGATCTGTTTAAATAGCATGCAAAACAAAGCTTTTCACTGTACCTCTGTACATGTGACAATAATAAACCTAACCCTAACATCCCATCCATGCCTCCTCAACTTCCCTTCATCAGTTCCTGGTTTCGTCCACTTCCTCCATACAGTGCCTTCAGATTACTCGTTACTTTTGCTTACCAAAGCAAATAAGAGAGATAGCATTACAATAAAATATCCTTCATTGAAGTAGTCAACTCTCAGATCACAGCTGTGGCTGATATAACGCATTGAAGACAAACCATACGGTGCACACATTTCTTAAAAGTAGATCCATAGGATGTAAGGCACGGTGGCGCAGCGGTAGATTTGCTGCCTTCCAGCGCCTGAGACCTGGGTTCAATCCTGACTATGGGTGCTATCTGTATGGAGTTTTACGTTCTCTCCATGACCTGCGTGGTTTTCTCCAGGATCTTCGATTTCTTCCCACACTTGAAGGACACACAAGTTTGTAGGTTAATTAGCTTGGTATAATTATAAATTGTCCCTAGTGTGTGTAGGATAGTGTAAATGTATGGGGATTGTTGGTCAGGCGGACTTGGTGGGCCAAGGGATCTGCTCCCATGTTGTATCTCTAAACATTACTAAAAAAAAATGTACTGCACTGCTTCCTCTTTAAGATTCATACAAACTATCCACATACATTAAATTATGCAGTTAACTATTTACCTGCATAAAATTATGGAATTAACTACTTCAGATATGTATACATGCTGTATTACATTTAACCTGACATAAAGTTGGTTAGACATTTTCACTACAAATTATTTATTTAGATCTATCATCAGCTTATGACACCGTGTGGAGACATGGTCTGTTGCTGAAAGCTTCCAGAATCTTGAAGTGCCAAACCACCATGCGTGCCCTCTCATCCATCCTCAGTAACCATAGATTTATGGTTTCGGTTGGGAACCAGACCAGCTCTGTCAGGACCCTGAATGATGGTTCCCCCCCAGGGCTCTGTCCTAGCTCCCCTACTCTTCAACATTTATGTGAGTGGCATGCCAACTACCTTGTCCAGGAAGTTTGCATATGCAGATGACCTTGCCCTTGCCTACCAGGGAGCTGCCCTTGAGGATATCAGCAGAGTGCTAACCCAATACTTGAAGGGGATGGAGGAGTACTTCACCTTCTGGCGACTTTGCCCCAACCCATCTAAGACAACTGTCACTGCCTTTCACCTCAGCAATCGGCTCGCCAATGCAAAGCTCCGATGTGCTTTTGTGATAAGCTGGTGAAGAATGAAGAATTCCCCAAGTACCTCGGAGACACCCTGAATTGCACCCTCGCCTATCGTGAACACCTGAAGAGGGTGGCTGATAAACTGAAAGCAACGGTCAACATCATGAGGAAACTTGCAGGCAACAGCTGGGGATCCTATGCACACACCCTCCGTACCGCAAATTTAGCCCTAGTCTACTCAACAGCTGAGTTTTGCTCAACAGCTTGGGCTAATAGCTGCCACACTAAACGAGTTGACACTGTCCTTAACTCTGCAATGCGGGTCATCACAGGGATGCTTAAGTCAACACCTTTGCAGTTATTAAAGTTCATTTCTTAAAACAGACAATTCACAATAAATTATGTAAAACCAACACAAGCTTTACAGATCATTGAGCCGGCGAGAGTGCTGGGGATACAAAGTCAAGTATACAGCCAATACTTGGCTCTCCCTGGGCTAACACTCTAATGAATAAAGACATACAGCTTATTTTATAGCGTTTTGGAAACGTAGTCACATGTTCACACAGAATGGCAGCAATAATGTTTAATACAAATTAATCACAGCTCTACCCATTCAAAGTATTCTTGTCACTGATACAATAGTCTTGCCATCCTGTGCTTCTATCAATCATAAAACTGTGGATCACAAACATTCGAAAGCAGGAAGTTAGTCAAGATACACAACCTTTACAATTCTGTCTTAACAATATAATCTTTGATTGTCAGCTACCCACAGAAGTTCCTGTTAGCAGAGAATACCAAGTTCTCAGGAAGCTCATCCTCTCCCAAGGCTTATGTTTGCAGAAGCCTGAACCTTCTCAGGAAGTACATTGCTCTCACCATTGTGGATGGTGTTCTACTTGGCATATAACAGGAACCTGCTTGAATGGCAGTTTGAAAGCTGGCCTCCAATTTCCTGATTCACACATTTCTGCAAACTTCAACTTATTTCAGCACCCAGAAAAAGGTGGGTTATACTCAGGCTATACTCAAGCTAATATTTTACTTAATCCATTCTAATTATAAAATATTTCATTATTAACTAGGATATTATCACATTGGCTCCCTGTCCTCTCTCATATCACCCCTCCCAGCATACGCAGATGGGAGAGGATGTTGAAAGATTGGTGTACCATTGAGGCTAACCTTGACCTTTCCATCCATGCTGACTTGAACAATCTGCCCAACATGCGCCTGAAGTCCCACAAAACCTTCTGGTCTTCAGTTAAATCCCTGGAAGACTTTGACTCCAAGACTAAGTGGCGTAGAGCCTGGAAAGTTGCCAACAGTAAGAACGGAGAGGTCACCACAGACCTCACAGTGAAACCACCGGGATTTGACCTCCATCGCAAGCAATGGCTAACCCTGAACAGAATCTGCACCCTCCATACAAGAACAGCCCATCACCTGCTTAAGTGGGGAATGACAGACAGCCCTGCTCGTGACTGTGTACATCCCCCACATTGTGAATGACTGCTCACTGAGGCTTTTCACTGGTAGCATCAAAGCCATCCACCCAGTAACTGATGCTGTCCTGGCCTGGATGTTTACCCTTGACCTACAACTTTCGGCTGTGCATGCCATACACAAGAAGACGAAGACTCCAAATACTACACTAAGAGTTATACAGATCACCACTAAAATATCCAATCCAGAGAATGATAATTCCCAGGGATAACTTCCCTAAATAGGCTTAAAAATGGTTCATCTCAGAAACTGTACTGCGGTCAATTCTTTAACACAATTGTTCTACAACCATGCATATTTATAAATGCCCTGTTATGTAGTTTCAAAGCATCAGCAGTTGACATTGCATTTAACACGGGCTAATAACACTTGTCAACCTCTATAATAGACACAACTACTGCATACTTTCAACATGAGTATTTTATCAGATACTACAAACTCAATCATATCAATTCGTACAGCTTTGAATCTTGGATTCTATTCTGAGTTCTCATATATTGGACATATTCTCTTTCCTGACAATTCCCAAATTCAGTTCCCCCGACTTTCCTTCCTGAGATTGTCTTCAGTATTCACAATTTTGTCATAACCAGTTGCATCCCCTCCGGCTGCACCATTGAGCCGACATTAACGAGTCATTTTTGAGTGTGACATCACTCAAAAGATTGTTGGAGCATTGAAATGGTCTCCACCTCACAATGACACCTTTTGTAAAGCACTCGACTCAATCTCCTGTTGGTTCAACCCACTAAGAATTTCATAGGCAACTAGGCATGAATGTCAACCTCTGTCCCAAGGCATATGCTATCTCATTTTCTGCATTGAAATTACTTCCACTACAATACTCTTGTGTGAACCTTTCTACTTTTCACCCTATCTCCGGATTCTTGCATTGCACGGCAGCCATGCCAATACTCGGCTGAATCACCTCTCATAATAATTGAGGATTACAAGTAGTCATAGAGTGATACAGTCATACAGTGTGGAAACAGGCCCTTCAGCCCAACTTGCCCACACCAGCCAACATGTCCCAGCTACACTAGTCCCAACTGCTGTGTTTGGTCCACATTCCTCCAAACTTGTCCTATCCATGTACCTGTCTAACTGTTTCTTAAACATTGGGATAGTCCCAGCCTCAACTACCTCCTCTGGCAGCTTGTTCCATACACCCACCACCCTTTGTGTGAAAAAGATACCCTTCAGATTCCCATTAAATCTTTTCCCCTTCACCTTGATCCTCGATTCCCCTACTCTGGGCAAGAGATTCTGTGCATCTACCCGATTTATTTCTCTCATGATTTTACACACCAAAGTACTCCCTTTGCTCTGAAAATGTTATTTCACTGTTAAAGTGATATTTGATCTGTTCTAGATGGATTATCCAGCACTGTGCAACATCTCCCTCGGTTTAATTTTCAGGTTCACTTGGTGAATTGTTTTGCAGATTTGCTTCATAGTGACCTCTGACCAAATTTCAGTAAGGGATAGTTTCAGCTCTCATATCTTGTCTCAATCATAATGCTTATCAATTACAAAGTTGAGATTTGCACGCATCCACGCTGCTAGATATTTAAATACCTGTAGCTTCATTATAAACCCTGAACTCCCAATATGTTTTTGTGTCACAAAAAGGTGTATTGTTTATTTAGTTTATTTTAGATATACAGAAGCCCTTCGGCCCTCCAAGTCCATGCCGACCAATGTTCGCCCATACATTAGTTCTATCCAAAACACGAAGGACAATTTTACAGAAGTGAACCTACAAATCGGCACATCTTTGTAATGTGGGAGGAAACTGGAGCACCCAGAAAAACCCCATACTATCACAGGGAGAATGTGCAGACAGCACCTATAGTCAGGATCGAACACAGGTCTCTGGCGCAGTAAGACAGCAACTCTACAACTGCACCACTATATTGATACCGGCAGTTCCGGGTTACGTAAGGGTTCTCTGTTCCTGAGAGCTGTCCACAAGCCAATTTCCACCCAAAGATCAGACACAACAATTTACTTCAGCTACCCATATTACATCACTCTACATCCACATGCTCTAATACTAACACTGCATTGAATAATCACCCTAACACTACCATAATTAAACTAATGGAATATATATTGTGTCCATTCATTAATGCATACCATGAAATATCTTCTTTTTATTGCTAAATTGAAAAATACTTTAAAAATATGTAGGAGAATGGGAGCAAAGTTGGAATTCCATAAGTTTTTCGTAAAGCAGAGAGCCCCTGTATTACAATTGCATAACAGCCCCACTCCTAGGAATATCATGCTTTAGTACACTGCCATGCAGTTCTGTATTGCTTGATCTTTTTGCAATCTCCTCAGCTTGCAATCATCATGTGCATTGATCCAACATCCAACTTATCTCCTCCAAAGCAAGTCTTGTCATTAGCTGTTGAGCTTACCATTTCACCAAAGCTTGACATCTATTCTCAGATGGACTGATGTCAAACTCCATTGGAAATTGACTGATGCTTTAGTTCCTGTATCTCAGTTAACACATGTGTCTTTGTTGAGAGAGCAACATATCTTTGATGTACTCTCATCCCTGTTATACTTTCTTTGCCATTTCGGGATTCTTTGGAGAACAGTCTATGACTAGTCATTTGCAAGCTACAAATTAACACCTTTCCAGCCCATCTGATTAGTGATGCTCAGTTGGGTCGGTGCAATCCAAAGCATGAATGGTTTCAGGATATTTTCCGATAGCTGGTTTCTCTCAAATACATAATCACTCAGTCTAACCCATGCTTAACTAACTCCTCACCACAAGAGGTAACGGTTTGCCATCTGTTCATTTGTTATGTTTCCATGGTCAAATGAACAGTCTACCTCTTTCAGAACTGAGGCCTGCTCATGCATATATGTTCAATGCCATTTTGTTCTGCCTCAATGGAAAGTGGTTAAGGTATTTCTGATACATGTCCTGGACTACAAAGGAGTGACTGCCACAATAGCAATATGTGAATGTCCCATTACTATCTTAATTAATAGAACGTAGAACAGTACAGCACAGGAACAGGTTTTTCAGTCCACAATGTGCATGCTGAACATGATGCCAATTTAAAATAATTTCCTCTCCCTCTATGTGATCCATATCCCTCCATTCCCTGCATATTTGTGTGCCTGTCTAATATCCTTTTAAAGGCCTATGGCCTTTAGTTATTTTCACCCTGAGATAAAAGTTCTGACCGTCTATACTATGCCTCTCATAATTTTATATACTTACTAGACTAAGTGGGACCCGTTGGGTCCCATGTTCACATGGGAGGGCTGGTCCCCCAACGCAATATTCCGCCTCGCCACCAATTCCAATATTGCTGGCCAGTGGGGGGGAGTGGCTTTCTGGAGCGCTAGTATGGATGTTGTGGACCGAAGGGACTGGTATCCAGAAGGCCAGTATGGACATTGTAGGGCCGAATGGATTCTTGGGCAGGCAGCTCAGTCACTCAGGCCTAGTGGGCTGGCAGCTCAGTCACTCAGGCCTGGTGGGCTGGCAGCTCAGAAACTGCCAGAAATTCTGCACAAAACAGGTGAGAGACTCTGTGAGAGAGAAGGGGGAGAGGGTGGAGAATCAATTTTAGCCATTTTTCATCTTTTTCTGCAGATCACAGCAATGAAGGAGGAAAGTCTATCCTGGCCTGGATCTCACAGGGAGCAAATGAAGGGAGGGAGAAAAATACTGGGGTGAGGTTTAATACTTGCAGGGGGGATATTTACTGATGGACCGAAGGGACTCCTGGGCTTGTACAGGCCTGGTAGGCTAAAGGGGCTAAAAAAATACCTGAGTGAAATCTCAGTGAAAGGCACTTTTTCTGGACTTTTCCTGGCCTGGCACGGGCCTTTTGTGCCAAAATGCTCCACCTGGGCTAATACGGGCATTTTGGGCAAAAGGGACTGGTTTCTCGGCTAATAGGGGCCTTGTGGGCCGAAATTAGTGGTTTCAGGCAGGCCAAACAACTCGTTTCATTTCATTTCCATTTGCATTGCACTTTTAAGCACAGGGCAGGCTGAATAGCTCATTGCATTTTCATTTCGCTTCCAGTATCATTGCAGTTTCAAGCACAGGGTAGGCCAAGCCAAACAGCTCATTGCATTTTCACTTAACTTCCATTGCTATTGCACTTTCAAGCACAGGGCAGGCTCAAGCCAAACAGCTGATTTAATTTTCACTTCATTTCCATTGCCATTACACTTTCGAGCACAGGGCAGGCTCAAGCCAAACAGCTGATTGCATTTTTCACTTCATTTCCATTGCCATTGCCATTTCTCTTTCAAGCACATGGCAGGCTCAAGCCAAACAGCTCATTGCATTTGCACTTCATTTCCATTGCCATTGCACTTTCAAGCACAGGGCAGGCCCAAGCCAAACAGCTCATTGCATTTTCACTTAATTTCCATTGCCATTGCAGTTTCAAGCATAGCGCAAGCCAAACTACTCATTTCATTTTCATTAAGGGCTAACAAATCATTTATTCAAGTACATTGCAGACTCGCAGTGTTCTGTAGTTTCCCAGCTCAGACAGAGAGTCGTGACCTCTCCCTCACGATCCTACAGACAGACTGAGCCACGCCCACACTTCCGGGTTTTATAGTCCTCCTCCCACTGGAAGGAGCGTGGCGTGGCCTTCATGGCAGTGATTGACATGAGAGAGAATCTCACGATTTTTAAAGCACTAATAAGTCTTTTATTTTTAATTGATGAGAAAAATCCTTGGGCCCATGCAGTGGCGGAGGACACTGAGTAAGATGGCCAAAAAATCACAGCCATATGTGGTAGCTTTTTTTCTAAAATCAAAGCACAGTGCAAACAGGAAGTGGTCAAGATGACACTTTTAATTATATAGATATACTACAACTTCCGGTGTTCCATAGAAAACAATTCAAGTTTGTCCAAACTATCTATATAACTAATAACTTCTAATTTAGGCAGCATCATGGTGAACCTCCCCTGTGCCTTCTCCATAGCCTTCATAGTCTTCCAATAATGGGGCAACCAATAGTGCATAAAAAATCAAAATGTGATCTAATCAAAGTTTTATAAGGCTGCATCATGACTTTCTGACTCTTATAATAACTCATTATATGTCTTATAATGAACTAATGAAACTTTATCCCTCTTCTCAAGTTCAAGTGTCGAATACCTGTCATTCAGCTTTCCTACTTTGATATCCAATTTTACCATATGCAATTTTGAACTCTGAGACCAATGCGAGGCTCCTATTCATTTAGCACAGCTCCCTGCCACGACTACACTGGATCGTTACCCACTGTCACTATCCCAAGCTGTACGATATAACATTCGTTTTGATGCAAACAAATGCACGCAGCAGAAATAGACTCAACAGTAAATCATTCTTTCACAGATACATATAGCTCTTAAATGTATATTCATATTTACACTTGCAATCTCCTCATGGAAACATAGAAACATAGAAACATAGAAATTAGGTGCAGGAGTAGGCCATTCGGCCCTTCGAGCCTGCACCGCCATTCAATATGATCATGGCTGATCATCCAACTCAGTATCCCGTACCTGCCTTCTCTCCATACACTCTGATCCCCTTAGCCACAAGGGCCACATCTAACTCCCTCTTAAATATAGCCAATGAACTGGCCTCGACTACCCTCTGTGCCAGAGAGTTCCAGAGATTCACCACTCTCTGTGTGAAAAAAGTTCTTCTCATCTCGGTTTTAAAGGATTTCCCCCTTATCCTTAAGCTGTGACCCCTTGTCCTGGACTTCCCCAACATCGGGAGCAATCTTCCTGCATCTAGCCTGTCCAACCCCTTAAGAATTTTATAAGTTTCTATAAGATCCCCTCTCAATCTCCTAAATTCTAGAGAGTATAAACCAAGTCTATCCAGTCTTTCTTCATAAGACAGTCCTGACATCCCAGGAATCAGTCTGGTGAACCTTCTCTGCACTCCCTCTATGGCAATAATGTCCTTCCTCAGATTTGGAGACCAAAATTGTACGCAATACTCCAGGTGTGGTCTCACCAAGACCCTGTACAACTGCAGTAGAACCTCCCTGCTCCTATACTCAAATCCTTTTGCTATGAAAGCTAACATACCATTCGCTTTCTTCACTGCCTGCTGCACCTGCATGCCTACTTTCAATGACTGGTGTACCATGACGCCCAGGTCTCGCTGCATCTCCCCTTTTCCTAGTCGGCCACCATTTAGATAATAGTCTCATCTAACCAATAGTTCTGGCCTCCCTCAATTTTCCCCATTCTCTCCCCTCACCTCCAATCATCCATCATGTCCTTCCCCAAACATTTGCTGGGATCGGGTGCAGCTCCATTTAGCAATCATAGAGGAAGCACACCAGTGAAGAGTAACTGGCCATTGAGGGTGTAATCGTTTGTGTCATAGAATATAGAACATTGAGAAGTAAAGCATGGGAACAGGCCCTTCGGCCCACAATGTCTGTGCCAAATATGTTGCCAAGATAGACTAATCTCCTCCACCTGCATATGATCCATATCCATCCATTCCCAGCTTATCAATGCGCCCATCTGAAAAGCCTCTTAAACATCACAATCTTATCTGCCTCTCCCACCATCCCTGGCAGCACATTGCAGGCATCCAGTCTTTGACATTTCTACCCTAGCAAAAAAAAAAACAGATATATAATGAGGGTTGATGTTTGTGATGCTTGCTTTTTGTGATAACTGAAACAAAGTAATTTACAAAGGCAATTACACAAGGAAGAATGAAGACATAATAAGAAAACTGTTGTCAAAATACCTTTCAGAAAACACTTAATGTTGGATTGTGATAAATTTCCTGTGAACTGGCTTATTGACTATTTTCCTTAATGACAAATTATTTTGAATTACAAAAGGCAATAGCATGGAGTAGGTAATTAAGATGACCAAATTTATCAACAGTTCTTGACAAGTTCTGAAAACCAGTGAATAACTTTTTCCTTAAAATGGCTCATTGTATCAATAAGTGCATTAAATGAATTGCTTCTTAGGTGCAAATTCTTTGCTGCCAAACACTAGAATACTTGTTCATAAAACAAACTATTGGAGGAACTGAACCAGTCAAGCAAGATGTGTGGAGTCAGAGGGATATTCAAAGTATCAGGTGGAGATCCTTCATCAGGACTGAGACCACAGTGGGGGTGCAGAAAGGGAATCACAGAACTCAAATCGAAGAGAGGAGTTGAACTTCTTCCACTGTCACACAGCTACCACACAGAATTAGAAAAGTTAAGCACGGGAACAGGCTCTTCAGTTCACAATGTTTATGCCCCACCAGGTTCATGCCGACTATCATTCCCTTTTCCAACACTTGATCTGTAGCCTGCTACATCTTGGTGATTCCACTACTTGTCTACATAAATGTTGATTATCGTGAGTGTACCGTCCATGAGCACCCATTCAGGTACTCTGTTCCAATTTCCAACCACTCTCCAGGTTTTCTCTCATATCCCATCTACATTTCTTATCCCTTAGCTAAACCTATGTCTTTCAATTGGGAAAAGTTTTCTACCACGTTACCAATTTATGCGCCTCACAACTTTCTATACATCTATCAGCCTCCCCCCCTCACACCGCTCCCCCCCCCCCCCACCCCTTCACATCCCGCCCCCTCTTCTGCTTCAAGGTAAACAAATCCTATCTATCCAGTTTTTCTTCTTAACTGAAGCACAACATTCCAGGCACACACTGGTGCATGTATTCTGCAATCACATATTCCCTACAGTGTGGCTACCAGAACTGAATACCGTAGTCCAGCTGTGGGCAAAGCAATGTTTTATAAATTATACCATCACCTCCCTGCTCGTATATTCTGTGCTATACCAAACAAAACCAAGTATCCCACGCCTTCTTAACCACCTTCTCTACGTGTTGCCTTCTTCAGGGATCCTTGAATGTACATTAGGCCCCTTTCATCCTGAATACCTCCTAAGATTTATTCATTATGTATGCTTCACAATTATTAGTCTTTTAAAAACGCATCACGTTGCTCTTATCTGTCATTGGTCTGTCCATCATACCAACATATCAATATGATATTATCACCCATGTCGCCTATGACTATCTTTCTCACAACCAATTATACTACTGATTTTCATTTCATCTGCAATCTTATGAATCATACCTTCTGCATTCAAATCCAAAGCATGAATGTATGTTACAAACAATAAAGATCCAGCACTGACTCCTGTGGCCAATCACTGTTTGTAAGCATCTAATAACAATATTAATCCCTCTGCCATCATCCTCTAACTCATAAAACCAAAGAAATGTTGGATAAAGTTTTCCACTTTGCCTTGGACCCCTTGTGCTTGGCCCCTTGACCTTTTCAACCAACCTCCTAAATGAGACCTTATCAAAGGCCTCACTTAAATCCATGACGATTACATTAACTGCACTACCCAAATCAATATAATGTATTACCTTTTCAAAAAAATGTCATCAAAATGTTGAGGCAGGCACATGCATCAATAAAAAACACGTTGGCTCTCTTTAATAAATCCCCATGTCCTGTCTCTCTTTCAGAATCCTGTCTCTCAGGATTTTTTCTGATAACTTTCCTGCCACAGGCATTGGTCTTTCAGACGTGTAATTGCCTAGCTTATACCAGCTCCTGTTCTTCAATAAAGTTACCATGTGTGTTGTCCTCCAGTCTTCTAGCATACTGCCTATTGCCAGCATATCTTTAAAAATCTCTGTCAGGAGCCGAGCAATTTCCCTCCTTGCCTCCCACATTGCATGGGACACGTCGCATCTGGGCCTGGGGATTTCCCCCCCCCCCCTTTCCACCAAAACATCTAATACCCTCTTTCTAATAATAATCTATATTACTAAAAGTCTGTTCTTGACCGGTTTTGGCCATCTGTGCTGCGATTTCTGAGAGAACGCCGCCACCTACGGCTGTCATTTTTGGCCACCTTGCTCAGAGCCCCCCTCCGCCATATGTGCGCCGAGATATTAATGATTTTACAAAATTCCTCATTCTCTCTGCTGCCCCTGCTGGTGGCAGGGGGAGAGACTTTAAAACCAGGAAGTGGTGTGCCTCAATCAGTGTCCGCAAGCTGGAGGAAGGCAGAGGCTCACGTTTCTCTGAGCTGTGAATAACACTGAACACATGTCTACTCAAATGTAAGTGTCCTTAGTGGTTCTAAAACGCTTGCAGAATGTGTCTATTTTGGTTCTAAAATGTTTTTTAGGTTCTCCCCCCCTTTCCTCTCCCCCCCTTTCCTCTCCCCCTTTCCTCTCCCCCCCTTTCCTCTCCCCCCCCTTTCCTCTCCCCCCCTTTCCTCTCCCCCCCCCTTTCCTCTCCCCCCTCTCCTCGCCTCTCCCCCCTCCTCTACCCCCTCCCCCCTCCCCCCTCTCTCTCTCCCCTCTTTTTCTCCCCTCCATCCCCTCCCCCACCATTCCTACCCTAAACCCCCTCCCCTCCCCTCCACACTCCCCTACCCCCTTCCCTCCATCCTCCCTCCCCCTCCCTGCTCCCCACCTCTCCCCCTCCCCTCTCAGCACACCCTCTCTCTCTCCCCCTCTTTCCCCTCTCTCCCCGTCTCTCCCCGTCTCTCCCCCCTCTCCCCCCCTCCCCCCCTCCTCCCCTCCATCCCCTCCCTCACCCTCCCTCCCTCCCCTAAACCCCCTCCCCTCCACACCCCTACCCTCTTCCCTCCCTCCCCCACCCTGCTCCCCACCTCACCCGCCTATCAGCACCCCCTCTCTCTCCCCCTCACTCTCACCCTCTCTTTCTCCTCCCCTCCTCCCTCACCTTTCCCCCCCGCATCCACCCTCCCTCTTATCCTCCTCTCCACCCCCTATCCCTCTTGCCCCTCTCTCTGTGTCTCTGTCTCTCTCTCTTTCTCTGCCCCTTCTCTCTCTGCCCTCACTCTCTAACCCCCCCCCCTCTCTAGATGTGACTGCAAGTTGGGGGCTATGCGTCAGTAGATAGGGTGGCAAATTAATAATATTAATATAATATCAAGGGGGTAATTAGTGTGAGTGCGGGGGGGGGGATAGTTAGTGTGTGTGATGCTGCATGCCGCCCCCCCCCCCCCCCCCCCCACAACCGCACGTTGGGGGAACAGACCCAACGGGTCTGCGCTTGGCCTAGTATATTCTAGAATTCCACCATGCTCACCACCTCCCTCCAAAATCTCCAACTACAATATCCCTTTCCCTGGTCAATATATATGAGAAATATTCAGTTAACACCTCACCCAGGTCCCTTGGCTCCCTGCACCGATTGCCCATTTGGTTACTAATTGGCCCTACTATTTCTTTGGTTATGCTTGTCCCCTTAATTTAGTTGTAGTGTTTTTATTTATTTATTTTATTCTATTTAATACAATTTAATAAAATTATACTTTTATTTATTTATACTTTTTATTTATTAGTAGAGTGATAATTCCTATTTGATCTTCTGATTTCTTTAAATCCCTTTCTATATTTAAGGGTTATACAGCCATTCCATAGACTATCCAATCTGTGTCATCCATAACCAGTGGGCATTATAGATAGGACTATTTAGATCAATTGCCATCATGTATTTTCTTTCTGCAGACTGGTTAGCACGCAATAAAAAAGCTTTTCATTGTACCTTGTTACACATGACAATAAACTAAACTAAAACTAAACTAATATTTAGCCACTTGGAACAGAATACTTCATACTGTGCAAGAGAAGGTTGATGGATATCCAGATTTTGTTGTGTTTGAAAGGGTGGACTGGGAAAGAAAATGTACTGCTGTCAACAAGGCCAATTGGTGCATTTGAGACGAATAGCAAAATGCATCGAAAAATAATCTAGATGAACATGATAGAGAAAGTAGAATAGAATGTCTCAGCAGTATGAAAATCATTGGCTGGACACTCATGTGGACCACAAATAGCAGTAGAATTCAGAGGGGCCAATGTGGTAAATTCTTTAGAATGATATGTAAGAATGTCAATTAGTGTGTAATAAAATTACTCTCTTTTATATTAGGTACATGCAATCCTGTTATGTTCCAGAGAACATTCCAGAAACCAATTTCATAAATTTCTGATTTTTATTGTAACTGCATTATATCGCTCTACATACATTTGTTATAATTCTTTCATTTCATTTAATATTTTTCCTAATATCATCGATGATTAAATGAATCTTCCCAGTTGCAAATGACTTTATGAACACAGGTCTGAAGTTTAAATCATCTTTAATCATAACATATTGTAGAGCATTACAGCAGGTTGTTAGTTCATCACTACTGCTTCCAAGACTACTTCATGTAGGAAATGGGTGTTAATATAAAGTGTACAGTAAGGTGGGGTTAATGATGCTACACTACTCTGATTGGTTCACATGCAATAACCAATCTACATCCTTCCCCGTAAAGAGAAAAGATTGTTAGGCACACGGATTTAAACGTACTCGCCGTATCTGTCAGGCGGTCTACTAATGCGACCCGAACGCGTGCGGATAAACCCCTCTCCCTCCGTACTAGAAAAGTTAGTGGGGTTGGGAGGCAGTGAACCCGAAAAGGAGAATGTAGCTGGGGACACTTGAGGCGACCAGTGGGGTGAGCATGCGGGAATGGTAACATTGTTAGATGGGGTAGCCAACCGAAGCGTAGAGCGCACGCTGGGACTGGTGGTAGAAGGAGCAGCAGAGGGTTTAAATGGCAGAGGTGGAGCATATGGATCGGCTGGAGGTGGTCGAGGTTCGTTTACTAGCAGCAAATGCTGGCAGCTCCGTCTGTACAGGATACCATCGGCGTTGACAAGGTAAGAGCGGGGTTCCTTAGACGGGCCGACAACAAAACCCAGACGGGTATGTCCCACAGCAGTCTGTATACGGACTACTTTACCCTGTAGTGGCGACTTCAGTGGTTTGCTGGACTTGTCATAGGAGCGCTTCTGAATGTTGTGTTTCTCCTGAATGTGCTTCTGGACCGCAGCTGGTTTAAACACCTGTGGGTTCAGCTGTTGCTGGGCAACTGGTATTGGAGGTCATGTTGTCCGAGACATCAGGTGTTGAGCTGGTGAACCCAGGACCCCGTCTCTGGAAATGTTTAAAAGGTCCAGGTAAACATCTGACTTGGCCAGGTGGGAGCGTTCCATTAGTTGTTTTGCGTTCCTGACGGCACGTTCAGCTAGCCCATTGCTTTGAGGGTATTCAGGGCTGCTTGTGACATGGTGAAAGTTCCATCGTTTGGCAAAGTACTTAAATCCGTGGCTAATGAATTGTCTTCCGTTGTCAGTTTGCAGACAAACTTGTGCGCCGAATACAGAAAAGTGTCTCTGCAGCTTTTGTGTAACCATGTCGGATGTGATGGTGGGCAGTAAGTCGAGTTCGAACCAGTTGGAGTAGGAGTCGACTAGGACTAGGTAGTATTTACCGTGCCATTCTAAAATGTCCGCTGCCAGAGATATCCATGGCAGTGCTGGTGGGGGTTGTTGTAACAGAGGCTGTTTCTGTTGCTGTGGTGCCAAACTGTTGCAGATGGTGCAGGATGCTGTTCTGTCCCGTATGTACTTGGACATCCCAGGCCAATAGAACATGCTCTGTGCGTGAGCCAACGTGGCCTCGGTGCCTGGGTGACAGTTGTGTACCTCTTTATAGTATTCGTCTTGTAAGGATGATGGGATCACGACTTTGTGACCTTTGACAATGACACTGTCCTGTATTACCAGCTCATCACGGACTAGGAAGAACGGCTGCACCTCCAGTGGTGTGCTGGATTGTTTGTCTGGACAGCCTCTTTTGATGATGGATGAGAGCAGCTGTCGAATGCCGTCAGCGGCTGTGTGTTCTACCAGACAACGCAGGCTTTCCGTGGGAACGAAGCCAACCTTGAGAACAGTGAGCTCATCACATTCATAGGGATGTCGTTCACTAGATGCACGTGGTGCACGAGAGAGAGTGTCGGCAACGAGCATGTCCTTTCCTTTTTTGTAAACGATTCTGAAGTCGAACCGCTGGAGCTACATCATCATGCGCTGCAAGCGTGCAGGTGCTGCGTGGATAGGTTTGTTCAGGATGGTTACAAGTGGTTGGTGATCGGTTTCGACTGTGAAAGTGTTCCCAAAGATGAAATTAAATTTTGAGCAAGCGAAGACCACAGCTAGCAGCTCTTTCTCGAACTGGGCATCCCACTTCTGACGCCATGTAAATGACTTAATGAACACAGGTCTGAAGTTTAAATCATCGTTAATCATAACATATTGTAGAGTGGTACAGTAGGTTGTTAGTTCATCACTACTGCTTCCAAGACTACTTCATGCGACGCAGGGAGGCGTGTCCTGTACAGGCTCCTCCTCCACACCCTGCACTTCCTCGCCCTGGTCCACCGTCCGGACACCAAGTGGCGGTTGGTGTTCCCTTCCGGTCGCGAGGGGGCCCCCCGGTGGGGGTCCCTCTACGCAGGGATTCTCCCCCTCTACATTGGGGACCTGGGGTGGAGGGTATTGCACCGAGGTGTTCCCTGCAACCTGTTTCTCTCGCGGTTCACAGACTCGCCAGCCGCCTGCCACTGTTGCGGGCTGGAAGAGTCTGTGTACCACGTGTACATGGAGTGTGTGAGGCTGCAGCCACTGTTTCAATACCTAAAGGGGCTGCTCCTTGCCTTCTGGCTGCATTTTTCACCCACCATCCTCATCTTTGGACACCCTGGGCGTAGGGGAGAGGGTAGGGCTGAAGATGTCCTGGTTGGGTTGCTCCTGGGCCTGGCCGAGCTGGCCATCCATGAGTCAAGGCACCAGACGTTGGAGGGCTCTACCCGAGCCGGCTGCCTGCCCCTTTTCCGGGGATACGTCCGTGCACGGGTGCGGATGGAAAGGGAATACGCCCTGTCTACGGGCACCCTGAGGGAGTTCCGGGACCGCTGGGCACCGAGGGGGGTTGAATGTATACTTGACAAGGATTGCAATATAATTGTTTAGCAGTTGCTTAGCATAATTGTTCGTCTTGTATTATGGTGGTGTGTTGTTTTATTGTATTGTCAATACTATTTTAATATTTGAATAAATACTTTTGATTTAAAAAAAAAAAAAGACTACTTCATGTAGGAAATGGGTGTTAATATAAAGTGTACAGTAAGGTGGGGTTAATGATGCTACACTACTCTGATTGGTTCACATGCAATAACCAATCTACACCAGGCATTAATAAATTATTGTTATTATATTATTATTATTATCTTGAGAATGCTTTAGAAATATATGGCAGATTTTGCATGAAGTTGGATTTCCATAAATCAGCTCATTTATAACCTGGGAGCCCCTGTACTTTATGAAGTTCAGATTAAATACATTAAGGAATGAATTAAAGAAATGAAAGCCAATACAAGAGACAATTGAGTTAATTTTCACCCTCACCTCCAAGGAAGTAATTTGATGAGACAGGTTTTCTACCTATTGTCGAAGTGGTCCAATTTAATTTCCAAATCAGTGGGACCAAAAGCAGGTAGATACGAGCACAAACTGCTCAGCTGAAGATGAAAATCACTCTTGATTATTCAATAGGTACAATGTGAAAACACAGTACCAAACACATGAAACCTATTCAACTGAGGCTCACTTCCCAATACCCCCTCCCCTCCCATATTAGCAAACTGATGTTTAGTCAGACAGATCGTGTCAGCAAACAGACTCCTTGCCAATGTAAACCATTTCAAGAAGAGTCAAAATGAAATAGAATGTAGAAAAATGAAATCTTTAAAATTCATTTAAATATGACATTAATAATACTAGGCAAAAAAACCATATGGAGCTCAACAGGTCAGGCAACATCTGTGGAGGGAATGGACAGATGGTCGGGATCCTTCTTCAGACCATGTTTAAGAGCAGGAGGGCAACAGGAATCACAGAAGGTGAGTAGTGAGAGAGATCCCATCCAGAGTCCATCCCGTCAGACTCGAGTGTAACTTTTCCCAGGGTCACTGTTGCAAAACTTAGATCAGCCTCCCTGAGGGTGAACCCATGGAAAGCATCTGGCCCAATGGTGTCCCTGGCCACATCCTTAGGAACTGCCTGGATCAACTAGCGGGAATGTTCATGGACATTGATAGAGTCATAGAGTTTTACAGCACGGAAATAGGCCATATGGCCGAACTTGCCCTTCCAAACTAGTCCCAGCTGCCTGCATTTGGCCCATATCCGTCAAAACCTATCCTAACGTCCGGGAGCGGAAAAGACTGCAAAAAGTTGTGAACTCTACCCAGTCCATCACCGGCTCTGACCTCCCCACCATCGAAGGGTTTTATTGGAGTCGCTACCTCAAAAAGACAACCAACATCATCACAGACCCACACCATCCTGGCCTCACACTCATTTCACCACTGCCATCGGGAAGAAGGTACAGGAGCCTGAAAACTGTAACGTCCAGGTTCAGGAACGGCTTCTTCCCTTCAGCCCATCAGGCTATTGAACACTACAACCTCATAAAGGCTCTGAACTACAATAGACTATTTTTATTATTGTTGCACTGTTTTGTTTGTTTTTTGAGTATGTGTGTATGCGTATGTGTGTGTGTATATATGATTATGATTGTGATTATGAGCTATTCTTTTCTCTCTCTCGTTTGTCATATCAAACTGTGTTTGCATATTCTGTTCCGCTGCAACAAATAAGAATTTCATTGTTCTATCTGGGACATATGACAATAAAACACTCTTGACTCTTGACTCTACTGTACTTGTCCAAACGTTTTTTAAACGTTGCGATGATACCTGCCTAAACTATCTCCTCTGGTAGCTCGTTCTAAAACCTAATACCCTTTGTGCAAAAAAGTTGCCCCTCAAGTTCCTATTAAATCATTCTCCCTTCAAGTTAAACCGACAGTATGTACTCTGTTTCTTGATACCTCTACTCTCGGTAAACAAAACTGCCCATTTACCCTATTTATTTCATCAGTGATGTCTGTAATCTCGCCCTACTCTATTCGGAGGTACACACCTGCTTCAAGACCAATATCATCCCAGTGCCAAAGAAACTCAAGACTCATGCCTTAATGACTATTGCCCAGAGGCCTTGTCATCCACCATCATGAGCGCTTTGAGAGGCTGGTTATGGCACACATTAAATCCAGTCTACCAAGCAGCCATCACCCACTGCAGTTTGTTCAAGAAGGAACTGCAGATGCTGGAAGATCAAAGGTACACAAAAATGCTGGAGAAACTCAGCAGGTGCAGCAGCATCTATGCAGCGAAGGAAATAGGCTACGTTTCGGTCTGAAGAAGGGTTTCGGCCCGAAACGTCGCCTATTTCCTTCACTCCATAGATGCTGCTGCACCCGCTGAGTTTCTCCAGCATTTTTGTGTACCCACTGCAGTTTGCCTGCCGCCACAGCAGGTCCATGGCTGATGACATCGCCCTGTCCTTACACTCATCCCTGGAACACTTGAATGAGAAAGACACCCTTGTCAGACTCCAGTTCATAGATTACAGCTCTGCTTCTAGTTCCATCATCCCATCCAAGCTCATCACCAAACTCGTGGAAATTGGAGTCAGCACTCTGGATGCTCGACCCCCTGACCAACAGACCGCAATCAGGCAGGATAGGTGGCAAATAATCCTCTACGATAATCCTCAACACTGGTGCCCTGCGTTCTCAGCCCCCTACTATATTCCTTATATGCTCATGACTGTGCAGCCAAATACCAATCCAACTCAAACTACCGGGCTGTATATCAAATAATGATGAGACGGAGTATAGGAAGGAGATTGAGAACCTCATAACCTGGTGCCAAGAAAATATTGTTTTGGTGTAAAAATCTATTCTTTCATGCCACTGGGGATAGAAATCTGCCACTCTTATCCGGTCTGGCCTACATGTAACTCCCGTCCCACAGCCTTGTGATTGTCAGTTCACATGTCTTCCAAAATAGCTGTGCCAACCAGTCAATGTAAGGCAATTAGCAATAAGCAACAACTATGAATCAACACGCTAATCATTGACCAAATGGAGACAGCTGTCCAATTTAGGCAGCATAGGGAAATAACTTATCAGTTGCCGGCCCTTAAAATTACACTTTGCTTCATATCCACATATGAGCCAGAATCTGCCAGGAAGCGGAAATAGTCCAGACCCTCAACAGAGTGGAGAGGAAAATCTTCCTGTTCCTGGATAGTGGAACCACTTTAGGTGCATGCTCCACACATGCAAGTTAGTAGTACACGTCTGTGTACCTTTTGCTTCATTTGTGAAATTAGCTTGTTAATTGAATTAATTGAATGACATTTCAGACACAGAACAAAACCTAGAATTCACTGCTGGAGAAGGTGATGCAGATAACATAGCAACATGACTGAGGACAAATTTTCATTCCATGTTTTCTTGTTGGCTGCTGTGACACTGAAGGTTCGTCAATAATGCAGGTCTAGCAAGCGATGTGAGCCAGCAACTCTACCAGCCAGGGCCTATGAGATGGGGGTGCAGGGGGTACATCATACCCAGGGTCCAAAAGGGGGCCCGGGAGCCAAAGGAGGGAGGCCGGGAATTTCCTGAAATCTCAGAAAATGTTTGCATAAATTTTGTGAAGACTAGCAGTGGCGGCGTGGCGGCGCGGCTCTGGCTGCAGCGGCTCAGCGGCTCACCGGCAGTCCTGTTTGTTTTGTGTTTTTTGTGTTGTTTATTTCGTTTTTGGTTGGTCTAGTTTTGGTTTTTAGTTTGTGTTTGGGGGGGGGGGGTTGAAACGGAGCTTGCTGTCTCTCCCTGCGGGGGAATGCGACTTTTTTGTCGTATTCCCCTTCTCTGCCTCCGTCTGCGCTGAGGCCTAATGGCGGAGCTGGCGACCTCGAGGCTCAGGAGGCAGAGCCCGCCAGGACTCGCCCTGAGCTCGCTCCCGTGAGGGCGGCCCGGTTCGGGGCTGGAACAGTGCTTCCGTGAGGGGCTGTGACGCTCCCGGGAGGGCGGCCTGGCCCGAGGAAGGAACGGTGCTCCCGTCGGAGTGGCCGAGCTCGGGGAGGTATGGCGTTCCCAGCCCGAGGGAGGAGCGGCGCCCATGTCGGGGCGGCCCAGCCCGAGGGAGGAGCGGCGCCCATGTCGGGGCGGCCCGGCCCGGGGAAGAAGCGACGCCCAAGTCGGGGCGGCCCAGCCCGAGGGAGGTACGGCGCCCATGTCGGGGCGGCCCAGCCCGAGGGAGGTACGGCGCCCATGTCGGGGGCGGCCCAGCCCGAGGCTGAAGACGGCATGATACTCACGTGAGGGTGGCTGGGACGGTGTTCTGGCGGTGGTGGCCTGAGTCCGGGGTTCGGCCGCGGGCCAGCGGCTGCGTCAGCAGGACTGGTGGGTGGCAGCTTCGATCACCCCGGGGCGCGGTGATTGAGCCGCGGGACAATTTTTAACATCGCCCGGTGGGGGATCGCCTCAGCGCAGAGGGAGAAGAGGAGGGAAGAGACTGCAGCCCTAAAGACTTTTGCCTCCATCACAGTGAGGAGATGCTGGGTGGACTCACTGTGGTGGATGTTAATATGTGTTTATTGTTGTTTTTTATTGTATTGTATTGTATGTATGACTGTTGCAATTTCGTTCAGACTTCGGTCTGAATGACAATAAAGGCTATCTAATCTAATCTAATCTAATCTAATTCACATTTTGTGTGAGCCTACATTGTTTTATATATTGTAATTCGTAGAAATTATGATCCATAATAAAGCGGGGAATTTTAACCAGCGGGTGTGTGTCGGGGTAACCTGATTAAAAGAGGGGGAAGGGGAAGACCCATCACTACTGATGGATCTTCCCTGTAGGAGGGGGGTAGCACTAGGACCCTGCAGAGTCAGACCACGTGCTGTCTGCATCGTGGAGCCGGTGGTCAGTGGAGAGGCGAGGGTCGGCGAAGTCGCTGGTGGAGTCTCGTGGGGGGCTGGAGTAGAGATACGGGCAGCAGCATCGGTGGCTTGGCGACAATGGTTGGCTCCGCCCGGGGAGGTGATGAGAGTCGACAGCCGGGGGCGGCAGTTTCGGTGGTCCGGGCCTGGGTTTCGCCGGGAATGCGGTGAAGGCCGTAGAGGGGTTGGTGTTGTTGCTGCTCCTCATGGTGGCCATCTCGGCCTTGTGACAGCGCCACGGTCCAGCAGTTCAGCTCCGGACCTGCAGGCGGTCGAGTCGAGGAGTGTCGGTGGAGGGACTGGTCTGGAGTGGGTGGGTGTGCGTGGGTGGGTGTGTGGGGCTGGGTGTGTGTGAGTGTGGGTAAGTGTGTGTGTGTGTATGTGGGTGGGTGTGGGTGTGGGTGTGAGTGTGAGTGGGTGTAGGGTGGGTGTGTGGTGAGTGTGAGTGGGTGTGTGTGAGTGTGTGAGTGTGTTTGTGAGTGAGTGGATAAGTGGGTGTGTGAGTGAGTGGGTGAGTGAGTGTGAACTAAATTTGACGGCCAAAACAAGAAATGACATCCATGGAATTTTATTATATGTGACATCTTTGGCCTGTGTGTTAATGTCAGCTGTGTGGTACAAAATATTAGCTGGCATAGATATTTGCAACAAGGTCATCCAAGCTAGAGTTGCCACACTGGATGTTGAAGCAGCAAACATAGAAACTCTCCTCACGGATCTGACAAAACTTCAAAACAACTGGAAATCCATGTGGAATGAAGCTAAATCGGTTGCGTCAAACCCAAAGATAGAAATAAAACTCTCCCTTAGATGTAGTGCAGTTCGGCGCAAGAGGGCAAGGCCGCATGATGACAGCACACCTGATGCTAACTTGGAGGAAATGAATGACACAGATGATATGCTAGAAGAGGCCTACTTCAGAAAGTGTGTATTATACGTTGTGGTGGACAATGTTATAGCAAGATTAACTGCCTGCTTCAATGGTGTTAAGCAGTTGGCAGAAAATTTTGATTTGTTGTGGAAGTAGCTCAACATGTCTGAAAGTGATGTGGAGAGAAAAGCTTTATCTTTATCAGAGCAATATCCTGCTGACCTTAATGGTGATGATTTTGGAAAAGAAATGCAACATTTACCCTCAGTACATAAAGCAAATGTTGTAAATGCACAGTTAAAGCCATTAGATCTGTTGAACTTGTTAACAGAGTACAGACTTGGTGACCTGCTTCCGAATGTTTGTGTTAGCTTCAGAATACTATTAATAATTCCCGCTACAGTAGCTTCTGCAGATAGGTAATTTAGCAAACTCAAGCCGATTAAGAATTATTTAAGGTCAACAATGTCTCAGGAATGTCTTGTGGATTTGGCCAGTATTGAATCAAATATTACCAGAATAATAAATTTTCATGCACTGATACAAAAATGTTCACAAAAAAGGCCAAGAAAGCCCTTTATTTAAAGTAAATACTAAGCCTATCTACATGTTTTTACTTTTTACTAATAATGATATCTTCTGATGATCTGATCTGCATTGAAATATAAAAGGATATTTCAATGTGAATTCTTTCTCCTTATCTGTATTGTAGCATAAACAAAGATGTTCAAAATAAATGTACTTTCGTCTCTCTGATCCTTTTATTTTAGTTATATTTATTTATTTATATTTAACATGGAGGGAGTATAGGAGCAGAAGGCCTCAAATGCAGAAAATCAACAGAGTACTCCATTCCACCCCTCTCTCATCTTCCATACCCTTTTAGGCCTTACAGGCTACAGCTCATGGCATAAAACCGTAGTGGATAAAAACAGGATGACTAATGGAGAAGGGAAGGGGGCCTGAAATAAACTTTGTACCCACTGATAAAATTCCTCTCAGAAGCCCTGCTACCAGCTGTGCCACTGTGCTGCCCTGTGCTGACCTCAATTTTGTGTCTTAGTGCATCCATTTTCACCCTACTGTATCTGTACATTAAAAAAATAAAACAATTATGCTAATAGATTAGAATGGAGCACCTCCTGCCCACACAATGCAAAGGCATTATTCATTTGTATTAGAAGCAATCAAGTTAACATGGAGATTGTCTCTCACCTCTCACCTCTATTTGCAGTCTCAGTATGGGCACTCAAACTTTCTTGCACAATACTAGACCTAATACCCAAACTTCCTAGCTTTGATGGGATTGCTACAAGTGTTGGACAATGGTGACACCTGAAAGGTGCACATGGAACTGTTTTGCGACACAGTGGCGCAGAGTTACGAGTTGCTACCTTACAACATCAGAGACCCAGGTCCAATCCTGACCATGGGTGCAGTCTGTACAGATAATGAACATTCTCCCCGTGACTGGGTGAGTTTTCCCCGGGTGGTCCTCCACATTCCAAAGTTGTACAGGGTTTGTAGGTTAATTGGCTGCCCTAAAATTGTCCCTAGTTTGTAGGACAAACTAGTGCTGGTGTAAGAGGTGATTGCAGGTCAGCGCAAACTCGGAGGCCTTGTTTCCATGCTGTCAGTCCCAAAGATAAACTAAAGATAAAGAAAGGTGCACATTATTAAAATTGTGTTAAAAGAATGCTTGTAACAATACAAATGCAAGCTATGAGACATTCACAAAGGATTTCAGTTCAACTAAAACACGCAGGAAAAGAGCTTGAAATTATTCAGTATTTGGAAAGGTGCCAAAATAGCTAAAGTGCACCAATTAATTCCTTTTCCCCTAAATGCTGAATAACTTCAAGCTTCTTCTCTGTGATTTCCAGTCATGTGTCAGACATTGTAAGGTGCCACTGTGCTAGTCCAGCAACCATTGTGCATTGGTCATTAGATGCATGGAGGACCGGGAGGAAAATTACAGACTTTGCAATGTTTCCAACAGGTACTCTAGTTTTTAAAAAAACCATCTCGCACATGAACATTATGCATCATGCTGCTCCTCCTTGGATTGAAACCACCATCAATCAAGTTGAGTTCAACGTTAACTGCACAAGTATGTTGAGGAACAGAGACAATAACAATTTTTGCTTGCAGCTGCTTCACAGGCTAGTAGATCCAGCCAAACATACAGAAACACAATTGGAGCAAAGCACAATTTGTTAAAAAAAATAAGTCTATGCTCGGGCAAGAGGTAGTCCATAGTGTTCCATTGTCAAGGTAGGATTGGGGTCAAGCGAACTATTCCAGAGACAAAATTAAATGTCATTAAGAAAGGTATAAATTAGTAATTGATGACAAGCATGGATTTCTTTGAGACAAATCATCTTTGGCTGACTGATTGTACTGTTCAATCAACTAACGGTGAGGCTTGAAGAAAGCTATGTGTTTGAACGACCATAGGTTATCTGATAAAACCCTTAAAATTGCCATGAGCCAAAGCCCTTGGGAAAAATTAGGGTTCAGAAATGTCAGTTCACTGAGATGCAGAACACAGAGAGTAGAGGTGAAAACCTGTTTTCTCATACTAAATGTAAGTATGGGGAGTTATTCCTTGGACAACCCTCCTTACTGTCCAATATTAATGTCGTCTGCAAAATTACCCCGCAACCCATCTACGTTTACTTCCAAATCATTTATATATATATATATATATCACAAACAAAGGAAGTCCTAGCACAAAGTGAAAGTTTAAAGTGGGAAGAATGAGGAATAGAACTCATTATATGGCATTTCTCATCTTTCTTTGCTCCAAGCAGTTTAATTATACTAATCAAGAAAGTATTCTGAACCAGTCTGAAGAAGGGTTTCGGCCCGAAACGTTACCTATCTCCTTCGCACCATAGATGCTGCTGCACCCGCTGAGTTTCTCCAGCATTTTTGTGTACCTTCGATTTTCCAGCATCTGCAGTTCCTTCTTGAACACAAGTATTCTGAACCTGTCTGTTTGCGTATGTATGCAGTCTTCCAAGAAAACCCTATCTCTTTGTTGTCAACCTCATTGCAGTCCAAAGTCATGCTGCCTAATCTGTGCCATCAAGGCAGCAAAGAGATATGCCTGGCTTGTCAGTTTTGTGCAATGTTGTGATAGGAGCAGTGTTTGAAGGCACAACAGTAAAAATGCAGAAACAGTACTGTAGCATTCTAAACTTCAACCAAAAATACCCAAGCATGGAATATGAGCTACAAAGCTACGGAACACCATTATTAAGAATAGAACATAGAACAGTACAGCACAGGAACAGGCCCTTTGGCCCACAATGTTTTTCCCGACCTTGATGCTCATTTAAATTTAAACTAATCCCATTCACCTTCACATGGTTTACCTCCATCCATCTCTTCATATGCAAATGCTTCTTAAATTTGCCAATGTATCTATGTCCACGTACCTATTTTGCTCTGTGTAAATCCTTGAAAATCACTTAGCACATAGAACAGTGGAGCACAGACACAAGCCCTTTTACCCACCATATTAGAGCTGAATAGGATATCAAGTTAAACTTATCCTTGCTGCCTGTATATGATCCATTTCCTTCATTCTCTGCCTAAAAGCCACTGTACTATCTATTATCACTACGGGTCACTGATTTAGAATGATCAACCATGATCATATTGAATGGCGGTGCTGGCTCGAAGGGTAGAATGGCCTACTCCTGCATCTCTAGCGGCCAATTCGGAAACTCCAAGTCGTTGAGTGTGTTCTTCCGTTCCGACGCCCGAGTTCCGATCATCCCTGCGAGAGAGCGTGAACATCGGGCCGCCCGTAGCGGCGACTGCGGAGGGCTCAAAGGCCACGACCACGGGTGACCAAAGAGGAAGATGACTGAACTTTATAGCCTTCCCTCGCAGCGGGAAACATTGATTCCGCTGTGTGGGGATGTTCATGTTAAATTCTATCGTGTATTGTGTTCTGTTTATTCGTATGGCTGTACGGTAACTCAAATCTCAGTGTACCAATTGGTGCATGTTATAATAAATGTAACTTGAACTTGAACTTGATATTTATATGTTACTACGTTACTTCCACCACCACGCCTGGCAGCAGGTTCCAAGCACCCACCACACACATCGCAAATGCGGGGGCCAGGGCAAGCGGGGGGGGAGCGCTGTCTGAAATTCACACGGTTCAAAGCCAAGGTGATACAGACACACACCGCGATGAACAGGAAGGTTAAGACCGCTGGCATAGTGTATGGTAAGTCCTTTAAAAGAGGGGGGGGGATGGGGGGAGAAGAGGGGAGAAAGAGTGGAGACACTTTTAAGAAGCCAGACAACTTGTAATAAGCCAAAGATACACAGCTGTGAAGTTTGGCGGGCATTTATCGGTCGGTTATCCTTGGTTCTGGAATCTCGTGCTAACGTTCTTTTTCCCCAATGAGCCGATGAAATGACCGGTCAGCAAAGGCGATTAACTAAAACTACCTACGACTATCTCGACTACCTATAACTACATGACCACTCCACTACAACTGCACCTACGACGACAGGATTATCAATTTTCTCCATGGCGACCAATTTTTGGTCGCAGAAAAATTTTCAACGTTGAAAAATTTGCGCCGACCATACTGAAGCCGCGACTAGTTCCCAGAATGTGGGAACTCCTCGCGACCAAGAAGGAGACTCACCAGAGAGCACCAGCGAACATGTGGCGACCATGTGGCGAGCGCAGGGTCTCCTGCACTCGCCTAAAAAGTCGCCTAAGTGGGACAGGCCCATAACCTCCATCTACTATTTCACCACCCATACCTGGAACTAATCAATATTCTGCTTTATTATTTAACTGCCTTCCTCACTGTTCATAACTCCACCAATCTTTGCGTCACCTGCAAATCTACTAACCAATCAATCTCCATTTTTCTCCAAGTTATTAATACATCTCACAAACAATAGATGTACCAGCACTGATCCTTACTGAACACCACCGACTCCAACACCCTATCACCAATACCCTCTGTCTATGGGTAAGCCAGTTCTGAATGCAACCTATTGTGGATCACATGTATCTTAAATGTCTGGATCATTCTAAGAAGAGTGACCAGGTCAAATGGCTTGCTAACGTTCGTGTGGACAACATCTGCTGCCCCTCCCTAATTATTTACTGTCACCTCCTCAAACAATTAAATCAATTTTGATACCTTCAATAATTGTTCATTTCCACCCTCTTCAACACCTTCCCTGCCACTGGTGTGAACCTCACAAGTCTACAATTTCCTGGAGAGGGAATAAGGCCCCTCAGAAATCAAAGTAGTCATTCTTGTGTGGAGCCGCAGGAGACGGGCAACGGTCCTCAATGATTGTTTCTCCTCTGTTTTTACCGTGGAGAAAGACAGGAAGACTCTTGGAAAGTTAATGGAGATGTCTTGAGGACAGTCCATATTACAGTCGAGGAAGTGCTGGACGTTCTGAAGCTTTTGAAAGTAAATAAATCTCCTAGGCCTGATCAGATATATCCAATGACACTGTGGGAGACTAGAGAAGAAGTTGCAGGAGCCCTGGCAGAGATATGCGCATCATCATTAGGCAAGGGTGAGGTGGCAGAAGACTGGAGGGTCGCTAGTTGTGACTTAATTTAAGAAGGGCTGTAAGGAACAGCATGGGAACTATAGAGCAGTGAGTAAACATCAGCAATAGCTGGAGATGATTCTGAGGGATACAAATCTGATTGAACTTTTTGAAGAAGTAACCAAAAGGTTGGTGAGGATCAAGCTGTAGATGTTATCTGCATTGGAGTCCAGGAAGATGAGGAGTGATAATAGACAATAGACAATAGGTGCAGGTGTAGGCCATTCGGCCCTTTGAGACAGCACCGCCATTCAATGTGATCATGGCTGATCATCCACATTCAGTACCCCGTTGTTGCCTTATCCCCATATCCCTTGACTCTGCTATCTTTAAGAGTTTTGTAGTAGCTATTTAGCATAACTCAGTATGTTATAACTATAACCAGTTACCTTTAAATTTTAGGCAGACAAAAGTGCTGGAGAAACTCAGCGGGTGCTGCAGCATATGGTACGAAGGAAATAGGCAACGTTTCGGACCGAAACCCTTCTTCAGACTCCAGAGTCTGAAGAAGCGTTTCGGCCCGAAACGTTGCCGCACCCGCTGAGTTTCTCCAGCACTTTTGTCTACCTTCGATTTTCCAGCATCTGCAGTTCCTTCTTAAACATTTTGTCTACTCCACTGCGAAATCTCAAGGTATGCCTACTTTGAAGAAGTTCTCAGTCTGAAGAAGGGTTTCGGCCCGAAACGTTGCCTATTTCCTTCGCTCCATAGACACTGCCGCACCCGCCGAGTTTCTCCAGCATTTTTGTCTACCTTCGATTTTCCAGCATCTGCAGCTCCTTCTTAAACCTTTAAATTGTATCTGCCTGTAATTATGTGGGTGGGATTTAATACGTAGTCGGAGGCGTGTTTGCGGCTGCGATTCTCGCGCAGACGCCCTAGTAGTTTTTAAGTTTAGTTTGAAGAAGCATGGGGGAGAGGTCACAGCTTTTGACCATGCACGGGTTGCACCATACACGAGTCTGACTACGAGTAAGATCAAAATGTACTTAAACAAGAAGAAGTTTGGATGAATATCTTACTGTTTTTACTACGACAATAAAAAAAACTATTAATTAAGAGACTGTGTTTTGAAGATTTATCTTTGGACGGCATTAAATGCCTCGTGGAGAGCTTGTGAATGCTTTCGATAATCTCCTAAACCCCGGTCTTCAATCATAGTGGCTAGAGGAAAGATTCCTTGAACGATATAAATATCTGTCACTACAAGCTCTATCTAACTCTCTCTTGAAAGCATCCAGAGAATGGCCTCCACTGCCTTCTGAGGCAGAGAATTCCACAGATTCACAATTCTCTGTGTGAAAACGTTTTTCCTCATCTCCGTTCTAAATATCCTATCCCTTATTCTTAAACTGTGGCCTCTGGTTCTTGACTCCCCCAACATCGGGAACATGTTTCCTGCCTCTAGGGTGTCCAAATCCTTAATAATCTTATATGTTTCAATAACACTCCCTCTCATCCTTCTAAATTCCAGAGTATACAAGCCCAGCCGCTCCATCCTCTCAGCATATGACAGTCCCGCCATCCCAGGAATTAACCTTGTGTGCACTCCCTCAATAGCAAGAATGTCCTTCTTCAAATGTGGATACCATAACTGCACACAATGCTCCAGGTGTGGTCCTATGGCTGTGTATAAAATCATGAGGGGATAGGTCAGGTGAATGAACAGTATTTTCCCCAAGTTGGGGAATCAAGAACCAAAGGACATGGGTTTAAGGTGAGAGGGGGAAGATTTAATAGGAACCTGAGGGGTGACCTTTTCACAAAGATGGTGGTGGGTATGTGGAACAAGCTACTAGGGGAGGTAGTTGAGACAGATACTACTGTATAACAACATTTAAAAGACTTGTACATGGATAGGAAAGGTTTAACTAGACATGGTGGGACTGGCGTAGATGGGACATCTTGGTCAGCATGGGCATGTTTCAGTGACATTATGAGTATATGAAGATGATCCATCAGCCTTCACACATCTGTCTGGGAGGAAAGATCCCTTAAAGAGAATCAACTTCATTTGCATTGCAACCTCTTCCTAATAAAGTGTTAAACTACATATTGGGAGAAGATCTTTCCTCTTTTCATCTCTACCACTGTGAGTATTAAAACAATTATTGTTGGGCACATTTGCCAAAGCATTTTATTTTCTGGGAGGAATAATTGATTTTGTGAGAGTAATCGCTCATTATAAGTCTTGCTTTTGACAGCTCACTGCAGACAGTGCTGTGAAAAGACTGCTCAGGCGATTTGTTGTTGTATTGCAGTTTGCTGTTGATGTGTATAAAAAAAGAACCAAAATTAAAACTTATCAGCAAAACTCTACCTACAATTAAATATAATTTAATTATCTTCGTACTGATAATTTAAAGGAAATCTCTGAATCGGCATTTGATTTTAAACAGATTACTGCTTCCATCACTATTTTCAGCTACTTAATTAGGAAGTGTAATGATCAGGTTGGCAGTAATAAGAGAGTTAGTTATGCTACAACATGATGTTGAATGTGATTCAACATCTGCTTTGTATGTAAGTAGTTGGAGCATTAAATGAAGAATAAATAGGAAATGGGATGTTGAACAACCTGGATACAAGTGACACTGAGCTACAATGCATTCAGAAAGTATTCAGACCCGTTCACTTTCTCAACACTTTGTTACGTTACAACCTTATTCTAAAATGGATTAAATTCTTTTTTTTTATCATCAATTTACACACAATACCTCATAATAAAAAAAGGGAAAACAGGTGTTTAGAAATTTTTGCAAAGATCAAAAGAAAGGTCTCGACCCAAAACGTCACCCATTCCTTCTCTCCAGAAATGCTGCCTGTCCTGCAGAGTTACTCCAGCATTTTGTGTCTACCTTCAATTTAAACCAGCATCTGCAGTTCTTTCCGACACACATTAAAGAGTTTAGTACATTACTTAAGCAAACAGCCAATGGGAAATGTATTTATAGTGTACATTGAAAAAACTATGTAAGAAACAGGCTCTTCTGCCCACTACAGCCACACCATCAGGGAAGCATCCATTTATACTCATCCCAAACTTTTATTTTTCAAACATTCACATCAATTTGCACCTGATTCTAATACTCACATAAACATTAGGGGCAATATATGATGAGCACTTAATCTCCCTATCCACACATTTCTGAAGTGTACAATGAAACTGGAACACCCAGAAGAAGACAGCATCAGATGTCAGAAAGTCTCACACCAACAGGCTCAGCAATAGCAACTTTCCTGTAACCATCGAGCTCCTGAACTGAGCTGCACAACGCTAATCCTACATCAGTAATTGAACACTACAGACCACATCTTGCATTAACCTCTACCACCACCCCTGGCAGTGCATTCCAGATGCCCATTAGTCTCTGTGTAAAAAATCCTGCCCCATGCATCATCATGCAGCTCTTACATTCCATGGCAGCTTTCATAGAGTGAACACAATTCTCACAATGTGTTCCATCTTCCCTAATTCCCACTAAAAACATTTCTGTAGTTTAGACTATTTTTCCATTGAGTTCATTGAGTTCATCCACTTTCTTTCCAGAGTTATGATAAGATTAGCAGAGGCCTGATAGCAGTATATACAGTGCATTCAGAAAGTATTCAGGACCCCTCCACCTTTTCCACATTTTGTTACATTACAGCCTTATTTAAAAATGGGTTAAATTGATTTTTTTATCATCAGTCTACACACAATATCCCAGAATGAAGAAGCAAAACCAGGAGTCTAGAAATGTTTGCAAAGTGATTAAAAAGAAATAACTGAAAAATCACATTTACATAAGTATTTAGACCCTTTGCTACAACACTCAAAATTGAGCTCAGATTCTTCCTGTTTCCATTGATTATCCTTGAGATGTTTCTACAACTTGATTGGAGTCCACCAGTGGTAAATTAAATTGATTGGACATGATTTGGAAAGGCACACACCTGTCTATATAAGGTCCCACAGTTGACAGTGCATGTCAGAGCTCAAACCAAGCCATGAAGACGAAGGAATTGTCCGAAGACCTCCGAGATAGGAATGTGTCGAAGCGCAGATCTGGGGAAGGGTATAAAACAATTTCTGCAGCATTGCAGGTCCAAAGAGCACAGTGGCCTCTGTTATTCTTAAATGGAAGAACTTTGGAACCATCAGGACTCTTCATAGCCACCTGGCCATACTGAGCACTTGGGGGAGAAGGGCCTTGGTCAGGGAGGTGACCAAGAACCCGATGGTCACTGACAGAGCTTCAGAATTCCTCTGTGGAGATGTGAGAACCTTCCAGAAGGACAACTATATCTGCAGCACCCCACCAATCAGGCATTTAAGGTAAAGTGGCCAGATGAAGCCACTCCCCAGTAAAAGGCACATGACAGCCCGCTTGGAGTTTGCCAAGAGGCATGAGAAACAAGATTGTCTGGTCAGCTGAAACCAAAATTGAACTCTTTGGCCTGAATGCCAAGCATCACGTCTGGAGGCAACCAGGTACCGTTCATCACCTGGCCATTACCATACCTACAGTGAAGCATGGTGGTGGCAGCATCATGCTGTGGGGATGTTTTTCAGTGGCAGGAACTGGGAGACTAGTCAGGATCAAGGGAAAGATGAATGGAGCAAAGTATCGAGAGATCCCTGATAAAAACCTGCTCCAGAGCATTCTGGATCTCTGATAGGGGTGGAGGTTCACCTTCCAACAGGACAATTACCCTAGGCACACAGCCAAGACAATGCAGGTGTGGCTTTGTGACCAGTCTGTGAATATTCTTGAGTGGCCCTGCCAGATCCCGGACTTAAACCCGATCGAACATCTCTGGAGGGACCTGAAAATAGCTGTGTATCGACGCTCCCCATTCAATCTGATGGAGCTTGAGAGGATCAGCAGAGAAGAATGGGAGAAATTACCCAAGTACAGGTGTGCCAAGCTTGTAGCGTCATACCCAAGAAGACTTGAGGCTGTAGTCGCTGCCAAAGTTGCCTCAACAAAGTACTGAGTAAAAGGTCTGAATTCTTATGTAAATGTGATATCTCCGTTATTTCTTTTTAATTACTTTGCAAAAATTTCTAAACGCATGTTGTCACTCCTTTATTATGGGGTATTGTGTATAGATGGATGATTTAAAAAAAAAAGAATTTAATCCATTTTATAATAAGGCTGTAACATAATAAAATGTGAAAAAAGCAAAGGGGTCTGAATACTTTCTGAATGCACTGTAAAATTACGAGTGGCATAGATGGGGTAGGCAGTCAGAACCTTTCCTCCAGGGTGAAAATATCTAACGAGAGGACATAACTTCAATGCGAGAGGGGTAAAGTTTAAAGGAGATGTGTGGGGCAAGTTTTTTACATGGAGGGTGGAGGCCTGGAGTATGTGCCAGGGTTGGTTGTGGAGGCAGATATACGATAGTGGCATTTAAAAGGCTTTTGGGTAGCCGCATGGATATGCAGGGAATTGAGGGATGTGGATTGTGCAGGCAGATGACATTAGTTTATCTTGGCCTAATGTTCAGCACAGATAATATGGGCCAATTAATCTGTTCCTATGCTGTACTGCTCGATGTTCTTAAAAAAAAAAAAAGCTAAGAGATCCCTGGCCACCCTCCATTGTGGTCTGCTTTCAATTAACACAATACGAATGTTCATTTATCTGTTATCTCTTACAGTCCAGAAACAGGCATTTTGCGCCATGAACATGAACTTTGCCTCCAGCTCTGTGATTCATCCAGGCTATTCATGATTTCTTGCATAGGTGCCTATGTCTTTTAACATTACATGTTTCTCATAACTTCTCCAGTTCTTTTTGGAAAGGATGTTTTAGTGAGGTTCTGTAGCATTTAGCTCGTCTGTTATGTTGTTATCATGTTTTCCAAAATCTATCTCTTTCCTTCAGTACCTGTTCCAAATTTGTGTCCTCATGTTACTGCTTCACTGGACAATGGAAATAATAAGTGGGAAACTAAAGCCAGTTATGCTTATTTTCTGGATCATAAATCAAGGGTGAAGGTTTGGATCGCAATTAAAAAGAACACCAAGCATTCACTGGTGTTTCTGTAGGCAGCAATGCACCTTCCCTCATTGGCCATCTAAAGTAGGATCAGGGAAGGCAATTGCCAGCATTTTGATCAATTGCACAGCCAATGACAATGCCAATTACATAACTCAACCAATCTGCCCAAATATTTTGGCAGAGGTGATGCTAATAGCCATCCTCTGTGTGATATTTTTTCAAGTTTAATTTGTTTTCTCGGCCAAAGATATCTAATAAACTTTACACTGAATGGGCTTCTGAGAAGAATATTTTGTCATTTCCCCATTGTAGTTATTTCAATCTGTTTACAGCTCGGGAGCACAGCAGGGAATATATTGGGAATCTAATCCCTTTTAGCCAAACTTCTGATGACAAACACACCTTCACATGATGGCTAACGTTGAAATGCTAAAGAATTAGAACATGCTACGCCTTATGAGTTCCAGTCATTCAAGCAATCCCCGTGCAGATTGGTCACTGACAGGAAACACAATTGCTCTGGGCTGTCTCACATTAATGGCAAATTGAAAGGGCACCTTTCTCAGATGGATATAGCAGAGCATTGAATGGATGAGGTTACAGAGTAGGTGAATGTAATGTCCTGCTGATGAGGGCAGACATTCTGATGTACAAGATATTTCCTGAGGAATCTTTCCTCAGTGCTTATATATTGCATTTATTTGCAATTAGTTAACTGGTATGGAAGGCGTGCAATAAGCACTTTCACCTTAAGCAGCCGCACTTTGACCTTGGATGTATTCATTACATGGGAAACTGAAGCTCAAACTGAAACTGAAACTGAACTCATTCTACCTCAAAGCAGTCCAAACTGATATGTGACAAAGCTTTCATCTTTCAATAAAACTCAGTGAACGCTCTTGCTCATTTGACTGAAATTGTAGGCTTGTTCTTGGTCCCAGACATCTTTGGAAGGCTTACATTGTTATATGTATTCAGATTCTTCAGCTTGAAAGCTCCTCACCAAGATGTGCATGAATGCTTGAAAAGAAATCGGTGACAAGGAATGTGAACAACAGGAGGTGGATAATCCAACTCACAGCTTCCCACTAGACTTGAAGAAATGACATTCAAAATAATGGGACCTGAATAAATAGATACAGAATGTATTTTTATATGGCTCAAATATATCTCTCATTATCATGACCACTTTCTCTATACAAAGTATTTCTTTGATAAATAATAAAGCTTTCATGGCAGTGCAAGAATTGACATTGCATTTTACTTTTGTCCAAGGCAGTAAATCTCAAGTGATTGCATCAACTCTCTAAGGTAAACTGCACAAAATGAATGCTAGCAAAGCCTCAACCTTATCGGTATAATTTAGGAATCTTTAATAAAGTTGTGCCGCAGTGTCATTGAGAGTTTCTGATGGCTGCAATGATGTTTGACTAAAGAAGTGCCTCGACCTGAAACATCATCTACTCATCTTCGCCAGAAGTTACTCCAGAAGTTTGTGTTTTTTTCAGACTAACGAAAGCTTGAGTGTGAACTTTGGGCTCATTGAAAGTACAGGTGTACCCATAGTATTTTCTAGTCTTTCTCTTCCAGACATTTTCAATTATATACATGCATAATCAATGCATTGTATCATAACATTGGAAGGCAAAAGGAGCTACAGCAGCTGGAATCTAGAAAACAATACCAGAGCATTGAGAGAACTCAGCAGATCAAGCAGCATCTGTGGAGACAAAAGGTGTAAGTCGACAATTCAGGTCAAGAAAATAGACACAAAATGCTGGAATAACTCAGTGGGACAGGCAGTACCGCTGGTGAAAAAGAATGGGTGACATTTCAGGTCGGGACGCTTCTTCCAAGAAGAAGACTCTATCTTTGGTATAAACCAGCATCTGCTGTTCTTTGTTTCTACATTTCAGGTCAAGACTCTGCAATAGGAATGAAGGAGGACAGGAAAGATTGCCAGTATATAGCAGAATGTAGGGGGATGGGGTGGTTTGTGAACTGACAGGTGGAACTTCATGGGGAGGCGATGTTGGGTAACTGGAAGCAGGTTGTGGGAGGTGGGGACAGGAGGGAGAGAGAGGGTGGGAAAGGTGAACAAAGGTAGAAGAAAATTGCATGCATCAGTAAGTATGTATGGAGGGAGAACACTGGAGGGAAAATTCAACATTCATACTATTGGGTTGTAAATTACCCAAGAAGAATATTAGATATTATTTTTTTTTTCAATTTGGGTTAGACCTCTCCTTAGCAATGGAGAAAGTCAAATGCAGACTGGCCAATGCAGAAATATAAAGGAGAATTAAAATTACATGCAAGGGGAAGCTTGAGATGGCTTTGTGAACACAGCACAGGTGCTCCACAAAGTGGTTGCCTAGTCTATGCTTGGTTTCACCCATCTAGAAGAGGTCACATTATGAGCACTGCATGTAATAGACCAGGTTGGAAGAGATGCAGGTGATCCTCTGCCTCAGCTGGAAAGGCTGTTAGTTCACTGGATGATGGTGAGGAGGGAAATGTAGGAATAACTTGTGCACCTTTCCATGGCTGCAAGGGAATGTGCCAGTGGGCAGAAAAGGGCGGATGGGGAGGGATGAGCAGACCAGAAAGTCCCAAAGAGAATGGTCCATGCAGAAAGCAGGAAGGAAGGAGAAAGGGGAGGAGGTGACTGGGTGGCGGGCTCATGTTTGAATTGGCGGAAATAACTGAGGATGATGTGCTGGATGTGGATGGAATGTAAAGTGAGGACCAGAGGAGTTCTTCTTGGGGAGAGAGGTGAAGTGGTCAGAACAGACAAGCAGCAAGTGGAGGTCAGATGCGCTCCATCAACAATGGAAGAGAGGAAGCCAAATTTCCAGAAGAAGGGTGTTTCAGAAGCTCTAGAGCAGAAGGCCTCATGAGAGCATAAGGCTAAGATGAGAAAAAGGCATGTATCCTTGCAGGAGGTGGTGTTGGTGTACAGTTGTAGTTGAGTTACCTGTGGGAATTGGTGGGTTTTGCAGAATATGTCAATGGCAAGTTTTTCTCCTGAGATGCATCATAAAATTTATCCTCCCAATGGTGAGTTCAAATTCTGAAATTCATTGAAATTCAGAATCGATTGCAAAGACTGAGATTATAGTAAGGGAACTTTTAAGCTTATCCTTTCAAGTATTCAAGGTGAAAGTCATAGTTTATATCAAGCATTTAAAGAATCCATTGCAGCTCATGTTCACCTAACATAATTTAACATTTAGTGTTGCAACGAGTAATGCTTCTTCCTGACAATTTTGATTAGAATGCAGTAAATAGTTGTAAAAAGCATAACAACATTGTCAAAATATTTAGCTCCATATTTCCCCCTTTTGCAGATTTTGTGATGTACCTGAAATTCCAAATACATATTGGAGTATTTTCTCTCACACTGCTCAGATAATAGTCATAGTTACACAACACAGAAACGTCCAGATACTAATGATTTAGATGTCCAGATACTAATGATGAGAATGTCATAAGTAATGGTTAGTAAGTTTGTGTTTGACACTGAAGTTGAGGGTACATTGGATGGTGAAGCAAATAATTTGTGATTACTACTGGATCTTCATCAATTAGAACATAGAAGATAGAACAGTACAGCACAGGAATGGGCCCTTCAGCCTACAATGTTTGTGCCAAACATGATGTCTAGCTGAACTGACCTCATCTGCCTGCACATGAACCATATTCCTCCATTCCCTGCACTTACATTTGCCTATCCAAAAGCTTTAAACAATACTATCATATCTGCCTCCACCACCACTGGCAATGCGTTCCAGGCCCCCATCACCCTCTGTGCAAAAATACTTGCCCCACATATCTCCATTAAACTTTCTCCCTCTCACCTTCTAGCTATGCCCTCTCGTGTCAGACATTTTCACCCTGGATAAAATGTTCTGTCTACCTTTCCTATGCCTCTCCTAATTTTGTATAACTCTATCAAGGGAGGCACGATACTACAGCGGTAGATTTGCAGCACTTGCAGCACCAGAGTCCTGGGTTCGATCCTGACAATGGGTGCTTTCTGTATGGAGTTTGTCCGTCCTCCCCGTCACCTGCGTGGGTTTTCTCCGAGATCTTCGGTTCCCTCCCACGCTCCAAAGAGGTATTGGTTTATAGGTTAATTGGTTTGGAGTAAATGTAAAATTGGCCCTAGTGCATGTAATGTAGTGTTAATGTGTGAGGATCGCTGGTCGGCACGGACTCAGTGGGCCGTAGAGCCTGTTTCTGCACTGTATCTCTAAACTAAACTAAACTGTCTCCCCTCAACCTCCGAAGTTCCAGAGAAAACAACCCATTTATCCAACTTCACCCTGTAGCTGAAACCCATCTAATCAAGGCAGCATTTTGTTAAACCTCCTCTGCATCCTCTCCAAAACTTCCACATCTTTCCTATAAATGGGGTGACCAGAACTGTACGCAATATTCCAAATGCAGCCTAACCAAAGTCCTAAAGAGCTGCTTCATGACTTCCTGACTCGTATATTCAATACTCCATGCAATGGAGGTAAGCATACCATATGCCTCTTTACCACCCTATCTACTTGTGCTGCCACCTTTAGTGAGCTATGAGCTATTGGACTCTAAAATCCCACTGCACATCAATGCTGTTAAAGGTCTTACCATTAATAAGTGTACTCTGTCCTTACATTCAACCTCCCAAAGTGCAACACCTCACACCTCCTCAGGTTAAACTCCACCTGCCACATCTCTGCTATGCAGCTGTTCTATATCCCACTCTATCTTCTGACAGCCTTTCTCACTGTCCGCAATCCTACAATTTTGATGTTATTAGCAAACCTACTCACCAACCGATCTGCATTTACGTCATGACCCACTGCATACAAAGCCATGCTGGCTCTCCCGAATTAGCTGATTCTCTTCCAAATGGGAATAAATCCTATCTCGGAGAATTATTTCCATCTTTCTATTTACCACCTTCCTTGTTTACTTACATTGGTCAGTTATATTAGCAATGTAACTATATTTGAGGTGCAATGTCTCAGATACCTCCTATTGTTCAATTGAGGCACCCACTGAAGCTTACAATGGTACAAAGTATCTCAACAAGTTGGCCATTCCACTGTCTAATCGTCAGGATGCATTCAAAATCCTCACAAAGTTTTTAGATATGTCCTAAACCTCACTTGTCTGATACAAAATCTAATAATTTGAATTGAATAAATATAGATTTTTTTTTAATTATTTAAAAATCCATCAGAATTTATTGGCATTATGTCTTTACAAGGCCTACAAACACTGTTAGAATGGCACACAGGGCTATTTGATTAGCAATAAAAATGCATTATAGATAATTTGAAATAAATAAATTTTAAATATATAAATTACTTGCATCAGAATTTATTGGAATTAGCAGAATTACAAAATTAAGCAAAAATGTCAGGAGCTTTAAAATATGCATGATTTAAAACACAACTTGACAGATGCTGGACTGCACACAAATAATACAGGAAACTCTCAAGTCAGAGTGCATCTGTGAACAAAGAAAGAGTTAAGGGCCTGTCCCACTTCGCCGTCATTTATGCGACAGGCCGGTAGTGACTGACGCGCGACAGTCACCCGTCATCATGCGCCTTCAAATATTTTATCTGCTCTGCAAGTAGAATTAAACAGCGTATTGACATCATTTGTTAAGTGAAATCTTGATAAAATTATTGTTTGCTGGAAAAATTCATTTACTTTTAAACTTTCTGAATTACTCCCAACAAACACAAAATTGTATTCCATTATAGCAGTTTGAGGGTTTGAACCCAGCTTAAAAATTAGTTCGCAAATTTTATTTTAAATGGTGTTAGTAAAATTGTTGGTGGTTATTTAAAAAAAACTAATTTGGTTACTAGTGTTCTTTTAGGATATAAAATCTGCAATCCTTACCTGGATGTTAACTTTTGAAACATCCTTAACAAAGGATGTTTCAAAAATACTTATTAAGGTGTTATTCTGAAGGCATTACTCTGAAAGCATTGATGCTTACGGTACGGGGACCGCCCAGCACCTCGGCCTCGGCCTCGGCGGCGGCACAGCATTGGAGCGCTGGAGCGGAGCGGAGTGGAGCGGGCGATGCCTTGCCTGGGTCGCCGCGCTGGAGCGACGCGCTGGAGCTCTGGCGAGCTGGACCGCCGAGAGCAACATCTCCGGGCTGCGGGTCTGCGGAGCGGAGAGGCGGTGTGCGGAGAGGCAGCAGTGCGGAGAGGCGGCAGGGCCGAGAGGCGGCGCCGACTTTTTCATCGGGAGCCTGGGAGCTCCAAACCGGCGCGGCCTTGTCGGCTTCGGCAGCTGCGGGATCCAACCAGGAAGCGGCCGTTCCAGGTGGCCCAGCCGCCGAAAGGACTCTCCCGACGCCGGGGCAAGACCACCCGGTGAGAACGGCCAGGGACATCGGCCCTCCGTAGAGGCAATTGCGGTGGCCTCAATAGGCCTGACTTTGGGGTGAACATGGGGTGGGGACTGGACATTGTGCCTTCCTCCACAGTGCTATCCACTGTGGGGGGATGATTTTTTTGTCTAATTGTAGTCCTGTAGGTCTGTGTCCAAGATGGCTGCCGTGAAGAGAGAGTGGACGCTGGCGCGCTTTGGCTGCCGCTGCTCCCTCTTCACACTGTGTTTTTGATTTTCTGTTTTTGGATTTAATTCTGTTTTTAATTTGTGTCTCTGTGATGTCTTTATTACTTGTTATATTCCGATTATATGTTATTCCGATTACTATGTAAGGTGTCCTTGAGATGTCTGAAAGGCGCCCATTAAATAAAATTTATTATTATTATTATTAATTATTTTCTCATTGTAGCCGACTGCGTATGGGCGGCGTGCGGCGGTGCATGGTCACGCACGGTGACACGCTACACCTACGAGGTCAAGACGCCTGCGTGCGTGCGCGATATGTCATGCAAAGATTTTGTGCCTTACAAAATCCTGGAGTGCCGCGTGATATCGTTCGCAACTCCATACCCCTCCGCACTTCTCCAGGTGACCGTCCCGTGCGGCCCATACGCTTAATGTTTCAGATCAAAGATCCTTCATCAAAACTCCATCTACAGTTATTTTTATTTTGATTGACAAATGTTGAAATGGCTCAAATGTATCTTTCAATTCCTTGACCACTTTTCATATTTCAAGTTTAAGATGAGGGGGAGAAAGATTTAATAGGAACCTGAGGGGTAACTTTTTCACACAAAAGGTGGTGGGTGTATGGAACGAGTTGCTACAGGAAGTACTATAGCTACGTTTAAAAAACATTTAGACAGGTACATGGATAGGACATATTTAGAGAGATACTAGACCAAGTGCTCCCCCAACACAAGATTCCACCACTCACCCGTTCCCCCAACGCAAACCTTTCCCCCAATGCAATATTGCACCACTCATGATAAGCCCCCAACCGCGCAAACGCGGCTCATTTATCCTCATCCCCCAGCACTCCCTCCTCCTCCTATTCACCCTACCTCTTCAATCCCTAGAGAGGGAGGGGGGGTAGAGAGGGAGGGGGGGTAGAGAGGAGAGGGGCAGAGAGGGAGGGGGGTAGAGAGGGAGGGGGAAGGAGGTGGGGTTAAAGAGTGAGAAGGAGGGGTGTAGAGACGGCGTGGAAGAGGGAGGAGGGTAGAGGGGGAAGGGGTAGAGAGGGAGAGGGAGGGGAGTAGAGAGGGAGGGGGCAGAGAGAGAGGGGGGTTGAGAGAGAGAGAGGGAGGGGGGTAAAGTGGGGGTTAGGGAGGGTAGAGAGGGTGACAGCGAGGGAGGGAGATGGAGGGGTAGAGAGGGAGGGGGTATAGAGGGAGGGGAGTAGAGAGGGAGGGTTGATAGGGAGGGGGCCTCTCCCTCCTCCACCCCTCCCCATCTCCCTCCTCCACAACCCCTGCCCCCCATCTCCCTCTACTACCCCACTCCCCATCCCATCTCCCACCTCCATTTCCTCATCCTCCTCCCCTCACTCCCATTCCCTGCCCAGGACCTACCCATGTTGTAAAGCAGCGCCAGGGCCTGGAACTCGGCCTGGTTCTCGTACTCGGGCCAGCCCTGGCTGTAGACTCCAGCCATCAGCTCGGCCGCAGCCTGGGCTCCAGTGCAGGCCCGAACTTCATCTCTGGGCTCATCCCTGACCCCGGACCCAGCTCGTCCATAGTTCCAGCGGCGGCTTCTTTTTCAGCCTCGGTCACAATGCACTCGCAAGGCAGATCGGGCGTCGGCGTCGGGTGCTATGCGAGCGCTGGATTGCCCCTACCTCCCGGAGTGTCCCGTCCTGCCTTGCGAGTGCATTGTGACATCACTTGGGTTTTTTCCGAAATGGGTGAGTTTTCGGGCTGTTTTTAACACTTTAAATTTTTTAAAAGTTCGGAAGTATAGGTGGGAATGCGACGGAAAGATGTTTATCGCCTCTGTGGGAAAAATGTGAGTAGGATGTGTGAAAAGGGGAAGACTGTGGCTTAGCGTTTGGAAGAAAATAGGAAAATTAACCAGATTCACACACACACACACACACACACCCACATGCACACAGCCACACACACACACACACACACACACGCACGCACGCACAGCCACACACACAGCCATACACACACACACAGCCACACACACACACACACAAACACAGCCACACACACACACACACACAGCCACACACACACACAGCCACACACACACGCACAGACGCACACACACACACACACACACAGCCACACACACACACAGCCACACACACACACAGCCACACACACACACACAGACGCACACACACACACACACACACACACACAGACACACACACACACACACACACACACACACACACACACACACACACACACACACACACACACACACACACAGCCACAGCCACAGCCACAGCCACAGCCACAAATGAGGGGGGGGGGGGGGCTTTCTGGAGCGCCAACATGGGTGTTGTGGGCTGAAGGGACTGGTTTCTAAAGGGTTAATATGGGCATTGTGGGCCAAGTGAATTCTTGGGGTGGCAGCTCAGTCACTCAAGCCTGATGTGTGGGCTGGCAGTTGACTTGTGGCTATTCCTTGAAATTCCATTTCAAGCAGGGTGCAAGGCCACCAAATTCAAGTGCAGTTTCATACCACTTCATGCAGGGTGGAAGTCCACCAAATTCAAGTGCAGTTTCATACCACATCAAGCAGGGTGCAAGTCCACCAAACACAAGTGCAGTTTCATACCACTTCAAGCAGGCTGCAAGGCCACCAAATTCAAGTGCAGTTTCTGACCACTTAAAGCAGGGTGCAAGGCCACCAAATTCAAGTGCAGTTTAATACCACTTCTAGCAGGGTGTAAGGCCACCAAACTCAAGTGCAGTTTCATGCCACTTCAAGCAGGGTGCAAGACAACAAACTCAAGTGCAGTTTCATGCCATTTCAAGCAGGGTGCAAGGCCACCAAACTCAAGTGCAGTTTAATCCCACTTCAAGCAGAGTGCAAGGCCACCAAACTCAAGTGCAGTTTCATGCCATTTCAAGCAGGGTGCAAGGCCACCAAACTCAAGTGCAGTTTCCTGCCACTTTTTTGGCATTGGATGACAAGGTTACATATTAAGAGTTCATCTTCCATATGGCCATGCTGTTAAACTGTGTTCAGTAAATGTAGTGATCTTTTGGCTATCATCAAGGAACATAATCATGTTAAGGGGATGAAAGTTGACAAAACACAGTGGTTCATCAATACCCTTTGCAATGAAAAACTTTCCATGGGCAGGGAACTCATTCAGGAAGAAATTGGACATATATTTTATGGGTCAATACATGGAATCAAGTTCATGTGCTCAAAACGTTTCAGCGGGATATATGGCTTAATATTGCCTTGCACCGTTTAGCAAGGGCCTCCTATCAGATGTTACAGTGGAGCAAACCAGGAGCATAATGCTTGTTTTATGTTCTCTTGCAGAAACGGAATATTGTAGATCGACGCCAGACCCTGAACTAGATTGTTCAGCAATAAATCAGGAGTGAGATTTTAAAATAAAATTAAAAGTGATTTAATGAAGTTAAGATGAACAGGTCTGTTCCCAGCCTTGCAATACTATTCAACATTGCTGCTCCACCCCATCTCATTGTCCTACTCTGCCCGCTCGAGATGTGCCTTCTAAGGACAAATAGGCAAGTAACCAACATCACTCTGTGAGATGGATTAGCTGACTGGTGACTAAAAAATAGAAATCTTAAATCAAGAACACATGTCCCACGTTGGATGACTGCTACATTGTACACTTTTTCTCAGCATCGAACAATCCTCTTAAGTTTAGTGGAGAGTTGGCATTGTCTCTGTCTGTCTTCTGTTTCTTGGATCAATAGAACCCCGGGGAGACGAACAGTGTGTCCTAAAGTAGTAGAAAATGCCACATGTATCCTAGGCACCCAAACTCAAACAAAATAAACTGCCTTGGTCATGCAGCATTTAACAGAAAGACCATACCAGATTTGGCAAACTACAATTGACAGATGATTGACAATGCTTATTTACTTGGCTGCTGGCTATCAAACGTCCCAGACAGACTTTGTAAATTGGGAGTGGACGAATAGATGCCCCTGGGCTGCCTACACTCTTCTTTCTATTAGCGCTAGCCGATCTCTTTTATTGCATTGATTACTCGACAAATTGCTTTTGATATAAGCTGCCATGTTGTGCGAGTCTACACAGCACATACTATTCTCCAGTCTCCATGAGTCTTTTCCTCCATGAAACACCAACCCCTCCACCATGCATCTTCTGCTTTGTGTAAAAATGTTGACAAGTTTCTGACTCAACCATATTACCCTGTGTAATTCTTATTAATGCAAATTACAGATGGATTTACTTGAGCTAGTTCCCTGCACACAATATAAATCAGTTTCAAAACTACAATCAATACACAATTCAAACATTGTAGCATATTACTTAACAACAATAATCACTATTTTTATGTAGATCGCTACTGATTACACTGGCATCCAGGCATTAACTTTACTTTTCTATTGGATTCGATGTCCAAATTATTTGTAAATTTGAGTTAATTATGTCGTTAAAATTATACCGAGACTTTCTCCACAACAAGGGATTTTCTTACCAGATGGAGCAGAGCAGAGATTTTTATAAATGCATGACTAAGCCCAGTGAAGAAGAAAATAAAACCCTGTGAGAAACTTAAACATAAAGGTTAATGGAACTGCTCACAGCCATAAGATCTTCAAAAGATTATCCGTGAAGATTAATGACCTGCAGAGAACAGCAAAGGAAAAACATTTTGTATTAAAAAGTCTCAAAGGTGATCGTTTGTTCTAGTGGACTAATTAATTCCTGAAGGAAGAGATCGCAGCTGCACAACACTTCTTTAGATGAATTAAATTACCATATCTGATCATCATGCTGCCATATTCGGGTGATAAACATTTTTAACTGATAAATTCAAAGAAGACTTTACCATGCGGTGCTAGTTGGCATTCTACTTCAGGGGGATAGAGCAAGATGTGGATAATCAGTTGTTAAAGAGCTATCACAAAGTTGCATTTGCACAAAAATGGTGACTTCCCCATGTGATACTTTAGATCTTTTTGTCAGTTAGGGCCTGTCCCACAGGCGATATTTTAGGCGACTACAGGCGACTAGGCTGTTGCCACATGGTTGCCGGGGTGTCGCCTGTATGGTCGTGAGTAGTCTCCTCAGTCGCCGGAATAGCCGTAGCGTTTTTCTGGTCGCCGCTGGATTTTGAAATGTTCAAAAATGTTCGCCGACAGTCGTCGACAGTGGGCTTGACGCCAATGAGCGTAGCTTGACTTCTCCTGACGTAGGTGATGTCGTAGGTTGCCGCTAGGATGACATAGGTTGTGGCCAGGATGACGTGGGTTTTCAACAGGTGACACAGGTTGTCGCCGGTGCTGACTTCGGTGAATTCCATTGGCGACTACCTACGTCAACTAGTGACAGGTACCGGCAACTGAATTGTTTTAAGTTATCTTGTTGTCGCCGACAGGGTCGTAGCTTGTTGCGGGTGGACGTAGGTTGTCTTGGGTGTGTTCGTAGGTGGACGTCCTAATGGGTTGCCGGTTGTCGGTAGCTTGCCGTAGCATGACGTTGACTGGGTGGTAGGTTGTTGTAGCTTGTCGTAGACATTGTCACAGACAGTGTCGTGGGGGGGTCCAGTCGCCGTTTTTTCAGCGACCTGCTACAACTATGCAAGTCGCCAAAAAAATTGCCTAAGTGCGACAGGCCCTTTACATGTTCTGGATGTTCTAATTCCAGATTGACTATTGCCAGCAGAAGAAGGTTGCCCAAAACCAGGCCACCACATTCTTTGTTGGATCATTAAAAAGAGTAGGATGAAACTGCTCTTTTTCACATGTTTACTTTTCCCAGCTGTCTGGAAGTTATCCTGACAGCTGCTAACTTCATTGAACAATCTAAAAACATTGTGTTATCATCATCTTTTGATCCTCAATTCCGCTTATTCGAATCAGTCTAAAGAATATTAGTATATTCCTGATTTTTTTCACTTTCCATAAAGAATCGGGCTGCTGTTGAAATTTGTACTGTTTGTCTAGTTGTCAGCAGGTGGAGTTCCTGTTTAATGGCTACAGCATCAACCATCACACATTATGGCTGTGCCTGAGTGACTGTTCTCCTGTTACAGCATTGCTCGATGTTTGTTAGGAATTCTTAAGTGTCATCAAGGAACAAAATGAATTAATGCATTAATTCTGCAGCTTTGGTTTGAGAAAGATTTATTGATGGCTTGATACCACTCCAGAAAAATATTGTATGCGCAGTTTGCTTCATGGGATTATTTTTAAACTCATGTTAAACTATTTGCACCAGTTGTGATGACGATGTCAAATAATTCAGATTAGCAATGATCTGTCATTGAATGCGCAACATCGGTAAAGAGTAATTATTCAACTGTTTTAGACTGCGCAGGAGTCTAGAAATATTAATAAATTTCGCTTAACTACACTGTGAGGTAAGAGGAATCAGTTCATCCGCATGCGATCTGTGTTCTGTTGGATGTGGCCTTTCAGTTCCATTAGTTTAGTTTAGTTTAGTTTAGTTTAGAGATACAGCATGGAAACAGGGCTTTTGGCTCAACCATGCTCCGCACACCAACACTTTCCTACATACTAGGGACAATTTACGATTTTACCACACCAATTAGCCTATAAATCTGTATGTCTTTGGTGCAGGGGAGCAAACCGGAGCACCAGGAGAAAACCCACACATGTCACGGGGAGAACGTACAATCTCCATCCAGGCAAGCACCCGTAGTCTGGTCTCTGGCACTGTAAGGCAGCAGCTCTACTGCTGCACCACCGTGCCACCATTTTTTATCCATTTATTTATTTTTATTTTTTTTATTTTATTTATTTTATTTATATTTTCATTAGAAGCAGTGTACAAAAGTATCAACCGCGGCATATGACATAATACATTTATTGTACAGCTTTCATTTTAATTTTAACAAAGACGAAATAGAAAAAGAGAGAAAGAGCAAGAAAGAAAGAAAGTGATAAAGAAAGTGAATGTGTAAGAATAGAACCCCTAAACTACCAAATGAGTGTAGTCGAAGAGTGAGTAATTAAAAACTTTAAAAAAATATAAAGACAAAAACGAAAAAAAAGAAGAAAAAAAAAAAAGTGTTGATATACCTGCTTCATTTCTCACCCCACCCATCATCCAGTCCGTAATTCGGTTTAATTCCGAAGTTGTGTTGCACCATACTATCCTTGTAATTAATCAATGAAAGGAGACCATATCTTTGAAAATTGCTCTGATTTTCCTGCTAAGACAAGTCTCATATCTTCAAGATGTAGCGTCTCAGACATGTTTGTAATCCACATTTTAAGAGTTGTGGGAGATGTATTTTTCCAAAATTTAAGTATACGTTTTTTCACCATTATCAGGCCATAATTAAGGAAATGTCCTTTAAATATTGATAGCTCAGGGCAGGCTCCTGCTGTTCTATATGGGGGTCCAGTTTTGTTTTTAATAATTTTGAGAAAATTTCAAAGATTTCTTTCCAAAAGTTATGGAGTTTTATGCAAGAGGCAGAGTGTGTTATAGTTGCTTCTTGAGAGAGACATTTGTCGCAAATAGGAGATACATTTGAAAAAATCTTATTCAGTTTAGTTTTTGAGTAGTAGAGTCTGTGGAGTATTTTGAATTGGATTAAAATGTGTCTAACATTAATCAAACAATTATGTGTATATATAAGAGATCTTTTTCCCATCTGTCTTTGGAGATTTTTAGGCCTAATTCCTCTTCCCATTCTCTTCTAATTGCGTCTGACGATGGGATTTCTATATTTAGAAGGATATTGTACAATTATGATATTAGATTGTTTGTGTCAGAGTTTCTATTCATACCTTCGTCTAATATCTGGCAGCAGAGTTTGATAATCATGGGTATATGTTTTCAAATAATCTCGAATTTGAAGATATCTAAAACATTGATTACCTTTCAGATTGTATTTCGACTGTAATTTCTGGAATGATAGGAGGTTTCCCATCTCGTACAAATCTCCAATCTTTTTAATTCCTAGTCTTTCCCAATATTTATTTATTTATTTATGATGTACGGAAAGGACCACATGAAGGTCATGCATGGTGAAGTTGTGCATGAGGAAATTCCTATGTGTGAGGATATTTAAAGTCCCCCTTATGTGTATCCAAGATACAGCATCAAGCTTTCTGCATTCAGGTGGTTTGTTTCATACCCTGGGGCAGTTGCAGGCATGATAGAAATTGTAAACTCTGTTTAGTGCAGGCAATACAGTGCAACTCAGATCCTAACTGAATTCAGTCTGTTTGTTGAATCTCCCATGGTAGGCTGAACACCCTGGGATCCAAGGAGAGCTAGCTGAATGGACAGCAAATTGGCTCCATGGAAGAAAGCAGTGGCTGATGGCGGAAGTTTGCTTCTCAGACTGGAGACCTGTGACTAGTGGTGTGCCTCAGGGTTCGGTGCTGGGCCCATTACTGTTTGTCATCTACATCAATGACTTGGATGAGAACATACAGGGCACGATTAGCAAGTTTGCTGATAATACAAAAGTGAGCGGTTTTGCAGACAGTGAAGATGGTTGGGAAAGATTGCAGCAGGATCTGGATCGATTGGCCATGTGGGCGGAGGACTGGTTGACGGAATTTAATACAGAAAAATGTGAGGTGTTGCATTTTGGGACGTCAAACAAGGGCAGGACCTACACAATAAATGGTAGGCCTCTGGGCAGTGTTGTAGACCAGAGGGATCTATGAATACAGGTGCATGGTTCCTTGAAGATCGAGTCACAGATAGATCAGGTGGTCAAAAAAGCTTTTGGCACTCTGGCCTTCATCAGTCTGAGTATTGAGTACAGAAGTTGGGAGGTCATGTTGCAGTTGTATAAGACATTGGTGAGACCGCATTTAGAATATTGTGTTCAGTTCTGGCCGCCATGTTATAGGAAAGATATTGTCAAGCTTGAAAGGGTTCAGAAAAGATTTACAAGGATGTTGCCAGGACTAGAGCGCATGAGTAATAGAGAGCGGTTGAGTAGGCTGGGTCTCTATTCCTTGGAGCGCAGGAGGATGAGCGGAGATCCTATAGTAGGTCATGACTAACCATGGGTGATGCATCCTAGCTTGCAGGTGATGTGTGGTCGGATGCAAGCCTGGGCGATGCCATATGGAGGACAGGCTGTTGCCCCTGCAGCACGTCTCCCCTCTCCACGTCGCTGATCGATCCAAAGGAATAGCAGGACCGTTACAGTTTGGCACCAGCGCCGTCGCAGGAGCTGCCAGAGCGAGGTTGTAGACAACGACGAACTGCCTTCGGGGCTCCGACTCCGGATTTTCTTGAGGTTTACTCCTGGAGCCTTTTCCATGACTGGATATGGCCACAAGGCAGTGGAGGTTTTAAATCAGAATTTTTCCTCTCCTAGATGGACTGCCTTCCCAGGCTGACGAGCCCCATCTGCCCAAGACTCGTGGGGGTGGGAGCGTCTACCTTCATGTGTAGGTCTATAGCACCTACCCACAGCGGAGATCTTATAGAGGTAAACAACATCATGTGAGGAATAGATCGGGTAGATGCACAGAGTCTTTTGCCCAGTACACGAATCAAGGACCAGAGGACTTAGGTTCAAGATGAAGGGAAAAAGATTTAATAGGAATCCGAGGGGTAACCTTTTCACACAAAGGGTGATGGGTGTATGGAACAAGCTGCCAGAAGAGGTAGTTGAGGCTGCGACAATCCTATTGTTTAAGAAACAGTTAGACAGGTACATGGATAGGACAGGTTTGGAGGGATATGGACCAAGGGCAGGCAAGTGGGACTAGTGTAGCTGGGACATTGTTGGCCAGTTGGGCCGAAGGGCCTGTTTCCACACTGTATCACTCTATGACTCTATGACCCATGTTAGGCTGTTCCAGAACATTAAGATGCATGGGACTAACAGTAAATTAGTTGTATGGATTCAGAACTGGCTTACTGATAGAATATATATATATTAAAGACTCAGATGTAAATGTAGATGGGTTGGTTAGTAAGTTTGCAGATGACACCAAGTTTGCTGGGATCATGGACTGTGAGGAAGGCTGTCAAGGTTTACAGCAGGATATAGATCAGCTACAGAAATGGGCAAAGAAAAGGCAAATTGAGTATAATTTGAGCATATGAGCTGTTGCACTTTGGGAGGTCAAATGTAAGGGGAAAATATATATTTAATTGCATGACCCTTATCAGCTGATATGCAGAGGGATTTTGAGGTCCAAGTCCATAACTCCCTGAAAGTGGCAGGGAGTTGATAGAGTGGTAAAGAAGGCATATGATATCGGTAGAATTTCATAGCAAAAGGATTTGAGTATAGGAGCAGGGAGGTTCTACTGCAGTTGTACAGGGTCTTGGTGAGACCACACCTGGAGTATTGCGTACAGTTTTGGTCTCTTAATCTGAGGAAGGACATTCTTGCCATAGAGGGAGTACAGAGAAGGTTCACCAGACTGATTCCTGGGATGTCAGGACTTTCATATGAAGAAAGACTGGATAGACTCGGTTTGTACTCGCTAGAATTTAGAAGATTGAGGGGGGATCTTATTGAAACTTACAAAATTCTTAAGGGGTTGGACAGGCTAGATGCAGGAAGATTGCTCCCGATGTTGGGGAAGTCCAGAACAAGGGGTCACAGTTTAAGGATAAGGGGGAAATCTTTTAGGACCGAGATGAGGAAAACATTTTTCACACAGAGAGTGGTGAATCTCTGGAATTCTCTGCCACAGAAGGTAGTTGAGGCCAGTTCATTGGCTATATTTAAGAGGGAGTTAGATGCGGCCCTTGTGGCTAACGGGATCAGGGGGTATGGAGAGAAGGCAGGTACAGGATACTGAGTTGGATGATCAGCCATGATCATATTGAATAAAGTTTTCATTCATTCATTCATTCATTCATATTGAATGGCGGTGCAGGCTCGAAGGGCCGAATGGCCTACTCCTGCACCTATTTTCTATGTTTCTATGTTTCTATGATATGCTTGCTTACTTGGTCGGGGTTTTGAGTATAAGCGTCAGGAAGTCATGATTCATCTTTATAGGACATTGGTTAGGCAGCATTTGGAGTATTTCATACAATTCTGGTCACCCCATTATGGGAAGGATGTGGAAGCTTTGGAATGGGTGCAGTGGAGCTGTACCAGAATAATGCCAGCATCAGGGGGTATTAGTTACAGGACAGATTAGTTGGACAGATTTGGATTGTTTTCTCTGGAACATCAGAAGTTGTGGGGAGAATTAATAGATGTGCACAAAATTATGAGAGGCATAAATAGGGGAGACAGTCAGAACCTTTTTCCCAGGATGGAAAAAGCAAATACTAGAGGGCATAGCTTTAAGGTGAGAGGGGCCAAATGCTAAAAAGATATGCAAACCAACTTTTTTACACAGAGGACTGTGAGTGCCGGGAAGGCGCTGTCGGGGTTGGTGGTTGAAGCAGATAGTAGCATTTAAGAGACTTTTGGATAGGCAAATGGATTTTCAGGGAATGGAGGGATATGGACAATGTACAGACGAGTGAGAGATAGTCTTGGCATCATGTTCAGCAATGAAATTGTGGGCTAAATGCATTTCGTTGTCTCTGTACTGTACACTGACAATGACAATTAAAATTGAATCTGAATCTGAATCTGAATCTAAAGGGCCTGTTCTTGTGCTGTACTGTTCTATGCTCTATATTTGTTTCGCCGGACAGCAACCTTACTATCTCTGGTTTTAGAAATGGTCTTCCATCCAAGTGCAGAGTATGCCTACATCTGCCTAATGTGAAAAGGTTGCTGATCTATTGTTTCTCAGTGTAACGTTGGCCATCTATTCTTGTGCTTTTGACCATATTTATCTGTGGTCCTGTGTCAGCAGTTTCTCTAGCCCATCGTTGTTCCGTTCTTTTGCTTCTCTGCAGTCTCTCTCTCTAAAAGTATTGACATGAGTGTATTTGTTTTTAACATCCCAATAGCCTGAGTAAGAAAACATGTGAGAATGACTTCAGCTCTGCTTGTCTAAGGTACGTCAATAGTCTGATCTAATGCTGAATGCAACTCATTAGCAGTCAGCAATGTTTCATTAAAAAAAAAACCCTCTACTGCAAGACATGGCATAATTGGTTCTAGGTATCTGTTGGTATTTGTGGCAAATACAATTTAAGCATGATTTGCAAGGGGATAAGTGACACGTTCCTCTAATGCAGGAATGTCAGCCTTTTTCCATAATCACAGACCGTCCTACTTTTAATCACCACCAGCCATTCCTCTGCTAGCATCCTACTTTGTGTCATTCCATTGTATGATAATGTTCTAATTAATAGAACATAGAACAATACAGCACAAGAACAGGCACCATGGTCCACAATATCCATGCCAAACATGATGCCAAAATACCACTTGACTGAAGAAATTAGATGGGATGGAATTTTTAAGGTGCTTCCAGAACATTCTGTGCCAGTACATACATGAACCTACCTCTTCCAGCTTTCTTCTCCACCTTCCAAAAGTCTGAAGAAGGATCATGACCCAAAACGTCACCTATCCATGATCTCCAGAGATGCTGCCTGACCTGATGAGTTATTCCAACACCTTATGTCCTTTTTTGTGTTAACCAGCATCTGCAGTTTTTTTAGTTTAGAGACAGCGTGGAAACAAGCCATTCGGCTCACCGAGTTTGCACCAACCAGCGATCCCTGCACAGTAACACCACACACTAGGGATAATCTACAATTATACCAAGCCAATTAATCTACAAACCTGAATGTCTTTGGAGTGTGGGAGGAAACCGAAGATCTCAGAGAAAACCCACGCGGTCATGGGGAGAATGTATAAACTCCGTACAGACAGCACCCGTAGTCGGGATGGAACCTGGGTCTACCGCTGAAGCAACTCTACCGTTGTGCCACCCTTGCTTCCTTGCTTCTACAAAAATGAACCTACTGAGGATTAAGCATTGCTTGATCTAACCCCAGGGAATGAAGTGGATGAAGTGTCAATATGTCAACATTTTCAGAATACTGACAACAATCCAATAACTTTCACTGTCGTTATAAAATGGGATAAAGTCCAGAAAACAAGTGACTAAATTTGGGGGAAGGCCAATTTCAATATCTTTAGACAGAGCTGGCAAGGGTAGACTGGATTAGACATAGTCCATTGCTGTGGTGGGGAGGGGGGGGGGGGCGACAAAAGGGGTAGCCGGTGTGCTTTGTAATGCCCCTGTCCCACTTAGGAAACCTGAACGGAAACCTCTGGTGACCTTACGCCCCACCCAAGGTTTCCATGAGGTTCCCGGAGGTTTTGGTCACTCTCCCTAATGGTCGAAAGTGGTTTCCGCGTAGTCGAGGCTTCTTCTATGTTTCTGCGATTATTTTAACAAAATCAAAACCGACCTCGACTAAAAATAGGTTGCCGTTTGGTCGAAGCCAGTGGAGTGGGGTCGCTATTTACTTACAGGCAGACAAAGGCAATCTCCTTCGCTGACCACCCATTTTGATTGGCTCATTGGAGATTTCAGCAAAGACCCTATAGGATCTTTGTTTTTCAGGAACTAGAAGATCCGCTGGAAGGTAAAATGCCTGCTAACTTTATAAAACTTCTTAAAACTGTCTCCACTCCTTCTCCTCCACTCCTTCTCCTCCCCCTTCTCCTCCCCACTTCCCAACCTGTCCAAGTCCTTCTGCAGTCCCTGCTTTCTCTCCACGACCTGCCCATCCACCTATTTTCGTATCATCCACAAACTTTGTCACAAAGCCGTCAATCCCCTCATCCAAATCATTAATATACAGCGTGAAGAGTAGCGGCCCCAGCACCGACCCTTGCGGAATTCCACTAGTCACTGACAGCCAACCAGAAAAGTCTCCATTATTGCCACTCTGTCTTCTACCATCCAGCCAACTTGCTATCCATGCTAGTATCTGCCCTTTGATACCATGGGCTCTCATCTTCCTGAGCAGCCTCACATGTGGCACCTTACGGAAGATGAGAGCCTGTACTTTCACTGTAATTCTATGTGAGCATGTGCTTATTTTGGACACATTCATTATTTTTGCTTTATCCAGTTAACCAGAATGTAGAAGTCTTGCTTACAGAAAGATTAGGAAGGATGTTTAAAATCATTGAATGCACCGTAATTGTCAGCCATATGTGTGCATCACTATAATTAGTCTTCAATCCTTGTCAGCTGCAACATTTTAATTTTGTGGACCTGCTGTGCTAGTTCTAAACCACATTTGTCACTTCACTTTGAGCTGCAACTGCAGGGAATTTCTCAATAAGTTCAAGTTAAGTGAATAAAGATACTCCAACAAGTTAATCTGACATATGTTGCAGATCTTGATTGGCATCAGTGACAATTTAATATATGGGAGGCTATCAATATTCATCTTGATTTGCATTTCTCACTAGAATCTGTTTTGTCAAGTTTGAAACCTATTTCTATACATCCCATTCATCTCTCGTGATCCTTGACCCACCAGTAGGCTGACAGTCAAGAATCAAGAGTGAATAATTGTCATGTGTACCGGCAATGGAACAAGACATTTGAACTTGCTTCAGCTATACTGGCCCATTACTGTATTAACACACATAAAAAATATATACAATGATCTACAATATAATAAATTAATATTCAGTAACCAGACTAACATAAAACACAGAATGTGCGGCACAGGAACAGGCCATTTGGCTCACAATGTCTGTGCCAGACATGGTGCCAAGTTAATCTAATTTTATTTGCCTGCATGTGATTCGTATCCCTCTGTTCTTTGCATTTTCACGTGCCACCTAAAAGCCTCTTCAATGCCACTATTGTATCTGCCTCCACCACCAGCCCTGGCAGCGGATTCCAGACACCCACCGCTTGCTGTTTCAATACCTTACCCGACACATCTCTTTTAATCTTCGTCCCTCTCGCCTTAAAGCAATGCAGGCTCATCTTTGACATTTCCATACTGGAAAAAAGGTTCTGTCTGGCTACCTTATCTTGGCCTCTCATAATTTTATATTAGATTTCTTCTGAACCAGACAAAACAATCCACGTTTGTCCAACCTCTGACGACGTGACCTAAAAGGTTGATGAGGGCTGAGCTGTAGATGTTGTGTACATGGACTTCAGTAAGGCATTTGACAAGGTTCCGCATGGTAGGCTGCTCTGGAAGGTTAGATCGCATGGGATCCAAGGAGAGTTAGCTGAATGGAAAGCAAATTGACTTCATGGAAGGAAGCAGAGGATAATGGTGGAAGGTTGCTTCTCAGACTGGATGCCTGTGACTAGTAGCGTGCCTCAGGGTTTGGTGCTGGGCTCGTTACTGTTTGTCATCTACATCTACAGATTTGGATGAGAACAAACAGGGCAAGATTAGCAAGTTTGCTGATGATACAAAAGTTGGTGGCTTCGCAGATAGTGAAGATCGTTGTGAATGATTGCGGTAGGATCTGGATCGATTGGCCAGATGGGTGGAGGAATAGTTGATGGAATTTAATACAGAGAAGTGGGAGGTGTTGCATTTTGGGATGTCCAACAAGGGAAATACCTACACAGTAAATTGTAGGCCTCTGGGTAGTGTTGTAGAGCAGAGGGATCTGGGAGTAGAAGTACATGGTTCCTTGAAGGTCGAGGCACAGGTAGATAAGGTGGTCAAAAAAGCTTTTGGTACTTTGGCCATCAGTCAGAGTATTGAGTATAGAAATTAGGAGGTCATGTTGCAGTTGTATAAGACGTTGGTGAGAGACCTCATTTAGAATATTGTGTTCAGTTCTGGGCACCATGTTATAGGGAAGATATTGTCAAGCTTGAAATGGTTCAGAAAAGATTTACGCGGATGTTGCCAGGACTAGAGGGTGTGAGCTATAGGGAGAGGTTGAGTAGGCTGGGTCTCTATTCCATGGAGCGTGGGAGGATGAGGGGAGATCTTATAGAGGTATACAAAATCATGAGAGGAATAGATCGGGTAGATGCACAATCTTTCACCAAGAGTAGGGGAATCGAGGACCAAAGGACATAGGTTCAAGGTGAAGGGGAAAAGATTGAATAGGAATCCGACGGGTAACGTTTTCACACAAAGGGTGGTGGGTGTATGGAACAAGCTGCCAGAGGAGGTAGTTGAGGCTGGGACTATCCGATCGTTTAAGAAAAAGTTGGACAGGTACATGGATAGGACAGATTTGGAGGGATATGGACCAAGCGCAGGCAAGTGGGACTAGTGTAGCTGGGACATTTTTGTGCAGCTCCTCCTATAAATCCTTTTGATGTTGGGGAGGGCAATACTTATGATGGACCGGACCTTTTCGGCAGTTTCCTATGATCATGGATGTTTGAGTTACCGAATCAAGCCATGCGTGTTGCAACCCATTGGCATGTCCTCTACAATAAACCTGCATAAGTTTGATTGAGCATTCAGCGACATACCATATCATCTCAATCTGCTGAGGAAGTGGAGTCATTAGTGAGCTTTCTTTGCTATTGCATCAGTAAGGGATGCCCAGGACAATTTTCAGAGATAGGTACACACAGGGACTTGACTATTGACTCTATTGACTCTCCGCTTCTATCCCATTAATGGAGACAGGTTTATGAATCTTCCGCTTTCCCTTTGTCTGGCTAATGTTCAGAGCAAGAAGGTTGTTTTGACACCATTCAATAAGATTATCAATTTCCCTCCTGCACTATGATTCATTGTTACCTGTGGTTCATCCAACAAGTGGCACCATCAGATGGCATTAGTGCTGGATATGGCTACACAGTTAAGAGTGTAGAGAAAGTACGTCTGAGCACAGAGCCTTGAGGTGCTCCTGTGTTGATGGTCATGGAGGAGGAAGTGTTGTTGCCAATTCATACTGTTGTGGTATGCTGATAAGGGAGTCGAGGGTCCATTTGCATAGTTCTCTGAGTTTGATGATAAGTGTGGAGGATATGATGGTGTTGAATACCAAGCTGTTGTTGATAAATAAAAAGCCTGAAAAAGTGTTCTTATTGTCCAAGTGATTCAGTGCAGAGTAGAGAGCTACCAAGATAGCATCCCCCATTGATATGTTATGACGGTTGGCTGATTATACTGGGTCTAGGTTCTCACTAAGACAGAAGTTGACGGGTAATAACCAGCCTCTGAAAGCATTTCATCACCATGCACGTGAGTGACACTGGTCAGTGGTCATTGAGGCATCTCATTTTGCTCATGTATTGTATGTTCTTCTAAAGCAGGTGGGGACGTCAGACATTAGTAGTGAGAGGTTGAAGATGTCCGCATAAACTCCAGCCTGCTGGTCCACGCAGGGTTAAGAACATGGCCGCACCTCCAGCTCTTCACCCCACACCTCAATCCCCGCACATTACTTTCAGTCCGAAAGTTTGTAGAATCGTTGTTTCTACATCTTGTATGTGCCGCTGTATCACCAACTTGATGCCTTCGATCTGGTCATCGTAGATTGTGAACCTTCTGATTCATCCAAAGCTTCTAATTAGGGAACACTTGGTTGGCCTTGTTGGGAACACACACCTCCACACATTTCCCTTTGAAGTTGGTAACAACGATGCTGTTTTTTTGTCAGGTCCACTGCCAAGTCCTTGAACATTGCCCGGTTTACTGTTGCCAAGTAGTTTTGAAGTCGCTCCTCTGCCTCTCCTGACCAGCTCTGTGATGTGTTCACTGCTGTAGCTGCATCGGAAGGCACACAGCCAGGTGGTCGATTTTCCAAAGTGAGGATGTGAGATGAAGCAGCAGGCATCTGTAATAGTGGAGCAGCAGTGAGCAGGTGAGTTTGATCCTCTGGTATCTCAGAAACATGCGGTCATTATTTACAAGTGATTTCCTTAAACTAGCCTTGTTGAAGTCCCCTGCTTTGATGGGGACGGCATTGGGTTACATTGTCTGGTGTTTGTGCATTGTTATCCACATCTCTTACTTAACTGTACTCTTGCATTATTAGTGATCTGTGAAAATATTGTGCTCTTCTTTCCATTTTGCAAAGGAACAATAGTAAACTGTGGGTTGCAAATGGTTAAAAGAATGTTTAGGCAACTTTCTGTCTAATTCATTGCCATTGTAATTCAGTTTTGCATGATCACAGTCTGTGCATGTACTCAGGCTTCCAGAAAGTGCAGAGAGTAAAATCAGACAATTGCACATTGCTGGTGAATTGGCCAAAGGACTTAGTCCTATACTTAAAGCATCATCAAGGAGACCGTTCAAAACTTCCCTTTGTATATTACTTGAGCTGTAATAGAAAGAATTTCATTTAATCTTCTCTCACCCACAAGAATTTAGCAAATCAGGTGGATGGACAGACCCAATGCACAGTGAATGTGGTCAGGCAATTCCACTCCAGTGTCAAGCCTTAAGGAAGCACAATAACCTGTCAAACCTTTGCTTGATGATCCAGGAGTTTGTGACAGGATCATCTGCTTATGCTTCCTCTGATCCATCTAGTTTTGTGCCTCCTGGTCAGTAGCTCTAAAGATAGCCTTCACTGTAGGTTAATCCTCACGTACAGAAATGATCCATCAGCCAGGCTCCAGGAGCTGAGGCCTTGGCGATAATAGTTAGATTCTTCAAAGACAGTGCAGTTCAAGCATATTCATTCAAGTCATTCGACGGGAGCTGAGAATTTTTTGATAAGGTGAGGCTAAAGGCTCTAAAGGTTACTTAGACAAGGACAGCCAGCATAATTTGGGTAATCTTTGTGAGGCTAAGCTTAATGGACAGTTTTTGTGGCTTTAATTTCATGCTTAGCTATTTTCGGGCCAGGTTGTACTAAAAGTGACAGAACAAGATTGTGATAATTTAATTTTAATGACAAAAACGTAGATACAAATTCTATGAAAGTAAAGATCTGAGAAACTTTGTTTTAGGGCTTTATTCAGAATATTCAGAATTTAGCTCTTTAAAATTCTTGCTGTAGAAAAATTAACCTATCCTGTACATCTGATAACTTGTCCAAATCTTAACGTAATATATGCCAAATGTAAAAATCACTGTGAGTTCTGCACAAAATGCCTCTCATTCAGATTAAACCCTATTTTCTCTTTGGTTTTGTGGCTGCCATCATGGAAAACTTAGAAGATACGTTTTGGTATTAATAGGAAAATGGGGATTTGGGGGTTATATAATATTGGTCGTGATTGCAATGCATGTGAATACATGTTCCAATCATTTAGGACTGATGTGCAATTTAATTTGTTTTGTACTATTAGATGATATGGCAGCCTTCTGGTTAAACAAGGAGCAGTGGGTAGAGAACTATGGATTAATAGCAATGTTCTTTGAGAGACAAATGTTGAATGTAAATTGGGAAAACCTACTCCTCAAGAAACTACAAGAGATAATTTCTATCTATCCAAGACAGCCAAGCATTGCTTTAATTTCTCATGAAAATAACTTGATATTTGCTCAGACTTGTGCTGAAGTTCATAAACATTTACACTTTATCTCTTCAATTTATTGCTGTTATATTTGAACACAACCAAAGACAATTGGAACAGGAATTTGTGTAGGAGTGAAGGCTAATGGGTCCGTCCCACTTAGGTGACTATTTAAGTGACTGCAGGAGACTGTGCGGTCACAACATGGTGCCACATGTTCGCGGGTGGTTGCCAGGGAGTCGCCTTCATGGCCGTGAGGAGTTCCCGCATTCTGGGAACTAGTCGTGGCCTCATTATGGTCGCCGCAAATTTTTCAACATGTTGAAAAATTAGTGGCGACCAGAATGAAGCCGCCATGGAGAGTAGCGAGAATTCTCATGCCGTAGGTGCAGTGGTAGTGGGTTGCCAGGAGGTCGAAGGTTGTCATAGGTTCTCGTAGGTTGTAGCCAGTGCTGACTGGTGAATTTCATTGGCTCATTGGGGGAAAAAAATGTAAGCAGTAGTTTTCAGAACCAAGGATAACCGACAGGTAATGTTAATGTCCACCAAGCTTCACAGCCGTGTATCTCTGGCTTATTATAAGATGTCTCCACTCCTTCTCCCCCCCACTCTATCCCTCCCCCCCTCTCTCCCCCCTCTCTCCCCCCTCCCCCTCCCCCCCCCCCTCTTCCCCCCCCCCCTCTTTCCCCCCCCCCCTCTCCCCCCCCTCTCCCCCCCCTCTTCCCCCCCCCCCTCCCCCCCGGCAACCACAGCTTATTAAAAGTTGGCTCCACTCCTTCTCGCCCCTCTCAGGCGTCACGTTCGGCATGGACAATTTGGGCTGAAGGGTCTGTTCCGGTGCTGTACTGTTCTGTGTTCTATTCCTGATAATGATGCTGCTTTGTAGCTCATATTCCATGCTTGGGTTTTTTTGGTTGAAGTTTAGAATGTTTCTGCATTTTTACTGTTGTGCCTTCAAACACTGCTCCTATCACAACATTGCACAAAACTGACAAGCCAGGCACATCTCTTTGCTGCCTTGATGGCACAGATTAGGCAGCATGACTTTGGACTGCAATGAGGTTGACAACAAGGAGTTAGGGTTTTCTTCTAAGACTGCATACATACGCAAACAGACACCATCAGAATAGCTGGCACTGTCTTGAATAGCATAATTAAATTATTTGGGAAAAAAGAGATGTGAAAAATACTATATAACGAGTTCTATGTACATTGATCTTCAAAAGATGTTTATTAAGGTGGCACGTATGAGATGTGAGTTTTAAGTATTTGGCATTAAAGTTACATGAATACAGGGATGGCTCGAGGGCATAAACAAGAAATTGAAGGTACATAGATACATAGGCAATAGGTACAGGAGTAGGCCATTTGGCCCTTCGCTATTCAATGTGATCATGACTGATCATCCACAATCAGTACCCCGTTCGTACCTTCTCCCCACACCCCTTGATTCCGCTAGCCCTAAGAGCTCTAACTCTCCTTTGAATACATCCAGTGAATCGGCCCCCACTGCCTTTTGAGGCAGAGAATTCCACAAATTCACAACTCTCTGTGTAAAAAGCTTTTCCTTATCTCAATTCTAAATGGCTTACCCTTTATTCCTAAACTGTGACCCCTGGTTCTGGACTCCCCCAACATCGGGAACATGTTTGCTGCATCTAGCGTGTCCAATCCCTTAATAATTATATGTTTTTATAAGATACCCTCTCATCCTTCTAAATTCCAGTGAATACAAGCCCAGTTGCTCCATTCTTTCATTATATGACAGTCTCACCACCCTGGGAATTAACCTCGTGAACCTACGCTGCACTCCCTCAATAGCAAAAATGTCCTTCATCAAATTAAGAGACGAAAACTGCACACAATACTCCAGATGTGGCCTCACCAGGACCCTGTACAACTACAAAAGGACCTCTTTGCTCCTATACTTAAAGCCTTTCGTTATGAAGGCCAACATGCCATTAGCTTTCTTCACTGCCCGGTGCCCACTTCACTAGGACACCCAGGTCTCGTTGTACTTCCACCTTTTCCTAACCTGACACCGTTCAGATATTCCACTGCATTTGCCAAGCATCTGCCCACTCACCCAACCTGTCCAAGTCATTCTGCATCCTCATAGCATTCTCTTCACAAATCACACTGCCACCCAGCTTTGTATTATCTGCAAATTTGCTAATGTTACTTTTAATTCCTTCATCTAAATCATTAATGTATATTGTAAATAGCTGCGGTCCCAGTACCGAGCCTTGTGGCACCCCACAAGTCACTGCCTGCCATTCTGAAAGGGACCTGTTAATCCCTATACTTTGTTTCCTGTCTGCCAACCAATTTTCTACCCATGTCAATACCCTACCCCAATACCATGTGCTCTAATTTTGCCCACTAATCTCCTGTGTGGGACCTTATCAAAGCCTTTCTGAAAGTCCACGTACACTACATCCACTGGCTCTCCCTTGTCCATTTTACTTGTTACATCCTCAGCAAATTCCAGAAGATTTATCAAGCATGATTTCCCATTCGTAAATCCATGCTGACTTGGACCGATCCTGTTACTGCTATCAAAATGCACCACGATTACATCTTTGATAATAGACTCCAGCATCTTCCGTACCACCAATGTCAGGCTAACTGGTCTATAATTCCCTGTTTTCTCTCTTCCTCCTTTCTTCAAAAGTGGGGTAATATTAGCTACCCTCCTGTCCACAGGAACTGATCCAGAATCTATAGAACATTGCAAAATGATTACCAATGCGTTCACAATTTCTAAATCCACCTCCGTGAGTACCCTGGAATGCAGACCATCAGGCCCTGGTGATTTATCAGCCTTCAGTCCCATCAGTCTTCCCAACACCATTTCCTAATTAATGTGAATTTCCATCAGTTGCTCCGTCACCCTAGGACCTCTGTCCCCTAGTACATCTGGGAGATTGTGTCTTCCTTAATAAAGACAGAAGCAAAATATCTGTTCAACTCATCTGTCATTTCCTTGTTCCCCATAATAAATTCACCTGTTACTGTCTTCAAGGGACCTACATATGTCTTAACTAATTGTTTCCTCTTCATATACCTATAGAAGCTTTTACTATCCTCCTTTATATTCTTGGCAAGATTACCTTCATCTTTTCTCCCCATATTGCCTTTTTAGTTACCTTCTGTTGATCTTTAAAAGTTGCCCAATTCTCTGGCTTCACGCTTATCTTTGCTATGTTGTACGTCTTCTCTTTTATTTTTATACTGTCCTTATAATTGTCAGCCACGGTCACCTCTTACTCACCTTAGAATCTTTCTTCCTCTTTGGAATGAAATGATCCTGCATCTTCTGGATTATTCCCAGAAACACCTGCTTTTGCTGGTCCACCAGATATGGTCCCTTTCCAGTCAACTTTGGCCAGCTCCTCCCTCATGCCAACATAGTCTCCTTTGTTCAACTGCAATACTGACACTCCTCCTCCTTATTCCTTTCTTCTACCCACCCCCCATCAGTCTGAAGAAGGGTTTTGGCCCGAAACGTTGCCTATTTCCTTCGCTCCATAGATACTGCTGCACCTGCTGAGTTTCTCCAGCATTTTTTTGTACCTTCTGATTTTACCTTCTCCGTCTCAAATTGCAGATTAAAACTTATCATATTATGGCCACTGCCTCCTAATGGTTCCTTTTCCTTGAGTTCCCTTATCAAATCCAGTTCATTACACAAAACTGAATCCAAAACTGCCTTCTCCCTGGTAGGCTCCGGTGCAAGTTGCTCTAAGAATTCATCTCGGAGGCACTCAACAAACTCCATTTCTTGGTGTCCAGTACCAACCTTATTTTCCCAGTCTCCCTGCATGTTGAAATCTCTCTTAACCACCGTAGCATTACCTGTGTTACATGCTAATTTTTAACTGCTGATGCAACTTGTACCCTATCTCCAGGCTACTGTTTGGGGGCCTGTAGATAACACCCATTAAGGTATTTTTACCCTTACAATTTCTCAGCTCTATTCATAATTAATCTACATCTTCTGACTCCATGTCACCCCTTGCAAGGGACTGAATTTCATTCCTTACTAACAGAGCCACCCCACCCCCTCTGCCTACCTGTCTGTCTTTTCCACAGGACTTATCCCTAAATATTCAGTTCCCAGCTCCGATCCTCTTGCAGCCATGTAATTCCCACAACATCTCACCAATTTCTAACTGAGCTTCAAGCTCATCCACTTTATTTCTTATACTTTGCGCATTCATATATAACACTTTTAATTCGGTATTTGGTATTTACCTCCCCTCTCACAAAAGTACCTTGAAGTATCTTTGGTTGGAATATATTTCTGTTCTGGCACTTTGTCAGTTTAGTAAGTGAGATAAGCAAGAGGAGAGATTGAGTTTGCTAATTATGTATATTGCAAATTGTACAAAAATATGCAGAAGATGGTTGTCACAGTTGTTATATAAAAATGTGACATATCTGAGATTTGGAAAGATAGGCAGTTAAATATTTAGACCAAATAGTAAGATGTTAATCAGATTAGAAGACAAAGAGGTTAATGATACTGATTTGTGGAGACGTAAGTTCAGGGAAAAATTACCTTGAAAGACAGTCGGAATTTTCCAGTCCCGTGAGGGGAAATGGGGGTCAGGAAACATGTACATGAAGTATAAAGGGCTCAGGAGATATGACAATACATTAAACAAGTAGACTGTCCTCTCACCAGTTAGAATGCAGTCCTGACCTCCCATCAATCTCATTGGAGACCTTTAAATTATCTTTAATTGGATTTATGCTAAATGTTATACCCTTTATCCTATATCTGTTATGATGGAAGGCTTGATTATAATCATGGGTATGCTTTTCTTTGGTTGGAAAGCACACAACCCAAAGCTTTTTAATGTACACTTAACAATAATAAACTAAACTAAGCTTAACACAACGTCTCTTGTCTCTGGCATTTCCACCCTGGGATAAAGGTTTGAACTGTCTACCCTATCTTGAGATATGACGGTATAGTGGGAAGAGTGGATTCATGTAATCATAAAGTGTATTATGTAGATGAATCAGATAGTACTTAGGAGGAGATCCATTTGGACATTGAGGAGTGGAATGTGAGGAATGTGAGGATGTAGCAGTACATCATGAGGGTGATGAGGGTTTGATGCTGTGCCAGGGGTCTAAGGATAGGTAAACAAATCCTTGCCTTGCAGATCGCCCAGATTACTGGGAGTAAAATCCCATGTACCATCAGGACAAAGTGCTCTAGCTTCCCCAACAATACTTGTTGAGGAGTCTAGAACCAGGGGCCACAGTTTAAAATGTGCTGCATGGGAAACAATTTCATTCAAGAGATACAGAACTGGATACAGAATTGGCTTCATGGTAGTAAGCAGAGAATTGTGAAGGTTTTATTTTAGGCTGGAGGCCTGTGATCTGCCTTGTGGATCAATGCTGGGCTTAATGCAGTTTATTTCAATGATTTGGATGAGAATGTATGAGGCATGATTAGTACATATATAGGTAACACTAAAGTAGGTGGCGTCATAGACAGTGAAGATGGTTATCAAAAATTACAGCAGGATCTTGATCAGCTGACAAATGGGCTAAGAAATGGCCAATTGAGTTTAATCCAGGTAAGTGCAAGGAGTTGCATTTTGGGATGTCAAACAAGCACAGGACCTTCACAGAGAATAGTAGGGCACCGGTAAGTGCAGTAGAGCAGAGGGATCTAGAAGTATAGGTACACAGATCCTTTAAAGTGGTGCCACAGGTAGATAGGGTGGTCAAGAAAGCTTTTGATCAATTGGCCTTCATCAGTCAGGATATTGAGTATAGAAGACATTTTGAGGTTACACTTGGAATATTGTATTTATTTTTCGTCCCCCTGCTATAGAAATAATGTTATTAAGCTGGAAAGAGTCCAGAGAAGCTGTACAAAGATATTGTCAGGCCTCAAATGCTTAGGTTGGGCAGACTAGGACTTTATTCCTTGGAAAGCAGGAGGCTGAAGGATGATCTTATGGAGGTGTATGAAATCATGAGGGAAATAGATAGGATGAATGCACTCTACTTTTATTCAAGAACCAGAGAACATATGTTTAAGGTAAAAGGGGAAAAATTAAATAGGAACCTAATGGACTTTTCATACAGAGGGTAGTGGGAATATGGAATGATTTGTCAGAGGAGGTAGTTGAGACAGGTACTATAACAACATATAACTGTGTCCCATATGCGGTCGAGCCTGCCAGGCCCGGATCGGTCTCACCAATCTCTGGACCCACAAACAAAAAACACTGAGGTCATGGTCTTCTTCGACTACGAAGGACGAACAACAACAACATTTAGAAGACACTTGGACAGGTACATGGAAAGGCAAGTTTTCGAGTGATACGTGCAGGCAAATGGGACCAGCTTGGATGGGCCATTTTGTTCGGCATGGACTAGTTGGGCTGCAGGGCCTGTTTCCATGCTGGAAGACTCAATGACATGATAGAAGACCCAGCAGACACATTTGTCCAAACCAGTCTATCTGTGACAACTGACTCAGTCAATGAAATTATTGGTTGGGGTGTCTGTTGCAAGGTCATTGAGTAGAGGGAGTCCACTCTTCATGTGATTATATGGCACTATTTTCAGATTAAATGAATTAGATGTAGAACAGATTCACATTTCCATCTCGAGCATCCATATGGCTCAGTCGGGCATTTTGCAGCAACACAATATTGTTCCATCATGATTTGTAACCTTAAGGAGTGGCATCTCTGTCAGATTACCATCAATATTAAGTGAGGGGACTAACTTTCCTTCCTGGACGGGCATGAAGGAGCAGGCCAGAACTGCCCTTGCATCCAGCTAAACAGTTTCAGGACAACAGTGTTACATGTATGTTACAAGATATATCAATAATTTACATTCAAAGTAACATTAGCAAATTTGCAGATGACACAAAGCTGGGTGGTAGTGTGAACTGTGAGGAGGATCATATGAGAATGCAGGGTAACTTGGACAGGTTGGGTGAGTGGGCAGTTGCATAGCAGATGCAGTTTAATGTGGATAAATGTGAGGTTATCCACTTTGGTAGCGAAAAAAAGGAAGCCAGATTACTATCAAAATGGTGTCAAGTTGGGAAAAGGGGAAGTACAATGGGATCTGGGGGTCCTTGTTCATCAGTCAATGAAAGTAAGCATGCAGGTACTGCAGGCAGCGAAGAAAACAAATGGCATGTTGGCCTTTATAACAAGAGGTATTGAGTATAGGAGCAAAGAGGTCCTTCTGCAGTTGTATAGGACCCCAGTGAGACCACACCTGGAGCATTGGAGATCAATGGAAGGCTGGAGGCCCCCGACCGAACAAAGAAGGGAAGAGATTGAACTTTTTTTTTGCCTTCCATCACATTGAGGAATGTGGAGGAGTCACTGTGGTGGATGTTTATGTTGAAATGTATTTTGTGTGTCTTGTTGCTTTTTATTGGCATGACTGTGTGGCAAATCAAATTCCTCGTATGTTGCAAAACATACGTGGCTAATAAAGTATGATTATGATTATAACTATGATGGGATGCCTGACATAAAATTCTGAAAGACACAGATAGTTTAGACATGCAAAACCTATTTCCAAGGGCGGAAATTTCAAAGATTAGAAATCTTACCTTAAGACTAGTTTAAATAAGATTTCAGAGGCAAATTTTGAGTGGTGGGTGTATGGATGGAGCTGACAAGAAGTAATTGAGGCAGGTACAATAACAAAATTTAAAAGATATTTGGAAAGGTACATGGATCGGAAAGGTTTACGGGGGATATGAGCCAAACATAAGGAAATGAGACATCTTGGTTGGCATGGATGAGTTGGGTTGAAGGCTGTTTCCATGCTGTGTGACTCAATGACTCTGTGCTTCTAAATGGGGAAGTGTGTATAGCAAAGGAGGCATTGAAGAAGAAAAAGCAATGGAATTTTGATCAAATGTTCCTCATAAAACATCAGCTTGCAACATTTATTTTTAATTGTAGGAGGATAACATATTCCACAACAGTTTATACTCAAACAAATCAGGATGTGGTTGCTTCCATCAAACTTACTGTAAAATACAAAGAGGAGAATTGACTGTTCTTGCAGAAGCACAGCGATAAACGGCTGAAACTTCGGACTTTTAATATGAAATTTTAAGAGAGACCAGGTTAGGTGGGATGAGACACTACTTATAAAAGGACTGGACAAGCTAGATGCAGGAAAAATGTTCCCAATGTTGGGCGAGTCCAGAACCAGGGGCCACAGTCTTAGAATAAAGGGGAGGTCATTTAAGGCTGAGGTGAGAAAAACCGTTTTCACCCAGAGAGTTGTGAATTTATGGAATTCCCTGCCACAGAGGGCAGTGGAGGCCAAGTCACTGGATGGGTTTAAGAGAGAGTTAGATGGAGCTCTAGGGGCTAGTGGAGTCGAGGGATATGTGGAGAAGACAGGCACGGGTTATTGATATACCTATCCAATTCCACTGGAAGCTCATTCCACACAGCCACCACTCTCTGAGTAAAGAAGTTCCCCCTCATGTTACCCCTAAACTTTTGTCCCTTAATTCTCAAATCATGTACTCTTGTTTGAATCTTCCCTACTCTCAATGGAAAAAGCTTATCCACGTCAACTCTGTCTATCCCTCTCATAATTTTAAAGATTGAGAACCAAATTGTTCAAAAGCAACCAACACACAATATTTCTGATGAAAGTCCTGATGAGAGAATGCCAGCAATCCCAGAAGTGGATGATACTCCAAATACATCTGTACTATATGTAAATTCAACAACAACAATGCTAAGGAAACACAAGGATCTGCTGATGCTGGAATCCTGTGTAAATAAAAGTGCTCGATTAACCCAACGGATCAGGTAACATAGAAACATAGAAACATAGAAAATGTGCAGGAGTAGGCCATTCGGCCCTTCGAGGCTGCACCGCCATTCAATATGATCATGGCTGATCATCCAACTCAGTATCCTGTACCTGCCTTCTCTCCATACCCCCTGATCCCTTTAGTCACAAGAGCCACATCTAACTCCCTCTTAAATATAGCCAATGAACTGGCCTCAACTTCCTTCTGTGGCAGAGAATTCCAGAGATTCACCACTGTCTGTGTGAAAAATGTTTTCCTCATCTCGGTCCTAAAATATTTCCCCCTTATCCTTAAACTGTGACCCCTTGTTCGGGACTTCCCCAACATCGGGAACAATCTTCCTGCATCTAGCCTGTCCAACCCCTTTAGAATTTTGTAAGTTTCTATAAGATCCCCCCTCAATCTTCTAAATTCTAGCGAGTACAAGCCGAGTCTATCCAGTCTTTCTTCATATGAAAGTCCTGACATCCCAGGAATCAGTCTGGTGAACCTTCTCTGTACTCCCTCTATGGCAAGAATGTCTTTCCTCAGATTAGGAGACCAAAACTGTACGCAATACTCCAGGTGTGGTCTCACCAAGACCCTGTACAACTGCAGTAGAACCTCCCTGCTCCTATACTCAAATCATTTTGCTATGAATGCTAACATACCATTCGCTTTCTTCACTGCCTGCTGCACCTGCATGCCTACTTTCAATTGGCTGGTGTACCATGACACCTAGGTCTCGTTGCATCGCCCCCTTTCCTAATCGGCCACCATTCAGATAATAGTCTACTTTCCTGTTTTTGCCACCAAAGTGGATAACCTCACATTTATCCACATTATACTGCATCTGCCATGCATTTGCCCACTCACCCTGGGGGACGTGGCAGGATGACATTTCCGGTCAGGACCCTTCTTCACTAATACTAATTTTGTCAACAATAACACTAATACTACTGTGACAATTACAAATAATGTATTGTTTGTAGTTCATAAAATATGTATACATATTAAATCAGTTTTGTTCTATTTTTTAAAGAAAAAGATATGTAGCTTGGAAATGGTAATAGTTATGAATAATAATTAGTGCTTTGAGGCTGCCCCTCTTTAAAGATGATGCTTTGCAACAAAATGCTCTCTTAGCAGCAACAATGTGCAGTTAAACCTTCAGAGGCACTCTGTCATGAGCCCTTGATTAAGCTCAACACATCCTGTTGAGCTCCTTGTATCTCGTGTGATCAGTCTGAACACTCTGCGAAGGACTTCATTTGTGGTTATGAGCTCGCTGAACAGGCAGTGTGAATTTAACTTGCTGTCTGTGTTATACTGAAGGGATGAGTGGGTAATACTCATCTCAATCCCAATGCACATTAGATATGATGATCTGTCAAAGTGCAATTGCATTGCACTTATTTGAAACATGTATTTTCATCAACTATTCAACTTACAGTAATTTGTATGGTATTATTGCTATGTGCATTCACCTTTTGATGGAATAAAGCAGAGTATTGATTGAAACCAAGTTGTGCCTCACCTAATGTAATTCCCCACCTCCAGAGAGATTGCAGAGATAATGTTCTGGAAATTTATCAGTGTCTACAAGTGCCTGTTAATATGCCACAACGCTACAACCAATAACTATTTTGTTATTGGCTGGCTTAAGAAATCAGCAATACCTTAGTTGCAAAGCACAAGAAACTATAAACCACGATCGAGAGTAAAGAGAATAGTAGATACATCTAGTCTGGAAGGTCACTAGGAGAAAGGCTTGGAAGTCAGGGTTTGGTGCAGGGCGTTGGATCAACCTCCAGTGATCTTCGTGGACTTGATATGAGTCAAAGCATTGTGTCCAGTGTAATTTTGGATTAGGACATGACAGCAAAGTTGAGAGAGTTGTGAGTGGTGAGGAAGGCTACCGATAAATTATTCTGCTGCGGAAGTATCAGTGATGTGAAAAATTTGTTGTTCCGACTACCCAACAGTAATTTTGCTTCAAATTTAGCTAATTCACCACTGGAAACGTCTGGTTAAATTGTGGGACTAACAGGATGTTATGTTTTCTACCCCAGTAAAAATACATAGTGTTGAAAAAAAATGGTTACATTCTAGGGTTTCTACAAATGTCTCAAGTAACAAGTCTGGATCTCAACCAAATGCTTTATGCCATCTATTGTTTAATTCAGAGCCCGAGAACTGACACAGATTCAAATTGTCACAGTTATGATTTATGAATTACAAAATCATGTAGTTCAGAACAAACCTTCGACATTTGCGAGGAAGCTGAGGAGTGGATTGATCGCCTGAACACATGGGACTGGATTCTTCCAAATGAACACCAGGACAATCCTGACACAGTGTCTCAGCTAGTAAAGCTAAACCTATCCTGACCTCCAGTGCTGCCTGTGTGGCGTTAGCATTTTCTCCCTATAATACATTGGTTTCCTCCAAGTTATAGCCATAGACTCATAGAGCACGGAAACAAGCCCTTTAACTCACCTTGCCCACGCCGATCAAGTTGCCCCATCTACTCCAGTCCGCTGTGTCCGCATTTGGCCCTTATCCTTCAAAACCTTTCCTAACCATGTACCTGTCCAAATGTATTTTAGATGTTGCTATAGTGCCTGTCTCAACTACCTCGCCTGGCAGCTCAGTTCATATACCCACCACCTTCTGTGTGAAAACATTGCCCCTCAGGTTCAGGCTCGATGAGAGGGCCTGAGCATCGGGCCGCCCGTTGCGGCGACAGCGGGGAGCTCGGGAGGCCCCGACCACGGGTGAACAACAGAACAACAGAGGAGGATGACTGAACTTTGGTGCCTTCCTTCACAGTGGGAAACTTTGATTCCGCTGTGTGGGGATGTTTGTGTTAAAGACTATCGTGTTCTGTTTCTTTTTTTTATTCGTATGGCTGTATGGTGACCACAAATTTCACTGTACCAATTGGTGCATGTGACAATAAATGTCTCTTGTCTCTTGTCTCTTGTCTCATATTACATCTATCTCCTCTCAGTTTAAAACTATATCCTCTGGTTCTTGATTCCTCTAATCTGGGTAAAGCCTCACATGTCCTGGCAACATGTTCATAAATCTGACTAATACTGAACACAATGCTCTAAATGCAGTCCCCACTTTCGGCCACAACGCCGGCAAGACCACTATCTTCTCCTGTTCAATCTCCAGTGAAGGAAGATGAGGGGTACTACCATACCCACAGCAGGACGTGTTTGCAAGCCAAACCCGAGAATTGGAAAATTCACCGTCTGTGTCTGAACTGTGAACGACCCGCTTTATTTTTACTCGTTTGCATGATGTATAAATAAAGTGCACTTAACCTTTACTGGTGTTTTACAATATATTCTGCCAAGTGTTTTTTTTTTATCATGCATTGCTTCTTTAAGAGGAAGGATATTGATTAACTATATTAATCCATGCTTATATAATCGCCACCACATATATTATGCATGCCACACATTCCACCTAGTAATCCAGTCCAGATTTTGGGCTGCTGTTGGCAGCATGTCAGTTTTGGTTACAGTGGTCAGAACATAGTTGATTTTGAAATGCACGGCTGTGTATGGTTGTTTCTCTCCTTTATATCTTAATAAAATACTGATGGTTCACTCTTGACTTTGTAATGGATTACATACAAACACCTTCCATAGCAGTTTGGGACGTCGAACAAGGGCAGGACCTACACAGTAAATCTTAGGCTTCTGGGTAGTGTTGTCGAGCAGAGGGATCTAGGAGTCCAGGTGCATGGTTCCTAGAAGGTCGAGTCGCTGGTGGATAAAGTGGTCAAAAAGGCTTTTGGCACTTTGGCCTTCAGTCAGAGTATTGAGTATAGCAGTTGGGAGGTCATATTTCAGTTGTATAAAACGTTGGTGAGACCTCATTTTGAATACTATGTTCAGTTCTGGGCACCATGTTATAGGAAAGATATTGTCAAGCTTGAAAGGGTTCAGAAAATATTTACGAGGATGTAGCCAGGACTAGAGGGTGTGAGCTATAGGGAGAGGTTGAGTAGGCTGGGTCTCTATTCCTTGGAGCGCAGGAGGATGAGGGGCTATTCTTAGAGAGGTGTACAAAATCATGACAGGAATAGATCGGGTAGATGCACAGAGTGTCTTGCCCAGAGTAGGGGAATCAAGGACCAGGGGACATAGGTTCAAGGTGAAGGGGATAAGATTTAATAGGAACCGAGGGGTAACATTTTCATACAAAGGGTGGTGGGTGTATGGAACAAGCTGCCAGAAGAGGTAGTTGAGACTGGAACTATTCCATTGTGTAAGAAACAGGTAGATGGATAGGACAGGATAGGACAGGTTTGGAGGGATATGGAACAAGGGCTGGCAAGTGGGACTAGTGTAGCTGGGACATTGTTGGCCGGTATGGGCAAGTTGGGCCGAAGAGCCAACTGTATTACTCCATGACTATGACTCTATTGTGCTCCTTATACACTCATGACTGTGCAGCCAAATACTGCATTTAGAAGTCAATTTACAAGTTCAGAGATGACACCACCGTAGAGGGCTGGATATCAAATAATGAAGGAGATTGAGAACCTTGTAAACTGGTACCAAGACAACAACCTCTCCCTCAATGTCTGCCAGACAAAGGAGATTATGATGGACTTCAGAAAGCAAAGTGGTACACACACTAAAGTCTACATTGATGCCGCTGAATTAGGGATGGTCAAAACCTTTAAGTTCTTAGGAATTAATATCACAAGCAATTTGTCCTGGACCAGACACATCAAAGCCAAGACCACGAACGCACACCGATGCCTATACTTCCTTTGAAGACTTAGGAAGTTTGGCATGTCCCTAAGAACCCTTACAACTTCAACAGATGTGCCAAAGAAAGCATTTAATCGGGATAAATCACAGCATGGTTTGGGAACAGCTCCATCCAAGATTGCAAGAAACTGGAGTTGTGCATATAGCCCAGACCATCAAGCAAACCAACCTTCCTTCCATTGACTCCATCTATACTTCAAGCTGCCTCGGCAAGGCCACCAGCATAATCAAGGACCGGTCTCACCCCGGTCACTCCCTCTTCTTCTCTCACCCATCAGGCAAGAGGTACAGAAGTTTGAAAACACAAGCCTCCAGATTTAGGGACTATCAGGCAACTGAATCATCCTTACACCAGCTAGAGTGCGGTCCTGATAACCCATCTACCTCATTGTATACCTTTGAACTATCTTTAATTGGTCTTTATCTTGCACTAAATATTGTATCCTTTATCTGTACACTGTGGACAGTTTGATTGTGATCCTATATAGTCTTTATTTTAGCAGGATAGCACATAACAAAATGCTTTTCAGTATACCTCAGTGCACGTGACCAAGTGCGGAACTCGCTATCAAAACATGGAGGGGACAGGGGGACACAATTTTTTGGTGGCCGCGCGCGCATGCGCACACTCACACACATGCGCACGAGGCTTTGGAGGCTCAATCCAGCGCTAAATGCAGCTCAACTCTGCCTGTCTCACCGGGTTAACTACAGCCCTGTCTGGACTGACGGGACACCAGCGCTGCTTCTCCGCGCTGGCCATATTTCCCGCAAGTCCAGGCAAGTTCACCTGGTGGGACAGGCAGAGTTGAGCTGGGTTTAGCGCTGTTTCTCTGCGCTGGCTGTGGGCCTGGGGGTACAGCTCGCTTCTGACTCCCGACCTCTCTGGCCACCCATGGGGGGGGGCACTCGGGACAGCGCCGGAGACCCGGCCGGGATCGATCCTGCCTGCGGATGAGGCGCAGGTCTGTGCCACGTCTCCCTCCTCCAATCGCCGCGCTCTATCCTCAGTCCCACCCCCAATCCTCCCTCCTCCAATCATCGCGCCCTCGATCATCAGTTCCACCCCCACTGCCTCGTGGAAAGTGGAGATTTTTAAATCAGGATCACAAAAACTTGGGGGGGATGTCCCCCACCTCCCAAAACAGGGGGGGGGGGGGGGGACGTGACCCCTCTGGCCCCCCCGGGTTTTCCACCCCTGCACGTGACGATAATAACCTAACCAAAACTAGGCCTACACAGATGGGAACGAGGTCCTTTGATTGATTGTCACAATTAATTATGTCAGTTAGAGATATGTAAATGCAAATTGAACTTACTGTTACATATTCTTCAATACACTAAATGTTAAAAGAACCTTGAAACTTTAATGACTATGATCACAGTTAAAGGTCTTTGAAGTACTGAGGCCACATGGTATTTTGAAGTATTTAAAAATATATCTATTTCCATATTCTCATATGATGTTGTTCATGATGTTATTTGCAATGCTTATATTTACTGTGTTGATCTTGTGTTTACTCCACCCAGATAGTACCAGGTCAAATTCAAGTGGTAGTTGCAAGAGACAAACGCCTGCAAGTCATTGCCTTCACATTCATTACATCTATGTGTTAATAGACAATAGACAATCGACAATAGACAGTAGGTGCAGGAGTAGGCCCTTCGGCCCTTCGAGCCAGCACCGTCATTCAATGTGATCATGGCTGATCATCCACATTCTGTGTGGAGTTCTTCAATAATCTTGCCCTGCAGTACCTTCCTTCTCACCCTTCTTTATTTTCATTTAGCAGAACCTTGTTTGCTAGACAATTCATAGCATCCGTGACAAAGCAGATTTATCCATTTCTGAATCAGTCTACTTAGCATATGTCACATATTTTCCTCAAAATCTTATCTTTTTGTGTAGCTCCAACCACTTCCATCACTATGGTAAGTATGTGTCTTTTACTGATTAAATACATTTAATTCTCTAAGTTTAGAGAAGAAACAAAGAACTGCAAGTGCTGGTTCACACAAAAAGACACACCGTAGTCTCTACTGGAGTGACTCAGCATGTCAGTTCTCTGGAGAACATGGATAGGTGACATTTCATGTCAGGACCCTTCTTCAGACTAAGCTTGTTCTCCAAGTTTGTTGAGCTTCCTTCATTAAGGAATATTGACACGTGCATATTATTGTGTTCTATTTAGATGTTCTGTATTCAATGTCATAGTAAAACTGAAACAATTGGAATTTGGCCTCCACATCATAAATGCTGTCACTGCAAGAATGGTAGACTTTGACCTGAGAATAGCAAGCAAAGGCTTGTTATAGGCGATCTGAATAGTCTTCCTGCAAAAATTGGTACACTTTGTAACTCCAAAGGTAATTGCCAATGCACTCTTCTCGGAGCCTGCCTTTTGTTTCAATTTTGGTGAGTATGTTTGGCTTGTAAATAATGGGCTTTCCCCAGGCATATGATCCATCAGTGAAAACAAGTACCACTCCAGATAAAGTTCCATGTTTATTTGTGCACTCATCCTGTAGAGAGTGTTGCTAACAATAGGATTAAAACATAAGATTCTTGCAGGATCCCAATTCAGCTGTCTTCATGCATGATAACAACAACACCCTTTTTCATACAAAGGGTGGTGGGTTAATGGAACAAGCTGCCAGAGGAGGTAGTTGAGGCAGAGACTATCCCAATATTTAAGAAACATTTAGACAGGTACATGGATAGGACAGGTTTGGAGGGATATGGGCCAAGTGCGGGCAGGTGGGACTACTGGAACATGTTGGCCAGTGTGGGCAAGTTGGGCTGAGGGGCCTGTTTCCATACTGTATCACGCAATGACTATGACTCTATAACACAATGAAAACGCTCTTTCCTTATTTACCAGTTCAATCTATGTTTTCTCACTCACTTCAAATAATTTAGCTCAGTTTAAACTGGGACATCTTCTGTCAATGGCAACATCTTCTTCGAAGACGTGCCCTCTTTCCTTACATTTGGCTCAGTAGTAAGCGAGGAGCCTTTCATTTCTGCCACATACTGAAATGTATGTGGCAGAATACATTTGCCACATACATATGTATTGAGCTGATGGTTGTGGTTCAGATGTTGTTTTGTGACATGTCCATTATACAGACAAACCACAAATGAAACTGGTCCAGTGCAATCAATAATTCATCCTTATACATTGTACTAATACAGGATCATCTACTTTGTAGTGGCAATCATGAGCTCCAGCATCATGTTTTCCTTCTGTGTTGTCCATTTGGAGCACACAGTAGCACTCATCTCAGGATTCACAATGTCCAGATTTATTCTGACACAATTCTCCATCAATAGCACAGCAGGTGTCTGTTCTACGGTTGACTGGTGGGATGAGAAATAGACAACTTTTGTTTCAATTTATCCTCATCATATTTCACTCCACCTTTCAAAGTTGAATGTTTCTTTCTCATTAATTGTTTGAGGCTGAGGGGGAACCATGAGAAATTTGGTAAATACAGCACTGCTCAAACTGCTTCTCACGTAGGTCCCAAGTAACTCTGAAAGACCATGTCGAGAAAAAATAATTGCAAACTTTGAAATCATAATTTGAGATGTAGTAGTAGTCATAGTCATTGCATGTGTTCATATTTACATACAGTATATGTTAGTACAATTATGATTACCACCAGGTGGCGCCGCACAATGGCAGACTCGCCAACTATCTGTCTCGTCATTTTCTTCTTTTGTTGTTTTTAGTCTGTAGTTAAATGTATGTTTTAGTCAGTGATGGAAATCGCTATCAAAATATGGAGGGGACCAGGGGACAGGGGGGACACAATTTCTTGGCGGCCGCGCGAGCATGCGCACACTCACACACACACGCGAGGCTTCGAAGGCTTCTGCCGTGGGCCCTGTGAACGGTAATTGCAGCTCAGCACTCTGGCTCCTCCTCTTCTTTTCTTCTTCCCGTCAACCTCCCACCCTGTAACAGTCTGAAGAAGGGTTTCGGCCCGAAACTTTGCCTATTTCCTTCGCTCCATAGATGCTGCCGCACCCGCTGAGTTTCTCCAGCAATTTTGTCTACCTTCGATTTTCCAGCATCTGCAGTTCCTTCTTGAACATTGCAGCTCAACTCTGCCTGTCTCGCCAGGTTAACCTACAGCCCTGCCTGGACTGACAGAATACCAGTCCGGAGCCGTGGAGCTAGCGCTGCTTCTCCGCACTGGCCGTAAGCCTCAGTCATATCGCCCTTAAGTCCAGGCAGGGCTGTAGGTTAACCCGGCGGGAGAGGCAGAGTTGAGCTGGGTTTAGCGCTGCTTCTCTGCGCTGGCTGTGGGCCTGGGGGCACCACGCCCGTCTGACTCCCGACGTCTCTGGCCACCCCCGGGCATGGGGGGGGGGGCACTCAGGTGTGGACGGGAATGGTCCAGTGGCGGTTCAGCAGCAATTGCAGCGCTGGAGAGCCAGCCGGGATCGATCCTGGCTGTGGATGAGGCGCAGGTCTGTGTCCAGGGCTGCCGTTGTGTCCCTATGACATGGGCATGTCTCCCTCCTCCAATCACCGCACTCTATCCTCAGTCCCACCCCCCTACTTCCACCTCTGACCGACGTCTCCCTCCTCCAATCATCGTGCTGAATCATCATGTCCCACCCCCATTTTCTGCTGACCGACGTCTCGCTCGTCCAATCGGCGCCCTCGATCAGCAGTCCCACCCCCACTGTCTCGCGGAAAGCGGAGATTTCATCGGATTTTCAAATCCGGATTACAAAAAACGGGCGGGATCGTCCCCCACCTCTCAAAACAGAGGGTGGACGTGTTCCCCCTGGCCCCCCCCCCCCTGGATTTCCACCACTGGTTTTAGTGTATCTTTAGTTTTGTATTATGTGAGGGGTGGGGGGGGGGGGAACTTTTTTATCTCCTTCCTCGACTGAGATGCAACATTTCCGTATCGTATCTCCGTCCGCACTGCGGCCACACATTGTGGAGCTGGCGGTCCCTTTGTCAGGGATCGACCTTGGAGCTTCAACCGTGGGAGCCTGCGGACTTAACATCATGGAGCTCGCAGTCCCGAGTTAGGGACCGACTTCGGGAGCTCCAAGCCACAGGAGCTTCGACAGCTGCGGGAGTTTTGATCGCCACAACTGTGGATGGTTCAACTGCCCCGATCGTGGGAGAAAAGGAGGGAAGATAATATATTATTGCCTTCCATCACAGTGCGCTATGGTGGATGTTTATGTTAATTTTTATGCGGTTGCGTGTCTTGTTGCTTTTTTGGTATGACTGGATGGCAAATCAAATTCCTTGTATGATTTTTTACATTCTTGGCTAATATATTAAATTAATTCCAATTCCAATTATAAACGGAACTGCAACATCCACATAAATCATCAACCAGCCGTGGACTGGGAGGAACTACTGCTGAAGTAACTTGTAATTCTTTGGCTTGTTTTTGTTGATTCCTGTATATATATAGGCTAGGTGCCCTTGCATTCAGCAATTGAAACGTCTTGCTGTTCTGTACCGACACACTTGTGTTGAATGATCCCCATAGCAACGATGGCAGTATTTCCTGTGGAACTAATTTTCATGACACTCACACTCACACGACCCTTACTCAGTATCAAACCTCCTTCCATTGCTCTGTATATCGGAATACAAAAAATATATATGTTTTGCGCTGGCCAAAATTCCTGTATTCTTAGAAATCATTTCCTTGGATGTAGAAACAAGGAAGTGCAGTTGCGAGTTCACAAAAAGAAGCACAATGTGCCAGAGTAACTCAGCAGGTCAAGCAGCATCTCTAGATAACATGGGCAGGTAACATTTCAGGTGACCCAAAATGTCACCTGTCCATGTTCTCCAAAGATGATGCTTGACCCACTGAGTTATAAGCACTTTTATCTTATTTTCTTGGGCAGCACAATGACACAGCAGTAAAATTGCTACCTTACTGGGTCAGAGACATGGGTTCAAGCCTGACTATGGGTGCTGTCTGTATGGAGATTGTACGTCTTTCTGTGACCACATGGGTTTTCTCCACATGCTCCGGTTTCCTCCCACATTCCAAAAATGTGCAGGTTTGTAGGTTAATTGGCTTCTGTAAACTGTCCCTTGTCTGTGGGATAGATTTAGTGTACGGATGATTGTAGGTCAGCGTGGACTCGGTGGGCTGAAGGACCTGTTTCCATGCTGTGTCTCTAAACTAAACAAAAATGTGCCTACCTTGCTTGTCTATCCAAACCTTTGATCTAACATGTTGAGTAACTTGGACTGGATATGTTCATCTGTTGTTCTACACACCAACTTACCTTGCTTGGCACAATCCACAAATAGAAAAAGCTGTGTAGGAAGGAACTGTAGATGCTGGTTTAAACTAAAGAATTACAGAAAATGTTAGAGGAACTCAGCGGGACTGGCAGCGTCTCTGGAGAGAAGGAATGGGTGATATTCGTCACCCATTCCTTCACTTCAAAGATGCTGCCTGGCCCACTGAGTTACTCCAGCATTTTGTGTCTATCAATAGAAAAAGCTGACTGACTTTATGGAATAACCCTCCAATTGTTAATTGCCTCTCCTGACTTCACATTACCAATTCCGAACATAACTCTCCAAAATTTCTGGCAGTGGTGGGTTGAAAGCTTTTCTAATCCTTTATTAAAAAGAGCTGAAATCATCCGGAGGCCATTAGTTTGTCAAGGTCACTCAAGGTATCTGGCCCATTTTTATTAACTGGATGGTGCTCTGATATTCAAACAAGGTTTCATTCTGAGTAATTCCACTCTCAGAGTCGGAGAGTCATGGTGAGAAACAGTTTGGAAACAAGCCCTTCAGCCCACCGAGTTCATGCTGACCGTCAAATTAAAGCTCTGCTTAAATTATGTCATTCACTATGAAAATCATCTCAATTTATTTGATTTACAAGTGGTAGGACTCTGTGCTTTGCAGTAAGCAACAGTTGTGAGAAGAAGGCAGAAGAATGGGGTGAGAGAGAAAAATAGATCAGCCATCATCAAATGAGGTGTAAAATGAGCAAATATATCCTGGAACTACAAAGGGGTAATGGAAGGTCGCCACAGAGGGACACAAAGGGAATAGACAGCTATTAGACAGCAATATACATGTTTTGTGCCAGGAGTTATAGGCTAGTATAGAAAGCAATGTCACAAAGTCACATGACCAGCCAAGTTAGCAAATGGATCAGAACACCTCTGACTTGACCCTCTCCATTTAGCATAAAGTACTCCTTTCCTCTTTTTCCTGTAAATGACCGCAATCAGCTTTCATTCACAAAGGGTAACATTTGTGTGAATAGGGTTATACTTTAGGTACTACGAAAGCTATCTGTGCGACAATAGTCTCCCGATCAGGCACTGAAATGTAGTCAATGAATGCACTGATGTCAGGTTTATGTCCAAAAAGTGTAAGTTGTTTCTTCACATTATTTTGGCTGCATAACTAGACAGCTATTTAGCTGAAAATGTATCTTAAAACTCAATTGCAGGCAATGATCCTTACAGTAATGTATCCGGTGACTTTAACTTATTTGCTTCATTATTTATTTTAGATCCTGAGATGCAGAAACAGTTAGTCTGAATTTCTGCAGGTAATTTACCTCTTTATTCTCTCTTTGAAAATAATTTGTGGAATTTCACCCTGCTTGGAGTGACACATATTTTCATATTGTATTTTAAGTATTTAAACGCCAGTGCTTGGTGAACAAATCCTATGCTTCCCAACATTTACAGATATTGGCTGTATTACAAAGTTGTATTTTATTCAAAGATTTAATTATACAAAAAATGAATTAGCTCAAGAACATACATTGTTTATGTGAGTAAAGTCCCTCTTTTGTACATACATAACTGTGTTCAAAAGTCTTTATGAGTATCTTGTATGAGCAAGACAGTGCAGCAATATAACTGTGCACATTTCCTTTGCTGGTGGTGGTTAATCATAAGATCATAAGTGATAGGAGTAGAATTAGTCCATTAGTAGCACGGAGCATATTGTGTGCTAGCATCTTCTCCATAAGATGCTCCATCTGAGACATACGGCTTAACACATCAGACATGGATGTGGGAGCAGTGTCCGCCTGGCCTGGATCGTCCGACAGGACGTGCCTAATTGATTTAGCTTTGCCTTTACCCCCATTCCGGGCTGCCAAACTGCTTACTATAGGAACCAATTCAGAGGTAGCTGAGCAGACCGGGGCTGCCAGCGACTCAGGTAGAAATGGACGGCCGCCGGCTTCACGCACTACCGCGGTCATCTGCTGCCGGTTTTACTGTGGCCCGTCTTGGTTTGGTCCTAGGTTTTTCCATAATCAAACCTAGAGATTTGTTGAAAAAATAAAGTACACCAAACACACCCAGAGCAAGTTTGCACTTACCTGAGAGGTTTTTAAACTTACCGCTGGAGGAAACGACGTCCCCCCCCCCCCTAGCCAGTCCATGCGCCATGCGTTTGACGTATTGACGCGCATACGGACTGGCGGGCTCTTCAAGTAGTCACTCACGTGACTTCGACATAAAACTGCAATTTTTAAATGTGACTGAGGGGAAATTTTGTGATCTAGTTTAATTCCAAGTATATTCATTATATCATCAGACTTCCAATATATTTGGCTAAAGAGTATTAACTTCTTCAGTTGGTACAATACAGTCACTGAAATATTGCTCAGATATTTCAAGCTTTCATGAGTAACTATGTAGTTTTGTGATGAATTTACACAAATCTTGCAAACATGATTTCAAATAGTTGTTCTGAGCCGAAAGGAAAAAAATCCACTGATGCATTCCACACAAGGAATGTCAATGAGATTAAATTAATAGAGTTTAGAAATGACAGAATGGAGGTTTTATTAATTTAATTCTTGAAATAATTTAAAACATCAATGCTGTTTAAGTCTATGAAATCATGAGAGGAATAGATTAGGTAGATGCATAGAGTCTCTTGCCCAGAGTAGAGGGATCAAGAACCAGAGGACATAGGTTTAAGGTGATGGGTAGAATATTTAATAGGAATCTGAGGGGTAACGTTTTCACACAAAAGGTGGAGGGTGTATGGAACAAGCTGCCAGTAGAGGTAGTTGAGGCTGGGACTATCGAAACATTTAGAGACAGTTAGACATGTACATGGATAGGACATGTTTGGAGGGTTATGGGCCAAATGCAGGCAGGTGGGACTAGTGTAGTGTAGTGTAGTCCACTGTTTCCACACTATATGACTCTATGACTCGAAGTTCTCTTTTACTTTGTTATTGAGGTATGGAAGGTACAGATGAGTTGGTATCTGTACTGCTGTAAGCATTGTGATCATAGTATTGGCTGCAACATGAATTAACCAGATTTAAAATAAGTGAGGAAGTCATGTCCAAGCCATTGTAAACCAGCATCTGCAGCTCCTGGTATGTCCAAGTCAGTGGAAAGCAGGGAGATTATAGAAATTCAATGTCTGCTCTTGACAACAGAGATTTCCTCAGAGGGGAATACAAGTATTAAAATAACTTGTAAGATGCTGCAGACAATGTTGCACATTTTATAAACTACTATACTAAGTGGGACCCATTGGGTCCCAGCATCACACGGGAGGGCGAGTGGGGGGGGGGGGGGGGTTCTGGAGCGCTAGCATGGGTGTTGTGGGCTGGAGGGACTAGTTTCCAGAGGGCTAGTATGGAAATTGTGGGCCGAATGGATTCTTGGGCTGGTGGCTCAGTGACTCAAGCCTGTTGTGCTGGCAGTTCACTCACTCACAGCTGGTGGGCTGGCACCACGCCCACACTTCTGGGTTTTATAGTCCCTCCCCACTCCCATCAGAAGGGGTGTGGCCTTCATGGCATGATTGACAGGAGAGAAAATCTCAACATTTTTTAAACACTAATAACTCTTTTATTTTTTCATCAATGGGAAAAATCCACAGTACCTGATGAGCGCGGGGGGGGGGGGGGGGGGGGGGGGGGGGGGACTGAGTAAGATGGCCAAAAATCACAGCCGTACGTTGTAGTGTTTTTTCTCAAATCAATATAAAGCGCAAACAGGAAGTGGTCAAGATTAGACTTTTAATTATATAGAAAGCAAGGCAACTTTAATTAGGCAAGGCAACTTTAACTAGGGAAGGCAACTTTAATAAGGCAGCTTTAATTAGGCAAGGCAACTTTAATTAGGCAACACAGCTTTAGCATTTCCAAACCAAAGGCAACACAGCTTTAGCATTTCCAAACCAAAGGCAACACAGCTTTAGCATTTCCAAACCAAAGGCAACACAGCTTTAGCATTTCCAAACCAAAGGCAACACAGCTTTAGCATTTCCAAACCAAAGGCAACACAGCTTTAGTATTTCCAAACCAAAGGCAACACAGCTTTAGCATTTCCAAACCAAAGGCAACACAGCTTTAGCATTTCCAAATCAAAGGCAACACAGCTTTAGCATTTCCAAACCAAAGGCAACACAGCTTTAGCATTTCCAAACCAAAGGCAACACAGCTTTAGCATTTCCAAACTATATTTTCAAACCACATTAAGGGCACTGACAAGTTAGTAAAACCACTCACAGTTTAGTAGACATGTGTTCAGTGTTATTCACAACTCAGACTGAGAGACGTGACCTTCTCGCTCCCCCATCTTGCAGAGACTGACTGAGGCACTCAACACTTCTGGGTTTTATAGTCCTTCCGGAAGGGGCGTGGCATTCAGGAGAGAGAATCTCAACATTTTTAAAACACTAATAACTCTTTTATTTTTAATCAATGGGAAAAATCCTCTTGTCCTGTGCAGCGGAGGGGGACTCTGAGTAAGATGGCCAAAAATCACAGCCATAAGTGGCAGCGTTTTTTCTAAAATCAATATACAGAACAACAGAAAGTGGTCAAGATCAGACTTTTAGTAATATCGATAACCATAGTGAACTGATAATGAAGAGGTACATATTGATCCTGGGATCCCAGCTGAGCAAGCTGTTTTATCTTGGATGGTAATGAGCTTCGAGTGTTGATATTGCTTGGCTGTCCAAGCTGGTGGTAAGAATCCAATCGTACAACCAAAAGGAATGTCTCCAACGACGCAGAGGCTCGACCAGCCCGACACGGGGTTCGATCGCCTGGTGCGGGGGAGCTGACATCCCCCCGATGCAGGAGTTGATCGTCCCAATGCGGTGGGCCAAAACGCCGCCGGCTACGTGAGTCAAGATCGTCCCGTCAACGAAGGCTCGAGGCCCCTGACCGCGGGAGAGCAAAGAAGGAAACAGTTTTGAACTTCTTTTTTTGCCTTCCATCACAGTGAGGAATGTGGAGGAGTCACTGTGGTGGATGTTTATGTTAAAATGATGTTTGTGTGTTCCGTTGCTTTTTATTGACTGACTTGGCAAATGAAATTCCTCGTGTGTTGCAAAACATAATTGGCTAATAAAGTACTATTGTGATTGTGATTGTGATTCACATAATTGGACTCAACCAATTCGTGAGATGGTAGCAAACCTTTGCTCTGTAAGAACAGTGTAAATGAACAAAGGCTCTGGGGTCAAAATGGAAATAGGATGGACAATTAAAGTGACAGGCAAATTGAAGCTATGGGTCACTTGTGTGGATCGAATAGAGGTATTCTGCAAATTTGTGTACAGCTTTTAAAAATCCATGCTTATCTAGAAAAGAAAATTGTTCAGAAGGTTCATAGTTGAGGATGGTAACGAATAAATCATCCGCTAATCATCAGTCCTTACACTTTGTAAAATGTTTAAATATTAGTTAAACTTTTCTTGATTTGCTATAGGTGAGAATTTATTAATGAAACTGACTAGTGAAATTTATTGATATATCAAAGTTGCCAGAAGCCATTAATCTTGTAGAATTAATGCTTGTTTGCAATCAACATCTTACACAAAGATCACCGAACCTCAGCAGACAATGGCACCACTGACTGTCAGGCAGACAGGAGTGTTGGTGCTATAGATTTGTATACACTTTTACACAACTGAAGATGTAAAACTGAAATGCAGAGTGAATTATTACAAAGCGGAGCAAAACCCCCCAAAAGTGCTGGAGAATCTCAGCAGGTCAAGCAATATCTGGGGGGGGGGGGGGGGGGGGGGGGGGACAGACAGTTCAGGTTATGACCTTACCACAGACTGGAGTAGAAGGAGAAAGGGGAATTAGATTAAGTAAAATCAAACAACTCACATTTACAAAACCACCAGGATAACATCTAATCTCTGGGTTTATTCGAGCAGTATAATAACAAGGGGCAAATCTACTATCCTAGGTTGTCCATTTCTTTCAGCATGTAGCACGGACAAGCACCAGTAAAACTTTTATTTACGACTCTGCATCTAAATTTCACTCATGAGAGGACAGAACAAAGATATGTGCTCTGTTTTGTTTTATTGTTATTTACACGTAAATTTATAGCAACAAACAAGTGCAGCAGGGCCTGCCATGCATAAGAATCATTATTGATAGAAAAGAAGGTAATTTACATATGACTTATACATTTGTCAATGCAATGAAGGGGAGACTGTGGGATTTACTGAGGCAACAAAGTAAATAATTGTGTTTATTGCATGTATGATTTTATATTTATGGTTTAAAATACCAATATAAAGTACCAAAGCAAAAATAAATGTGACCCGTTGTTTAGAAACATAGAAAGATAGAAAATAGGTGCAGGAGGAGGCCATTCGGCCCTTCGAGCCTGCACCGCCATTCATTGTGATCATGGCTGATCGTCCCCAATCAATAACCTGTGCCTGCCTTCTCCCCATATCCCTTGATTCCAGTAGCCTTTAGAGCTCTATCTAACTCTCTCTTAAATCCATCCAGTGACTTGGCCTCCACTGCCCTCTGTGGCAGGGAATTCCACAAATTCACAACTCTCTGCGTGAAAAAGTTTTTTCTCACTTCAGTCTTAAATGGCTTCCCCTTTATTCTAAGACTGTGGCCCCTGGTTCTAGACTCGCCCAACATTGGGAACATTTTTCCTGCATCTAGCTTGTACAGTCCTTTTATAATTTTATATGTTTCTATAGGATCCCCCTCATCCGTCTAAACTCCAGCCTAGTCTTTTCAATCTTTCCTCATATGACAGTCCCGTCATCCCAGGGATCAATCTCATGAACCTACGCTGCACTGCCTCAATCACAAGGATGTCCTTCCTCAAATTAGGAGACCAGAACTGGACACAATATTCCAGATGTGGTCTCACCAGAGCCCCATACAACTGCAGAAGAACCTCTTAATCCCATACTGAAATCCTCTTGTTATGAAGGCCAACATTCCATTAGCTTTCGTCACTGCCTACTGTTCCTGCACGACAACTTTCAGTGACCGGTGTACAAGGACGCCCAGGTCTCGCTGCACCTCCCCCTTATCTAACCTAACCCATTGAGATAATAATCTGCCCCCTTGGTTTTGCCGCCAAAGTGGATAACCTCACATTTATCTATATTATACTGCATCTGCCACGCATCTGCCCACTCACTCAACCTGTCCAGGTCACCCTACAACCTCCTAACATCCTCTTCACAGTTCACACTGCCACCCAGCTTTGTGTCATCCGCAAACTTGCTAGTGTTGCTACTAATTCCCTCTTCCAATCATTAATATATATGGTAAACAGTTGCGTCCCCAACACAGAGCTTTGGGGCACTCCACTCGCCACTGCCTGCCATTCTGAAAAGGACCCGTTCACTCCTACTCTTTGCTTCCTGTTTGCCAACCAATTTTCTATCCATGTCAACAATCTACCCCCAATACCATGTGCTCTAATTTTAGTCACCAGTCTCCCGTGCGGGACCTTATCAAAGGCTTTCTGAAGGTATAGATACACTACATCCACTGGCACCCCATTTTACTTGTCACATCCTCAAAAAATTCCAGAAGATTAATCAAGCATGATTTCCCTTTCATAAATCCATGTTGACTTGGACTAATCCTTTTACTGCTATCCAAATGCCCCATTATTATCTCTTTAATAATTGACTCCAGCATCTTTTCCACCACCGGTCAGGCTAACTGGTCTGTAATTCCCCGTTTTCTCTCTCACTCCTTTCTTGAAAAGTGGGATAACATTAGGAACTGATCCTGAATCGATCGAACATTGGAAAATAATCACCAAGCATCCACTATTTCTAGAGCCACCTCCCTGAGGACCCTGGGATGCAGACCATCAGGCCCAGGGGATTTATCATCCTTCAGTCCCATTAGCCTACCCAATACTATTTCTCGCCTAATGAACATTTCTTTCAGTTTCTCTACCCCCTTAGATCCTCTCTCCTCCAGTACATCTGGGAGATTGTTTGTGTCTTCCTTAGTGAAGACAGATCCGAAGTACCTGTTCAACACTTCTCCCATTTCCTTGTTACCCATAATAATTAACCCGTGTCTGCCTTCAAGCGACCCACATTTGACTTTGCTACTCTTTTTCCCTTAACATATCTAAAGAAGCTTTTACTGTCCTTCTTTATATTCCTGGCCAGCTTCCCCTCGTAATTCAGCTTTTCACCCCGTATTGCCCGTTTTATTTCCTTCTGTTGTCCTATGAAACTTTCCCAATCCTCTGGCTTCCGGCTACTCTTTGTTGTGTTATACATCACAGGAGAGGAGAGGGACGGCGGGTCGTGGGACTTAAGCAGCCAGGGGATTACCTGGCCTTATCTGGGCGCATCTTGTATTTCCAGCATCTGGGCCTTGGACGCTTTATTTGTGAATGCCGCCAAAGTATGGCGACTATGCATTTGTGGGTTGTGCAAATAATTTCACTGTGCTGAACATACCTGATAATAAAGAACCATTGAACCATTGAACATGTAGTGCTGCAGTAACGATTAGAGCAGCAACAGTTGGCGCAGCGGTAGAGTTGCTGCCTCACAGCGCCAGAGACCCAGGTTCGTTCCTGATTATGGGTGCTATCTTGACGGAGATTGTATGTTTTATCCGTGACCTGCTTGCGTGATCTCTGGTTTCCTCCCTTACTCCACATAACGAACAGACTTGTAGGTTATTTGGCTTGGTAAAATTGTAAATCATCCCTGGTGCGTGTAGGATAGTGTAGTGTGCGGAGGTCGTTGGTCGGCACGGACTCCGTGGGTCGAAGGGCATATTTCTGCGCTCTCTAAACTAAACTAAGGTGAAGTTTCCTAGTATTGACACCTGTCAAATGTTCCTGGGGCAGGGCCTCAGTCTCTGCTGAACCTGGGTTGATGCTGAGCGAGTGAGATAGGCCGTCCAGATGAATGTAGTTGGGTGGAAGCCACCCACATCCAGCACCGTCCAGTCTATCTCCTCTGCGATACTTCCAACAGCTCAGCATTGAAGCATCCCAGAAATGAAGCGCCAATGCAACCGGGGCTAAAAGGACGCAAAACACGATTGTAAATACAAAATATCATTGTATATACAGGCGGACTGCTGGTTACAGCAGGGCTCCGCTCCTGAGAGAGGCTCATATTTATGGAAGCAGTGTGTGGGGCAGGGTCACAAACAGAGCTGTGTCGGGGGAGCGAGCAGATACAGGAAGAGTGGCAGCTGTTGACCTCAAGTTGTTGACCTGTCCCACTTTCCCGAGTTATTCACGAATTCTCCCGAGTTTTCCCCTTGATTCAAACTCGCAGAATGTTTGTAACGAATCCATAGGAGGCCGTAGGAATTTGTGGATATATCGCAGTGGCTCGTTATGCCAGCCGTAGGTACTGGGGACATCAGGTAAGTCGGGACACAAAATTGCTGGGGAAACTCAGCGGGTGCAGCAGCATCTATGGAGCGAAGGAAATAGGCAACGTTTCGGGCCGAAACCCTTCTTCGACTTTTTTCGGCCTGAAGAAAAATGTCCACGAGTAAAAAAATAGCCCTGAGTACCTACGGCCAGCATAACGAGCTGCTGCGATATATCCGCGGACTCCTACGGCCTTCTATGGACTCGTTCCGAACATTCTGCGAGTTTGAGTCAAGGGGAAAACTCGGAGAATTCATGAATAACTCGGGAAAATGGGACAGGCCCTTCACTGTCTAAGTGAGTGAGCGGGTGAGGCTGGGGCTCGCTGGAGGGGAGCGCTCCGTTTCGCTGACCCGGGGCAGCCGGCAGCCTGAAGTCGCAGCCTGAAGTCGCGGTCTGCAGAGCTCCAGCTGGTGCGGCGTCTACAGCCCGGGATCTCACGTTGGGGACCCGGGGGAAGAAGAAGCCATCTCTGCCGGCCCGCGGCCGACTTCTACCGCGGGTCCGGCATGGACTTACCATCACCCCTGGAGGGGAGCTTCGACCGCCGGCCCTGCAGTCTATGGTGCTTCTGGCTGCGGCGGGGACTTTAAATCTTGACCGCCGGCCTGCGGCCTACAACAACTTAAAGCCGCGGTCTCCGGTGAGGAAGAGCCGATCCTGGACTGACTCTGCACTCTGGTCCTGACCACGGGGTGGAAATGGAGGAGGACTGGCCAAATTTTGTGCCTTCCACCACAGTGATGAATGCTGTGGTGGATGTTTGTGTTACAGTTTTATTGTGGTTGTGTGTTCTTTATTATTGTATCGCTGCAGACAACCCAAATTTCCACCAGCCTGGCTGTGTGGCAATAAATTATATCTAATCTAATCTAATCCCAGCTCAGCTTGGCCCGACCCTGGCCCGATTGCTGTTACTCAGGGAGGGTAAAGGAAAGAAGACATGTGGGAATATCCTGTTCCCATCGGGCATATGATGCCTGCAGCTCCTTGGCAGCCAGTAAATCCATTCCCTTCAATCCCTTCGGTATCCCAAATGTTCATTCATATGTATGAGCGTCCATACTGGGGCACTCGTAATCTGGGAGGACTACATACACGTATACGTTACTCAAAGTGCTGCTTCTGCTGGAAACCTGGATTGAGTTCAGCACCGAATCACCTACGTCGCGTCAGTGTGGAGAGACTGCATGTGAGAGCTGCAGAAGGGAGTGCCAGCAATGTGTTCATTAACTGATGTAACAAGTCAGATCCTGCTCCCAGTGTGGATCGACTGTTCAACCCCTCTCTCATCACCTTCTGTTGGATATGATGGAAGCTGTTGCCTTCCATTTTTTTGTTTAGTTGCACGGTTCCCCCCAGTCCAGTGATTTTTCTGTGGTAACACGCTCCACCGTAGCTAGCCTTTGAGCTTGCAATGCAATGGAAACATTTAAGAGGCTTTTAGACAAATACATGAACAGACAGGGAGTGAACAATGTATAGACAATGTTGAGGCTGATGAGCAGTTTAAATTGGCATCATGGTCAGCACAGACATTGTGGACCGCAGGGCCTGTTCTGGGCTGTATTGATCCATGTTCTATGTTATGCAACCAAACATGATGAGGAGAAGACAGCAGCTTCCGTAACAACCAAAAGGAAACTAGGGTGAAATCATGAGCCGTACCCTTTAGTGATAAATGTTCGTGGAGTGTTCCAGCTCGCCATTCCTCCGGGACGCCAAAAAAAGACACAAAGTGCTGGAGTAACTCAATGGGTCAGGCAGCATCCCTGGAGAACATGGATAGGTGATGTTTCTGGTCAGACAATTAGTCTGAAAAAGGGTCCCGACCTGAAACTTCCCAATCAGTCTTAGGAAGGGTCCCGGCCCAAAGCGTCACCTATCCATGATCTCCAGAGATGCTGCACAGCCCACTGAGTTACTCCAGGACTTTATGTCTTTTTTGTAAACCAGCATCTGCAGTTCCTTGTTTCCTCAAAGACGCTACGTCCACATTGAGCTGTGGGCGATTCATTGCTCCGAGTTGTTCCTTGCAGCAGCATCGTGTAGCCCAACCCACGTCTTCTTCAAAGAACAGGAGGCACTGTATGTCTCTGTGGATGTCTTACCAAAGGCTCCATAATTGACCAGTGTTCTGCAAAGCAGTGTTAAAAGTGTACGTAGAGGTATTGTAGTTGAAAGAGCATTTTACTTTCTCTACTTTCATTTTAGTATACCTTGCCTTTTATTCAATTTATTGAGGAGCCCACAGTCAGACAGAGTAGTCACTTTTACATATGATCTTAATTCAGTCTGCAAGCATGACCCCTAGCTTCCACTTGCTGGTCATCTTGATTCACCATTCCACTCCTGCCCAGACTTTTGTCATCAACATACTGTAACAAAATCCAATGCAAACTCAAGGAGCGTGACATAACTTCTCAATTGGACACAGCTCATGAGAAACAACAATGAGTTTAATAACATTCATTTTGTTGGGCGGCACGGTGGCGCAGCGGTAGAGTTGCTGCCTTAATGCGCTTCCAGCGCCGGAGACCCGGGTGCTGTCTGTATGGAGTTGTACGTTCTCCCTGTGACCACGTGGGTTTTCTCCGAAATCTTCAGTTTCCTCCCACACTCCAAAGACGCACAGGTATGTACGTTAATTGGTTTGGGTTTGTATACTTGGTATAAGTGTAAATTGTCCCTCGTGTCAGTATGCTTATGTTAATGTGTGGGGATCGCTGGTCGATGCGGACTCAGTGGGCCGAAGGGCCTGTTTCTGCGCTCTATCTCTAAACTAAACTAAACATTAGAAAATCATTTGTCTATTTCTCACTTATAACATTTTGGGTCAACCCTTTTACCCATGGTTCATCACCACCCATTTTTGCATTGCCCAATCATCTCATTGATCATTTTATTTTTCCTACCTTTCATTCCAACATAGTCCTTCCCATTTATTGATCAAATGCCAAGCCACTGATTGAACTCAGCGGGTCAGGCAGCATTTGCAGTCTCTTGTGTCTTCCTTCCATTTTATTCTTTCCTCACCTCCTCTATTTCTTTTCATATTGAAACCTGTTTCACAGTTGTCAATTCCAATGAAAAGTCATTGACCCAAAACACTTACTCTTTTTGTGTCTTAACCCATATCATCTGACCTGTTAAATATTTGCAGCATTTCAGTTTTTATAATTTTATCAGCCTGCTGAGCACATGACTGTGGTTGAGTGGTTTATTTCCCCATGCCAATTGTACTCTGCTAGTAATAATTCTTCATAAAAATGTGTTTGAATGATAATGAATATCTATTACATTACAATCATGAAATTCCTGCTTTTCACCAAAAGTAATGAAGGAACAAGGGTACACATTTGCGCTCATATATGCAGCGAGAGACCCTGAGGATAACATGTACAAGCCAATGAATGTTAAGTGTCTGGAAGATGTGCTTTAGCCCATGATTTAGTGATGTACACAAAACAGTCCATCATTGGTTACTGCATAACCATATTATATATCTTAGAAAAAATCAAAGAAAATTTGACAACTGCAATCAATAGTAAAACAATGAGATTTTCCTCTGGGCTTTAGTGAATTTGGAGCATTACAATCAAAAGTAATCCATTTTTTTCCTTTGAAATTTGTCAGCAATTATGCTTGTGGCACATTTGCCAACAACTCACATTTGCTGCTGCTCATTGTTATGCTGAGCCGGCCTAGGCTACCTGGGCAATGATGAGAGAACTGAGGTATTAGTGAGAGGGCAGAGCATCAAGAGACCATGCATCAGTGGATATTTTCTGCATAAACAGTTCCTAAATTAGGATCATTAAGTCATAGCTGGCATTTGTTAGCTCCCATAGTGAACCCCAATGGCAAGCATTTCTGCAATTAGATGCCACGTATCACTTGTACATAACAATAAGTCCCCAAGCTCTTCCCACTCTATGCCTAAGTTCTCTTGATTTAGAAAGGTTGGTTTTTGTAAGATGCATGCATGCATATTTCATACTGGTTAATCCAAAACTCTGTAATGTACATTTCTTAGCAGATTTCTATATCTGTCAGGCACAGAAACTACCACATAACAACTGTGTGGCACGGTGGTGCAGTGGTGTAGTTGCTGCCTTACAGCGCTTGCAGCGCCGGAGACCCGGATTCGATCCCGACTACGGGTGCTGTCTGCACGGAGTTTGTACTTTATCCCCGTGACTGTGTGGGTTTTCTCCGAGATATCCCGTTTTCCTCCCACACTCCAAAGATGCACATGTTTGTAGGTTAATTGGCTTGGATTTGTATACTTAGTATAAGTATAAATTGCCCCTAGTGTGTGTAGGCGTGTGTTAATGTGTGGGGATCACTGGTCGGTGTGGACTCGGCAGGCCAAAGGGCCCGTTTTCGTGCTGTATCTCCAAACAAAACTAAACTAAAAGGTGACCATCACATTTCAACATGTAGATTGATTCATTGCAAAATATTAATCAAGGGTTACTCAGATACTAACAACACCCTCCCAAAACCACATATGTGTATGAAGGAACTGCAGATGCTGGTATAAACCAAAGATAGACACAAAATCCAAAATTGTGTCTATCTCAAAACCACAACCTTGACCATCAAGAAGGACAAGGGCAGCGGATGCATTGAAGCACCATCGTCTGCAGGTTCCCTTCCAAGTCACACAGCCCATTCTGACTTGGAAATACATAATTACTTCCTCACAATCATTGCTCTAGATCCTAAAACTCACTACCCTGGCAGTGTGGAGGCACTTTCACCAGAGCGATTTGAACCATTCAAGACAATGTGTCTTTTCACATGTCTCAAGTGAAATCAGGAATCGGCGATCAACGATGACCTTGACAGTAGGTACACATCTCACATCCTCTGTGTATAGAAGAATGAGCATCTATTTTTTTTAATAATGCAATGTATGTAGGGATCTTACAATCCTTTGAGCACAGAACACAGTAACAGCTATGGTATTAAACCGATTAAGCACAACCCATAAGACAGAGTGGTAATGTATTAAAATAATCCTATTTATTTAACAACATAATGTTGTCAGATAGGAAAAACGATGTGAACTTACATCTGTGTGCCCACATACGAAACATTCAATGCTCTTCTGCAACCCACAGAGCTATCACAGCAGCAATCTGTAATCGTTTCCTTTCTGGTTGATCTGAGAGTTTGAAAGCTTACCTATTATACAGCACTTCCTTGTCCACATATGATATTTTCAGCATTAAGTTTTATACCATCTCATTTGCTTGGGGGCACTAATCGGAACCAATAGAGTAGGTACGTAGTAACTTGGGCCCATCTTTCCAGCAACGATGCCCTGAAGCCAAGTGATAAACAGAGACCACATTGTTTCACAAATTGTTTCGTTCTGCTTTTTATCAAAGTGGTTAATCTGCTCCTCTCAATATCATACCTGAGATTAATGAAGAGTATCAGAAGTAAACTCAGACTTCAGCACTCCATGCTTTTGGACTCATTATACAGTAGAGTTCCATAACTTTACCAGTATTATCCACATTAATGCTCAGGTTGATGATACCTTTCTGAAAAAAACTGTAATGTTGTTGGCATTAACAGCATTACCCTCCATAATACGTCAGTGATCTGAGTGCAACACTTGCAGTGTTGTGGGTTCAACCCCATTAATATGGTGACATTTCGGTTATGGATTAGTTGGTAAGGGTATAGTTGGAATGGTTGAAGGAAAATGTGAACAAGTTGATAGAAATGATCAAGGTATTGTGATCAGGAAAATGACATAAGGAGGAAAAGATCTGAAGAGACTTGTGACAGGCATCTTTTACTTTAAAAACTTAAGCCTTTGTATTTATTGTGCTATTTGGAGTATAAAGAAGGGGAAGCTGGTGTCAATGGCTTTCGAGAGCTAAGACATTCAAGTCAATTAAGGTAGTTTAGGTAGTAATCAACCAATGTAACATCCCAAACCCTACCTGAATAAAGTCATGTGAAAAATTCACAACTACATTACCCCAATCAGTTGACTGGGACATCTGATTATTTGCAAGTGGTTTATTATATGGCTGAGGAAATTAGAATGGTGATGGTCAGGAGATATTTACGTTGAGCACAAGTGAAATCCAGGTAGCCAAATCCCTTCACATGTCCTTCTGCAATGGCTGCTGTGATTGCAGCCACAAAACTGACTTGACTGCTCTATTGAAACCAAGATCTCCCTTTCCACATCTCCAGCTTGGGCTGTTTAATTTGTTTTTCAGAGAAAATGCGACCCAAATCATTGCTGCTCGTAGCAGATGCCAAGACATCTCACTGTTCCCGGTTATACTGATCACTCCATCGCAGGGGATACGTCTCATCAGACAGCAGTTGGCTGTTTAGCATTTTTACATTGGGGTAATTAAGGTGTTTTTTATGAAACAATGAGTCCCTTCCATTCCTTGGTTTTAGGGCAATCTGTGATCTTTGCAGAAGCTCAAATCATACACACTGCATAACATTTTTAATGCTACATGCCTGTAATGAATTTTACAACAAATATGCACTTAATGGATAATTTCTACTTCCACAGTTTAGCCAGTAAGCTAATGGGCTGTATCGCTCTTCCATTTTGAACTGATCCTCCCACATCAATATTATAGCAAGCAGCATAGTTGCTCTGCCCATTTATTGCTCAATCTGTTCCTAGACAGAAAAATATAATTACAGTTGACGGAACAGTGTGTTGTGATATTTGGTAGGAGAAAGCTTCCACCCATGACACTGTAGTCCCAGTGGCCTCATTCAAAATTACCTGGGATAAGATGAGCACCAACAGTGTTGACTTAGATGAAACAGTGTAGTAGCCTATTTCAAAGGCTATCTATATTACTAAAAGTCTGTTCTTGACCGGTTTTGGCGATCTGTGCTGCGATTTCCGAGAGAACGCCGCCACCTACGGCCGTCATTTTTGACCACCTCGCTCAGAGCCCCCCTCCGCCGCATGTGTGCTGAGGATTTTTCCCGTCGATGACAGAGATATTAATGATTTTACAAAATTCCCCATTCTCTCTGCTGCCCCTGCTGGCGGCAGAGGAGATGGACTATAAAACCAGGAAGTGGTGTGCCCCAATCAGTCTCTACAACATGGAGGTCTGAGCTCTGAATGACTGAACAAATGTCTACACAGCTGTGAGTAAGTATCCTTAATGTGGTTTGAAAATGAAAATATGGTTATGGTTAGTTTGAAGGAAAAAAGCACTGCCTGCAAATGGTTGTTTGGAGGGGGTTGGGTTGAGTAAAAAGGCATTCTCTCTCTCTCTCGCTCTCTCTCCCTATCCCTATCCCTCTCTCTTTCTCTCTCTCTCTCCCCCCTGTCACTCTCCCTTTCTCTCTCTCTCCCCCCTCCTCTCATCCCCCCCCCTCCTCTCTCTCCCCCCCACTCCTCTCTCCCCCCCCCTCTCCACTCTCCCCCCCTCTCCTCTATCCCCCCCTCTCTCCTCTCCCCCCCTCTCTCCTCTCCCCCCCTCTCTCCTCTCCCCCCCTCTCCTCTCCCCCCTCTCCTCATCCCCCCTCCTCTCTCCCCTCTTCTCCTCCCCTCTGGCTCCTCCCTCTCCCCCCATCGATCTCTCTCTCCCCTTCTCCCTCGTCCTCTCCCCATCTCCTCTCCGTCTCCCCCCCTCTCCTCTCCCGCTCTCCCCCCCCTCTCCTCTCCTCTCCTCACCTGCCCTCCCCTCCACCCTCTCTCTCGTCCCTCTTTCTCTCCCCTCCTCCCCTCTATCACCTCGCCCATTCCAACCCTCCCCTCCACACACCCCTAACCCCTACCCTCCACCCTCCCGCCCCTCCCTGCCTCCCACGTCCTCCCCTCCCGCATCAGCCCACCCGCTCACCCCCCCTCTCCCCCTCCCCCCCTCTTCAAACTTTCCCCCCTCGTCTCTCCCCCTCCCGTCTCTCCCCCCCCCTTTCTCCCCCTCTCTCCCCTCTCTCTCTCCCCTCCTCACCTCCATTCCCCCCCCCACCCTCCCTCCCTCCCCTAAACCCCCTCCCCTCCCAAGAACCCCCTACCCTGCTTCCCTCCACCCTCCCATTCCCTGCTCCCCACCTCTCCCCACCTCTTCCCCTCTCAGCACCCCCTCTCTCCCCCTCACTCTCACCCTCTCTCTCTCCTCCCCTCTCTCTCTGTCTCTGCCCCTTCTCTCTCTGCCCTCACTCTCTACCTCCGCCCCCACCCCCCCCCCCCCCCCCCCCCCCCCTCTCTAGATGTGACTGCAAGTTGGGGGCTATGCGTCAGTAGATAGGGTGTTTATGGGGTAAAAGGAGCAAATTAATAATATTAATATAATATCAAGGGGGGTAATTAGCGTGAGTGCGGGGGGGGGGGGGGGGGGGGGGGGGGGGGGGGGGGGGGGAGATAGTTAGTGTGTGTGACGCTGCATGCCGCCTCCCCCCCACAACCGCACGTTGGGGGAACAGACCCAACGGGTCTGCACTTGGTCTAGTATATATATATAAATGCAAGTAAGAATTTCATTGTTCTATCTGGGACATATGACAATAAAACACTCTTGACTATATCCAAAATCCGTTATAAAGGGGTCTATTAAAACAAGGGCTTAATGTGTATACAATTATGGGAGGCATAGATAGGGTAGACAGAACCTTTTTCCCCAAGATATACATTTCAAATACTAGACAGCATAGCTTTGTGAGTGGGATAAAGTTTAAAGGAGATGTTTAGAGTTTAGAGATACCATGAGGAAATAGGCCCTTCGGCCCACTGAGCCCATGCCGACCATTGATCACCTGTACACTAGTTCTATGTCCTACACACTAGGAACAATTTTAACAGAAGCCAATTACGGAGAGCTAGAGTGGGCTGGGACTCTGTTCCTAGGAGCGCAGGATGATGAGGGGTGATCTTGCAGAGGTGTATAAAATCATGAGAGGAATAGATCAGGTAGATGTAAAGAGTCTGTTGCCCAGAGCAGGAGAATCGAGGACCAGAGGACATAGGTTTAAGGTGCATGGGAAAAGATTTAATAGGAATCTGAGGGGTAACTTTTTCACACAAAGGGTGGTGGGTGTGTGGAACAAGCTGCCAGAAGAGGTAGCTGAGACTGGGATGATCCCATTGTTTAAGAAACAGTTAGACAGGTACATGGATAGGACAGGTTTGGAGGGATATGGGTCAAATGCAAGCAGGTGGGAATAGTGTAGCTGGGACATGTTGGCCACTGCGGGCAAGTTGGGCCAAAGGGCCTGTTTCCACGCTTTATGACTCTATTACTCTATATAACCTGCAAACCTGCAGATCTTTGGAATATGGGAGGAAACTGGAGCACCTGGAGAAAACCCTTGGGGTCACAGAGTCATGATCGACCCCAGGTCTTTGGCGCTGTGAGGCAGCAACTCCACTCCTGCCCCACTGTTCCATCCAAGTATTTTTTAAATAATGGTGGTGAGTGCCTGGAGTGCACTGCTGCTGATGGTGATGGAGGCAGATATGATAGTTGCATTTAAGAGACTTTTGGATAGGCAAATGGATATGAAGGGAATGGAGGGATATGGATTATGTGCAGGCAGATAAGAGTTGGTCTTGGCATCATGTTCGGCAAAGACATTGGTGGGACGAAGGGCCTATACCTATGCTGTGATGTTTTTATGTATTTACCAAAGGCATTCGCAAATGCTAACTCTCAAACTCAATAATAAAGAAATGCTTTTCTATAAACTAATGAAAAGTGACAGTGTACACACGTTAGAAGGTCATAATTTCTGCAGTCAACATTTATTGAGGAATCCTTTAATCCTTAAAATGTTTCAGAAGAGAGATGTCAATTTTCAACGACAGTACATACAATATAGTTACCACGAACAAACTCTTCAACAATAACAGCAAGTGGAAAATGAGCCACCAATCTGATCCCATCAGCTGCTCTCTGAGAAAATTAGTTTTAAAGAGTCTTTTCTTAACATTAACAAAGAAATTTCAAATAAATTCTATTCCTGTGAAAGGAGCGTTTGCCAATTTAGAATTTATTTCAAATTCCTTTGGAGACCACAAATAAAACCTTAAATCCTCCCAAAATGAACAGTTAACTTGTCTTTATCATTCTGAAACAGAAAAAAATAGATAAGGTGCGTATGCTCAGTATATTCATATCTGTTTAGAAGCTTAGATCATTTTTTCAACATAGATCTCTGAAAGAAGCATAGGATTTTGAGACAGACAAAGGGTTTGAAATAATAATATTGAGATAGAATTAATAGAGAAAAGAAAGTTGTTGAACTTATTGTTATATTAAATGAAAATTTCCCAGATTTGTTGAACATCTCTCGTTTCCTAAATGATGGACACAAATTCTTCATCTGTAAGCATCAATGGCATTTAAAGTTGTATAATTTTTTTAATTTAAGATATCTGAATGTGATTGAGCAGTTACAAACTGTTGAACATTTGCCCTGTTACATAAAACAAATTATTGTAGAATTCTTAAACAACTCAAAAGCTATAAATCACCATCAATGATCAAAGTCATTGATCCGATGTGTTTGTTTATTTCCCCATCAAAATAATGATGATGTTTTCTACTGTTACTGAACTTGAAGATAGTTCCCCATACAGATCTTGCAATCTCTACTGCATAGATTTGCCCTTTTCCTGGCCTCAGATGGCGTGAAGCCTAAAGGCTCCATTCCACTCCACATGAGGATTAGCAGCCAATCACATCATGGAATTCTTATAAACACTACCTTAGGAAGTAAAAAAAGACATTTTAAGCTAACATTTTACTAAGCTGACGATAACGTCGGAAAAGGAAGTGGGGTTAATGTAGAACGAGAGCCATGATAAACAGTTTCTTGCAAAATAAAAATACAATCTAGATTATTTTAACGTACATTATTCCCAAGAAATCAGCACAACTCATTATTTCTGTTAATGTTATGCATTTAGAGTAGAAAAACACTTTCAGGCATTTCAGAGTAATCAAACAAAAGTGGAGATCGTAGCAGTGACAGAAATTTGGGTTCTTTCGATTTTGGATTCTGCCTTAGACCTTCACAAAGTGGGTTCCTTTACATAGAAGGATGCAAGCTCAGGTCGGGTGACCATGTTACAGAACACCTCCATTCAGCCTGCAAGGGTAACCCTGACTGCTGGTCATCTGTCACTTTAAATCTCCATTCCACTCCCTCCCTGTCTTCTCTATCCTGCAAAGTTCCGATAAAGTTCAACATAAGCCTGAGAAAAAACACCTCATCTTCTTGGTAGGCACAGTGCAGAGCATCAGACAGAACTGAATTCAATCATTTCAGATAACCACCCTTTCATGTTTGTGTCAGGATGGCATGGTGGCGTAGATGCCAAATGCCCCTGTCCCACTTAGGAAACCTGAACGGAAACCTCTCGAGACTTTGTGCCCCACCCAAGGTTTCCGTGCGGTTCCCGGAGGTTGCAGGTGGTTGCTGGAGGTTGCAGGTAGTGGAAGCAGGTAGGGAGACTGATGAAAACCTCCGGGTTAACAAGTCTCCCTTACATGGCACGCTGTGTCATATGGACAACATTCATCTACAGCCGAAGAGACATCCTCTATAGTTTCCACCCACCTCCTCTCTCTAATTTAAAGCATATTAGTTTTCTCATGTCATTGATCTGATACGTTAGCTCTGTTTCACTTTCCACAGATGTTGTTTGACCTTCTGAATATCTCTGCAAATTCTTCATTTAATTTCACTTTTCTAGCATTTCTGATTTTTTAATCTTTAGAATATCTCAATTTACTGAAGGACCCAACAGATTACTGACTATACTATAAACTCCCATGGCTATTTGGACTACACTTCTTCCCACCCTGCTTCCTGTAAGGACTCCATCCCCTACTCCCAATTCCTCCATCTACACCACATCTGCACCCCAGATGAGGTGTTCCACACCAGGGCATCAGAGATGTCCTCATTCTTCTGGGAACGGAGGTTCCCCTCTTCTACTATAGATGAAGCTTTCACCAAGGTCTCTTCTATACCCCGTAAATCTGCTCTCACTCCCCATTCCCCCACTCATAACAAGGGCAGAGTCCCCCTTGTCCTCACCTTCCACCCTACCAGCCATCACATACAACAAATAATCTTCCGACATTTTCGCCACCTCCAACAGGATCCCACCACTGGCCACATCTTCCCATCTCCTCCCTGTCCGGTTCTCTCCATAACTCCCTGGTCAATTCGTCCCTTCCCACCCAAACCACCCCATCTCCTGGCATTTTCCCTTGCAACCACAGGAATGCTACACTTGTCACTTTACCTCCCCCCTTGACTCCATTCAAGGACCCAAGCAGTCATTCCAGGTGCTACAGAGGTTCACCTACACCTCGTCCAACCTCATCTATTGCATCCGCTGCTCTAGATGTCAGCTGATCTACATCGGTGAGACCAAGTGTAGGCTTGGCGATCGCTTCGCCCAACACCTCGGCTCGGTTCGCAATAACCAACCTGATCTCCCGGTGGCTCAGCACTTCAACTCCCCCTCCCATTCTGAATCCGACCTTTCTGTCCTGGGTCTCCTCCATGGCCAGAGTGAGGCCCACCGTAAATTGGAGGAGCAGCACCTTATATTTCGCTTGGGCAGTTTACACCCCAGTGGTATGATCATTGACTTCTCTAATTTCAGGTAGTCCCGGCTTTCCCCTCCCCTTTCCAGCTCTCCCTCAGCCCACTGTCTCCGTCTCTTCCTTTCTTCTTCTTCTTCCCCACCCCACCCCCCCCCCACACCCTCACATCAGTCTGAAGAAGTGTCTTGACCCGAAACGTTGCCTATTTCCTTCGCTCCATAGATGCTGCCTCACCCGCTGAGTTTCTCCAGCATTTTTGTCTACAACAGATTAATGAAATGCTTTTTATGTTCTTTAGAAACCAAGTGCACCTTCTGACACTTTTGATTTTCCTAGCCTTTTAGAATTGACTTTTTTCCCTAATTTCCACTATCCCTTGATGTGATCCCCATGGCCATTGAGGTGCATGGTAAAGCGTAACTAAAGATGGAAAATGTGAGCCAATGTTTATCCTATGGCCATCTGGTGTCAATGGAACAATTGTGGCCTGATAGTGGCACTGGTTACCCTGATCTTGGCATTCTGCCTGCCACCAATCAGAAGACGCCTTGGAGGGGCAGCTAGAGAGCTCAACTCTTTCAGGCAGATGTTGTTCATCTAATAGCTACTTTTTGGAGTTCAAGCCAGAATATTTGCTAGGTAGTGGCAGCCTGACAGTTTTATTTAAAAGGGTTGACAGATACTGTAAAATAAATGGCCTGAAACCATTTCTATCTTTTATATTCGTGGGACTAATTTGTGATCCCACTAAAGCCTTCTGGTCCATTAGCAGCCTGTGAATGAACCCCTGTGAAGCGGACTCCCACAATTCCTAGTCCTCTCCTCCCGTTCCCAAGGCCTGAATTATCAGCTGCCTCTACAAGGCATGAGCTCTCCAAACAACTGGAAGATATAATTGAGACGTGGCATTAAAATTTGATATAGTAAAACTATTAGAAAAATGTGGGAATTCCAAACAAGAAACACAATCAGAAAGGAATGCCTAAAGGTATGTAGGAATTGCAAATTATAGCAGCACACATACACTGGAGATCTGTACCATTCACTTCCACTGATACTCCAATGAAACTTTCGCAAGAGGCATGTTAAACATAGAAAACTCTCCTTCAAAGGGCCTGGTTAATTAAAATTTCAGTATTGAGATAGATTTTTGTTGGCTAAAGGTTTTTAAAGGATTTAAAAAATAGCTAAATTGTAAAATGTGCATAGTGGAATGGTCTCATGGGATGACTGGCCCACTCCCATTTCTATGTGCCATAGAATGCTCCTTTAAATGAAAGCTCCAATGATTTTGCTGTTGTAATAGGAGGCTCATACTGACAATGAAAGCTATAGTCTTTTGCCCCGAGACGGCTAATTTTTCTGTGTCAGCACCAGGAGTTGTTTATCAGCTGCCTAGTGCAGCGATCCCCGCCTTTAATTCCTACAGAGTCCTGGAATTCTCTTGCTGAGCACATTCATCTTGTACTTCTAATTCAATAGAGAACCACACCTTCATGCTGTAATCTGATCAAACAAATGATGAAGGATTAAATGTTGGTAAATTCCTCAGACAGATAACTTGGACATGCAGAAAGAGGAAAGGGTAGGAACAGCTTTCAGATTTACTTCTCTCCTTGCAAACAAATCATCCTTTAATTATAAGCAGTGACTGAACAAAGATTAAGGGCCCAGCCTCTTGATTTATTTTATCGTTGTTCTTTGTTTGAAAATACAAAGTATTATTGAGAAGTAACTTGAGAGGTATCCTTTTGTGTGAATGACAATGCAATATTAATATTGGTGTAAATGTTTAGATTGGAAGGGGGTGGGGAAATCATTTCATATGCTTTTAGTCTGGCATTGATTCACTCTTCTGGAAATTGTGCTGAGATGATGTTATCATATTTCTACTGTAATCTTTCAAGTCTTGCCTATTATTTTACTTTAAACTTCAATCTAATAATAGCACTGAGGTTTGGATAATGTACTCTAATTGTCTCATTGAATGAGATTTTAATAAACATTAAGCTAAATTTAAAATATGAATCCATCAGCTTGTTTTTGTTCAATGTTTTCTATTTTATCTTTATATTTGAAAATATTCCAAATTTTAGCTAGAAAATCTCAAAGTGAAGTCTCATTTCCAGGCTAAATTTACATTTCCGCTAACCCATCTTAAACAACAAAAATAAAATGCATTAACTTAAATAGGATTGACAGCAATTTTAGTTTTGGCCGCTGTTCCTCGATTCATTTTTTAAATGAAATGGATGGAAACAAGAAAGCCATCCATTACCAGTAAACTGCATTGGATGTTCAGATCACTGCAGGTTTTGTTTTGATAAAGAAAAATGTTACATAGAGAACCTTAGAAGGATTCTCAACCTTAAATGCATTATATAAAAGCAGTTAATTTTGTTCTAGAGGACTCTCCCTATTATTGACAGGCTTCCAGGGTGCCGGATTGCCATCTTCTGCAAGACAGTGGCAGGTGTACCGCGAATTTCAATGGAAAGGATATTCTGACAAATTGTAAAACAGAGATCCCTGTTCATCATATACCCAGTGTACGCTGATAACTGCGACTAATTTCACCCCCGGTACCAGCTACCAAAAGGAAAGCAAGCATATACAAATACATTATCAAAGAGCAATAGAAACAACACTCCCTTTAAGTAACAGCTCCAAATTGTAAAGGTTTTGTGGGGATAGGGCTCCCATTTTGAAAAATGTATTTTGGAAACGGCACAACTATAGGGTTTAAACAAGCATTTGAAATAAAGAGTTACACCATTGCCAATGTCTCAAATGGGATTTTGAAAAAGCTGACAAAGCACAAGGCTGCTTAATTCGGAATTGTTTTTGATAAATAGATTTTTACTATATTGTGACATAACAATTTTTTTAATAAAACATTCAGTTTGCACAAAGATGTTTCATAGTGCTTTATCAATTAGCAGATAGGAACAGGGCACCGGGTAGAGTTGGGGGCTTGAGGAGAACAAGGGGTGGGAAAAAAAGTATGATCAATGAGGATTTTATAAGAGGCAGGTTTTCGTAGGTAAGAGAAAAAGGCAAAGCACAGATAGAATATGGAACAGTACAGCACAAGAACAGGCACTTCGGCCCACTATGTCTGTGCCAAACATGATACCAACCTCATATCATATCTACCTGCACAAAATTAATTTATTTCCATTCCCTTGATATTCATGTGCCTACAATTTGCCGACTGCCACCATAGATTAACAAGAGATGCAATCTTGCAGATTCTCCACTCTGCATTGGACCACTTAGACAATAAAAACACATATGTCAGACTGTTGGTTCATAGATGACAGATCAGAGTTCAACACCATCATCCCCTCCAAACTTGTTACTAAGCTCAGAGAACTGGGTCTTTGCAGCAGGATCCTCGACTTCTTCATCAATACAACATAATCTGTACTAATTATCAACAATAATTCCTCCTCGATGACCATCAATACAGGGGCACCTCAAGTCCATGTGCTTACTGTGTGAACATTGGGTGAACCTGATCCATCCACTGACCTCCCCACCATCCAAGGGATCTATAAGAGGTGCAGATTCAAAATGACTGCAGCATCATTAAGGATCCACATCACCCTGCCCTGACCACACTCTCATTTCACTCCTGCAATCAGGAAGAAGGTAAAGGGGTCTAAAAACTGTGATGTTCAGGTTCAAGAACAGTTTCTTCCAAGCAACCATCAGGCTATTGAACACTACAACTTCCAACTAAACTCCGAACTATGAACCGTCTTGATTGCACGAGGGCAGGGATTCCCAACCTTTTTCGTCCCGTTTACCCCTGGCAACTTTAATAGCACATGACAATGTTATTTCACTTATTTATGAACAACTAATGATGAACAGATACCGGTATACCAGAGCCAAACACAATCAGTCAATGAGAAAAACTATGTACAAATCCAGAATCAACAAATATACCCCCCTGGGTAGGTGAAATTTACCCCCTGAGGGTAAATTTACCCCAGATTAAGAACCCTTGCACTAGGGACTTTGGGCTTTGTTTTGTTCTGCACAATATTGGCTCTCTAATTTCTTTTGTTTTTTTATTTGTTTATTGTGTCATCTATTGAGAACTGTGTCTACAAATCTGTTGTGCTATTCCCAAGAAAAAATGTCATTATTCCACTATGTACATATGACAATTAAACACTCTTGACTCTCTGATGCCACAAAGATATCTGCCTCAACCAACAACCCAGGCAGCACATTTCTGAAGCTCACCACCCTCAGTGTAAAAACGTTGCCCCACACACCTCTTTTAACTTTGCCCCTATCTCCTTAAAGCTATGCCCCTTAGTATATGACCTCTCCATCCTGGGATAAAAGTTCTGTCTGTCTATCCTAAATATGTTCATAAGTTCATAAGTTATAGGAGCAGAATTAGGCCATTTGGCCCATCAAGTCTACTCCACAATTCAATCATGGCTGACCTATCTTTCCCTCTCAACCCCATTCTCCCACCTTCTCCTCATAACCCCTGACACGCTTATAAATTAAACACCATTTGCCATTTTTTAATTCCAAACCATGCATAGGGAATTGCTTATGTGGGGAACAAGTGGCTGCAGAAGAAGCACAGTGGGGGAGGAAGATCAGGAAATCACATTGATTGTTTCAGAGGACGATATTTGGCAATAGGGGGGAGTTATGGATTTGAAGAATAAAACTGAGACTTTTCGGATTAACATGAATATCTGAAAGATATTTGTCTGAAGCATGTTTCTCTAAAGTATTGACAATGAAGATTTTAAATTTCACAAGGAAACAAATTGCATAATTCTGCTTGACAGGGATGCAGGAATTACAGTGTTGGAGCATTTCAGTAACTAATTGATAAAACTATAGATGTAAGTTGTGGTCATGGAGGAGAGAGATATTGGGAAGAACGTGCAGAGATGAAAGATATTGATCTTGGTTACTGAGAAAATGTAAGGGGTTTGGTGAACAAGGAACTTGCAGAGATTCAGCGCTACTTATTGTGAGATGTAAAAGGATCAACCAAGCTTGTATTATTTGTTACTGCACATTAGCTGGGTTTTTGAAGCCTCCGGAAAACATCTGAAATGGGAGATTGTGTGAACCAACACAAAACTGTGTCACTAATCTTATTACAAATAAATACATTCCTCAGTGTTAAATTATTAATTTAAACATGACGAATGGACCTAATACATCAATCCACATTGTGTAATCTGTGCTTTCTACTGTATTATCAACATAGCAGCATCAAAATAGTCTGACATATAATTAGTCCTTTGGAACATTGAATTACGTACAAGTATAAAGTCTATGCCTCAAATATCTGCTCAAATACCGACCCACATCCTGACGGAATACCTATAAGATCAGAACTTGGTTTTGCTGCAAGAACTGTTACTGGAGTACACATGGTTTGACCAGATTTTAGAGTGACACAATAGTTAAAAGGTTAGGCTACATCAGTGGTTCCAACCTTTTTTTTGAATAAAAGCCCCTCCTCCCTCCCTACTTCACGGGGCGGTATGGTGCACAGCAGTAGAGTTGCTGCAAAATAGCACCAGAGACCAGAGACCAGGTCCGATCCTGACCACAGTTTGAACGGAGTTTGTACATTCTCCCCGTGACCACGTGGGTTTCCCCCGGGTGCTCTGGCTTCCTCCCACATTGCAAAGGTGTTCAGGTTTGTAGGTTAATTGGCTTCAGTAATATTGTAAATTGTCCCTAGTGTGTAGGATAGTAGTAGTACACCAGGTGATCGCTGGTCGGCGTGGACACGGTGGGCCGAAGGGCCTGTTTCTGCGTTGTATCTCCAAAGTCTAAAGTCTCATACCTAGCAAAATATACACCCCTCCCACATTTACTGCTTCACCCCTACGATCGAGGGATTGTGTCATGGGTTGTTTCTTTTAAGGAGCTCGGGCTGACCCAGGGATTCCTGGGAATTGCTTGCAATTTAGTCGAGATACCAGCCAAGGCAGCTGGTATCTCGACTATACTTTCACATCTTTGTCCAACCATATAGCCCAAGGAAAAACCCCTTCTTGTGTATCCACCTATAACTCGCCAGCTTTGGCCGGCCCCTTCTCCTTTCCACCTTCCTTCCTCACTCCCCCCCCCCCCCACCACAATCAATCTGAAGAAGGGTCTCAACCCGAAACATCACCCCATCCAAGTTCTACAGAGAGGTTGCCTGACCCACTGAATTACTCCAGCACATTGTTTCTCCATTTATTTAGTGAGCTTTCTAGCTAAATCATCTAAACATTGTTAAAGCCTCATACAACCTCTGCAATTCATGCCATCATATGCCTTTACAATCAGTGCATCATCTCCTCACAGGGATATATGGGCCCAGGTTGGCAACCCCTGGGTTGTGAGAGGCATATCTATGAGGGCAGCCACATTGCAGCAGATTGTAGCAAATGGATTCTCAGTATGTGTGTAAAGACATTTTCTGTTGATGTTAATCTTTTAACATTGCTGTATACTATCCCTATTTTTTCCCGCACCACATCCCTCTAATCAATGCCTGAGAATAATATTTAGAAATCTTTGGAAGTATTTTGGCTCTCAGGGGTTAAGACAGTCGTCTCATTAAAGCTTCAGAATGAAACTGTCCATTTAATACAAAGGCCGGAGGAGATGTTATTACGTTGGATTGCTTATAATGGTGAAGGGATGGAGTTTTGCATAGGGAGGCTCTGATAGGTCCACCTTGGTTGCGTCTGGCAGCAGCCTGTCACTGTAAATGAAAGTCCTGCAGTGAAGAGAATTCAAATAGCTAGCTGCATGTAAAAGTTTCACTGGCCTAGGGGCCATTAGTTAGATGCTGCTGAGTTTCTGTGTGCATGGTCCTGCCAGTTATTAGTACTGTGTGCTTGTGGCTGTTTGGAGGGGGAAGAGAAAATATCTGTATGGTACGGTACCATGTTAAATATAACTGGAGGCACCTTTCCACTGAAAGCACTGATAAAGCAACAGACTTCATAATCTGAAGGTAGGAAGCCGGCAGGGGTTAATTGCTTTGGTTTCTAGAGATAAACTTTGTTTTGAGAGACAGAAACTCTGCATGTTTTCAATTGTTTACATACCAAAAGATGATGCTTAAATTGCTACCTGCTCTTTGAAAGGTCTGTCATGTTATGGGTCTGTTAAATAAATGTGAAGTAGTCTTAAGTAACTGTTATTCTATTATATTTAAATGTATATAATTATTTTAGATTGAGTGAATTTAGAAATGTTGCTGTTAGCTAATGCAGAAAGTAAAGATATAAAGTTCCAATCATGTTGACAGAATTACTTCAGCACTGTTAACTTCTTTATGTCTGCTTTTTTGATTTATTTATACATCTACTGGAAACAGAATACAATGTATTTTATTTTTAAAGCCGAGACTAGTTGCAATTGAGAACTTAATGGGACTTTGAAGCATGTTCTTAAATGTCTTAAGGAAAGCAATTACCATAATGTTTTATTGTTTACCATCAAATGACATAGGTGTGTCTTGTTGCCAGCATTGTAATCACTGATTCGGTGTGAAATGCAAGCACATGCCTTCAGGATTTCTAAGGCACCCACTGCCGTATGCATTTAGAATTTAATCAGCATCTTATCATAAAAAGCTGAGGTTTTTTGGTTGTGTGGAAAATTAAAATAACCCACAACACAATATAAAAGTACAAGTTTGATATGAGACTCTCTTACTCAAACCAGCTGCTCATTCTGGGATGTATAAAAAAAAGTGCTGCACTTGATCCTGGATGACAGTCCTTTGAGAGACTCAAAAGCAGGTGGATTAAAGGAAGGAGTTAACTGTAAATTGTTGTAGATGGATCTAAAGCAATGGGGCTTAGGTAGCTGCGTGGAGCAAAGCTGTAAAATAGATGAGCAACTCAGGTCTGTTCTTTTGTGGCAATGGAACTAGCCTGCCTGCCCATACGCAATCTTGGAGGTTCACTGAAGATTTATTCTTGAGACTTAATTTAGTTTACATAAAATGCAGATAAGCAAGTGACTGGTCGCTTCATGATAGCTGTCGGAACAAAGGAAGTGCTTTGTGATCCCAATGAGTAGATGCTGAAAGGAAGATGAAAGTACTGAATACTTCTTTTGGGGAAAAAAGGGTTTGTTATATGGACTTTTGTAACCACTGATAAGATGACAACAGAATAATGAATGCTGTATTTCTGTTTTATGTTTTGTCAAAGGGAATTTTTATGCCATTGAAAACTGGCATAACACAAACTAAACTGTTTGAAATTAATGTGAGGAAATATGATTGAGGATCAGCAGCATTTGTGCAGAAAGAATCATTAACTATTTTTTTCTGCATGTTTGTCCTTTCTTTTGCTGCACCAGGACCTTCATTTGTTCAGCTTCCATTACAGTTCAGCCTCTCTAACATATTTAACCCAAAGAAAGGTGCAGGAGATAAAATATTCATGTTATGTAGTCTGCATTTTTAAAGAATGTTCTTTCTGGCTAGTACCACTGATGTGCTTTGTCTTGGCATGGCAGTAGCTGTGCTGACATGCTGCACCATATAAATTGCCTTCATTCATTTCATTGCTCAGGATTCTGTGTGATCTTTTCCTTGTCACTGGGTTGCAAGCGATGCTGTGACAGTGATGAAATTGGCCAAGAAGGAGCTGCAGGTGTTTATCAGTTCGTGTTTCTCTACAGAGAGTGACGGCTGCTGTTATGAGAGAGGACAAAAATCAAAGTAAGCCAGCCGAAGAATGTTAAGATGAAGAGAAGCAAAACACTGAAGTGTAAGGCTGGCTACACTTATATGCTCATTTCAATTTTCAGAAGCCGCTTAAAGGATTTATCTAGCTAATGTCTTATATTCGTTTTTATATGCTTAATATATATTTGCTGTCTGTCAGTGCTGTTATTGTATTACGTTTCTGTTGTTTTCTTTAACAGGAAAGGGCAATTTATCACTACCAGGAGGTGGCAGCAGAGAGCCTGTTTCCCGGAGGCACCTTTGGAGTCTGCTGAAATTTGTTGAACTTGTCTCAGAAAATATCGGCTGGTAATTACAAAAAAAAAAGTTTTCATTATGTAACTGTAATAGCTCATCAGGTCACAGCAGCAAATTTATTCTAAACTGAAAGTGCAAGGAGAATTCTCGAAATGCCTCCAAAGTGTGGGTGTGTGTGAATGTGGGGGAAGGGCCATATCAATTGCAAGTGATAATGATTCACTGTGCAAAGACTGAAAGACCTCATGAACGTAGCAAAGAATAAGCAGGTTTGCTTTTAATGCATATTATTACACTAACAATTTGAAAAGTTGAATATTACCATGTGAAAAGATGGAGTGCCATGCAAGTCATGTTAGTAACCATTGTGAAAAACAAAGCACTTGTATTTGATTTAGTAGCAATTAAGATTAGTGCATCATGTTCCATATACCTTGCTTGTGTATAGACATGGTTAGATCTCACATGTACATTTGAGACTATCATCTGCTGCTTTGCTCACGGTACAGTTTCATGAGCTCTCAGGTAGAATACTCCATGCAGCCCCCCAATTTCTGCAGTCGGTTTTGAAGAATCATTATGTGATAATACACAAAAACAAACAACAAAGTATTAATGTGTACAACACTCTTTTGTTATTTCGGCTTGTACTCGCTAGAATTTAGAAGATTGAGAGGGGGTCTTATAGAAACTTACAAAATTCTTAGGGGGTTGGACAGGCTAGATGCAGGAAGATTGTTCCCGATGTTGGGGAAGTCCAGGACAAGGGGACACAGTTTAAGGATAAAGGGGAAATCCTTTAGGACCGAGATGAGAAAAACATTTTTCACGCAGAGAGTGGTGAGTCTCTGGAACTCTCTGCCACAGAAGGTAGTTGAGGCCAGTTCATTGGCTATATTTAAGAGGGAGTTAGATGTGGCCCTTGTGGCTAAAGGGATCAGGGGGTATGGTGAGAAGGCAGGTACAGGATACTGAGTTGGATGATCAGCCATGATCATATTGAATGGCGGTGCAGGTTCGAAGGGCCGAATGGTCTACTCCTGCACCTATTTTCTATGTTTCTATGTTATTTATATTTTCCCACAATTTACTTCTATTTAACTTTTGCGACTGATATTGATAGGATAAGTTTTAAAGAAAACTTGGGAAGGTGAGTTGGCTGCTGAACAGAGGTTTGGATAAGCTCTCAGTTCTCAGTACGTGGGTTTAGCTATACAGTTGTTATTGTCACGTGTACTGAAGTACCGTTAAAAGATTTGTTTTATATGCTATACAATCAGACCAGATAACACTATATATAATTTAAATAAAGAGAGGCCCTAGGCTGTTCCACTTGTGAGGCCCCTCCCAATCCCCCACCCCCATGACTAGAGGAAGATGGTCCACCAGATTGACACCGATTTGCAGCCGAGCGTGTTCAATGAGAAAAGGGGCTGGAAAGCTGCACTTTTTATTTATTATTTATTGCCAGTGCTAGTGTCGTTTTATCGGCTTAAAACAATATTATTCTGGAATGGAGGGCAAGGAAAATTACTGAAGGGTTGTTTAATGACTACAGTGCGTTGTGACAGCATATGTAAGAAGGGACTATGACAGTGTCAAAAATATTATACACTTTGCAGGGCTCTCACTTAACTTTTTTTCTCTGTGTTGGCCAGGCAACCTTGGCAGCTTTTTAGGTTGCCAAATGACAGTTTAGGTGGTAATTTAAGACGGCCTGCATGACGCGTGCAATAATGTGCTCGGACGAAGTGCGTAGTTACCAGTCGGAATAATGCTCAACGAAGCATTCACATATTATTTCTGCTTCAAATAAAGTCGCAAACTAAACATATTCACCAATCAAGACATGACATATACCACAATAACATGCAGCAAAATTATAATACAGTATCTCAACTCTTTTTACACGTTGCAATGAGTGTAATTTCTATTATTTCTTTCCACTTCCAAACAAAAATGTGGTTGGATTATTCAGCGTATGATCAACCTTGGTGAGACCAAGCGCAGGTTTTGCGATTGCTTCGCACAACACCTCCACTCAGTTCGCAATAACCAACCTGATCTCCCGATGGCTCAACACTTCAACTCCCCCTCCCATTCCGAATCCGACCTTTCTGTCCTGGGTCTCCTCCATGGCCAGAGTGAGGCCCACCGCATTTTGGAGGAGCTGCACCTCATATTTGCTTGGGTAGTTTACACCCCAGCGGTATGAACATTAGCTTCTCTAATTTCAGGTAGTCCTTGCTTTCTCCCTCCTTCCCCTCCCATTCCCAGCTCTCCCACAGCCTACTGTCTCCACCTCTTCCTTTCTTTTTCGTGTGCCCCCCGCCCCCGACATCAATCTGAAGAAGGGACTCGACCCGAAGCGTCGCCTATTCCTTCACTCCATAGATGCTGCCTTACCCGCTGATTTTCTCCAGCCTTTTTGTCTACCAATGGGATCCCACCACTGGCCACATCTTCCCATCTCCTCCCTTGTTGGATTTCCACAGAGACTGCTCATCGGTAACTCCCTGGTCAATTCGTCCCTTCCCACCCAAACCACCCCCTCTCCTGGCAACCGCAGGAAATGCTACACTTGTCGCTTTACCTCCTCCCTTGACTCCATTCAAGGACCCAAGCAGTCTTTCCAGGTGCGGCAGAGGTTCACCTGCACCTCCTCCAACCTCATCTATTGCATCCGCTGCTCTAGGTGTCAGCTGCTCTACATCAGTGAGACCAAGCGTAGGCTTGGCGAGCTCTTTGCCCAACACCTCCGCTCGGTTCGCAATAACCAACCTGATCTCCCAGTGGCTCAGCACTTCAACTCCCCCTCCCATTCCGAATCCGACCTTTCTGTCCTGGGCCTCTTCCATGGCCAGAGTGAGGCCCACCGTAAATTGGAGGAGCAGCACCTCATATTTTGCTTGGGCAGTTTACACCCCAGCGGTATGAACATTGACTTCTACAATTTCAGGTAGTCCCTGCTTTCTCCTCCCCTTCCCAGCTCTCCCTCAGCCCACTGTCTCTACTTCTTCCTTTCTTCTTCCTGTCCCCCCACCCTCACATCAGTCTGAAGAAGAGTATTGACCCGAAACATTGCCCATTTCCTTCGCTCCATAGATGCTGCCTCACCTGTTGAGTTTCTCCAGCATTTTTGTCTACCCATTCACACACGTTCTGTTATCCCACTTTCCTCACCCACTCCCTACACATTAGGGGCAATTTTACAGAGACAAGTTAACCTACAAAGCCAATGCATCTTTGGGATGTGGGAGGAAACCCACACGCTTGCAGGGAGAATGTGCAAATTCAACACAGACAGTGCCCGAGGACAGGATCGAACACAGATATCTGGCGTGTGAGGCAGCAAGTCCACCAGCTGTGCCACTATATTTTGTTTTCCAACACACAAAAAATTATACGTTGATATTTTTGGTTACTAAAAAAATGAAAATATCGGTTATCAGTCTTAAATCGCTAAGTGATACTCTGTCCCCCCTTTACAGCTATTTTATGTTTTAATTCAGTTAAAGATTATGGGGCAGTACATTGGCCATAAATTTGCTGCCTAAAAGTGCCAGAGACCTGGAATTGATCCTGAATATGGGTACTGTCTGTATGGAGTTTGCTCCTTTTTCCTTTGATCGCATGGGTTTTCTCCGGGTGCTCTTGTTTCCTTCCACATTCCAAAGGTGTGCAGGAACCTATTTCAGACCCAACCCAAAATGTAATATTTTCCTTTTGTTCAGAGCTTCTGTCTGACCTGTTGATTTATTCCAGCTTTTTGTCTAGTCAAGTCAAGTCAATTTTATTTCTATACCACATTTAAAAACAACTCTCATTGACTAAAGGTACACAAAAATGCTGGAGAAACTCAGCGGGTGCAGCAGCATCTATGGAGCAAAGGAAATGGGTGACGTTTCGGGTCGAAACTCTTCTTCAGACCTTCTTATTCAGTCTGAAGAAGGGTTTCGGCCCGAAACGTCACCCATTTCCTTCGCTCCATAGATGCTGCTGCACCCGCTGAGTTTCTCCAGCATTTTTGTGTACCTTCGATATTCCAGCATCTGCAGTTCCTTCTTGAACATCTCATTGACCAAAGTGCTTTACATCAATGCAGGTACTCAGGTGCTACATACAATGGTACACAGATCTAACAATACATACATAAATACATACATACAGCGCTCCCTCAGAGGACCTCAAGAAACGCTTGTGAGTAGAAATAAGTCTAGATTTAAAGGAGTCGATGGAGGGGGCAGTTCTGATGAGAATAGGGATGCTGTTCCACAGTCTAGGTGCAGCAACCGCAAGAGCACGGTCGCCCCTGTGCTTAAACCTGGATCGCGGGATAGTCAGTAGCCCCAAGTCGGCCGACCTGAGGGACCTGGAGGTAGAATGGTGGGTTGGAAGATTTTTGATATAGGTGGGGGCAAGCCCATTAAGGGCTTTGTATACATATAGCAGGAGCTTGAAGTTGATTCTGTACCACACTGGGAGCCAGTGGTGAGTGGCCAGAATCGGGGTGATGTGGTCCCTTTTATGGGTACCCATCAAAAGTCTTGCTGCGGCGTTTTGGACCAATTGCTGGCGGGACAGGATGATTGGCTGATGCCAGTGTATCGGGAGTTGCAGTAATCAAAGCGGGAGGAGATGTTTCTATCTTCAGTTTAAACCAGCATCTGCAGTTCCTTCCTACACACACGATACTATACGATAGAACTTTATTAATTCCAGGAGGGAAATTGTGTGTGTGGGTATATATATTATATATACACACACACACACACACACACACACACACATATATATATATAGTTATATATTAATACTAGACTAAGTGGGACCCATTGGGTCCCAGCATCACACGGGAGGGCTGGTCCCTCAACAAAATATTCCACCACTCCACCAATTCCAATATCGGTGGCCAGTGGGGGGAGCTTTCTGTAGCGCTAGTATGGGTGTTGTGGGCTGAAGGGACTGGTTTCCAGAGGGCTAGTATGGACATTGTGGGCCAAATGGTTTATTGGGCTGGCGGCTCAGTCACTCAAGCCTGTTGTGCTGGCAGCTCACTCATTCACTGCTGGTGGGCTGGCAGTTGACTCACGGCTATTCCTTGAAATTCCATTTCAAGCAGGGTGCAAGGCCACCAAATTCAAGTGCAGTTTCATACCATTTCAAGCAGGGTGCAAGGCCACTAATGACAGCGAGCATGACCTCTCCATCTTGCAGAGACTGAGCCACGCCCACACTTCTAGGTTTTATAGTCCCTCCCACAAGAAGGGGCGTGGCCTTCATGGCGTGATTGACAAGAAAGAGAATCTCAACACTTTTAAACACTAATAACTCTTATTTTTCATCGATGGGGAAAATGCTCGGCACCTGATGAGTGGAGGAGGACTCTGAGTAAGATGGCCAAAAATCACAGCCGTACGTGGTTGCGTTTTTTCTAAAATCAATATACAGCGCAAACAGGAAGTGGTCAAGATTAGACTTTTAATTATATAGACGGCAAGGCAACTTTAGCATTCTCAAACCAACTTTTCGATTAGGCAAGGCATTCTCAAACCAACTTTTCAATTAGGCAAGGTATTCTCAAATCAACTTTTCAATTAGGCAAGGCTTTCTCAAATCAACTTTTCAATTAGGCAAGGCATTCTCAAACCAACTTTTCAATTAGGCAAGGCAACTTTAATTAGGCAACGCAACTTTAATTAGGCAACGCAACTTTAATTAGGCAATGCAGCTTTAGCATTTCCAAACCAAAGGCAACACAGCTTTAGCATTTCCAAAACAAAGGCAACACAGCTTTAGCATTTCCAAAACAAAGGCAACACAACTTTGGTATTTCCAAACCAAAGGCAACACAGCTTTAGCATTTCCAAACCAAAGGCAACACAGCTTTAGCATTTCCAAACTATATTTTCAAACCACATTAAGGGCACTGACAGGTCAGTAAAACCACTCACAGTTTAGTAGGCATGTGTTCAGTGTTATTCACAGCTCAGACTGAGAGACGTGACCCTCTCGCTCCCCCATCTTGCAGAGACTGGCTGAGGCACTCAACACTTCCGGGTTTTATAGTCCCTCCGGAAGGGGCGTGACCTTCAGGAGAGAGAATCTCAACATTTTTAAAACACTAATAACTTTTTTCATGGATTGAAAAAATCCTCTTGTCCTGCGCAGCAGAGGTGGACTCTGAGTAAGATGGCCAAAAATCACAGCTGTAAGTGGCAGCGTTTTTTCTAAAATCAATATACAGAACAACAGGAAGTGGTCAAGATCAGACTTTTAGTAATATAGATATAAATATATACCATTTTTGTTTTCTCGTTTATAACATTGTTTACAGAGTACTATGTTTACATATTCTGTTGTGCTGCTGCAAGTAAGGATTTCATTGTTCTAATTGGGACTTGAGAATAAAACATTCTTGACTTACGTCGCTAATGTGTGGGATAGAACTAGTGTACGGGTCATCGATGGTCAGCGTGGACTCAGTGGGCCGAAGGACCCGTTTCCACGCTGTATCTTTAAATTAAATTAAAAACACTAAAACCAGAGGGAGTCTAAAGAAGGGTCTCTACCCGAAACGTCACCCAATTTCTTTTATCCTGAGTTGCTGGCTGCTCCATGGAGTTCCCCCGCACAATTAAAGCATGGAATAGTCTTCACCCTACCAGACACAACTAAATTTAATGTAGTTGTTTAAGAAGGAACTGCAGATGCTGGAAAATCGAAGGTAGACAAAAATGCTGGAGAAACTCAGCGGGTGAGGCAGCATCTATGGAGCGAAGGAAATAGGCAACGTTTTGGGCCGAAACGTTGCCTATTTCCTTCGCTCCATAAATTTAAGGTAGCTCTTTTTTCGCCCCAAGAACCCTTTTTTGCTTAAGTCCAAGTCAAGAGTCAAGAGAGTTTTATTGTCATGTGTCCCAGATAGGACAATGAAATTCTTGCTTGCTGCAGCACAACAGAAAATGTAAACATAATACAGAACAGGAGATAAAAGTTCAGTGTGTTTATATACCACAGACCATATATATACACAATAAATAAACAGATAAAATGCAATAGGCTGTTATTGTTCAGTGTTTGGAGTTTTGGTGATGGACACTCCACCACCTCCAGTTTAAATTCCATTTAGAATACTTTTGGAGGACCAGGAAACCAGAAGCAAGAGTTGGCGCCGACCTGTAGGGGGTATGGCTGCCCAACCTGCAGCTGTCTGTTTTTCATTTCTTTTTTCTTATTTTCAGTTAGTTTAGTGTTTTATTTTTAAGGAGTTCTAGCTTTTTTTATGTGTGGGGAGGGGGGGGGGGGGAAGGGGGAAACTAATTTTCAGGGTCCCTACCTGGTCGGAGATGCAGCTTTTCTCCGAGCTGCACTTTCGACCCGTCCTCGCGGCCTACCAGCGGGCCGTGAGCGGCATTTCCTGAGGGCACCGCCCGGAGCCTCGGCATCGGCATCGGCGGCGGCTGCGGAGCTGCGGGTCCGAGGAGCGAGGGGACCGCCCGGAGCCTCGGCATCGGCGGCGGCGGCACCAGCATCGGCGGCGGCTGCGGATCCGAGGAGCAAGGGGACCGCCCGGAGCCTCGGCATCGGCGGCGGCGGAGCTGCGGGTCTGAGGACGGCGGTGCAGCGCTGGAGCGCCATTGCGGGGCGGGCGGTGCCTTGCCTGGGTCGCCGCGCTGGAACTCCGGTGAGCTGGGACCGGCGTTAAAAACATCGCGGAGCTGCGGGCGGCGGCGCCGAACTTTCCATCGGGAGCCTGGGATCTCGCGACGAGATCGCCAGTTGAGCTCCATTCGGCGCGGCCTTGTCGGCTCCGGAAGCCACGGTCTCGAGTAGGGAGGCGGCCGTTCCAGGGTTCCCAGGCCGCTGAGAGGACTCTCCCGACGCCGGAACATCATCACCCGGCGAGGACGGCCTGGAATATCGGGCCTCCGTAGAGGCAACTGTGGAGGCCTCAATAGGCCCGACTATGGGTGGACATTGGGGATGGGACTGGACTTTGTGCCTTCCCCCATAATGGGAACCATTGTGGGGGGATGTTTTTATGTTAAAGCTATTTATTATTGTTATGTTTGTATTCTTTTTTATGTGCTGCATTGGCAAAAGGAATTTCACTACATCTAGGTGTATGTGACAATAAATCAACCTTTGAACCTTTGAACCTTTGAACTTCAGGGAGTTACTCGAGCTCCAGGGAGTGATTCTGCGTTGGTTTTCAGTGGTCGTGGCGAGGCGGCGACCGGATAGCAATGGCGGCCAGATCTCCCACAATTCAAAGCGAGGAAGAAAGTGCCCAGCGCCGACCAGTTGCCGTGGCAGTGCGCATGTGCAGGGTGGCCGATGATGTGCTGGCCGTGGTTGTCCACATGTGCAGGGGGAGGATGTGCTGGCCGTAGCAGCCGGCAGATGAGGAGCGAGCGGAGAGCGGTGACCCGGCAGCCCGGACACGAATACGGATAGCGGTTAGAGACGGAGAGTGACAGAGAGAGAGAGATAGAGAGGGGGGGCCACTCAGAGTTGAACGGCAGGTGTCCTGCCTTGGCCGGAGGCCCCCTAGATTTCGAGGCCCTCGGCTTCAGCCTATGAAACCTGGTGGTAAATCCGGCTCTGAGGTAGAGTGCAGAATATAGTTCTCAGCATTGCAGTGCACCAATTCCTTAGATAAGGTCCAATGTCCACAATGGGATAGAGGTGTATTGGACAGTGCCTTACCTTATGGAAGGACCATTCAGAAGCCTAATAGCAGTGGGAAAAGAGTTGTTCCTGAGTCTGATGGTGGTTTAGCTGAAAAACTTGTGCCAGCTAATCTAATCCAGTTATAATTGAATTCGAAGATAGACACAAAGTATTGGAGTAGCTCAGCGGGACAAGCAGCCTCTCAGGAGATAAGGAATGGGTGACATTTCGGGTTGAGGCCCTTCCTCAGACTGAGGAAGGGTCTCGACCCAAAACGTCACCCATTTCTTCTCTTCAGGGACGCTACCTGTCCTGCTGAGTTACTCCAGCACTTTGTGTCTATCTTTGGTTTAAACCAGCATCTGCAGTACCTCCCTGCACATATAATTGAATTAGTCTGGATTTCATGTATAAAATGTATACACATTGAGCATCCCAGTGCACAGAAAAAATGCTGGATTTCTATGAATTCTTCTTCTTCTTCTTCTTAAGTCCTTTGCTCCTCTGGGGAGCATTGGCCATTGACAAACGTCCTCCATTCAATCGGTTGTTGGTAGTTCTTTCGAGATCTCCCCAGTTGAGCCCACTCTCAGACATTTCTGGCTGGACACCTCTTCTCCAGCTGTTCCTGGGGTGACTTCTTTTCATTTTTCCTTGGCGGTTCCATTTCAGGGCTTGCCGGGTGATGTTTGTGGCAGGTTTCCTGAGGGTGTGTCCAATTAAACTCAATTTTCTCCTTCGAATTTATATTCTTCGCTCCCTCCTCATCCTGCCCAGAGTAGATAATGGACTGCCTGCTGACCAATTTGATCTCCCCTGACTGTGTCCATCTAGTTTCAGCCAGGCCCAGGACTAAGACATTGTAGCGCACCATTTTGTTAGCAATTGTGGCAGCCTTGCCAGTCTGGAACGTGGTTCAGATGTTCCATGTCCCCACAAGGATGGATATCTTTGGCGTCAGGAGGTGTGTCAGTTTCCCAGCGCCCTTGCGGGTTTGGCTGGGAAGTGTCATGTTCCCAATTGCTGGGGCACTTTCTTCAACCATGTGTGCAATTTAGTTTTCATTCATCAATGTTTCTGTAACTCATACTATTTTCCAGGGTGGGGTAGTTAACCCCATGCCCAACCCCCAACCTGGAGGACCAGGGACTGCTTCGTCTGCCTCTTCACCCGAGACCTGTCCGGTTTGGATGAACCTGCCAGGGATATGAAACCCCATCCGACATAGCTCTCAGGATCACTGGAATACACAAGCCTCTCCTCCACGTCAAGGTTGCAGTGCAGGAGAGGATTTCTATGAATTGCAGCATCCTTATCTTTATTTTACAGAAGGTAATAGGCCAATGGGGCTGCTCACAATCAAAGACCATCTAATTTTCAGCATTTGTTCAAATAATTTTCTTGAATATTATGTCCATTCTCATTCATGAATAGGAATTGATCAGTAAAAAAATTACAAACTTTGATTTACAAAATATACTGCCAGTTTCAAGTCTCGATAACAAGCCCCAAAAGCAGAGAATAAACATTATCTTGTATTGAATTAATGTCAAGAATTGAGTTCAAGTAGACAAGATTTCCTGCATGGTCCGCCTTATAGCTTGGAGGTCTGTTGTAAAATCTATAGATGAACTGGATGAACAGATTCTATAAAATGGCTACGCCAACCACAATTTGATTCAACTTGATCATTGCTTCAACTGGTGATTACATTTGGCAACATCAATAATTTTGGTGCAATCTAGGTTTAATTGGCTAACTGATGAAAAATGTGGAGTGTTTTGATTGTTATGGGAGTTAGGCCCAAATCAATATGTTATTTTATGCTGTTTTGAGATCCAATTTACTTCCAGAACAGACAATCTTCACAAAACTGATCACTTACAAATATTTACATTGACAATTCCCTTTCATTATCGGCATTCAGTTATCAAGCTTAAAACTAATCAAAACAAAAATCTTTTTTTAAAGTGACAACTGCACACTATTAAAATGATTAAATGGTTAAGTGTACTTTTTATATCATGTATAATCCATGATATAAATGAGATCACTCAGTGGAGGAATTGGACAATGTTATCACAAACTCTTATTGCTGGTGATTAACTTACTTGCAGTCATTTTATTAAAACACAGCAGATTATTCTTCACATCAAGGGGTATTTTTCAAATGGATAGGAACAAAATGTGATAAGGTTCAATTAAGCTGCTCTACTGCACAAACTATTTTGGTCTAGAAATATGTACCATATCTGTAGTTGAGAATTAATTTGTTGTAATGATGTGTCAAGAATGTTTTATTTAGAGGGACTGCCACTCATAATTTAGAAGTGAGCAAAATCCAAGATATGGTAAATGACAGAATAAGCCTGGCAGAGTATTTGCACTCAAAAGCAATTTCATTTCCATTCCTGGCAGTGCCATTCATGCAGCGTGGGCCTAATCCCAGGCTGCTAAAGTGTGAAGACTTCAGAGAGAAGACCCAGGTTTGGGTCACAGAAAATGGTCAGTAGACTGCAACTGTAAATTCAACAGTGTGATTAGAACATTGAGAGGGGTTGTAAATGGCAGCGGCAGTGTGGCACGGGTGGGCCTACTTTTGGCAAGGTTGGTGTTTGTCCATAGAGAGTTGGCTAAGAGATCATGAGGAAAGGGGACAAAGTGCTGGAGTAACTCAGTGAGTCCGACAGCATCTCTAGAAAACATGGATAGGTGACATTGTGGGTTTGTAAAAGGGTCGCAACCCGAAACGTCACCTATTCATGTTGTGCAGAGATGCTGCCTGACCCACTAAGTTACTCCAGCACTTTGTGTTCTTTTTGTGTAAACCAGCATCTGCAGTTCTTTGTTTCTTCTTGAAAAAAAGGTGTCTCCATAAAGAGATGGGTTAAGCAGAGTAGCGATTGCATTTAGTCTAGAGATTTGGAGGAGGTCAAGTTTGTTGTTATGTTTGTGTAAGAATGGATTCACAATGGTGGCAGCGAGAGGGAGGGTTATTGTTTTAGTCAGCTTGGTGATAATTGACAAGGGAAAAGATTGAATATCGAATGGGAGAAATGTAGTGGTACAAGGTCTAAGTTAATAATAAAATGGAAATATTAAGGTAAATAATCCTCGTATTCAAATGCCGGCATATAATTATGTAAAAAACAAACTCTCCCTCTGCATTGCAATGTAAAGAGTAAGTTAAAACAAGATCCCCACATGGTATCAAGAAGAATATGCAAACTCCACACAGGCAGCACATTAGGCCAACATCAACCTGAAAAAAAGTTTCAAATTGGGCCTTTGAGAAATATTTGTACCTCCACTCATCCGTTAAAAGTCATATATGATTGGTGAAAACTGACCTTTTTATTTGTAAACATTTCTACCCTAGTGTCCAACCAGCCTATAGGTTGTTGTAACAGCAATACCTTTTTTACTGCTCTGTTGCGGTGAAATCAGCTCCAACAATGCACCGGAGGAGCTCACAAAAGCTGTTGTGTGCACTATAACACATTATTTAGTTGAAGCAGCTCCGGATACAAACTTATCCACAGAAGACTGGCGCTAAGGCATGGTCAAAGGTGCATGCAGCTGTGACCATACGTGCACAACTATTATATACATTTTGCTCTGTTTTTGGGAAGTCTGAATTTAGCCAGTGTTAAGGCTTTAATCAGCCAGCGGTCTGTAACTTTTGCTGACATGGTCCACTGAAATCCTTCATTGATTTTGTGTCCGTGCACTTTAAGATGGAAAACAGACATACAATTCAAGTGGTAACGATGGCACATTAATGCCATTTATCACAAGCCTCTCTTTAGACCTGTGACAGCTACACACAATGTAACCTTAAGATCTGGATTTTTAATATTGTTGTGTGTTTGGCCACTGTTCTGGAATTATAGTGTTATATACGCAGGGACGAAGGTGGTTCTAAATTCCACGTTGTAGCCACTTGCACTGAGCATTTCACCCATCATCTCTGCAGCGCAATCCTGGCTGTTAGCTGTTCACCCCGTTCATCAGCCATGGAATCACCGCTGGTCTCCTGACTTCTCTGGAAAACATAAAATGTGAGTGAGAATTGGGAATTTGCAGCCGGTGGAGGTGAAGTTTGATTTTTATATCTGTCTACCACCCGATAGAGGCGTCTGCAGATCTTCGGGACTAACGCCCGGCTTCACCGGGCCAGCGTCTCCATGACCATCAGGGACCACGCTGAACGGGTCCCGGACCGGCGTGGGCAGCCCAACTCAATTCATCTCATCCCAGTTGGTGCTTTGTAACTTACTGACTGGCGCCCCAGCCCAGGGCAGCACTGAACCCAGCGCGACATCCCCGATCCAGGCTTCTGACATGCTCCCAACCCTATCCCACCCTCGTCATTACATGACCATCAATTAATTTATCTCCCCCCCCCCCCCAATAGTAATGACCTGACACCAACCCTCCCTATCCCCGTTAATGACTCGGCCAACAACACCCCTCCCATAAAATGAATGACCTGAAATTAAAGCACCTCCATTAATAACCTAACGCCACCCAAATCCCCAGCGTTAATGACCTGACACCACATCAGCGTTAATGACCTGACACCACACCATTCTCCCAGCATGAATGACCTGACATCAACCATCACCCTCCCCAGTTAATAATCCGAGCACCAACATAGCACCCAGCTCATGACCAGACCACCAGCCAGTGGGTCAATAATCCAATCGCCAACCATCTCCCAGCTCCCACCTCCTAATAAATTACCAGCCACCAACCAGCCCCTCCAATCATTAATGACCCTATTACCCCCCCCATTAAAAATCCAACTTCCAACATCCGTTCCCCCCTACCATTGCAAGCAAGAGTAGTGCAAATTACTAAATATTTTTCTTCGGAGGGTCTCGACCCGAAACGTCACCTATTCCTTCGCTCCATAGATGCTGCCTCACACGCTGAGTTTCTCCAGCATTTTTATCTACATAACATTTTTCTTTATAATTTCTCCGTTACATTTTTTTCTCTTTTGGTGCTATTTTATCTGATTAGCAATGTATCTATTTAATGTCCAGCTTCTAGCTTTTAATGATGGCATATTAAAAAAATAGTAATGGCCGAAGTGATTTCTCTTCAATATTTTGATTCTTACAATATTGTTATCAGTCTGAAACCATCATAAATTATGACAATAAGTGACGTGATGAAAGACTACCGTGCAGACAAAGAAAGGGGGAGAAGGTAGGGGGTGGTGATGGAATGTGAGTGTCATATGAAACCAAAGGAAGAGATGGATCTATTAACATTAACATATGGAGCAGCTGTTAGCGTGCGGAGATCGTTGGTCGGTGCAGACTTGGTGGGCCGACGAGCCTGTTTCCGTGCTGTATTTTTAAACTAAACAAAACTAAACTATGTTAACCTATTATTGAGGTGCAATGTATTTTTTCTATTGGTTTCCACACTGTTGTTTGGTTAACTAATTTTATCACGTCTTATAAATACCTGAAATATTGCCACATAGATCCCATTACGCACAGTGAGCTACATTGGTGCTCAGGAGCACCTGTAACATGTGGCCAATCCTATGTTATCTCAAGTTGCTGAGATGAGATGTCAGGCCATTTGTGTAAACTTAGGACTTGCTTTACAGTCTGTTTAGTGATCCTTGTTTAAAATAGTTCTAAAATAGACCAACAACTGCATTGGACTAATGAGGTCATTTATTCATGTTCTTTATGAACCCTGGCAAGGTTCACTCGAACTAGTGGAAGCACCAACATAAAGGGAAGTTTCATTGGACCTTAACATAGAACCAGGTCTTGGAGCAATATTCCTGATTCTAGCACACTAAAAGGGAATGCAACCAAACCAGATTCACCTGGATTCATTTGTAATCCACATCTAAGGCATATTGTTACTGTATCATAAAACAAGAATAGTTGCATGTTGCATATATACAATTTTTGGAGATTTTTTTTTTTGACTGACTAGCCTTATGCCATACAAACTTAATTATCTTTCAGGAGCAAACTGGTAATAAAAGGATGTTTTGCTACCCCTAAAGAACAACGAGCCTCCTGTCCAACCAATTATCAAGTTATACTGAGAATTAATAATACTGTCACTCTGTGTCTCTGGTGTCAGGGTGTGTACAGAATAGATTATGTGAGGATGAGTAATTGTGAGCCAGGACAAAAAAGATTAATGGAAGAAAACTATGTCTAAAAAACAGCTTAAGTCAGGAAAATTCAATGCGGACATTTTTTGGTAGGCTGTGATCATGCCACTATGGGAACTTGATACAATGGACTCATTCTTGCAAGCACATAGTATACAAATCCAAATGATTTTGGAAGGGTTGTGAAACAGTTATTAGCTCACCCCATCTAAAAGAAAATAAAGACTTAATATCTTTGAAGAATTCCCATTGAATTCATTGTAAAATGAATGTAATTGATAACTCTTTAATATCATGTTATCTATGATGTAAATCCACTAGTATTAATTCTTAAAACATTTACAGTAATCATATGGTTTATTTTTACAAATTATATTGAATGATGAACTGCCGAGAGTGAATATCTATTACATTATCTCAATTATAAAATATTAATGTAAAATCTGATTTTAATGGACAAAAATAATTCCAGACACATTCTTAACTTCCATATAAATCTGTTCATAAATTCTCAGCGTGCAAATCTTTCAACGCAGAATACAAATTCAAAAAATATACTCAGTTGTTTCTCTGCTCCAATATAGACAATAGACAATAGGTGCAGGAGGAGGCCATTCTGCCCTTCGAGCCAGCACCGCCATTCACTGTGATCATCCACAATCAGTTCTTGCCTTTTCCTCATATCGCCTGACTCCGCTATCTTTAAGAGGTCTATCCAACTCTTTCTTGAAAGCATACAGAGAATTGGCCTCCACAGCCATCTGAGGCAGAGAATTCCACAGATTCTCAACCCTCTATGAGAAAATGTTTTTCCTCATCTCCGTTCTAAATGGCTTACCCTTTATTCTTAAACTGTGGCCCCTGGTTCTGGACTTCCCCCAACATCGGGAACATGTTTCCTGTGTCTAGCATTACCAACCCTTAATAATCTTATATGTTTCAATGAGATCCTCTCTCATCCTTCTAAATTCCAGTGTATACAAATCCAGCCGCTCCATTCTATCAACATATGACAGCCCCGCCATCCCGGGAATTAACCTTGTAAACCTACGCTGCACTCCCTCAATAGCAAGAATGTCCTTCCTCAAATTTGGAGACAAAAACTGCACACAATACTCCAGGTGTGGTCTCATTAGGGCCCTGCACAACAGCAATTGGACCTCTTTGCACCTATACTAAACTCCTCTTGTTATGAAGGCCAACATGCATTTGCTTTCTTCACTGCCTGCTGTACCTGCATGCCTACTTTCAGTGACTGATGAACAAGGACCCCCAGATCCCATTGTACTTCCCCTTTTCCCAACTTGACACCATTCATGTAATAATCTGCCTTCCTGTTTTTGCCACCAAAGTGGATAACCTCACATTTATCTATATTAACCTGCATCTACCATGCATCTGCCCATTCACCCAACCTGCCCAAGTCACCCTGCATTCTCATAGCATCCTCCTCACAGTTCACACTGCCACCCAGCTTTGTGTCATCTGCAAATGTGCTAATGTTACTTTTAATCCCTTCATCTAAATCATTAATGTATATTGTAAATAGCTGTGTTCCAGCACCGAGCCTTGTGGTATCTCACTCGTCACTGCCTGCCATTCTGAAAGGGACCCCTTAATCCCTACTCTTTGTTTCCTGTCTGCCAACCAATTTTCTATCGATGTCAGTACCCTAACCTCAATACCATGTGCCCTAATTATGCCCACTAATCTCCTATGTGGGACTTTATCAAATGCTTTCTGAAAGTCCAGGTACATTACATCCACTGGCTCTCCCTTGTCAATTTTGTTCAAAATATTCCAGGCGAACTGGTCCATATTTGCCCGTTTTCTCTCTCCCGCCCTTCTTAAAAAGTGGGATAACATTAGCTACCCTCCAATTCACATGAACTGATCCTGTATCTATAGAACATTGGAAAATGATCACCAATGAGTCCACAATTTCTGGAGCCACTTCCTTAAGTACCCTGGGATGCAGACCAACAGGCCCTGGGGATTTATCAGCCTTCAATCCCATCAGTCTACCCAACACCATTTCTTGCCTAATGGGAATTTCCTTCAGTTCCTCCGTCACCCTAGATCCTCTGGCGACTAGTACATCAGGGAAATTTTTTGTGGCTTCCTTAGTGAAGACGGATCCAAAGTACCTGTTCAACCCGTCTGCCATTTCCTTGTTCCCCATAATAAATGCACCTTTCAGTCTTCAAAGGTCCAACTTTGGTCTTAACTAATTTTTTCCTCTTCACAAAGAAGCTTTTACTATCCACCTTTATATTCTTGTCTAGCTTACATTCGTACCTCATCTTTTCTTCCCGTATTGCTTTTTTAGTTACCTTCTGTTGCTCTTTAAAAGTTTCCCAACCTCTGGCTTCCCACTCATTTTGCTATATTATCATTCTTCTCTTTTATTTTTATACTGTCCCTGACTTCCCTCGTCAGTCACGGCCACCTCTTATTCCCCTTACAATCATTCTTCCTCTTTGGAATGAACTGATCCTGCACCTTCTGTATTATTCCCAGAAAAACCTGCCATTATTGTTCCACTGTCATCCCCGCTAGGGTATCTTTCCAATCAACTTTGGCCAGCTCCTCCCTCATGGCTCCATAGTCCCCTTTGTTCATCTGTAATACTGACACTTCCAATTTTCCCATCTGCCTCTCAAATTGTAGATTAAAACTTATCATATTATGGTCACTACCTCCTAATGGTTCCTTTACCTTGAGTTCCCTTTATCAAATCTGGTTCATTACACAACACTAAATCCAGAATTGCCTTCTCCCTGGTAGGCTCCAGTACAAGCTGCTCTAAGAATCCATCACGAGGCACTTCACAAACTCCCTTTCTTGGGGTCCAGTCAACCCCCCCCCCCCCCCCCCCCCCCACACACACACACATGTAGCACTAGCAAACCTGGCTGCCAGAGCATTGGTCCCCCACCAGTTAACGTGTAACCCGTCCCTTTTGTACAGGTCTATAAAGCTAAATCCTTGCTCCGTGCACCAGCTCCTCAGCCACACATTCAGATCCCGGATCTCCCTGTTCCTGCCCTCACCAGCACGTGGTACTGGAAGCGATCCAGAGAAGTCCTGCTTTTCAGTCTTCTTCCTAACTGTATAAACTCACATTGCAGAACCTCCTTCCTCTTCCTCCCGACGTCATTTGTGGCCACTTGCACAACTACTACCGCCTGTTCACCTTCCTCGCGAGGATGTTCTGAAGTCAGTTTGTGATATCTTTAACCCTGCCACCAGGGAGGTAACAGACCATCCTCGAGTCTCGCCTGCCGCAACAGAATCTCCTGTCTGCACCTCGGACAATGGAGTCACCCACCACTATAGCTCTGCCTGACGTCGGTCTCGTCATTTGACCTGTCCAACGCTATGGTCCTAATAGTACAACTAAGCAGAAGTCTGTGGAGTAGTAAAAACTGAATAGAATTCCATTAGCAGAACATGAAAGAGCTATCTGTGATATAATGGACAGCACAGCATAAGAATTAGTGAATTATGTTGTGCCATTAAATGAGTTGAAAGAATTAAGGAATATTGCCTGCATGTCTATAATTAGCTGGTAGAAATAACAGCTATGATTTTGAGTCACAAGTAGAGAGAAAATTCAATACTGTTTCATAGACAATCCATTTAAAGTCCATGCACCAGAGTTCCTGATATCATCAGTATCAGCAGAGGCTAGCAAGAATCTAATTAAGGCATAATAGGGAGGAACAATAAAACAGGAGCAAATTACATTTATTGCCACATATAATATTAGAATTAACCAAACTGAGAATAACTGCAAGTAACAGCATTATCTGTTTTCGGCCTTGCCCCAGTCTAATTTCACCTCAATGCCTTTTGTTCTGAAATTCCTCTGGAGGAACATGAGGGTTTCGTGGGAAAAGGAAGTAATTCCCAAAGCCTGGCGAAGAGCGAGGGGAGTCCTGATCCCAAAAGAAAAACATTTCTTCCACCATCGAACAGTTTTGGCAAATAAAACTTCTTAACATAGAGGGCAAGATCTTTTTCAGTGTGGTGGCGAAAAGACTTACAAAGTATGTGAAACAAAACCATTTCATTGATACGACAATCCAAAAGGTTGGCATAGCAGGCTTCTCGGGATGCCTTGAACATACCAGCATCATATGGCATCAAATCCAGACTTCTAAGAAAGAACGAAATAATCTGCATGTTTTGTTCCTCTATCTGGCCAACGCCTATGGATCAGTTCCTCATTCGCTACTGTGGACTGCTTTTGAATTCTTCCAGGTGCCTGCAATAATACCAAATCTGGTAAAAAGCTACTTCCAGGATCTGCAATTTTGTCTCACAACATCAGACTTTACCACAGCGTGGCGACCACTGGAAGTAGGCATCATGGCGGGGTGCACCATCTCCCCATTGGCCTTCACTATGGCAATGGATCTCATTATCAGAGCATCAAAATGGGTTGTGGGAGGAAAACGGCTACAGTGTGGTCAGTGATTGCCACCGGTATGAGCTTATATGGACGATATAACAACACTAACAACGACTATCCCCTGCACCAAGAGACTTCTGGAAAAACTTCATCAAAACATCACATGGGCAAGAATAAAGATTAAACCCAGCAAGAGCAGTAGCATCTCCATTGTCAAAGGTCAAGTCAAGGATCAAAGATTTCATATTGACGGAATACCTGTTCCAACTGTTTCAGAAATGCCAGTGAAGAGTTTGGGCTGATGGTATGATGCAAAGCTCAAGGACACCGAGCAGTTTGAACAACTGAAAAAGGATATCATCATGCACATAGCTCGCATCAACAAGACCTTGCTACCAGGAAAAAAAACTCAAGCTGTGGTGCTTCTAATTTGGCATACTACCAAGAATCATGTGGCCTTTAACTATGTCTGAAATCCCCATCAACAAAGTGGAAAAGCTGGAAAGAATGATCAGCACACATGTGAAACAGTGGCTTGGACTTCCACGATGCTTAAGTGCTGTCGGACTGTAGGGGAGTGGCAAATTGGAATTACCCATTGCAGGACTTGTGGAAGGGTTCAAATCCACTAAAGCAAGGTTGGTCATGACCCTCACTGAATCTGAAGATACTGTTATTCGAACAGCGGCCCCCCGTGTGGCAACGGGGAGGAAGTGGGCCCCATCTGAAGCCATTCAGAGTGCCTAGTGTGCTCTTCATTCCGGGTTGTGGTTGGCCAAGTACAACACGGGAGAGCCGGGCTTTGGCTCGTCCCAAAAGCTCCTCAATGGCACAAGGCAACATCAGTGCAGAAAAGACGGCTCATGGTGGAGGAGGTGAGAAGACGGGAGGAGGCAGAGCAACACGCCAAGGCCGTCTCAATGGCCAAGCAGGGCCAAAGGACTAACTGGGAGATCCTGGAAAAGAGGAAACTCAGCTGGCGTGAGATCTGGCAAATGGAGGGATCTCGGCTAAGTTTTGTCATCAGAGCCACTTATGATGTTCTACCATCACCCCAGAACCTGAAGCAGTGGTTTGGAGAAGACCCCGCTTGCTCCCTTTGCCAAGCACCTGCATCACTAAGGCACATTTTAACAGGATGCACTATGAGCCTCGGCCAAGGGCGCTACACTTGGCGGCATAACCAAGTTCTCAGACAGCTGGCATCAATCCTTGAACAGAGGCGAACGATCACAAATGCTTCCCCACCAACATCGTCAGGAAATGTTCACTTCACAACATTTGTACCAGCAGGCCAACCTCCAGAGCATCAGATAACATCAATGGATGCAAGCATTCTGCAGCCTGCTCAGGATTGGAAATTGGAAGTGGACTTGGAAAAACGGCTTGTGTTTCCCCCAGACATTGTGGCTACAACACTCCAGCCAGACATGGTCCTGTGGTCCACAACAGCCAAGTTGGCATACGTTGTGGAATTGACAGTTCCATGGGAAGATGGTGTTGAAGAAGCTTATGAGAGGAAAAAGACCAAGTACTCTGAACTGGCAACTGAAGCTTCCCAGAATGGCTGGAAGACCAAGATTTTCCCTGTCGAAGTGGGATGCAGGGGATTTGTTGCTACATCTATGACCAGGCTATTAAAGAAAATGGGGGTGAGGGGTCGCTCCCTCCAACAAGCAATCAAATCATTATCAAATCCTGCAGAAAAAAAGCAGCAATTGGATTTGGATCAAAAGGAAAGACAACAATTGGGCTGCAAGATGAAGACAGGAGGGTATGGAACTGAGGAGTGGGGGGGTGTAACTGGGACACCAGGTATCACCGTTGAGCCCTCTGGAGATGTTGTGGGCTTACCAATGAAACGTCAAAGAAGGAGGGTGCCCACCAGATGACCCCGATGACGTACCTACCCTACCTTTCACCACTCCAATCCCACTGCGAATATCAAGAGTGCCGACTTACTACAGGGATTGAAACATCAAGTTCTATTAGCTCTACTAATAGGTAGGAACAATAAAACAGGAGCAAATTACATTTATTGCCACATATAATATTAGAATTAACCAAACTGCAAATAACTGCAAGTAACAGCATTATCTGTTTTCGGCCTTGCCCCAGTCTAATTTCACCTCAATGCCTTTTGTTTAAAATGTGCAGTTGTCCATATTACACAACTTTTTGGACATTTTAAAACTCATAATTAAAAATCTGTCCTCAAGGCTGCTGCAACCATTGGATACATTTCATATTGCAATATGCTTTATGTCTCAGACAATTCTTGGGCAGGGTGCCCTCTCAGCTGCATGTACAGCCTCGGGCACCTTTTACTCTCTGTTTTTCTCCCATTCAAGTCCTAATCAGGCCTGAGCATTTAAGCTTTTGAGGTCAGTTATTCCCTCAGTGGTATCAGTAAGCCCTAGATAAATGGGCTTAAAGAAAGTGTCAATGGCAAAGATCCTTTTTTTCCCCTCTATTATCACAGGGATTTTGTTTTTGTTTGCTGAAAGTTTAAAATAAAATTACTGAGCTATTAAAAATAGTAATTTTGAGCAATATTTAGGTGTGCAGTAATTTTTATATACCAACAAATATCTATTTTCCATTTGTAAACATAATTTGCTGACCTGCTTATTATGCCTTCTTCTGCCTTGCATTGAATATCCAGCACAGAAACAGTATTCAACTCAATCGTCTCTATCTAACCCAATCAACATGATATGTCACCGATAACAGATCATAATGAGGCTCTAACAGAGCTTCAATTACACAAGAACTCTGGAGGGAACAAAAGACCTTTGGAAAGCTTCACTTCTGACAACAACTTCCTGGAAGTACAGAAATAACACATGAACTTGCTGAAGGAAAAGTAACCAATGGGCTGCTCATCTAGGTCAAATTAATGACAAGGAATGGTTTGACTATTCCAGATTTTATTGCTGCAAAAAAATAATTTGAAATAAAATATAGTCACATGTTAAAAATCATTCATACACAGAAAATACCAGGAACATATTGCTTTTGCATGGATTGGTTTAGGCAAATAACAGATACAATTAAGGAGCAGCCAAGTGAATGGAAAAGAGTGAAAGGAATAGAAGGCGATGTCGATAGGTTTAGATAGAGGGTATTAACTTACTGGGTTGAATATTCTGTATTTGTGCTGCATGTTCAATGCAAGATGTAAAAGAGATGATACAAGGCCCTATCTCAAAACTATTGTCCCGTGTTTAAAAATAAGTTGCAAAAGCCTTTATTTCCCTCTTCTTTTGAGACTCCAAAAACAGCTGTAAATGATTAAGCTATTTCAGGAGCCCCCTGAGAATTTGATTATTGCAGAGCAGGTGAAAGCTTGCTCCCTCTGGATCCCTCAACAAAAAGGTAAGTTTTGTAAAGTGTTTTGAAAGTTGCCATGGATGGAATGGGAGTGCTCTCCTGATTTAACTGTATCCATATTGTTTAGAACCCCACATGGCAGAAAACTCCCAATCTTTGCACCCAAACTTCCCCTTGTTTCTTTAAGGAGACATTTGAAACAAGCTGGTGTTGCACATTCATTGCACCAACATTTAAACATTTAATTCATTTTCATTGCTAGCAATTGACAATGTTATTCCATCTGCCACTTGTTCCTGTTTTATCTCCAATGGGAATTGAACTTGCCAAGTGCAACATTAACCTTCCGGAATCAGGAATTATAGTCCACTGTCCTAAGAGGTCTGTCTTCCCTTATATATGTCCAATTAAGGGTTGTTTGCTGTGCCATATCTTGGGGGTGATTTTGAGAAGATCTGTCGGACTTTTGTGCATTTTAGATGTCCTTACATGGATTTCCTCTGCAGCTAGGCTTGTCCTGTTCATTCATTCTTTCTCCAGCTATATTGTTCTTTCTAGAGTACAGGGAATTCAAATAGATTCAGAGAATCAATCTTCCAATCCTTGAACCATCTAAATCAGTCATCATTTTGTAAATTAGATCACTTCTCAATTCTCTTTGCTCCAAGGTGAACAATCTTATCTTCACCATTGTAAACCAACACAGAATATAATTATCCTTAGAACCATACTAATAGATATTTTTCTGCAGCTTCTCCCAGACTGTCACGAAATTCCTTAATTGCAGTAGCCAAAAGTGGACACATGCTGCCAGTTATATCATAATTATTGTTTTATACAGGTTCCGCATAACATCTGACTTTTGTACTCTATGCTCCGAATTTTGAATCTGAGGATCTTATAACTATTCTCTCAACATACAGTGTCATTTTCAAAGCTATAAACCCAGGTGCCTCTGGGCCTGCACAAAGATCTCAAATGTTTACTACTGAACATATGAAGATATTTCTTCTCAACTCTTTCCTGAATTGCACTCTCCTTACTTTGAGACAGAGAGCCCAGATAGCTCAATTAGGGAATCATTCCTGCATGTACTCTGTCAAATCCCATAAGAATTCATGTATGTTTAAATTACATCACCTCCTATTTTTTTCTGAGCTCAAGAGACCATAGGTGTGGATTAGACACAAAAGGCTGGAGTAACTCAACGGGACAGGCAGCAACTCTGGAGAGAAGGAATGGGTGATGTCACCCATTCCTTCTCTCCAGAGATGCTGCCTGTTCTGCTGTTAGAGGGAGAAAAGGAGGGAAGAGACTGCAGACCTAAGACTTTTGCCTCCATCACAGTGAGGAGGTGCTAGGTGGACTCACTGTGGTGGATGTTAATATGTGTTTATTGCTGTTTTTATTGTATTGTATGTTTGACTGCAGGCACGAAATTTCGTTCAGACTTCGGTCTGAATGACTATAAAGGAAACCCTGTAACCTGTAACCCTGTTACTCGAGCATTTAGTGTCTACCTTCGATTTAAACCAGCATCTGCAGTTCTTTCCTATACATAGGTGTCATCTTGTTTAATTTTCACAATAGGATAATTGTCACCTTCCTATAAATCAGTTTGGTAATTGGAATCCCACAAATCACCACCTTAGCACTTTGCAATTCCTCTCTCTCTCTCCTCCTCCACCCCCCCCCCCCCTCCCCCTCCTCCTCTCTCTATCGCTCTCTCTCTCTCCACCTTTTTCACTCTCACTCTCTCCCTCACTGAACACAGTACAATTCATCTACCATCACAGCAGATCAACTGGAGATATTGTGATGCTGGCTATCTGCTCTACACTGGACCACTTGGATAATAAGATTATGTTAGAGTGTTGTTCATCAGCCACAGCTTGGCATTCAACGCTGTCATGAACTCGAAACTTAGTATAAAACTCAAAGAACTGGATCTCTGTTCATCCCTATACAATTGCATAGTGAATCCTGGACTTCCCTATTGGCAGACCACAATCAGTATGAATCAGCAACACTTAACCATCTACAACCATCTATATTCATGAATGTGTAACCAGACACAGCTCCAAAGCCATCGCCATCGTTAACTTTGCTGATGATAATCAGCATTGTGTGATGAATAACAAGTAATAATGAGTCTGAGTTGAGCAGGAAGATTGATAATCTGATTGAATGGTGCCAGAAGAACAATCTGGCTCTCAACTTTAGCAAGCCCAAAAAACTAAATGTTGACTTCAAGAAGAGAAAGCCGGCAAATCCATGAACATGCCTTCATCGACGGGTCTGCAATGAAGAAAGTCAACAGCTTCGTTCCTGGGTTCTGCATATCTCTGAAGATCTGTTCCAGCCCCAGCACACTGATGCAATCACAACAAAAGTTCATCAACCCCTCTACTTCCTTGGACGATTGAGGAGAATCAGTATGTCACCAAACACTCTATCAAACTTCCGCAGGTGTACAGTAGAGAGTTTACTGGTTGCATTACTGCCTGGTTCAGTAACTCAAAACCCCAGAAATGATGGTGGCTACAGTGTCTGGTAGTGAACAGCTTCTTCTGTGTAACCGTCAGGCCCTTGAACACTGCACAACACTAACCACTATCAGTAACTATTATCTTCCATGGACTTTGTTTTGGATCTCTCACAGAATTTGATTTTCCACACTTATCGTCTGATTACCTACTATTACCAATTACTGATTTATTGCATGATTGATTATTGTATGTTTATTTGTGCGTCATTTCATTAACAGGTTTGAAAAGTGTGCCAAGTATGAATATCATTGTTCTGTTGCTGGTACATACGACAATTAAACGCTGCTGACTCTTGACTCTTTTTTTTCTCACTTGTGAGTTGTGGTATGCTCTTATTAGCCTGATAATTCCCTTCCTGATTCCTCAGTTTAGCCATATGGATCCTGCACTGGTCCCTTCAAGGATCTTCTCTCTCTCCACCACTACAATATCTCACTTAAGCAGGATTTCCACGCCATCTTGTTAACCTTGCCTTTCTTTTCTGAACACCTTGTACCCAGGAATTTTGGTGCTTCCCCTGTTCTTTATGGAGTCTTGTTTCATTTGTTGGTTCTACATCATCATTTAAAACAGTTATTTGTACCTTCAGATAATTGACCTTGTTCACCACACATTGTGCCTATATGCACATGTACTGGAAACCTGTGCCTCTGTTCCTAATGATCTCTGTCAGTCTCCTCCATCCAATAATGTATATATCCTTCTCTAGAATTATCTTGCATTTCCACTCATAGTGTCACATGGCAGGGAAACAGGTTCTTCGGCCCAAATCTTCCATGTTGACTAAGATGCCCCATCTAAGCTAGTCCCATTTGTTGCGTTTGGCTCATATCTCTCCCTTTCCTATTCATGTACCTATCCAAGTGTCTTTTAAATGTGCGCCATTTACCTCCTCTGGCAGCTCGTTCAATATATCCATCACCTCTTTTATCCATATTTTGCCTTTTTCTGTCATGATATGCTGGTGAACATCACCCTGCCAATTGATTTTAAATGCATTTCTGCTATCCTAGTAAACCACCCTGTTAGCTCTTGGCCCGAGCCCTGTTAAGTGGTAGACGTTATCTTGAATAAGTCCTGTCTATTTTATTAAAAAACAAACCATTTTCATGTGTTTAATACCTAAGTATGTTAGCAGAATTCAATTTATTTTAATTTATTTGTTTAAAAAAAATGTTTTAAAATTTAACAATTTGTTTACATTTTTATAATTTTTGAACATGTGTGATACATTCAATCTTTTTGGCAGCATTAAAGGATATTAAGACTGAGGGTTTTGGCTTCATTGGCTATCAAAGCAATATTTTGGGAGGGCTGGGTTTGTACAATTATAAAGCCTGAGCAGCCCCGAGCCTTGCAGATCACTTGGAAGTGGGAACATTCCCACTCGGGGAATGACTCCAAACAAGAATAGATTTAATGGGTGGTCGACCAGCAGGCCGTCCGTGGAAGATTCCTGGTTTGGGAAAAGCTGTGGTTACCAACTTTCAGTAAGTGCAGTAAGTAAAATCTGCTGTCTGTGCATGTTTGGCTGTGGAGAGAAATATAAATAAATCTACAGCCATCTGGACTTATTAGTTTATTTTCTCGTTAATATGCAAGATTGAATTCTTCTGAGGAAATTACATTTATGACTGATGGAGGCTGCCCCTCCAAGTATATAATATTCATAATTCAGGTACAAAGATTTACTGCAAATGTGTTTATGTATCTTGAAACACTTAGTGCCCTGTTGATGTTTCATTGTACAGCAGGGTTATTTATGTATTCATTCCAAGATCTTCCTCAGCAAATTAGTATGCATGTGCTCCGATCTAAACTTTGCTGATGTGCAAATTGCCACTTTGCAGGATATTGAATTACGGGAACTGTAAATTATCTCCAAGGACGGCAAAACCACACAGCATTAACACTGATCCTATCTTTTGATATGATCAATGTACCACTCTGAATGCAGAAAAGGCAACCAGAGAAAAGAAGTGGTTGAAAACATCAACTGAGTGTTTTCCTTCCACAAGTATCTTACTTAGACCAGACAGATGTTGGCACCCCTACATTTAAAGGTCAAGGAATGATTGAATGTTTGTGTCCTGATTCCTTTTAGGTCATTTAAAAATATATATCTGTCACGGGTCTGATGCCCATGTTTATGTTGTGCATCTCAAGTGATTGCCCATATTATCAGAAACAAATATGAACAGGAAATACCAGCAAATCACAGTGGCAAAATACAGAAGGACAATTTTTTATATATTTATGTAAAGGTAGCCCCTTAGCAAAAGCAGGTCAAATATTGTTATGATCAAATAATGAATCCTTTCAAATGCTTGGGAGCCTCATGTTTACATGGATGAACATTGTCTACATAAGGTCAAGCCTGCAACCAACACAGATTATACGATCCAGATGCAATAAACCTGTGCTAGCATATTTTACTGATGTATGTATTCACAGCGCTGAACCAGGAAATCATACGCCCTCGGTGTTCCCGACTGGCAATGACATTTTGAAGTCGTTTTTACAGCACTTCTTCCTCAAACATATTAAAATGAATTTGGAATGCTGCAAAATCTGATCAAATGTTAAATGTATCACAATGTACAATATACACAATATACATGCAATTTGGTTTGTGAGGCACGTATTTCATTGAAAACACAAACGTTTTGGCAGTTCAGTAATTTTACTCCTTCCTGGAGCACTTTAATAAGCATTGTTAATATTAAGTGTCAAACTCAGAGACATCTAATAATTACTATTTTATGGTTAAGTATAGAGCGTGTGTAAAGCAGTCACCCAGTTCCCATCATTTGCTTTCAACTCTTTTTTTCATTAACTGATAGTTGTGGCATCCATGAGTGACACTTATCGACAATACTGATGGAGTTCAAAATAGCAATTTTAAAAAATGATAAATTTGAAACAAATACACATATTTCATTATAATATGATTGTTACTTTGTACCAAATTTTCTTCTGTGTATTTCAATACTTTATTTGCACCTTTTCCCAAAAATCTAGGCCTGGACTTAATGTGATTGCCCAGAGCACAATGTCTGAGTATCAGCATGTGCAAGATGCCTTATTTACTCAGAAAGCCTTTGGTGCCACAAGGAAGGCTGCTAAGGAAGATGAGAGCCCATGGTGTCAAAGGGCAGACAGTGGCATGGATATCAGGTTGGCTGGATGGCAGAAGGCAAAGAGTGGCAATAAAAGGGGCTTTTTCTGGTTGGCTGCCAGTGACTAGCGGAGTTCCACAGGGCCTGGTGCTGGGGTCGCTGCTCTTCACGTTGTTTATTAATGTTTTGGATGAGGGGTTTGAAGGCTTTGTGGCCAAGTTTGCTGATGATATGAAAATAGGGGGAAGGGCAGGTAGTGTAGAGAAAGCAGGGACTCTGCATAAGTACTTGGATAGGTTGGAAGAGTGTGCAGAGGCATGGTAGATGGAATGTAGTGCAGCATGCATTTTGGTAGTAGGAATAAAGTAGGAATAAAGTAGGATTATTTTCTAATTGGGGAGAGAATCGTGGCTTGGTTCGGCAACTTGAGTGCCCAGGAGCAGAAAAGACCACAAAAAGTAGTAAACACTGCCCAGTCCATCATCGACTCTGACCTCCCTACCATCGAGGGGATCTATCGCAGTCGCTGCCTCAAAAAGGCTGGCATCATCATCAAAGACCCACACCATCCTGGCCACACACTCAACTCCCCGCTACCTTCAGGTAGAAGATACAGGAGCCTGAAGACTGCAACGTCCAGGTTCAGGAATAGCTACTTCCCCACAGCCATCAGGCTATTAAACTCCTCATACAAAACTCTGAACATTCATAGCCCATTATCTGTTTATTTACACTTTATCTATTTATTCATGTGTGTATATATTTATATAATGGTATATGGACACACTGATCTGTTCTGTATTATTCATGCCTACTATATTCTGTTGTGCTGAAGCAAAGGAAGAATGTCATTGTCCGGGACACATGACAATAAACTCTCTTGAATCTTGAATCGAAGGTGCAAAGGGACGGGAGTGCTGGTGCAGGAATGCCCAAAAGTCGAATCAGAAAGCAAATGCAATGCTAGCATTTATTTAAAGAGGGATTATCAACAAAAACAGGATGTAAGTCGCTGGTCAGATCGCATTTGGAATATTGTGAGAAATTTTGGGCACCATATCTGAGGAAGAGTAGGAGTAGGAGTAAACGGGTCCTTTTCACAATGGCAGGCAGTGACTAGTGGGGTACCGCAAGGCTCAGTGCTGGGACCCCAGCTATTTACGATATATATTAATGATTTGGACGAGGGAATTGAATGCAACATCTCCAAGTTTGCGGATGACACAAAGTTGGGGGGCAGTGTTAGCTGTGAGGAGGATGCTAGGAGGCTGCAAGGTGACTTGGATAGGCTGGGTGAGTGGGCAAATGCATGGCAGATGCAGTATAATGTGGATAAATGTGAGGTTATCCACTTTGGTGGCAAAAACAGGAAAGTAGACTATTATCTGAATGGTGGCCGATTAGGAAAAGGGGAGATGCAACGAGACCTGGGTGTCATGGTACACCAGTCATTGAAAGTAGGCATGCAGGTGCAGCAGGCAGTGAAGAAGGCGAATGGTATGTTAGCATTCATAGCAAAAGGATTTGAGTATAGAAGCAGGGAGGTTCTACTGCAGTTGTACAGGGTCTTGGTGAGACCACACCTGGAGTATTGCGTACAGTTTTGGTCTCCTAATCTGAGGAAAGACATTCTTGCCATAGAGGGAGTACAGAGAAGGTTCACCAGACTGATTCCTGGGATGTCAGGACTTTCATATGAAGAAAGACTGGATAGACTCGGTTTGTACTCGCTAGAATTTAGAAGATTGAGGGGGGAACTTATAGAAACTTACAAAATTCTTAAGGGGTTGGACAGGCTAGATGCAGGAAGATTGTTCCCGATGTTGGGGAAGTCCAGAACAAGGGGTCACAGTTTAAGGATAAGGGGGAAATCTTTTAGGACTGAGATGAGGAAAACATTTTTCACACAGAGAGTGGTGAATCTCTGGAATTCTCTGCCACAGAAGATAGTTGAGGCCAGTTCATTGGCTATATTTAAGAGGGAGTTAGATGTGGCCCTTGTGGCTAAAGGGATCAGGGGGTATGGAGAGAAGGCAGGTACAGGATACTGAGCTGGATAATCAGCCATGATCATATTGAATGGCGGTGCAGGCTCGAAGGGCCGAATGGCCTACTCCTGCACCTATTTTCTATGTTTCTATGTTTCTAAGATGTGCTGGCTCAGGAGAGGGTCCAGAGGACGCTTACAAGAATGATCCCAGGAATTAGTAAGTTAACCTTTGATGAGCATTTGTCGGCACTGGGCCTGTACTCATTGGAGTTTAGAAGAATAAGGGGGGAATCTTATTGAAACGTACAGAATAGTGAAAGTGTTGGATAGAGTGGATGTGGAGAGGATGTTTCCACTGGTGGGAGAGTCTATTATTAGACTCAGATTAAAGGTGGTGCTGGACCACCAGTTGCCGGTAAATCGTTGGTGGACCTGTAACACATGTACGGAGATAGTACAGTAGCAAATGTTGTTCTACTTCCAATCCAAGCAAATCGTACCATACATGAGAACGTCAAATGCAAAGGACAGAAAGAAACAGAATGCAGAATATAGCATTGTAGTTCCATAGAAAGAACAGTTTTTAGAAAAAAAGTGCAAGGGCTACAGCGAGGTGCATTGGGAGACACCAGGAACTGCAGATGCTGGAATCTGGAGTAAATAACACAAAGTGCTGGATTACTTCCGCAGGTTAGGCAGCATCTCTGGACATAATGGACGGGCGATGTTTTGGGACTGGACATTTTTACAGACTCTGTACATGAGAAGTCCATTCAGTAGTCTGATAACAGCAGGGAAGCAGCTGTTCTTGAAACTGGTAATATGTGGTTTTAAACTTGTTTTCAATCTCCTGTCTGATGGGAAAGGGGAGAAGAGAGAATGATTGGGGTGTGAGTGGTCCTTGATTAGGTTGGCTGCTTTCCTATTGGCAGCATGAGGTGTAGATAGTCAATGGGTGCGGCTTGTTTGCATAATGCACTGGGCTGCGTTCAAAACTTTCTACAATTTATTGAGGTCTTGGGCAGAAAGTTGCAATACCAAGCTCTAATGTATTTTGATAGTATGCTTTTTGTAGAAATTGGTAAGAGTCATTGGAGACATGCTGAATTTCCTTTGACTTCTGTGGGAGTAAGGTGTTGGCGTGTTTTCTTGGCCTTCTATGTGGTTGGTCCAGGACAAATTGTTGGACATACCTACAGCTAGGAACTTGAAACTCTCGACCAACTCCACTTTGGTCTATCTCATCATTGTTTGAGATCCAGTCCACCAGAGCAGTGTCATCTGCAAAATTGCGGCACAGCTTTCTTCTATGGTAGGTACACAAAAATGCTGGAGAAACTCAGCGGGTGCAGCAGCATCTATGGAGCCTATTTCCTTCGCTTCATAGATGCTGCTGCACCCGCTGAGTTTCTCCAGCATTTTTGTGTACCTTCGATTTTCCAGCATCTTCAGTTCCTTCTTAAACATTTCTTCTATGGTAGTTTGGTAATCCAACAAATCACCCACCATAGCAAAATAAGTAAAAGATGTTGGCGGAGAAATGTTACTGTAGGTACTCTCGGTAAAGATGTGTGCGACATCTGCATTTCGTTGTCTCTATACTGTACATTGCACAATGACAATAAAGTTTGAATCTGAATCTGAATATTGGCTGCCGGATTTTTCAACCTCCCAATGTCAAGTTCTATCAGTGGAACTCAATATCAGGTCTAAATCCAACTTGTGGCTGATATTCCTTCTTGTGTTTCATGCAAATAACCAAGGGAATATGTTCCTTCTTCATGAGATACAAGCCAATGTGAGTAAAAAGAATGGAGAGATAAATGCATGAACAACTCCATGAAAGCTGCAGATGTTCGTGAGACTAATCACATTCCTTTATTTGCTAAAGAAGGTCCATTCGTTAAAGCTATTAATTGGACATTTACCTAGACCTAAATCTAGTAATCATTTCTGCAAGAAAGAAACACAAGAACCATCCTAAGTTTGGGTCTAACTGGAATAACATTGGCAACTGTCAATAGTAGTTAGGAGCAACATTGCAGCTGGAAACTTGGCAGCTCTATAGGTGAACCTAGGGAGTCAGGATGCAAGCAGGAGAGTCTGGAACTAATCACTAGTAGCAAGCAAGCAAATATAATAATGAGGAGCTATAACAATGACGGGTGTTCATTGCTCTTAGATTTGCAGCAACAGAGATTTACAGTATCTCCGTTCCTCCATCTCCTTTGCTCCAATGACAATACATCACTGAATGTCTTCTTTAATTGGGTAATCTCTGTTACTGCAGGCCAAATTTAGAGTATTGTGCACAGTTCTGGTCACTGCATTTCAGAAAAGCTTTGGAAAGGGTGCAGAAGACGTTCATTGGAATGGTAGACACAAAATGTTGGAGTAACTCAGCGGGATGGGCAGCATCTCCGGAGAGAAGGAATAGGTGATGTTTCGGGTCACCCATTCCTTCTCTCCAGAAATGCTGCCTATCCCGCTGGGTTACACCAGCATTTTGTGTCTAACTTCAATTTAAACCCGCATTTGTAGATATTTTCTAACACTTCATTGGAACGTTGCCTGGTTTACAGAGTGTTAGCTGTAAGGAAATTTGGACAAACTTGGATTGTTTTTTTTGGAATTTTGGAGGCTGTGGGATAAGTGGATAGCAGTATGTAAAATTATGAATGGCATAAATATGGTAGATAGTTAGAATCTCTTTCGCAGGAAGGAAGTGTCAAATACCAGAGAGTAAAGGTTTAACATGAGAGGGGGAAAGTTTAAAGGAGAATTATGAGGCATGTATTTTTAGAAAGTGATAGGTACTTAGAACACACTACCAGGGAAGAGATACAAGGAATCTCAGGAATGAGTGGGTTAACATATGATGAGCATTTGACAGCACTGGTCCTGTACTCGCTTGTTTAGTAGGATGAGGGGGGGCCTCATTGAAACTTATCGGATAGCGAAAGGCTTGGATAGAGTGGATGTGGAGAGGATGTTTCTACTAGTAGGAGAGCCTAGGACTCGAGGTCACATCCTAAGAATTATATGACGTTCTTTTAGGAAGGAGGTGAGGAGAAATTTATATGTCAGAGTGTGGTGAATCTGTGGAATTATTTGCCACCGAAGGCAGTGGAGGCCAAATCAGTAGATATTTTGAAGACAGATAGATTCTTGATTAGTACTGGTATCAAGGATTATGGAGAGAAGGCAGGAGAATAGGGTTAGGAGGGAGAAATAGATCAGTCATGATTGAATGGCGGAGTGGACTTGATGGACTGAATGGCCTAATTCTGCTCCTATCACTTATGACCTTAACATTAAAAAGAATTTAGGCAAGAACAAGAACAGGCAGGGAATAGAAAGATGTTGTCCATGTGCAGGCAGATGGGATTAGTTTAAACTGGCAACATGGGCAACACAGACATTATGGGCTGAATGGTCTATTAATGTGCTGTATCATTCTGTGTTCTCAGTTATGATGAAGGGTCTCAGACCTGAGATGTTAACTGCTTCTCTTTACACAGATGATGATTGACCTGCTGAGATTGTCCAATATTTCAGATTTCCTGTTGTATCTTTTTTTAAATTTTCATTTATACGTGGTTATTAATTTAAAAAATCACCTTTGACTCTTTAAGAATAGAAAGATTAAACGAGAACTTACTGTTTGAAGTTTGATCTTTATTTTATGAGAAGTTGAAGTGAGGGAATACGTGAGAAGAGCCCGCCAGCCCGCATGCGCGTCAATCTTTAGAGCAGCTGTATGAAACCACAGAATAGTTGCTGACCTAAGCTATAGAAGGATTAACAACCTTAGAACTACTGAATGATCTTTATGAGAAGTAGGGTTGGGAGTGGAGGGCACGTATTCCCTCACTTCAACGTCTCATAAAATAAAGATCAAACTTCAAACGGCAAGTTCTCGTTTAATCTTTCTATTTCATTTTGAAGTCACGTGAGTGACTACGTGAAGACTTCAAAGCTCTGTGGTTTCATGCAGTAACCCAAACTGTGTGAGAAACACTTAAACAGATAAATCATTAATGGTAGAAAAACATGGGTTATTAATACCATAATGCTAACTTGCATACATGGCCATTGTTCTTAACCGGACCATAGTCCCAATTGACTTTGAGTTAGACAATAACTCATGCATTACTGTGCAGAATTCTATCCGCAAATATCCAACCAAATGTTTTAAAAATTATTAACACGCACTATGTAAGCCTCTTGCTGTGTGATGAAAGGGAAATATCAATTCTATTGGCTGCTAATGAGCCATCAGCAATACCTTGAGACTATTTAATAACAATAAAGAAACTATATTTCATCTCATAGGTACTAGCAAACTCAGTGCACTTGTATACCTGACACCCCCAATCTCTGCTCTGGTGGGTATGCTGTCAACTTCAAATGTACGCAATCATGCCCATTTTACTTATGAGATCATTCCCATAACAAGCTACCCTAATGTCAGTTATGACACAGAGACCGATCCAGAGATTGAGTAAAGACTTTGTGCTGAGATCAGTTGCTGAAAGCATAATCATCTTAAAAAATACTGCTTCCATTAGGAATACAGTAGAAGAATATTTGCATAATAATTTACTGATATACATCGCACACTACAATGAGTGTAGGCTATTGGAGTGGTCATATAAAAGATATCCTGCATAACGTTAGTGAACAGCGGGTGAATAACCAATCATTTATTGTCCCACTTATGGTACTATAGAGAATGACAAAGCAGCACAAGCAGTGTCAATTGTGCTATCACATAAACGCTTCTCTAGGTTCAAACTGAAAGCCACACAAACCTCTGTTACTTCCGTTTAAAAGTAACTCACATATTTTGTTCACAAGCTTCCCATACAATCGTGCAGAGCTAGCTGCCCGGAAAGACAGGCTGCCCCAGCCATCACTCGTGACCGAGTAAATAGCAGTTGCTTCAGCCGCCTTACCATAGCCTGAATAAATAGGCAAAATTGGCACTATTAAATTTCATGTTGCCACATTCTTAATATTGCAAGAGGTATCTACTGATAAACCGTAAGATTTATCAGCTGCAAATTTTGCATATTATCTAAAACTCGATGACACAATGCCATTTGATCTGAGATGGGCAGCATTGGCTTCCACCACTGACTTTGTTATCAAAAAACACCAGATAATCAGTGGCTCATGTGTATAGATATGGCAAAGTATGCATCTTCAAGATCGATTCTCTGAATCAGTTAAATTGCTGAAAGCCAATCATCCATCTTAAACTGGGTAACCAAACACATGATCAGATTAGCCAAATGCTTACCTAATTCGGCATGCTCCATGTTTCTGTAATCTTGAGAAGTATCAGAAATATACCCCTCTTGTCATTGGCCAGACCACTCATCCTCGGATGAGATGTCACTGATTCCACTCGGAACCCCCATTCCTCTATTGACCATACGGACGGAAATTATTTGGCTTCTCTTGCCGCGGAAGATGCATTATCCAGTTATTCATACATTTCGCTGATAACATATAATCAGAACCTTATGACTTCTCACGTAGTCACTCACGTGACTTTGAAATGAAATTGCTAATTAGGTCTGTCAGCAAATTTAATCTAAAACAAAGCATAGTGGAAACGAGACAGCTAAAACAAAAATTATTTGACCACAAATAGCAAAGCACACTAATTTCAATATAGAAGTGAAGTTAATCATGTTTCAAACGAACAGTAAGGTCATCCAAATTAGGCCACTGTACACATAACTGCAGCATCAACATTGTGCATATTTGGTAAGGGCCATCAAGCTGGGAAATCTGTCATAGCCGTGTCTGCTTTACGGCTATAGCTTTGGTGGACTGTGTTTAAGTTAAATATCATGTCTGAGAACATAGAACACAAGCACAGGACTGATTAAAAATTGGCTCAATTAAAGAAAGCAGAGAATGGAGGTAAGTGTCTGGTGTTTAACTTGAAGATGATCGACAGTGGTATTCTCCAGGACTCGGGTGCTGTGTGCTAAGGTTGGAATCATCTAAATGACTCAAATATGAATGTGTACAGAATGAGAAGAAAATGTAGGTAATGTTTAAATGAGCACAATACCAGGGGATGTGTTCAAAATGATGGGCAAAGGGTACAGGGGGATGTAAGGATTTTTATTGCATGGCAAATAGTGATGGAACTCATTGCCTGCAAAGAGGTTACAATAACAGAAAATCTGGTCCATGAAACTGGAATTGGAGAGATACTTGATAGAAAGTAGTTTGCAGGAAATATGTGGGAAGAGTGAGGGAATAGGACTTGCTGGATAATTCAATAGGGAGCCAGCATGGATTCAATGGTCTGACTGCACACTTCTTGTGCCCTAAGTGTTCTACGATTCTATGAAAAGTCTGGCCTGAATGCAGAATGATGGGTCTGTGCGCGTATAGGCAAATATACACTAGTCCGTACTAGTATACGCAAGTATACACCACCATACTAGTACACCTGATCTTTCCAGAAGTTTCATCGGGATCCATATTTTCAAAGTTATCCTATCCATACCCCTGTCTAAATGTATGTTAAAAGTTGCAATAGTACCTGCCTCAATTACCTCCTACAGCAGCTCGTTCCGTACACCTACCACCCTTTGTGTAAAAAAGTTTCCCATCAGGTTCCTATTAAATCTTTTTTCCCCTTACCTGAAGCCTATGTTCTCTGGTTCTTAATCTTCCCTATTCTGGGCAAGAGACTCTGTGCGTCTACCCGATCTATCCTTTCATGATTTTGTTTCCCACTGTTTCCAAACTGTCTGAATCTTATTACCAATTCTTTGTTCCTCCAAACTGACTCTAACTTTAACTGTCCTTCCTAAGTCCCACTTTTCTGTCTTGGCTTCTTCAATTCTGCCAACTAATAACCCTATCCCAAACCTCCCACATTACTCAATTTTCCCACTTTCCTTGCAGTCATTCATCTCTGTTTGAACTAACACTCTATTCTCTACACAATTTCCTGTCCTAGCTCTTACATACAGACCTTAAAAAATATTCCCTCCAGTCATGTATAATTCCTCTTCAACCCTGGCTTGTGAGTTTTGGACCAGATATAGACCTGCATGGCATCCCCCACTCTGCTCCCACCACAGGCCAAGATGCTGAAACCATCCTTCTTTATTTTGTTACTTCTAGATTTCACCTCTGCTCTTTCATACGACCCTTCCATCTTATTATAACATGGAATCATCCAAAACTCAGTTGCCCAATCGTAACCCATTCCATATGCTGCCGACCTATATTTAATATCCTCTCTCTTATCTTTAAATTCTTTAGGATCTCTGAATCCTCCTCCTCCTTCATTTTAGTTTAGTTTATTGTCACGTGTACTGAGGTACAGTGAAAAGTTGTGTTGCGTGCTAACCAGCCAGCGGAAAGACAATACATGATTACCTTGTACACGCTAGAATACATGATTACCTTGTACATGCTAGAATTTAGAAGATTGAGGGGGTATGTTATAGAAATTTACAAAATTCTTAAGGGGTTGGACAGGCTAGATGCAGGAAGATTATTCCAGATGTTGGGGAAGTCCAGAACAATGGGTCACAGTTTAAGGATAAGGGGGAAGTATTTTAGGACCGAGATGAGAAAATCATTTTTTACATGAATCTGTGGAATTCTCTGCCACAGAAGGTAGTCGAGGCCAGTTCATAGGCTGGATTTAAGAGGGAGTTAGATGTGGCCCTTGTGGCTAAAGGGATCAGGGGGTATGGAGAGAAGGCAGTTATGGGATATTGATTTGGATGATCAGCCATGATCATATTGAATGGCGGTGCAGGCTCGAAGGCCGAATGGCCTACTCCTGCACCTAATTTCTATGTCTCTACCTTTGGGCCATTCGCAGTGTACCGATACATGAGCCAACTTGTCCTCTGGAAATTACCACAATGCAACAGTTCTGCCCTCCAGCATATAACCAATTTTAAACTGGTCTCCAAATCTGAGGAAGGACATTCCTGCCATAGAGGGAGTGCAGAGAAGGTTCACCAGACTGATTCCTGGGATGTCAGGACTGTCTTATGAAGAAAGACTGGATAGACTTGGTTTATACTCTCTAGAATTTAGGAGATTGAGGGGGGATCTTATAGAAACTTACAAAATTCTTAAGGGGTTGGACAGGCTAGATGCAGGAAGATTGCTCCCGATGTTGGGGAAGTCCAGGACAAGGGGTCACAGCTTAGGGATAAGGGGGAAATCCTTTAAAACCGAGATGAGAAGAACTTTTTTCACACAGAGAGTGGTGAATCTCTGGAACTCCCTGCCACAGAGGGTAGTCGAGGCCAGTTCATTGGCTATATTTAAGAGGGAGTTAGATGTGGCCCTTGTGGCTAAAGGGATCAGAGGGTATGGAGAGAAGGCAGGTACGGGATACTGAGTTGGATGATCAGCCATGATCATATTGAATGGCGGTGCAGGCTCGAAGGGCCGAATGGCCTACTCCTGCACCTAATTTCTATGTTTCTATGTTTCTAAACACCTTACTATCACCTTCAGTTGCCAACCTTCATGCCCCAAATTGATTTGAATTGAATTGAATTTTCAAAGTGGAGTACAATCAGAAGGCGTTATTATTGTATCGCATGTTTTGTGGATTTAGATGAGAACTTTTTAATTTCCAGATTCCAAAACCAATTTTGATTTCAAATGGCCTTAGTTTGATTATCTCCTTTGCTGTAGACTATTATCAGGCATCTGGATTATCAGTCCAACAGTATGACCCTTTTCAGTTCCAAAAATAAAATGATTAAGGTCACAGAAAGAGGAAATTGTCACGGCCATCAGTTTAGACTGAATTCAAAATCTCTGCTATCCAATTCCCTGAGGTGAAAGGACAGGGCTAATTTGTTGTGCTACTCTGTCAGCATATTTTATTTTATATTTAGATAATAGGAAATCAATTCCCTAATCCAATTCCGCTTGGGTTGCTCTATCCAATCCAGGGATTAATTGGAGGATGAGATGTGCCGGTGAGGCAATCCTGCCTATTATTGAATGCAGTGGCGGCCTGTTAAAAAATAACGGCTGACAGGAATTCTGCTTCACTATTGCACTTTTAATTAACCAATGAATTTATATAAATTATGTATTGTCTTTGAAGAAATTAGTGGTGGAAAGGAAACATTAGTGATTCCATGCCAATGATGGTAAATTAAAGCATTGTCTTTCTTTGATACTTATTATTCAATGGGAAGCATCATGCCTCAGTAATTGGTAGCAAAATCATTGTTCATTTCTACAGTTCTGTTATTATTTTAGTTTGAATTAGTTTTGCTTTCTGGAGTGCCTGTGGTCATTGTCATTGTGGACACTCTTTATCTGTTTTAATTATTTTAATTACTTCCTACAATGTATTTCTAAAATGTTAAATGCATTTACATTTTTATTTCTTTATTTCAGTGTGTTGAAGGTTTAGCTTGCACATCATTGTCAGTGCTCACAATGCAGTAGGATGTTTTTAAAACCTGAAATTATGCTGTCTTATTGTGTGAACATATAATGTGGTTGCATTCATTCTCTTAATCCCTACTTTAGCAATGATATCAACCTACTTTGAAATAAATCTATGAATGCCTCCTTAGCATATTTTGAATATAATAATTAAAATATGTATTAAATGGCTTTGTAATAATATTTTGCTGGTGCAATTTCAATATTTAACCTAAAATGTGACATTGTCCTCATTTAACCAACCCCTCTTCTTTGATATACCTACGTAACTGCCTGCAATTTCAGTCAAAGTCCCAGTCCTAATCCATGCTCTTCATTTTACTGATTCTGGCTTCCTCTTCCTTAAAATTAATATCTGCATGTTGTGCACTGACTTCCATCCTGAATTTTCATTAGATTCTCCCAATGTATAGCGTTCCATGTAGGGAATACCAATTTGTAAAATTATGCCTAGATACTGTATGTTTGTGCATGAACCTTTAGGGCAGATAAAACCTGGTAAGATAAGCCCATATAATGCATTTTTAATCCATTTCTTTAGATCCCCTATTTTCCCAATCCATTGATAATATTTATATACATGGTTAATTTATTCAGTGATTCTATTTTTTTTATTTTGATAGCAGTATCTGAAACCTTCCCACTTACACTGGTTTGTTTAATATTAATTCCCTATGATAGTAGAGGCAACTTCTATGCTTTCTTATTCTTTATGGTTTATAGTTCTATTTGGCTAATCTCTGAATTGCGTCTTTGCCAAAGAGAAGAAAGAGTAATTGAGCTTGTTTATAGACATATAGAAATATTTATATGCAAGCCAGCTAGTATTGAAGAAAACTGTCCAAAAAAGATAAGAAATAGAGTGCCAAAAGCAGAAAGAAACAACGGTACCAAAGGAGGCACAGTTGGTTATGCATTTGGCCATGGGGTTTTTTTTTGTTCTCATTAGCAGATATTCAATCAATTAGTGCATTTTGCATGGAAACAATACAAAAAATGATTCAAGTGAGCTATCATTTTCATGTGAAATTATGCCCATTGTAACATTGGATCAGAGACTCTAATATACCTTTTGCATTAGGTTGCCTGACATTTTCCAGGCACCTAATTTCACTACTCTTTGCTTAGTACACATTTCTACCTTTACCATCTTAATTAGCATCTTTTATGTGCATCAACAACTGCTATGATGGTCACATCTTAAGCAGAGCATATCGTGCTGCTTCACTTTGCTTTTATTATTTAGGAGTGCAGACTTAGGGCAACCTGGCCGTTCAGCTTCAGAACGAACTGCAACCTTCTCAAACTCCATCCAAAGTCTACAGGGTGGGCTATAACCAACAAAGTCTGAAGAAGGGTTTCGGCCCGAAACGTCACCTATTTCCTTCGCTCCATAGATGCTGCTGCACCCGCTGAGTTTCCCCAGCAATTTTGTGTACCTTCGATATTCCAGCATCTGCAGTTCCCTTTTGAACACCAACAAAGGTTTGCTTTGCCTGTACTTAGCCACTGAGATGCTCAATGGTTACATTGTTGCAACACCCCATGCTATTACTGAAGGTATCAGCATAACAATGAAGACCACACAGGGAGGCATTGAGGCCTCAACAAGAGCCAAAGACTTGCCCGTTAGGAAGTGTTTACTCTTGGAAAGTTATTAGGGACACCACGTTCCATTCAGATTTATCTGATGAACAATGTAGTTGCAGGTTTATGATTTCTAGTGTGTGCATCACCAAGTGAAATGTTGCAGAAACATCTTCAGGCATATTCTCGTGCCTGAGCTAATTCGTAGAGGAAACGGCTATTTTGATTCTCAAGTTAGTAACTCCAAGATTCTGCTTCTTGGCAAAGCAGATCTCTGCCACATCCCCCAGTGTATTATCGGAGGTCTCTGCCACATCTCCCAGAGGTTATCGGAGGTCTCTGCCATGTCTCCCAATGGATTATTGGAGAAGTGATGAAACACCTCATTCAAGATCAAGTGGTTTCATTCATTTTGATATCAACATCATATGTCCTGAACACCACTGTTTCCCACAAGTGAAGGAAGCCATTGAGTGCATTCATATGACCTTCTGGTATTCCTTTAATAACACTAGTCTCTGCTGCGATTAGCACTCAGAACGCTCAGAAGGTTGCAGATCATTAGAGGGATTTCTTCACAATCAAAGCACCATTGCTGTGAAACAAACATGACAGGTTCATCCTCAGGACATTTTTCACAACCACTGCCCGAAAGGGTGGATACGTGGTTGGCAACTTTTGCCTAACTCCTTGCCTCTTCACACCAATCTACTGTCCTATCGCAGTAGCTGAGCACTAATGTAGGGAGAACCATGCATCATGGAAAATGCAATTAACCATTCAATAATGTGATTCCATTGCCTTCATTGGTAGGGGTGTCCTGCAGTGTATGCCAGCCAAGTCCAGCAACTCCATTGTAGCGGTGCTAAACTCTGCATAGTTTCTCTAACTAAATTGCCAACTGGTGCCAGAGGAAAAGCAACCTGTGGACCCAAGGTTTGAGGAATGTAAAGGGCCTGTCCCACTTACGTGTCCTTGGCACGCAAATTACGCGACCTCGTGGTCGCGTTGAGCCGCGACGGTCCCGCGAAGGTCGGGCACGATTTCATGCGTACGCACAGCCGTCTGGAGCGCGTGATGTCATTTGAAGATGGACACAAAGCTGTAGTAACTCAGCGGGACCGGCAGCATATCTGGAGAGAAGCAATGGGTGACGTTTCGTGTCGAAACTCTTCTTCAGTCTGAAAATAAGGGTCTTGACCCGAAACATCACCCATTGCTTCTCTCCAGAGATGCTGCCGGTCCCGCTGAGTTACTCCTGCATTTTGTGTCTATCTTCAATTTTCTTGGCCCCGCTCTGGGAGTAGAGGTGGGGGCGGATCCGGACCGCAACGGCCGTGAGCCCCAGGCCGAGTTCGGCGATCGTTTGCATGCTTCTGCTGCTGTTGAAGGTGAGACGTTACATCGCGCCAGGGTCTTGGGCCTGTCCCACTTTGGCCGTCAGTTCCACGACAGGCCGTTGGCGCGCGAAGATTTCGTTCACTACAAAAATTTCGGAGCCCCGTGCGATGTCGCACACAACCACATACCCCTCTGCGCTTCTAAGTGGGACCGGCCCCGCGCGGCCATACGATGCCCGTGCACCTCAACGCGACCACGAGGTCGCGTAATTCGCATGCCAAGGACACGTAAGTGCTACAGGCCCTTAAGGCACAGGCTGATGCACAATAGGAATCAGAGGCAAAGCAGGCTACCCGGAGAACAACAATCCTGATTCCCACCAGAGCAACGGTGGAAAGCATTGACTCGTGGACTAAAAGCAGCTGGGTAAATTATTGACCCAATGTAGATACAATTGCCTTTCCTCCATCTTGGCCATCAGGGTTGAGCATGACTTCTTCCCCTTTAGTTCTGTAGGTTCTGGGGTAGCTAAAGAGTCGTACATGGGGCATAAATGGCAGGTGTATTTGATGGGCTGGGTGGATGAAAGGAGGTAGTCCTGTGGTCCTTGTACCATTTTACTGGGCTTCCATGTTCTCTGAGTTGAAGGCCTGCTTTGGAAGTTTGGTGTTGGTCATGCAGATAAAGTGGCCAAACATAATTAGAGCCTTGATACTGCGGGTCTTGCCTTAGGGAAAGCTTTGTGATATTGGTTTGTTTAAACTGACGATGAGTTTGGATAATTTTGTGGGGCAGTGTTAGTGGTAGCTATCCTATGACTTGAGGTAGAGTGCGCATCTGTATGGGAGGATGGATATGACACCTGTCTGTAAAACTATTAGCTTTGTTCTGGGTTTTTAGAGCCTTTATTTCAATAGATCTTTTCTTCAGATAGTTTAAGGGTTGCACCACAATATTGAAGGTGGTGGTAAATTTAATCTTCTCCATCATGGAACTTTATCTTTTGTGGGATGAGGTGTCGACTAGTGGTTGGCAGAGAACCCTGGCCTTGTGGATGTTTGGTGTAAGGCTCTTTCTCTTGTATGCTTTAGTAAACAAATCAGCTACAATGTTGAACTCAGCAGTTCAGCAGAGTTCAGTTCAGCTCAGCAGTTCAGCAATGTTGAACTCAGAAGTAGCAGTTCAGACACCACAAACATGTAAGATTTAGTTTCTAGCCACCTATACATAACAGCCACGTAACTGGTCATCCCAGTCATGGCTACTTAGACTCAATCAATTATTGAAATCAGGCCAGGTTCAACTAAGCACCATAAATAATTCTGCCAAACTGAGCAACATTTATTTCTCATTATTTTAAGAAAAAAACTGCTTCCTTAAATGTGAGATCACACCCAGGTGATTCTGTTTCTATGTAATTTTCTTCCATGCAATGTTGAAAGCGTGACATCACCGCAAAGACTAACTAAGTGGTGCAAGAAAGTTTCTCCCATCTTCTCAGCACTGTTAATGGTGGGCAACATATTTCTCTCTATTAGCATTAACCACATCCCAAGTTCAAAAAAATAACACAATTTTTTGCCTCAAGTTTCTTGGATTGTCCTAATCGATTTAAAAAAACAAGTTGGTCTTGCTTTGCTTCATCTGTAAACTTTAGTTCCACTGTCGTGGCTCAGCCTCAAACAGCTTGAAATTATATTCCCACTATGTTTATGTGTTCCACATTATTTTTGGTAGTTAGTTGGTCCTGGCTTGATTTCAATACCAAAGCATTGAGTCTAAGTAGGCATGACTGAGATGGCCAGTTATCAAGCCAGGACCAACTAACCACCAAAAATAATTCCGCCAAACTGTGCAACATTTACTACTCGTTGCGTTAAGAAAAAAGCTGCTACCTTAGATGTGAGATCCAACAAAACATAGCCCACTAACAGATTGAAAGGCCCAAGTGTAAATATTAACATCCTTTGAGGCTGTGTTGTCTGCCTGAAGCTGGATATTATGCAAGTAAAATTCTCTGTTGTGTACTTAGATACGGATTGTGATTTTTAAATCAATTATACCGGAGTTTATAACTTAGGATAGGATTTTGCTTCCTGCTGCTTCATTCTGTGGTTTATAATTCCAAAGGCGATTACTTTGATGAAAAGGACTCGCCTTATTTATTGTTTTATTTTCTTTAATGGTACATTCTTAAGAAATAAGTCATTCTGTGAAGCCCTGGAGGTGTTGTGCATTACTTGTGTGCAAAAGTAAATGGACACCCTCCAGGGCCCACTTGCTTTTTTTCCAGATTTAGATTACTTACAAGCTGAAATGGAGCCTTTAAAAGATGATTTTCTTTTTCAAGAATTATTTTAAAGCATAGAAACACAGAATAAAATATGGACCACATCCAAAGGTAAGTACTTGACATTTGTAATACTTACCCCCACGCTATCTTTTCCTTTCTATTAAACTTTGCTGTAATCTTGGCTCGTGACAAGTGATTATTTTACTTAATGATTTCTGCATTGAAATAGTGGTTCATTTGTACATTGAGTTCAATGTAATCAGCTGTTCAATCAATTGAGGTGCTCTTTTTTACTTCACAGACCTGCTCCCAATGCTACCTCTAACCAAAGTGGCGGAGTGACAGTGTAAATGATATTATAGTTATGCCTCTGATGACATAGAGTTCCATTGCTCAAGAACTGTCAAGCACTAGTGGTAGACATAAAGGTCTGTGTCCCAAAATGCTCTGAATTGTAACTTTCTGAAAGTGATGCAGTTGATAATGTGCATTTGGCTTCATGTGGTACGGCTCCACAAGGCAAAGGCATAATTTTGTCTCTTTACAAAACAATTATCAGGAACTTCAGATCAGAACAGAGTGATCAGATTTGGCTTGAACCTATATGAATGATCCACCATTGAATTAAATCACAGCTGATTTGTGAACTAACTCTTTTCACTTACCCATCGATCCACATTTGTTTTAAAGCAAATTGGATCATTTTTGAATCATCTACTCTGGAAAGGCATCCACTGGCCATCAATAGCTTGTGCCTCAAAGGCAGCATGGTGGTGCGGTGGTAGAGTTGCTGCCTTACAGCGGCAGACACCTGGGTTTGATCCTGACTACAGGTGCTGTCTGCACGGAGTTTCTACGTTCTTCCCATGACCTGCTGCGTGGGTTTTCCGTGAGTGCTCCGGTTTCCTCCCACACTTCATGGACGTGCAGTTTTGTAGCTTAATTGACTTCAGCAAAGATTGTAAATTGTCCCTGGTGTATAGGATAGTGCTAGTGCAGGGGATCGCTGGTCAGTGTGGACTCGATGAGCCGAAGGTCATGCTTCCGCACCGTATCTCTAAATCTAATCTTAACTTGCGTCAGAATTCCATCCAGTACACCCTGTTCATTCAGCCAGTATCTTTAGTAAAAATGCAGGTACAATGTCGAATTTCTGGTCCCTAATGGTCCGGCGCCTCCTTTAATCCAGACAAAATTATGAGAGTGCACTTAAAATCCCCCCACCCCCCTGAAGTTCCCCCAAAAATATGACACCCAGGCCAGGTGAGGCGGCCGATCTTGACCTCATTTGGACTTCCCCGGCTGGACTTTATTACGCATTTGACCCCCCACATTTCTTTTTGTATATAAAAACCCACTTAAAAACCCACTTTAAAATTTTACAGCCAGATTTATCACTTCTGAAACTTTTTAGATACCAAAGGAATCAAGAAAAAAACACAAATAATGCCTTACTGTTGATTAAATGCAGTGAGCAAATGCGATAATTGCCAATATTTTCAATCTTGATATCTGCATGGCCAATGTTCGCCAAGCACTTTAGCTGTTGTTGTCCCTTCACCTGCCGCCTCTCTCTACCGTCATTTCTCCTCACTTTTGGAATTCTGAAGTAGGTTAAATGTCTCTCACGCTTACCTCGATTTCCATAATTATTTATTGCGCAAAAATTTACCATTTTGCCGTTTTTTAACAGGCCCGCTATGCTGGAAACAATGGTAAGTGGTAAGTGCTTACCTGCAGTTCATTGCGTGTATTCCAGTTGGCGTTGCGTGGCAACAGTACGGGTCACAGTTCATGACCTCAACTGCCGTGCAACCTCCCGATATCTCAGTCCCAGGCGGCCTAGGTGGATTGTTCCGGTACCATTCCAGTCTGCTTGGAGGCCTGTGTTGGATGGTGGGGGCAGCGGGCGTGCCCACCCTACCGCATTTTCAGCAGATTCGTCAAAACTTGGGTCAATGGGGGTCGTCCCGGCAGTCCAGCCGGGAAAGCTGTGCTTAACTAGCAATGTTACAAAATGTTGAGATTTTAAAAATCAAGTCTGCAATTTATCCCATCAGATAAAGCATAAAAATAAGTTTGATTTGACACCTAATTCACTTTCATATCTCAAGTATTTAAAAAGTTATGGCCATTTTCATACTCGGAAATTAGCATCTTGTACCCTATTGATTTTCTATGGACATAACAAAAAAGCTGTGATCGTGAACAGTCAAAAGCCCATAACTTTCTTAAAAATTAAGAGAACTGAATGAAATTTTCAGTTATCATAGATTGAAGCATTCTGAAACAAATATAAAATAATCTTACTTGGATGACCTGAAATTAAAGCATATAATTAGTTAGTTACCTAATTGTAGCTAATTTCAAACTTCAATTACTAGATCTAAACATCTATCCATTTCTTAATAAATGATTAACATTTTTAAATAGCCTAAGTGTCCAAATAATATTCACAAATAATTCACAGTAAAACATGATTTTTAAATCTCATTTACATTAATTTATAGGCCAAATGGAAGGAATTTAGTGTTTAATTGCTGTAAATTAAAGTCCATTTAAATCAGCTTTCTAGTGGGATCCTGTGAACGCGCTGGTTTAGAACGTTCACATTGCGGTAGATTTGTGCCCTCAAATGCCCAGAAAAATACTGCGGGATATAATTGGGCCCAAAATTAGCTACTTGCAACTTTAAACTTTGTATAAAGGGATCTTAAGAAGCCCTTTTTAATGTAAAAATAAACAGCCTACCTTCCGTTGTCCCCTGTATGAGATCCGGCCGGTTGCCGCCGGTTGGGGGTTTAGAGGTTAATTTTTAACCTACTATAACAATTTAATAAAGCCCTTAAAACTAATAATAGCTCAAGCGAGGGAATGTTCCAGCGATTTTTCGTTAATAATTAACTAGGCTGAAAAACCTCGATTTGAACAGCCTAGGGAAAATCGCGTATTAAACCCGCCCCCCTCTAAACGGCGCCAAAATCGCGCACACGGGCTGGGACAGATTTTCAGCGATGCTTCAGGTACGTTTTGCAACATACCTACCTTAACCCTGCGTGCAGCCGCTGATCCCAACCCTCATCGGAACTCCCGAGATAAACTCGGGAACCAGCGCCTGGGCTGTCTGTGCAAGAAACACAAGATTTGCTGTAAATTTAATTTAAAACTAATATTTGTTTTGTTTACTTTTCAAGCAGTCCGTGGTGCTTTAGTGACATGGGAGGGGTACTATTAGTAGGTTGGAGGTGTATTGAGTTATTATTACATTATCGCTGTTCAGGCAAAATGGATAATCTTGCAAGGCTCTGGTACCAAGGGTGCCGGAAAAGCGGTGGTGAACCTGTAAAATTCATCAATTTAGCTCTCGTAAGTATATTGTTGTATCAAACAGGATGGTGCAATGGTTGAGTATTCATTGTTGAACATCGTCATTTGCAGTCGGATAGTGGGTGAGAGAGTGGCACATATGTAAAGCACCAGAAGATCTTGATCGGTAGTTCGTGCAAGATATACTGGCTTCGTGAAATAGCAGCCACTCAGAAGAAATTGGATAAAAAAGGGACAAAAGATGTGCTTTAGTGGAGTTTAATTTAGTTTAGAGATACTGCGCGGAAACAGGCCTTTCGGTCCCCATTTACAATTTTACCAAGACAATTAGCCCACAAACCTGTATGTCTTTGCCGTTTTGGAGCAAACTGGTGCACCCGGAGAAAACGCATCAGGTCACGGGGAGAACGTAAAACTCCGTACAGAGAGCACCCATAGTCAGGATTGAAACCGGTTATCAGACGCGGTATGGCAGCAACTCTACTGCTGCACCGCCGTGCTTTAGTCAGAACATTGTGGAGTGCTGCATTTGATTTTGAACGTTATGTCCCAGGAAGGCACCGGAATGCTGCAAGAGCCTGGAGTTACCAAGTTATGAGACAGGAGATTTCCTGTGGTGAGCTTAGGTTCTTAAAGTGGGAGTAAACCATCCGCAGATACACCATAAAAAAACATGCTGCCGTGTTGCATCACAGCTTGGTTTGGGAACAGGTCTGACCAAGACTATAAGAAACGCAAAGAACTGTGGATTTAGCCCAATCCATCGTACAGACCAGATTTCTCACCATTGACTCCATCTACATTTCACGCTGCATCCAAAAAGCAGCCTATGTTATCCATCACCTAGCTCATTCCTTCCTCTCCCTGCTCCAGTCAGGTAGACAATACAGAAGCGTGCACCACCAGACTTGGGAACAGCTTCTTCCCCTCTGTTATCAGGCTTCCGAACTGTCCTATCATTAGCTAGGATACTGCCCGATCCAACTCTTTTCCATGTGGACATTGTACTTTGTCTATGGAACTGGTGCACTAGAATGCTCAGAACTATATTCTGCACTTTGTATCTTCCCCTTGCTCTACCTGTTGTGTTTGAGTTTGACTTGGTTGTATTTATGTATAGTGTTATGTGATCTGATTGGATAGCATGCAAAACAAAGCATTTTGCTGTACCTCGATACACGTGCTGATAATAAACCTAAACTGGTGTTCAGTTTTACTGAAGGCTACCCCCCAAGCTCTAATAAGTAGTTTGAATGATATCTGGTCACGTAACAGCTTATGTGATGGGAAACCTGGCAGAAGCTAGTCTTCCATATTTTTCATCACCTCAATAGCTAAACAATGGGAAGTAGGAAAAATGAAATTGCCTCTCTAGTCAATAGACGAGAGACAATAGACAATAGGTGGATGAGTAGGCCGTTCAGCACATCGAGCCAGCACCGCCATTCACTGCGATCATGGCTGATCATCCACAATCAGTATCCCGTTCCCACCTTCTCCCCATATCCCTTGACTCCGCTATCTTCAAGAGCTCTATCTAACTCCCTCTCGAAAGCATCCAGAGTTCTGAGGCAGAGAATTCCACAGATTCACAACTCTCTAGGTGAAAACATTTTTCCTCATCTCCATTCTAAATGGCCTACCCCTTATTCTTAAACCGTGGCCCCTGGTTCTGCACTCCCCCAACATAGGAAGCATGTTTCCTGCCTCTAGCATGTCCAATCCCTTAATAATCTTATATGTTTCAATAAGATCCCCTCTCATCGTTCTAAATTCCAGTGTATACAAGCCCCTGTCGCTCCCTTCTTTTAAGATATGATGACAGTCTAGCCATCCCGGGAATTAACCTCGTGAACCTATGCTGCACTCCCTCAATAGCAAGATTGTCCTTCCTCAAATTTGTCGACCAAAACTGCAAACAATACTCCAGGTATGGCCTCACCAGCGCCCTGTACAACCTCGACTCTCCTCAAAACTTTGGAGATGGTTGAAAGAAAAGGGCTAGATTACTTTCATTGCAAGAACTGACAGATTCAAAACACTATCTATAATATATAGTGCCAGCATTTAAATTCAGCAGCACTCAAAAGCATTTGATGATTTCAAACATCAGCAATAAATTCACTCATTATGAGTCTGTTCAGTCTGAAGAAGGGTCTCGACCTGAAACGTCGCCTATTCCATCTCTCCATAGATGCTGCCTCACCCGCTGAGTTTCTCCAGCATTTTTTGTCTACACTCATTATCGATATTGCTGAAAAGAATAAATGGCAGCATGGAATATTATCTGTAAGGTGCTGGTGAAAGTCTTGTAATCCTATTTAATTACATCAAAATTTCATTTATTCTGTCATTGTAAAGCAATGACCCTATTTAAATAAATGGGCAAGGAGAATGTAATCTAGTAGAGAGCATCAGTGCAAGTCTTGGAATCCTATGCAATAAAAATAGAATTTCACTTTAACAGGTTGCTGTGAATGAAGCTCTATTAATAATATAGTAAAGCCTGATAAAATAAAGTAGACATTTTTCCTGAAGTAATAATGTGTGCTATTGCAGCTGCATATTAAACTTGCTTGCCATTGAAATCAATGGATACTATTTGAATGAGTTGATATTTACAATGGTTGCAGTTTATCTTGTTATTACTGATCACCTATTCTAAGCTGCTATTTAATAAATATTTGACAGAATTACTCTTCTTAAAGTACTCATTAAATGCAACAGCTGGCTTGTTTAGTTCTGCCTGAATTATTTCAATGGCACAGGAAAGTGATACAATTGTCCTAATTTATCTTCTTTATCTTCCATTTCATCACTTTGCTGTTTACCTTTGTTGCGCTTTCAATTTTTGAAGCAAAGTTTTCTTAATTATTTTTCAACACTGTTTACAGAAATAAATTTTTTTTTTTACTGATAACCTTTTGCAGTTTTGCAAGGTGACTCCTCCATGATCTATGGGATTGCAAAAAAATTGGTTGATATAACACACAAAGGTTGAGTGTCATATCTGCCCAGAATCATTTGTCATTGGTCATTTAAAAAACATTTGCACTGTTCACGGGCAGTTTATGTAAATGAGATTACATCCGACAATGGGATCTCATTTACATAAACTGCCCTTCAACAGTGTTCCACACAGTGCAATGGGAGATGTTTTACATTATTGTCAGGAGGGAGTGGGGGGGGGGGGGAGGGGGGGCAATGTTATTTAAACATTGTGTTTAGATGGGGAGTGCGATAGTGGAAAGGTGAGGAGGGAGTGACCGAGGGAAGGGAAAAGGAGAGGGAGGGAGAGGTGAGGGAGGGAGTGGAGGAGGGGAGGGGAGGAGGAGAGGGGAGAGAAGAGGGAGGGTGAAGAGGAGGCGGAGGGAGTGTATAACCCGCGCCTGCGCAGTTGGGGGCTATGGGTGAGTGGTGGAATATTGCGTTGGGGAAACGGGTTGCTTTGGGGGAACGGGTGAGTGGTGGAATCAGGTTGCATTTGGGGAACGGGTGAGTGGTGGAATATTGCGTTGGGGGAACGGGGCCCAACGGGTCCCATTGTGACATCATAGCTGTAACTGCCAGCAACTGCCACTGCAGTGTTCAAGTCATTCTTTCTCAAACTGCATTTTGTAAAGTTGAAAATGTGAATAACTTGAAAAATATAACATCAATCTGAGCAAAACTTGATAAAAACACACAAGACAATTCTGAGCAAGGTGGTCCAAAAATTGAAGCACTACCGTGTACCGTTTTGGCGTAGATCAGGCCCGCACGGAATCACATGCACACAGACAAGATGAGAGTTTTAGTAATATAGTAGACCAAGTGGGACCCGTTCGGTCCTTGTCACACGGGATGCCTGGTCCTCCAACGCAACCCGTTCCCCAACGCAATATTCGACCCCTCACCCATAGCCCCCACGGGAGGCCTGGTCCCCCAACGCAACCCATTCCTCCAATGCAATATCCGACCACTCACCCAAATCCCCCATGGGAGGCCTGGTCCCCCAACACAATATTCCACCACTCACCCATAGCCCCCAACTGTGCCGATCGGCTCATTTTTTCACCCTCCCTCATTTTAAACTTTTAAAAAATGCAATCGCACTAACATTTTGTTATTCTTTAATGTGATGTAGGTGCCACTGACAAGACCATCTTTTGTTATCGAAATCTAATCATTAAACTTTCAATATAGAGAACAATTAAAAGTCAACCATGTTGCTGTGGCTTTGCAATCACATATGTGCTGGGTGAGGCTGGCAGATTATTCCGCTGAAGGACATTTTCCGCCAAGGACTCAGTGTCCTGGGATTACAACCCTGTAAGGGTTTCGGCCCGAAACGTTGCCTATTTCCTTCACTCCATAGATGCTGCTGCACCTGCTGAGTTTCTCCAGCTTTTTTGTGTTCCTGGGATTACAACATTGTAGCTGGTAGGGCTACAATCCCAGTGTAATGCGTTAGCTGGTAACTGCCAGTGCAGATTGGAAGAAATCTTTCTCAAAGTGGGATTTTGTAAAGTTAAAGATGTGAATAACATGTAAAATATAACACCAATCTGAACTAAACTTGATAAAAAACACACCACAATTGTGAGTAAGGTGGTGCAAAAATTGTAGTGCTATCATGTATCGTTTTGGCATCATTCAGGGCATGAAGCAATCACAAACAGACAGACAGGCAGACTCACTAACAAATAAGATGAGAGTTTTAGTAATATATATACTAGACCAAGTGGAACCTGTTGGGTCCCTGTCACACAAGAGGCCTGGTCCCCCAATGCAACACGTTCCCTCAACGCAATATTCCACCACTCACCCATAGCCCCCATAGAAGGCCTGGTCCTCCAATGCATCCGTTCCCCCAACGCAATATTCCACCAACGCAATATAGCCCCCAACTGTGCAGGTTGGCTCAATGTTTCACCCTCCCTCATTTTAAACTTTTATAAAAATGCACTAACTTTTTGTTATTCTTTAATGTGATGTGGGTGCCACCGACAAGGCCATCTTTTGTTATCCAAATCTAATCATTAAACTTTCAATTTAGAGAACAATTAAAAGTTAACCATGTTGCTGTGGCTTTGCAATCGCATATGTGCTGGGTTAGGCTGGCAGATTCTTCCCCTGAAGGACATTTGCTGCCAAGGACTCAGTGTCCTGGGATTAAAACAATGTAGCAGGTAGGGCTATAATCCCATTGTGGCATCATAGCTGTAACTGCCAGCTGCCAGATGGAAGACATTTCTCTCAAAGTGGGATTTTATAAAGTTATAAATGTGAATAACTTGTAAAATATAACATCAATCTGAACGAAACGATGAAAACACACCACAAGACAATTGTGAGTAAGGTGGTCCAAAAATTGTAGCACTATCCTGTACCGTTTTGGCGTAATTCAGGTCATGAATCAATCACACACAGGCAGACTCATGAACAAACAAGATGAGAGTTTTAGTAATATACTAGCCCAAGTGGGAGCCATTGGGCCTCACAACACAATAATCCACCACTCACCCGGTGGCGGCTGAAGGAAATATTTTTTTTTTTTTGTAAAACGTTGCAGGGCAGCGTCTGCCAATGGACTCGACTTGGGTCCCCGGAGCCACATGGGGGGAGGGGGTTGGGGGCAGCATCGGAGGAAAGTTCTGGAATATTTTTTTGTAAAACGTCAATCAATCCTTCCCATGTGAAAACCCCTACCCCCACTTCCCATCCCAGCCCCACACACACTAACCTCCCCCACACACGCCAACTCCCTACACACCAACCCCCCACACACTAACCCACACACACACACTAACCCCTAACACACTCATTAATCCCCCCCCCCCCACACACACACACACTGACCCCATCCCCACACACACACACTAACCCCCCTCCCCATACACACTAACCATCCCCACACACACTAACCCCCCCCCCAGACCCACACACACACACTACTCCCCCACACATACTAATCACATGCCTATCCCAATCTGAAGGAAATTTGACACGAACAAAAATGGGACAAAGGTGAGTAAAGTAGGCGGCAGCTGAGTTCCCATTGTCTTTATCGGGTGGCAGAATGTTCACGGCTGCGTATGTAAATGAGATGCCATCGTGATTGGAGAAATGTGAGATGCCATTATGACGTCATAGCTACAACTGACAGAAAACTCTCACAGCACAGTCACAGTTATTCTTCTCAAAGTGGGCTGTTCAAATGTCAATAACTAGTGAAATATAACATCAATCTGAACAAACTTTTATACAAATGACCATGGGACAAAGGTGAGTAAGATGGTGCAAAAACTTTTGTGCTATTCTGTACCGTTTTGCCGTAGTTCCCTGAGATCACTCACACACAAACAAGATGAGACTTTTAGAGATAGATAGATAGATAGATAGATAGATAGATAGATAGATAGATAGATAGATAGATAGATAGATAGATAGATAGATAGATAGATAGATAGATAGATAGATAGATAGATAGATAGATAGATAGATAGATAGATAGATAGATAGATAGATATCAAATAAATGAGGAGAGAGTAAAGAGTCATGAATGTTTAATTGTCATAGGCACTGATAACAGAACAATTAGATTCTTACTTGGTGCAGCTTAATAGACCTGTAAATGCATTAATGCAAAATAATATATGTCTTTTTGAGTGTTCCTCCTGTAGATCCCTTTGATGGTGTTAGTTTTGGAGTTAATATGAAGTAGGTCAAGGAAGGTGGTCCTGAGTTAAGAAGTTGGCCACAATTTTATTAAATGGTGGTGGTTACGAGGAACAGAATGACCTTTTTCCAGCTTCTATTTCTTACATTCTTATAATTGGGATTAGAAACGTACTGTTTTCTTCTTTATGATCCACTGTAGCAAATTTTGGCCAATGTCTCATCCTTAATGATGAAACTGCCAATTTACGATATTTTGCTGTATTAAAAATGCATAAAAGTTTCCAGTTTAGAAACCATTTAAGTACTGATAAATATTAATTTGCCTGAGCACCCACTGCAGCATTCAAGTGATTAAAGCAAGTTTGTAATTATAATAGTTATGTCAAGCAATTGTTTTTGCTTTCTTGACAAGATGCCATGAGTGAAGGTATTAAAAATAGATCAACATACATAGGGCTACTGGGGTTTGAAGCTTCATATCTTAAGACCCAAGATTCCTCTGTTGTTGTGAATGTAAGAATTATTTTTAAATTGCTGATTGTAAATTTGTGCACATTTTCATATTTTAGTTGGGAATAAAACGTGTAGATTCCAGATACACACACTCTATTGACCCCAACTTTGTGACCATTCCATAGACATCTGCAGAACCTTCAATAAAATACCCACATATCTATATGGATCAGGATTAGCAAACAGTAACCCCACTCAAAAGTTATATAAGAATTGTTTAATTTTGTTTATTATTGTCATGTGTAACCAAGGTTTTGTTTGCATGCTATCCAGTCAGCAAAAATATTATACAAGATTACAACCAAGCCATCTACAGTGTACAGACACAGGATAAAGGGAATAACGTTCAGTACAGGAGGAGTCCAGTGAAGTCTGATTAACGATAGTCCAAGGGTCTCCAATGAGGTAGATGGTAGGTCAGGGCCTCTCTCTAGTTGGTAATAGGATGGTCCAATTGCCTGATAACAGCTGGAAAAAAACCCATCACTGAATCTGGAGGTATACACTTTCACATTTCTGTACCTCTTGCCTAATGGGAGGTGGGAGAAGAGGGAGTGACCAGGTTGAGACATCGTTGATTATGCTTGTGGCCTTACCGAGGCAGTGTGAAGTATATTGTATTGTATTGTATTGTATTCAAATTTATTGTCATTGTCTCAGTTAGAGACAACGAAATGAATTTCCCTTACAGGCAGTATCATAAAAATAAAAATAAATAAATAATAATAAATAATAAAACATATTAAAAATAAAATAGAATTTAAAAAAAGCACAAACACTGAAAGTCCACGACACAACATAACACTGGCACCAAGGTGAGGAAAGCACCATAGTCCAGCCAGCCTCCCCTCCGTTCTTCCCAGATGTTCACTCGTGGTCGAGGCCTTCCTAGCACCCGCAGTCGCCGCCCCGGGTGGCCCGATGTTCAGGCCCTCACGCCGGGCTGGTGGAACGCCGACGCCGAACCCCGACGGTGAACATCCTCCTCCTCAGCGGCCCGGACCTCCCGATCAGCCGCCTCCCGCAGCCGGAGTCCGCAGCTCCCGAGTCCGCAGGTCGAGCTGGGCAGAGTCGCAAGACCCCGCGCTGTCCATCAGCGCCGCCCGCGTTGGGAGCTCCGCAAACCGCAGCTCCATGATGTCGGTGCAGCAGGTCCAGCACTCCGGGCTCCAGACAGTGACCCCCGGTAAGGCATCGCCAGCCTCGCGATGTTACAGCGCTGTCCCGCCGCTGCTGGAGCTCTGGTCGCAGGAAAGTCCACGCCAATCCAGTAGGTAGGCCGCTGGTGGTGGGGGGGGGGGGGGGCGAGGACGCGACTCGAATAAAAGTTGCATCTTCACCAGGAAGCGGCTGAAGGACGGTATCCCCCGCACTGTACCCTCTTCCCCCACATCAAAACACAAATAAAACACAAAAAAACACACTTTTACATAACTAAATAAACAAAAAAACAAAAAGATACCGGGCTGTAGGTGGAGGCAGCTGGCACCAGCACCACCGGAAGTACAACATTTCATATTTTAGTTGGGAATAAAACGTGTAGTTGGAGTCAATGGAAGGGATGGACTCAATGGAAGGGAGGTTGGTTTGCATGATGATCTGGGCTAAGTGCACAACTCTCGGTAATTTCTTGCGGTCTTGGATGGAGCTGTTCCCAAACCATGCTGTGATGCATTCCGATGCATCCCAAATTTAAAGTGAAGAAAAGATAATATGAAATGTTCAGACTAGAAACTTTTGGTTGTGAGCATAATCATGCCTGAACCAAAAGGAAGAGCACAAAAGTTAAATATGTTGAAATACATGTGCAAGAATGAATAATATGGAGAAACCCCATGTGTGTAAATGTACAAATCGATCATCAAGCATTATGCGTTTGACTTTAGTTTTTATCAGATTTTGCGAAAAAGTGGATTGTTTGATTTAGTTAGTTCCACAATGCTCCAGAGTATTTCAACTCAAATAATAGCAAAAAATAGAAAGGTTTAAGGTATCCCTGGAGATAAATCCAGCAGAAAGAAAGGTCAACATGTAGAGTAAAAACAAGAAGAAGCAAAGAGTGTAATATGGTATTTTTAAATAAAAGATGAGAACTTTGATCCAAACAATCCCTCAGCATTCTGGAGGTCAGGTGGCTTTTGTTACAGACGGGAGTGTTGTGGGTGATGTACAGCACTGAGCCAGCAATCAGGTAGGAGACCACAGCTGCCAGAGCAATTGGGGCAGCTTAATGAGATTTTGTTCTCCCTGTGACCACGTGAATTTTGCGCAGTGTTCTGCCGTCTTCCCACATCCCAATAAAATGGTGGCAGATTAATTGGACTCTGTAAGATTATATAGAACATTTTATCATTTATTACCTTGCATAAACACTTAACGACTCATAAATTGTGGGCCAACAGGCTGTGACATTATAAGAGCGGACTTCTCTTCCCTGAAACTACTCACTGTTGTCGGTGGTTGATGCTGCCATTTTTGGACACGTTTCTTTGTGCACGTGGAATATTGTGACAAGGCTTGGCAAAAAAGAGACCGTAATGGTAGTTTAATAGCCAATAAAATTGAATAACTTCTTTAATATTAAACACCATCAAATAGTCAATTTGAGATGCGGCAGAACATATTTAGTTCACACAGTTGTTCAGATATCAAAACAAAAGATGGAATTTTCTATTCGTGGACCTTTCAATAAATGTAACAGGCACTGAATTAATGTTTTATTCCAAGCTGAATTTATGAGTCATTAGGTGTTTAGTCAAGGCAATAAATTATAAAAATATTCCACATAATCTATTACTTGTCATTTTATTAGATTTTGCTAAATTAACCCTGTAAGAATTGCAGTACACTGATTAATTACATGAGGCCAATTAATTATATGTGATGACGCATGAAAGTGACACCTATAATGATAAGCCTGCTGGTAAACATGTCATTAAGAGGGGAAGAAAGCCCTGTTCTGTTTCATTTCTTGGTCAAAACATCTCATAAGGACTTTTTTTTTTGTTATTGTGGAATGTCCCAAACTTATGACTGGCTGGAGTATGATAAAGATTTTATTAACAGGTCGAACAGTGAACATTCTCTTTACTTTATTACATTAGATGAAAGCAGATATGTGGTTATGATATTCAGAAGTAAATGAGCAAATACTTCCACTGGCATCCCACTGTTAATTTATCTCCAAGTAAAACATACAGAGCCAAATTGGTTAAAACCACAATTTTGTGCGTGCTGAGATTAATTGAAAATCAGAAATAAGTTGCAAGTAGTCTACAATTCACCCTGCTTCTGACATACTAACATAGGTGGCACGGTTGGGTGACGCGGCGGTAGAGTTGCTGCCTTACAACATCAGAAACCCGGGTTCGATCCTGACCACGGGTGCTGTCTGTACGGAGTTTGTTCGTTCTACCCGTGAACTGCGTGGTTTTCTCTGGGTACTCCGGTTTCCTCCCACACTCCAAAAACATATAGGTTTGTAGGTCAATTGACTTTGATAAAATAGTACATTTTCTCTCATGTGTGTAGGATAGTGTTAGTGTGTGGGGATTGCCGGTTGTCGTGGACCTGGTTGGCCGAAGGGTCTGTTTCTGCGCTGTATCTCTAAACTAAACTAAACCGAACACAGAGGAGATTGAGCAGCTTGCAGTGGGGCCTGGCAACTGATGCTGCATTATAGATATGAGGTCTGTGCACCTGAAGGCAACTCAAGTGGGAGTTGACTTTCACAGAGCCTGCGAGGTTCCAAATAGAATAACCTGCACCACCCTTTCCCAAACTTGTACCCAACCTACACCTGAGTCTCCTAATTCAATCGGAACCGATCACTCCCTGGACCTACAACTGCCCGATCTCCAAACACTGATCCCACACCTTGCCTTCCCAGCCCATTATCTTGCATTCCCACTTAATCATTAATTACTAGGCTTACACCCTACAAGGAAAGGTTGGCTCCTACAACCCCCAACAATGAACCCTTGCTTCAAAACCCATGCCCAACCAAACCCCTACCCCTTTACAATCCCCTATCGCTACAAGGAAAGTTCTACTCCCACAGCCAATAATTAACCTTTGCATGAGCACCTCTGCCCAACCTCACGCCGCCCCCCCCACCCCCCCCCCCATCCCGCACCTCCTTTACAAACCCCTTTCCTTCCCACTCCCTCACATCCCCAGGCCCCATACTGGTCTTGGTGTCAGCCCCTGAATTAAGTGATTTCCTTTGGGTATTCTGCACTGATGGTGCATGCAAAGAAAATATTTAACGTATGGAAGACATGTTCAGTGGCACAGAACAGATTAAGCCTCATCGGTAGAGTTGCTGCCTTACAGCGAATGCAGCACCAGAGGCCCGGGTTCGATCCCGACTACGGGGGCTATCTGTACGGAGTTTTACATTCTCCCCGTGACCTGCGTGGGTTTTCTCTGAGATCTTCGATTTCCTCCCACACTCCAAAGACATACAGGTATGTAGGTTAATTGGCTTAGTAAATGTAAAAATTGTCTCTCGTGGATATCGGATAGTGTTAATGTGCGGGGATCGCTGGTCGGCGCGGACCCAGTGGGCCGAAAGGGCCTATCTGTATCTTTAAACTAAACTAAAGTTCCTAGCCTGCCATAAACTGACTGACCTGTTTGTATTTTGACAGCTGCTAGGCAGTTATAGCTTTTTCCTTGGTCAGCGTTTGCAGATATGATAACCATTTTTAATGTTTTTGTCATAATGTTGATTTCTCTGTTTCCTAATGTAACGCCAAGGTGGAGTAATGTAAAATACTCAGCTGATCATTCCCCACCCAATGGCCACACTTGAGCACATTTCTGTAATTGTCTAGAACACTGATGGAAATGAGCTTTGAATGCAATACTCTTGACTGTATCTTAAATGTATTCCCAAATGACGTTAATATTTTGTAGTATACACATTAATGCATATAAAATCACATCCTCTTACAGTTAAGCGACTGAAAGAAGGTTAACACAAATGATGTTGAGGTTTTTTGCTACATTACAGAGGACTTATTTGATTGAGTCTTTGAATAAGGTTTGCATCACAACTTCCTGAACTAGGGCAAAGTTCAGCTACTTCCTTCATTACATTTTTTTTGTTATTCTTTCCAACCCAATGGTTCACTGGTTTCAGATCTTGTTCCTGCACTTCAGCTACTTGGGAAAAGTTGCATCTTAAGCTAGATTAATAAGAGTGTTTGTATGATACTGATGGGAAAACGCAATAACTGTAACCTTTGATTTACAATATCTAGTTTCTAATGCACTGGCCCAATTTGTATAGTTATAATTCAATTTATAATCCTCAATGATTTGTATTTTTTGGTGGTATAACTCATGTCCAAAGTGAAAGACAAAGGCTGCCATAGAGTCATAGGGTGATACAGCATGGAAACAGGCCCTTCGGCCCAACTTGCCCACACCGGCCAACATGTCCCGGCTACACTAGTCCCAACCGCTTGCGTTTGGTCCATTTGCCTCCAACCTTGTCCTATCCATGATTGGTAAGAATTATTTTCACCTCCCTGGAAGCTTTCTCTAGGTGTAACATTATCACTGAAAAACTTTGTAGAACAATATTTTTAAGGAACACAATCTTTAACTCTTATTAAAAAAAACATAAGATACTGAAGCTGTTAAATAGTCAATGTTTTGAATAGTATTTCTATGGGGATTGGTTTCCTAACTTTGGCAGAAAACTGGATGTTGTGAAGTTAACTATGATTTCACTATTTCTGAATTACGGCCCGATTCTCTGCAGTTACAAATTGAGACAACGTTATGGAAGTTCTAGTCCATTGTAATTGGATGATATTCAATTCAAAATTTGAATTGAAAGATGAATGTGTTGATTCAGTTTCCCGTTTGTCCCCTTTAATCATGGCTGATAATTTATTACATTTTGATAATACTTTGTCATTGACAAAAGGGATGGGAATCCAATTATAGATCACAGGTGATATCCATTTTAATGAAGAGGAAGATTCACTTCAAGACAGAGTGTTTGTTAGTTTTTATCTAACAAACAGGAATGTGAGATTTAATTTTTTAACATGATAAAATAAGTACCTGTCTTGCACAACTAATGACAAAGTCTTTGAATATTGATGATTAATAAGCTGCAGCACTACTTAATTCAGAGCTTTTTTATCTCTTAGGAAAGAGGATGAGGCAATAAATAGTCTTTCCTTCAGTATTTTGTCAAGAAATACAATTCTTCTGATGTTCGCTCAGTGGTTCAAGATACAAGAAAAGATAGTAAGCTGGAAATTGTTGGGTGGAACTGTGCTATCATCTTTATTTGCTTCCGCCTGCCTAATTTTGAAAACGCATTCTGAAATGCTTCATAAAATGGAAAGCACTAAGTTTTCTTGTATCTCCTTGCCTGCCATCAATGGTTTGGCAGAACCCCTGATGAAGAAACCGGAGAGACTCCTGCAATAATCAATCATACATACACACAATCATTAATTATACTTCCAGAACCATCAACAGTCATATTCCTTCCAGGGTTCCTCCAATTGTCCATGGTTAGAGACAGGTCAGATCCCTTGAGAAACTTGCAAGAACCCTTTCAGATGTATCTCTGGCATTTACACTGATCTTTTGCAGAATTTTCTATCATTAAGTTTGCAAGAGAGTGAATATGCCTCTTATGTCCAGAAGTGAAAAGGATTCATTTTCCAATTAATCACTGCCAGCATAAAGCCTCGTCTGGTAATGGCGCAGTGAAATTTATGTAAATTGAATCCATTATTATCCATCATAAATTGATATTAAATATGAATAAATAAACTGGAAACCATGCTGCATGTGCTCATTTTCAATGTACATTCCCAGTAGGAAGCAGCCTACAGTATGAACATGCTGTAGAAGAGACTATGGTGTGTTGTGTAATGTAAATAAGTTACGTCAAGAGTGTTTCATTACTGTACATACCGGCCACAAAACAATGTAATTCTTACTTGCTGCTGCTTTACAAGTTAAATAATGCAAAAGCACACAAATAAATATACAATAATCAATAATACAATAATTTCATGATTAGTAAAACTGGGTAATCAGACCATATTAGTGCAGTATGTAGTGGAATCAAAACAAAGTCCACTGTAGATCATAGCTGCTGAGAGAGTATTGTGGTTAGTGAAGTGCAGGAAACTGATGTTTACTGGGAAGAAGCAGTTGAACCTGGAGTTCACGGTTCTGAGATTCTTGTATCACATACCTGAAGGTAGTCGTGAGATGAGAGTGTGGCTGTTGTGATGTAGGTCTTTGATGATATTAGCTGCCTTTTTGAGGCAGCGCAGCATGTAGATCGCTTTGATGGTGGGGTGGTCAGCATCCATGATGGATCGAGCAATTTCTACTACTTTAGAGTAATTCAACATCGAAACAGGTCCATTAGCCCAACTTGTCCATGCCAACCTAGATGCTCCATCTACACTAGTCCCACCTGTCTGCGTTTGGCCTATATCACTCTAAACCTTTCCTTTCCTTGTCTTAAATGTCGTAATAGTACCTGCCTCATCTACCTCCGCTGGTGCACAATATGGTCTCCTTACTGATGAATAAACATTCTTATTAGAGCACGTGTTCTATATTTAGAACAAGAGAAACCCTTGGAAATGCTTAGGCCAGGCAGCAAATGGGGAAAAAGGTACAAAGTTAATTTAGAAGCAAGGAACTGCACATGATGGATTACAGAATAAGATACAAAGTACTGGAGTAACTCGGCATGTGCCGTTCCCTGTTTCTGTATTAACTCTGTAACTTTTCCCATAGTTGCTGCCTGAACATAGACAGGTAACATTTTGAGTCCAGACTCCACTTCAGACCGATTCAGAGTTAATGTTTCAGGTTGAAATCTAACATGAAACATTAACTCTGCGATGTTCTGTTCTTCTTTCCAGCTTCAGATTGTGTTCTATAATTATTCTTCCGAGTAGAACTTACCGAAGTCCCAAAATATTATTCGTCCACCATGACCCTCAGTCTTCTATCAGTATGCCAGTTCTGAATCCATAAGACCAAGTCACTATCAATCCATTGCATCTTACTCTTCTGGATCAGCCTACCAGGGGGGACTTTATCAAATGCCTTACTAAAATCCATGTAAACAATATCCATCACACTACCTTTCATCATCGCCTCAAAATACTTGATCAAGTTAGTAAAACACGACCTACCATATACAAAGCCATGCTGACAGCCCTTTCCTTTCCTTGAATGCCCCTTCACATTCCTTTCAAATAGGAGGAAATGCTATCCCAAAGAATCCTCTCCAATAGCTCCTCTACCACTGACATTATGTTCATTAGCCTATATTTCTCCCTACTTCCCTCCTCAAAAAAAGGAACAACATTAGCTACTCTCAATCCTCTGGGACTTTGTCTGTGGGGAGAGAAGACACAAAGATCTTTGTAAAGGCTCCTGCAATCTCATAGAAACATAGAAACATAGAAAATAGGTGCAGGAGTAGGCCATTCGGCCCTTCGAGCCTGCACCGCCATTCGATATGATCATGACTGATCATCCAACTCAGTATCCAATCCCTGCCTTCTCTCCATACCCCCTGATCCCTTTAACCACAAGGGCCACATCTAACTCCCTCTTAAATATAGCCAATGAACTGGCCTCAACTACCTTCTGTGGCAGAGAATTCCACAGATTCACCACTCTCTGTGTAAAAAATGATTTTCTCATCTCGGTCCTAAAAGACTTCCCTCTAAACTGTGACCCCTAGTTCTGGACTTCCCCAACATCGGGAATAAACTTCCTGCATCTAGCCTGTCCAACCCCCTGTCCAATCTCCTCTCTTGCCTTTTTCAATATCCTCGGATAGATCCTATCAGGTCCTTAGGATTTATCCACCTTAATCATCTTGAAGAAGCCCAACACCTCCTCCTTAATCTCAAACTGTCCTTGCATATTAGTATTCTCCACACGGATCTCACTGTTCTCTATGTCCTTCTTCTTGGTGAAAACACACTTAAAGTACCCATTGTGCATCTCACTTACATCTCCAAGCATAAATTCCCTTTTATCCTTGAGCAGCCCTACCATTGCCCTGGTTACCCTCTTGTTTATAAATGTAGATATAAAAAGTTTTCGTAATTTTAGTTTAGTTTAGAGATACAGCGCGGAAACAGGCCCTTCGGTCCACCGAGTCCGCGCCGACCAGCGATCCCTGCACATTAACCCTATCCTACAACCACTAGTGACAATTTTTACATTTACCAAGCCAATTAACCTACAAACTTGTATGTCTTTGGTGTATGGGAGAAAACTGAAGATCTCGGAGAAGACTCACGCAAGTCACAGGGAGAACGTACAAACTCCGTACAGACAGCACCCGCACCTGTAGTCGGGATCGAACCCAGGTCTCCGGCGCTGCATTCGCTGTAAGGCAGCAACTCTACGCTGCGCCATTGTTTCTTTGTTCTGATTCATCAAAGCCATTTTGTGACATTTTTTTGCCTGCCATATTGCATGCGTCAGTTCTTGCCTCCCATGTCAGATGTGGATTTACCAAATAATTAATTCTTCCATTGCACCCTCCTGAGCTCCTGCCTAATAACATTTCCCTTTCTCCAATTTAGTACCTTCCTGCATTCTCCCTATTAAAAACAAAATCTTAAAAACTTATGCAGTTCTAATCACTTTCTCCAAAATGGGAATATGTCAGACTTGCACATAAATGTAGATTGGTTGGCTAGTAGGCTTGCAGTGACACCAAGATTTCTGGGGTCATGGACTTTGAGGAAGGCTGTCAAAGCATACAATGGAATATAGATTAGTTGCAGAAATTGGCAACAGTTGGCAGATGGGGTTTAATCCGAGCAAGTGTGGGGTGTTGCAATTGGGAGTTAAATGTAAGGGGATAATATACAAGAACTGGCATGAGCCTTAACAGCATTAATGTACAGAGGGGTCAAAATCCATAACTTCCTGAAAGTGGCAACACAAGTAGATAGAGTGGTAAAGTAAGTATATGGTATGCTTGCCTTCATTGGTCAGAGCATTGTGTATATTAGTCAGTAAGTTATAATGTAGATTTATAAGACTTTGGTTAGACTGCATTTGTAGTATTGTGTGCAATTCTGGTTGCCCCATTGCAGGAAGAATCCTTTAGAAAGGATTCATTGGAGGGTTACCAGAATGATAGACAGAATGCTGGAGTAACTCAGCGGGTCAGGCAGCATCCCTAAGGAAAAGTAATAGGTGACGTTTCGGGTCAAGACCCTCCTTCAGATGGAGTCAGGGGAAAGGGAAACGAGAGGTATGAAATGGTCTGCTCCTACAATACAATTCAATACAATACAATACAATTCAATTTATTGTTATTTGGACCCCTTGAGGTCCAAACGAAATGTCGTTTCTGCAGCCATACATTACAAACAAATAGACCCAAGACACAACATAATTTACATAAACATCCATCACATTGCTGTGATGGAAGGCCAAAAAAAATTATCTCTCCACTGCACTCTCCCCCCCGATGTCAGAGTCAAAGTCAAAGTCAAAGCCCCTGGCGTGCGATGGCGATTGTCCCGTGGCCATTAAAGCCACGCCGGGTGATGCAAGGTCGCACACCGGGTCTTGATGTTAGAGCCCCCGGCGCGCGCTCGCAGTCCCGCAGCCATTCCAAGCCGTGCGGGGCGACGGTGTAAGGGCCCGCTCCAGGAGCTCTTCAACCCCGCAACTCGGGCGGGAGAAGTCGCCGTTGCGGAAGCCCTGAAAAGCGGTCTCCCTCCAGGGACCCGCGGGCTCCCGGTGCCGCCCGCCAAACCCGCAGTTGCAGCCACCGGATCTCCGGAGGTCGGGCCGCAGCAGCGTCCACCACAGCTCCACCCGCTCTGGACTCGGCCAGCTCCGCGACGGTGAGGTGAGTAGTCGGCACCACAGCCCCCGGTCTTCCTGTTGGAGGCCGCTCCTCGTTGCAGCCCCAACGACAACGGAGACCCGACAAAGAAAAGGTCGGGTCTCCCGTGCAGGGAGAGATTTAAAAGTTACCCCCACCCCCCCCCACACTACCCCCCCCCCCCCCCCCCCACACACATACCCCAACAAAAATAACAAAAACTACATAAAAACATAAGACATAAAATAATAAAATAATAATCACTTATGTTACCCCACCACCAGGCTTTGATATATTTGGCTGTGCAGTTTTGGTCCCCTGAGTATAGAACATATGTGATTGTTCTGAAGACAATGAAGTGGAGATTCACCAGGATGATGTCTAGGATGCAGTGTCTCTGTGATGAGGAAAGACTGGATAGGGTTGGTTGCTTTTCTTTGGAGCAGAGAACGATGATGGGGTCCTGATAGTGTTGCACAAAATTATGAAATGCTTACCTGAAAGATGCCTGAATTATGGGGGTAGAGATGATTCCATATTGGCTGTTTCCATGCTATAGGACACTATGACTCTTATGATTCTATGAAATGTACAAGGAAAGTTTTTTTACACAGAGGGTGATGGGTGACTGGAACTTGCTGCCAGGGGTTGGTGGTGGAGGCAGACACTATTGTGATATTTAAGAGACTTTTGGATAACACATGGATATGCAGGGAATGGAAGGGTATGGATTATGTGTAGACAGATAAGAGTTGCTCTTAGCATCATGTTCAGCACAGACATAGTGGGCCGAAGGACCTGTTCTTATGCTGTACTGTTCAGGGTTCAAATCAGAATATAATGGAAAGATGTTTCCTTGGGCGTTGAACAATCAAGCATATTGACTGCTCCATTCAACAACTTTTCAACCACTCTTTCTCTCTTCACATTTTACCTTAAATTAATCATTGTGGCACCTAAGTTAAGAATTTTCTGTGACCAGCTCTGGTGTAACTTCCCTGGAAGCACAATATTCCTTATGCATTATTGAATGGGCTGTTCACTTTCTAAATCATCCAGGTAAGTTGTATGTAATAAAAATTGAAGTTTAATGAGATTTATAAGAACCATTCTGGCCAATGCAATATTGAACTGAGAATAAAAACAGTTTAATAAATATTAGCAATAAAGTTGCTGTTCCATTTCAATTCGGCTTCTGGTAATTTTTCAAGAAAACAGTCTCGACTCAATTTGCTGAACAGAATAAGCAACGTCTGGGAGAAGCAGAATGATCGCAGAGCTAGGCAAGTTGCATTAGAAAACTGGTTCTTAAAAATTTCAACCAAATTTCCACTACAATGGACTTCAGGGTACTGCAAAGAAAGTTCTGAGGAATTAATATCACATTTAATCTTTAAATGACTTGGATTTACACCTCAAACTATAACATCAAACTTTCTGGGCAAAAGCTAGACATTTGACTCAATCGGACCATATGCAGAAAGCAAACTCAATGCTAGCATTTATTTCAAGAGTTTTTGTATTCAGAAACAGGAATGTAATGCTGAGGCTCTATAAGGCGCTGGTAAGGCCACACTTGGAATATCATGAGCAATTTTGGACATCATATCTGAAGAAGGACGTGCTGGCTCTGGAGAGGGTCCAGAGGACGTTTACAAGAATGATCCCAGGAATGAGTAGGTTAGCCTATGATGAACGTTTGTCGGCACAGGCCTGACTCGCTGGAGTTTAGAAGAATGAGGGGGCACCCAATTGAAACATACAGAATAGTGAACGGCTTGGATAACGTGGATATGGAGAGGATGTTTCCACTAGTGGGAGAGTTTAGGATTAGAGGTCATAGCCTCAGAATTAAAGGATGTTCTTTTAGGAAGGAGGTGTGGAGAAATGTCTTTAGTCAGAGGGTGGTGAATGTGGAATTCTTTGCCACAGAAGGTGTGGAGGCCTAGTCAGTGGATATTTTTAAGGCAGAGATTGATAGATTCTTGATGAATACAGGTGTCAGAGGTTATGGAGAGAAGGCAGGGAAATTGCATTAGGAAGGAGAGATCGATCAGCCATGATTGAATGGTGGAGTAGACTTGATGGGCTGAATGGCCTAATTCTACACCTATCACTTATGACCTAATGACCTTAAGCCCAATTCCTGCTATGGAGCGAGCACTGTGGTGCAGCTAGTAGATTGATGCCTCACAACATAGGCCACCCAGTTCAATCCTGACTTCTTCTTGTGGAATCACGATAAGGGTTCTTCCTAATGTTCCTGTTTTCCACTCACATCCCAAGACACTCAAGTTTGTCTGTTTTATGGACATTTTAAAGAACCTCACTTGTGCAGCTCAATGTTAGAATCTGTGGGGAGTTAATGGGAATATTGAGAGAATAAAATGAGATTAAGGTAGGTTTGCATCAAGTCCATGACTGTTCACAGTGATGGTTATACTGACAAACAGTAAATCAACTTGAGAATACACGGTGTGATTTCCAGTAAAATACATTGGTCTCTAGATGCAAACTGAAATGGAACATCATTCAGTTTTCCATTCTCATTATCTGAAAATGACAAGCTCTTCCCACTCTCCTTCAGGTTCAGAGATAGATTGATTCTTGATTAATACAGGCGAGGGGTTATGGGGAGAAGGCAGAATGGGGTTAGGAGGGAGAGATAGATCAGCCATGATTGAATGGCACAGTAGACTTGATGGGCCAAATGGCCTAATTCTGCTCCTCTCACTTATGTTACCCCACCACCAGGCTTTGATATATTTGGCTGTGCAGTTTAGGTCCCCTGAGTATAGAAACATAAAATAGAGTATAGAAAAGATGTGATTGTTCTGAAGACAATGAAGTGGAGATTCACCAGGATGATGTCTAGGATGCAGTGTCTCTGTGATGAGGAAAGACTGAATAGGGTTGGTTGCTTTTCTTTGGAGCAGAGAACAATGATGGGGTCCTGATAGTGTTGCACAAAATTATGAAAGGCATTGATAGGTTAGTTAGTGGCTTGCATTAACCCCACAGCAGAGGTGTCTGAAACAAAAGGGTATACAATACAATTCAATACAATTCAATTTATTGTCATTTGGACCCCTTGAGGTCCAAACGAAATGCCGTTTCTGCAGCCATACATTACAAACAAATAGACCTAAGACACAACATAATTTACATAAACATCCATCACATTGCTGTGATGGAAGGCCAAAAAAACCTCTCTCCACTGCACTCTCCCCCCGATGTCAGAGTCAAAGTCAAAGCCCCCGGCGGGCGATGGCGAATTGTCCCGCAGCCATTAAAGCCACGCCGGGTGATGCAAGTTCGCACACCGGGTCTTGGTGTTAGAGCCCCCGGCGTGCGCTCGCAGTCCCGCGGCCATTCCAAGCCGCGCGGGGCGGTGATGTAGGCCCCGCTCCAGGTGCTCTTCAACCCCGCAACTCGGGTGGGAGAAGTCGCCGTTGCGGAAGCCCCGAAAAGCGGTCTCCCCCCAGGGACTCGCGGGCTCCCGGTGCCGCCCGCCAGACCCGCAGTTGCAGCCACCGAATCTCCGGGGGTCGGGCCGCAGCAGCGTCCACCACAGCTCCACCCGCTCTGGACTCGGCCAGCTCCGCGACGGTGAGGTGAGTAGTCTTCCTGTTGGAGGCCGCTCCTCGTTGCAGCCCCAACGACAACGGAGACCCGACAAAGAAAAGGTCGGGTCTCCCGTGCAGGGAGAGATTTAAAAGTTACCCCCTCCCCCCCACACCACCCCCACACCACCCCCACCCCCCCACACACATACCCCAACAAAAAATAACAAAAACTACATAAAAACATAGACATCAAATAATAAAAACGCAGACAGCAGAGGCCGCTGCTGTACATTTAAGGTAACGAGTAGAAGGTTTTGAGGGAGTCTAAAGAAGTTTTTTTCACCTTGAGTATGGTTGGAATTTAGAATGCACTGCTTTACCAATGCTGGTACTATAAATGAGATTAGTATAAATGAGTACTTTTTGGTCTGCATGGAATGGCAGGGCTGAAGGGCCTGTTTCTGATCAGTATAATTCTATGAGAAAATTGATGGATAGGTTGTAAAAGAGATACAATTTATTCCCTACCCATTTAGGGATTCAAGTAAGACCCAAACCCATAAAATGTGTTGGGCCTTAGGAAGTTTGCTTTGAACCATGTGATGAATTATTGGCTCAATTCAGAATGATTCCGAATCTACCCAATTCCACCAGCTATTAAACAGTGCTGAATTATACAGTGCTATTTTCAATTTTCCTGATTTAATGCTTCATTCACAGTGATCAATGAATCAGCAAAACTATTAGAAAATCTTAAAGCTGATGCTGTAAATTGATATTTGAATTTGATTTATGATCTTCTCAGATCTTTTTCAAGCAGTTTGGAAACTCATTGCCCAGTTATAGTCCAGAAGTGCTATTTGCAATTTTAAATCAGTCAATTAAAATAGTATATTTTAGAATGTTCTTACAATGCTAAATTAATTATTTAAAAGCAGGATTTCAGTAGACATATCAGAGGAGTTAATTTGAATACAACCCCAATGCATTTAATTTTATAAGGAACCTAAAAGGGTAGCATTTCTTTCCCAACCCAATTCCATTGTCTCCTTTTCCAATGGCATCAAATGGAGATGGTCACAATCTGCTTGTGTTTCTGGATTTCGGGCTTATTAAACCACTTTGTGTCATCTATGCTACCTCAATGCTAGCATACCATCCTCAATCAAAAGGTTGTCTAATCCAGAGACTTCCCAGTAGGATATCGGCTTATTTTTCTAGGAAGGACTAGTCGAATTCTATGGTGTCAGAGATACATGAGACTTTAAGCAAATGTGTTGCCTGCTCTCACAAGTAGATTGCAATAAATGCCACTGCATTATTTCAAGAAGAACAAAGGAACTTTGAGTGTTCTTGCAAACATTTATCGCTCATCAAATAATAGAAAAGTACAAACCAATTGTCTGCAGTAATCCCATGTGTAATAGCAGTGAGTATGCTACAAAAGGCACTAAGATGTTCTGAAGTGCGATGAAAATGCAAGTCGTTTTTTCTTAAGTTAAATGTGATAAAGTAAATCAAATTCAGCTCTTATTAAGTTCCGAGTTACATTCTAAATGCATTTTCGAATTGAAACTAACTGTGTATTTTGTGTAAGGAATAAGAATGGCACTCTTTTACATTATCAGATGGGCAATAAAGAATGGTTTCTAATATTTGTTAATTATAATCAAAATGTAAATATTTTCTTCTCAATTGTGCTTGCAATTTTATGATAGGTTATCAGTTGTGGAAGCTTGCATTACTGTTTGATGGATTACTTAAAATTTTGCATTGATCTGTCTTGTGCCTGAGCTGGGAGTGTTTAAAGGACCTGTCCCACAATGGCAACCTTATTGGCGAGTTTAGGAGAGTCTTCCCTCGCCACAAGCTCACAGCATGGTTGACACATGGTGGCAGGTGGTCTCTGGTAAGTCCCCTTCATGGTCGAGAGGAGTTCCCGCATAGTGGTTGCTACTCGTGGCCTCAGTTTGGTCGCGGAAAAATTTTCAACATGTTGTTGAAAAAAATGTAAGCACGAGTTTTCAGAGTCAGGCTTCTTAAAAGTGACTCCACTCCTTCTCCCTTCCCCTTTCTCCCCCCTTCTCTTCTCTTCTCCCTGCTCTTTTAAACGGCTTACCGTACACTGCACTAGCCATCTTTAACCTTCCTGTTCATCGAGGGTATCACCTTGGCTTTGCACCGTGTGAATTTCAGACAGCGCTCCCCCGCTTTCCCTGGCCCCCGCCTTTTGTGTGTGTGTGTGTGTGTGTGTGTGTGTGTGTGTGTGTGTGTGTGTGTGTGTGTGTGTGTGTGTGTGTGTGTGTGTGTGTGTGTGTGTGTGTGTGTGTGTGTGTGTGTGTGTGCGCTCTCGGAGCTGATGGTCGATCCAGCTCGCGGTTTTTCAGGCGAGTGCCCCGAGCTTGAAGGTCGCAGACAGTTTGCTGAAAAATATTCCTCCAATGCAGAAAGGCAGAAGAATCTGTGTAAAGTTGACTTACAAGCCTAACATTTCCTCTGATATTCTTAGTTTGATTAGGTCAATATTAATGATTACTCAGCTTTTGCTCCATATTAATGGTCAACAGAAATTACAGTTCCCATTCATAATGATGCACTGCAAACTCTAGGCATGGTAATTCAATAGATAATATGGCTGCATTTTTAAAATACTAACTTCTTATTCTTGTGTATGGCGTGCACAGCCTAAAGTTGAAAGACAACTTGTTCTATTTGATCTTGTTTGTGTACGTTGGGTTGATTGCATTAGTCGAAACAGGGTGTACGTGAAGGTTGCAATCTCCCACCCCAAAATACTAACTGTCACAGTAGTACTCTCAATGCCTGAGGCTGTTGGTTTAACATGCATTCTATAAACTTGAATACAAAATCAGTTAACATTTCTGACCAATGCCAAGGGATTGCAACACTGTCTAAGCTACTGACATTTGGATTGGATGCAAAATCAAGATTGCATTTTCCCTCTCATGTAGATATAAAATAATCCATTACACCATTTTAAAGAAGAATAGATAATTTCCTCACTCCCAGTGTCCTGATTGGTACTTACTGCTGACCAACATCACTTGAATAGAATAACCTGTCTTTACATTTTTCTTGTGGAAACACAGAACTTATATTTTTCTTGATCATTGTAACTTTTCTTACTGTATGTAAATTAGCTGCCATTTAGCCTCAAATACAAAAGAGACAGCACTTAAAAACTAGAAATAGTTCATTGTGAACATCTAACATTTGATTTTAACTGCATTAAAGAGTCATAGATCCATATGGCATGGAAAAGATGTCCCATGTACACTAGTCCCACCTCCCTATGTTTGACCCATATCCCTCAAAGCCTTTCCTATCCAAGTACCTGTCCAAATGTATTTTAAATAGTGTTAGAGTACCTGCTTCAACTACCTTCTCTGACATCTCATTCCATATACCCACCACCCTCTGTATGAAAATGTTGCCCTCAGATTCCTATCAAATCTTTCCCCTCTCAATGTAAACCTATGTCCTCTGATTCTTGTTTCCCCTACTCTGGGTAAGACTGTGCATGCACCCTATCTATTCATCTCATGATTTTATACGCCTCTATACGATCACTCCTTAACCTCCTGCATGCCAAGGAATAAAGTCCTATCTTGCCCAATGTCTCTCAATTGCGCAACCACTCAACTCCTGGCAACATCCTCGTAAATCTTCATTGCACTCCTTCCAGCCTAACAACATTTTTCCAATAGGAGTGTGACCAAAATTGAACACAATACTCAAAATGGAGCCTCAACAACGTGTTGTACAATTGTTACATAACATCCCAAACTTCTATACTCAATACTCTGACATATGCAGGCCAATGTACTAAAAGCCTTCTTGACCACCTATATCTGTTTATAATCTAATTTTGTATACTGTGATCAAAACAAATTATTTGCACACCACTGAAAATTGCTTGATATTATAAATAACTGAATAATTAATAAAAATAATTCACTGCAGTTTCATGCATTTTGTCAACTGCATATCCATTTTTAAGCATACACAAGAAGCAGAAATTGTGAATTTAAATATCCAGAAGCAAATTGTTCCAATATTATTCTTTATTTTTTTATAAATTTCCACAAAGGTCTTACTGGACAGAGATGACATTTTCATCATTTATTCTTTTTTTTTAAATATTAATTTTTTATTAGAAGCATATGCATATCATACTCCAAACCAATACAGACTTTGTTTAACGATTACATATTATTAGTATCTAGTGTCAAAATAGCTGGTGTCCTCATTTATCAATTACGTATTAACACTGCTTCTTTTATTGTTTATTTATATTTATAGATAGAAAGAGAGGAAAGAATAAAAAAAGAAATAAAAAAAAATAGAGTAAACTATCAATAATACAGTTTAGGAGATGTAGGTTAAAAAACGCAACTATTCATCGAATCCTGGATTCAAGTTTCAGTCAGGCTCCTGCGCTGGACCAATCTACCCCTTCAAATAATCTATAAATGGAGACCATATTCTAGTAAATGATTCTGGTTTGTCACTTAAGCCAAGTCTAATTTTCTCCAAATGTAAGGTCTCCGACATCCCCATAATCCACATTTTGATTGTGGGGGTTGTTGGGTTTATTCAAAATTTTAATATTAATTTTTTCCCAATTATTATACTATAATCAAGGAAATTTATTTGGCTTGTTGTAAGTTTTACACATTGTTCTGATATTCCCAATATTATTAATTTAGGGTCGGGATCCAATTGGATATTAACAACTTCGGCAATAATTTTAAAAATCTTCGTCCAGAAATTTTTGATTATTATACAATTTACAAAAGTATGGGTTAAATTAGCTGCTGAATATTGACATTTGTCACAGAGAGGGGAGATATTAGGAAACATTCTATTAAATTTTGTTATAGAATAATGCAGTCTATGTAGTACTTTGAATTGTATTAAAGAATGTTTGGCATTTAACAAGCATTGATGTATGTGTTGTAGACTTTCATCCCAAATATCTTTCGTTATGGGTTGAGCTAATTCATTTTCCCATGCTTGTCTATATAATTCCATCGACGGGATCTCACTATCTAAAAGAGTATTATAAATGTGAGATATTAATTTAACTGTATTAGGGTGTTTATTCAAACATTCATCCAGAATCTCTGGCTCTCTAGTTCTGTATTCTTGCGTATGTGATTTAAAATAATCTCTAAGTTGTAAATATCTAAAACAATTATTTGAATGTAGTCCATAATTCTGTTGTAACTCCTGAAATGAAAGAAAAATACCTTTTCTATAAAGATGTCCCACCTTTTAAAATCCATAATTTTTCCATTGTACAAAACCTTTATCCAACACAGAAGGTTTAAATGAAGGATTATTTACAATGGGGAGAGAAAGTGATAAATTATCAAATTTTAATGTCTTTTTTAATTGTTTCCAAATTCAAATACCACTGTATATTATAGGGTTTTCACTATAGGTTTTTTAATTCACTGCAGTTTCATGCATTTTGTCAACTGCATATCCATTTTTAAGCATACACAAGAAGCAGAAATTGTGAATTTAAATATCCAGAAGCAAATTGTTCCAATACTATTCTTTATTTTTTATAAATTTCCACAAAGGTCTTACTGGACAGTGATGACATTTTCATCATTTATTCATTTAAATTCCCTGCTGAGTTTTCTCAAACATAACCTTTTGAAACAGGAGCACATTATTTTACTCACTAATAATGATCTTTGAAAAAAAAGTGAAAACCACTTTATGAACAAAGGATCGCAAAAATAAATATGCAGATAAAATAATGATACAAAAGTACATTAAATAGATGGTTGTTCCAAGATTCCAGTGAAATTGCATATGTAAACGGCAGTGTATATTTAATGTATGACGTCAAATTGATAATATCTCCCCGAATAAATAAGTGAACAAGCATTACAGAGGTTGTTGGACTAATAAATCTTCTATCCCACCCTCCACCCCCACTAATGCCATCACTGGCAGGAATGCATAATTATGGTGTTTTGGTTTACATAGATAATTTCACTTCTAAACATATACAGGAATGTACAGTAAAAAAGATGACTAGAGACATAGATGTGACCAGTTTAATGTATCAAATCGGTCAAGGTTTGATTGCATGAATAGAGTTTATCTGAGTATCCTGTTCTCGTTATTTGACCCACCTTTCTGCTCTCTAAACACACTTCTCTTGAAGGCAACACTTGGCACTGACTTTGACTGATTTGGAATATTGTGTCTGTTAATTTATGGGATAAGACTCCCTGAGGAGACAGAGAAAACAGTTTGCAGCGATTCACTCAAACTAGATAGATTTATTCAGAAAATAACTCATTGGGATAGTTTATGAGTAATTTTAAATGTGACGTTGATTAGCAAGCATGCCAGGATAAAATGATTTTTGGCCATCAATTTTCAAGGATTCCCATCAATAGTTTTTCTTGTGTCATTACAAGGTTTGCTATGGACTAATTGATGCAGATAGCTTGCCATGATTAGTCAATGACTGCATTGTCATTGCATCATGCAACCTGAATGGGAGAAGGTGACCTAGATGAACCCCGATCTGATTTCATCCAATGCTTCCTAGATTCCTTTGTCCTCCAGGCAGCCTTTGTACTGTAGCAAGATGCTAATATATAATGCACTAGTTCAAAATCAAGTGACTGTTGGAGATTTGTCATTATGTTTCTAATTTACTAATTTACTAAAGTTGTCAGTGATGAGTTTAGCTAGAGGTCATAATTATTAAAGAGAATGCTTATGTTTACACTCTTGTGAAATAATTAGCTTTTATTGATTTTGAGAATAAATTACATGAAAGGATTTTGCATAAATGTATGCAAAGTAGAGTTGTAATTAGAGGTTGGAAATCATGCCCTGTGGGTTCATAAACAATGCAGGAGAAAGCAAACAACAATCCAGTTGTTGTGCTGAAATTAGAAACAGATGCCATTTTTTATTTTAAAAATGGATACAAATGGATTCTTTGATTCATACAATTTGAAGCATCCTTGTGTTATAAATGGCATTTTGACTCTAAAATGGTCACAAGTATTACATATTGACATGGATGCTGATTGTATTTCTCTCTGAATGTAATTGGGGAGTGCACAGTGCTGGCCTAAGCTAAGGTGAATTAAAAAAAAAAAAATCAAAAAAAATCAGGTTCAAACTGTGGTGTTAAAGAAGGCCTTGATGTTGTGGTGGTTTTATCAAAGGTTAATAATTCAGAGACCACATTTAATTTTCCACTGAATGTGAGTTCAAATTTAATTCCGTTCTTTTAAGAAAATATTTAATCTATCAGCAAGAGGAATTTTTTATTAACATTAAAAGCCCAGCTGTTTCACTAATGGCCCTTTGGAAACAAAACCAGCAATATTTAACAAATCTGTCCCATATGTTACTTTTGCCAATGCTTTTGATTATTAGCAAGGTTCTGAAATCATTGAAAATATAAATCACTTCCACTTTGTCTAATGCGGCTTTTACACGGGGCGACTTGACGCAAGAGTTAACCAGAGTTCAACATCGTGGGAACCTCGTGCGATAACAGTACGGCATTCGTGGACCACCGTGGACCACCGTAGCGCTAACGGCAGGTCATCGTGTAACTTGGTCACTCGGGAGAAAATTCAAGAAAGTTTGAATTTCTCCAAGAGTGACTTGTACACTTGTGGTTGAGTATTGCAACATTATATGAATGTAGTGGCCAGTGCGATATCCGTGCGATATCCGTAATAACTCTTGCGGGTACCGTGGGAACTCCTGCGAACGGTGAACCCGGAAGCTGGACAGAGGGGACAGAAGGTGATTAAAAATTATCTTCAGTGGGATTGAATTTAAAAAATAAATAAAAATAAAGATTTACATCCGCATATGGACATCAACTTATTCATGAGTTATGTTAATGAGATTCAAGAAAATAACTATAATCTTTAAAAGGGACTTTAAAAGGGACTTTACTGAAAGGTTACGCATTTTTATGGTCCGTGAGATATTTTTCACATGTACTTCTTTGATACAGGTCGGAGTCCTCGGGTCCAGGTGTCCGGAACGCTGCCAATCAATGTTGTGCAGAGACCCGTGTAAGGAGTGAACTGTACATGCTGGTTTAAACCGAAGACAGACACAAAAAGCTGGAGTAACTCAGCGAGTCAAGCAGCATCTCTGGAGAAAAAAAGCTGATGTTTCGGGACGAGACACATCTTCAGACTCAATTCCGATTAGGATGTCTGAAGAAGGGCTCCGATTCGAATCGTCACCTATTCTTTTTCTCCAGAGATGATGCCTGACCCGCTGACTTACTCCAGCTTTTTATGCTTTTCTTCCCAGATCTGACTTACCTGCTGAGTTACACCAACATTTTGTGTCCTTCTGTGCATATTAACCAGCATTAACCAGCGTCTGCAGTTCCTTTAGACATTACATAACTTCAGATTTTAGAGATATAGCGCGTGGGAACTCCTGCGAACGGTAAACCCGGAAGCTGGACAGAGGGGACAGAGGGTGACTAAAAAAGGTGGTCTCAAAAGGACACATGGGAACATGTGTCCTTCGAGGACGTCCCACCTAATTGTCATTGTTGGATAATCTTTTTAACAGGAACACTTGCAGAGATGGCTCCCAGAAAATCTCAAAGGAAGGGGGTAAAGCGGGTCAGAGATGTTTTTGCCATGCAGGAGAATGAGGAGGAGACGCAGCAAGAGAGACAGGTGGAGAGGCAACAGGAGATGCCACAGATAACACTGCCTGTGGGCTCCTTGGAGCAGGGAGAGGGTGAGCAAGGTGCAATTCAGATTGCCTCCCCAGTAGCCGTTGTAGGAATAGCCTCTACAGATGCTTATGTAAAGGGAAGATGGCAGAAGGTAAAGTCATATAACTTCACCAGGGAACAAGAGGGGGAACTTGTAGAATGGTTCCAATTTAACGAGATTCTGTACGATAAATCCAGAGAGGATTATAGAAACAGGCAGAGAAAAAGGAACCTGCTGGAGACGAAGGCTGCCGAGTTTCCCGAGTGCTCATGTGAGTTTATATAACGATATATAAGTTCATCAAGAGGAGAACCATTTAATGTTATCCAAGATTTAAAAACATACATTGCTATTGATGTAAAAGTGCTGTGTTTGCAGTTAACTTAAACTTCTCTTATAAGTCTGTCTGTCTGCCCTGCAGCTGCAAAGTAAAAAAGTCGCAGACAGCTTTTACACCCTCTGTGTTTGAAGTTTGAATCATGTCTCTAAAAAAAAAAAGAGCCATAAAAAGAATTATGCATGAGGGCAGGCAATTCTCACTTGTAATGCTTGAGACTTCCTCTTAATTCTCTTTTTAATTAATCTCTCCCTTCTGCCTTCAAGCAAGCGTTTTCGATGCACATAGTGGGCAGCTGCATGCAGCGCGTCAATGAAAAAAACCAACATCCTGTACTCGAAATTATTTCGTAAAGGCATGTCTCCAAATGAGCCGATTCAACCAAGGGAGGATATATATAGTGTGTGAAAAAAAAAGTTACATCATTTGTGTCACGTGTAGTTCACGATGTTCATTCAAGATTTAACGCGACAGCTCGGGAAACGGCCAAGTCACTCGCACGAATAACATAAATGCCGAGTACCGTGGGAACTCTTTATCTACTGCCGTTATATCGTGCGAGACTCGTGCTGGACCACGACCTCTTCACTCTGGTGACATCTTGCGTCAACTCGCCCCGTGAAAAGGCCCTTTAAAGCAGGCCCTTGCAGAATAGCATGATTACTTTCACTCTTCTTCTGTGGGCTTTCAGATCACCAAAGTCTAATGTTGGCAACTAGTGGGACACACCATTTTTATTGACAATTAGCAGTGTTCAGAACCAGGCTAGCAGGTTATATTATACTTCACATAAGAATGTAATTCACCTGATGATTAAAATTGATGGTGTTACTTGTATGATTATTTCTGGAACCATAAAAGGTGCTTTTCATGACTCTTTTTTCACCCTGAGAAACTGGTCACCCCAGCATAGGATGTGCAGGCTTTGGAGAGGGTGTGGGAGTTTACCAGAATGCTGCCAGGATTAGAGGATATTAGCTATAAATAGAGGTTGGACAAAATTTTGAGAGGCATTGGTAAGACAGACAATCAGAACATTTTCTCCAATGTGGAATTATCATAGCTTCAAGGTGAGAGGAGCAAAGTTTAAAAATGTGCAGGGCATTTATCTTTCACACAGAGAGAGGTGGGTGACTGGAAAGTGCCTCCAGGGTGGTGTAAGCAGTGGTGTTTAAAAGGCTTTTAGATAGATATATGGATATGTACAGAATGGAAGCATGTGGATGACATGCAGGCAGGATGGAAAAGTTTCACCTAGCATCATGTTCGGCACGGTCGTTGTTGGCCAAAGAGCCTGTTCCTATGCTGAATAAGCGAGTTCAGTATTTCAACTGCGCATGCCCAGGTTATAGGTCACTCGAGATAAAGATACTTGGCAACTGAGCCGCTGCATGAATACAGACCTGCGTTTCATCCGTAGTCAGGATCGAGCCCAGGTCTCCGGCACTGCAAGCGATGTTGAGTTGGTACTGGACCATCCCCGTCCCTTCCCGAGTGTCACATCCCTGTCTGGGGTCGGCCGGAGATGTCTTGGGTGACCCTGGACTGACGGGACAACGGCCCGGAGCAGTGGCGGTCCCAAGCTTGCAGTGCTTCCCGTCAGTCCAGGGTTACCCCGGACATCTCCAGCTGCCCCCGGACAGGGATGGGAGACTTGGGAGGGGTGGGGGCCGGTCCAATAGAAATTCAACAGCTTGCAGCGCCGGAGACCGGGTTCGATCCTGACTACAGATGAAATGCAGGTCTGGACACATGCAGTGGCTCAGCTGCCGAGAATGTCTCTCCTCCAGTCAAGTCTCTCCCCCTGTATCCCACTCGCATCTGCCCCCTCTCTCTCGCTGTTACACCCTGCTCTCCCGCTACCTGGCACCCCAGTTCCTCAGATTAAATGTATTTTTACACATATATTATGAAAAAATATAAGAATTTATACACAGTTTATACAGCCACGCTCCGTTCTCTTTTCCTTTATCACGAATGACCTTTGACAAATCCCATAGGTGACTGGAGCAAGTTAAACTGGATCACTACGAAGGCAGCACAGTGGTGTTGTTAGTAGAATTGCTGCCTCAAGCTCCAGAAATGTGAGTCCAATGATGACCACTCTGTTGTCTGTGTGGACTTTGCATGTTTTCCCTGTGACTGTGGGGGTTTCTCTTGGTGGTCTGATTCTCTCCCATATCCCAAAGATATGAGTTGGTAGTCTAATTGGGTGTCTTGAATGTGTAGGTGAGTGTTAGAATCTGGGGGTAGTTGATGGGGATGTAGGAAGAATAAAGTGTGGGATTTGTGTAATTGGATGTTTGATGTCCAGGCTTAAACTGGACCAGCACCGTTTGATGGCCGGTCCAGGGTCGAAGGACCTGTTTTCATGCTGTTTAACCTTAACACTCTTTGACCACTATTTGTTCATGCCTAATATTGACTGACTAGAAGTGTCTTGGAAATGACTTCAACATTTGCAGATGACAACTCATTAAGAAGTGTAATTAACAGCAAAAAGGATAATGAAAGTTTTCAAGTGGATATGGTTAGGATGACATGGATATTACATGGTTGATGAATCTTGAATATGATGTGCTCTAGAGCACTGCAATTTAGTATCCAATCTATGAGGAGCTATAGGAACTGTGACACATGTGGTGCATGTGCACCAACCTTTGAGATAATAGAGTTGGTTAATAAAAAAAGAGTTGTAAGCCAAATGTGTTCTGGAGCCATAAAGTAAAAGAATAAGATAAGCAATATTGGAACTTTATAATATGTCATGTTTAGCTAGAGTTAGGGTGTGCCATTTCTGGGCACCATGCTTTAGAAAGGATGTGAAGGTCCATATAAAGTGTGCAGAACACATTTGTGAAGATGCTTCTGGGTATAAGGAACTTTAGGTATCTGGATAGACTGGAGAAGTTTGCCTTGTTCTCTTTAGCACAGAGAAAATTGACATTTGAAAGAGGTGTTTAAATGAAGGGAGGAACCTAGCAAAGACAAAGTAAGCAAGAACAGTAAGAAAATAAACACAGAATGGAAAACAGAAAGTTAAAATTAAATGTGGGGTGCTGGACATTTAAATAAACTCAAATAGATTAGAGGGGGAGGAATTGAAAAATTCAAGAATAGTTTGATGTGAATTTCTTCTTGATAATGCAAGCGAGTTTGCAGTCCGATCATGTTCAAAGGTCAGGAAATAATTCTGAATGTGATTGGCAGGATCTGAAATGTTCTGCAATGGAACAGTAAAAGGAAACCTGTGAAAATCCACATTCTGTCAAAAGTCTACAATATATCAAATGATAATCATTTTAATGGAAGCCACTGTGAATTGAGCAAGGAAAAGCCTGGCCAGAAGCAGCACAGAAACGCGCCCGACTTTAGTTCATTCAATTTGCCTGAATAACCCTCTTAACATTTCCTATTGATGAACCTGTTTGCACTTTTCTAAACTGTACTTACTTTCTACCAGTTCCTCTGGCAGCTCATTCCTTATACCCAGCCAAATTATATTTCTACAATTACATTTAAACAGTTAACCAAATATCAAGGGGTTGTCCCTGGCTCACACAGTCCCTGATAACGTCTATCATTGACTTGCCTCTTGACCAACAGCTCTGGCCATTTCTGAAGGTGTCAAGATGCCATAGTATGTCTCTCTTTTAAAACTGACCTTCACATCCTCCCTTCATGCTCTGAACACATTACACAGAGGACATCCCATTGCAAAACACATTGGTGGCAACATTTGATTAGTAATCTGTAAAGAATAATGCATGAGATGAGTGGATGAGATTAGAGAATGGCAGAAATGAATGGCATGCGAGGATCATGTATCAACCAAATGTGTACTGCATTATCTTCATCAATAAACCATCCTCACAGGTCCCAATCCTATCTTACAAACTGATTGACAATCTTCACTGATTGTGTGCATTATTAACTCATGTATTGCATGAAGCATTGCATTTAATACGTGGACCTCTTATTTTATTTTCAAGCATTCGAAAACCAAATTCTTCTTCCAACGTGAAGGAAGAATTGGCCAGATTCAATCTTCCTGGCTTTATTCCACTGTTATTCTATTTATATCTCCATGACTTATCTCACAGAGATACAATCTTTCCAGCTGACATCGAAAGGCTTTCTCAATAGTCTTTTGTAAACACCATCTAGTTTTTTTTTCAGTTTCTTAATAATTGTCCAAGTGTCAGCACCATATAGCAAAACCAACACCATGCTCCTGAATATCTTGATTGTATCTTTCCTGCACAGATCTTGGATTTTCTGACTCCAATAACTAGATTTTGGGTTGCCAAACAATGTTTATTCTGCTGTTAGTATGCTATTCTGGTGTTCCAATTCATAATTCCAACCATTTGGAATCTAATATCTGCTTTTTATGGTTGCAAATTCTCATTTACTCATTGCATTATTTCTTTGGTTTTTGACATTCATTTAAATATCACACTGAGCTGCATTTTTCCAGCATGCTTAATAACTTCTGTCCATCTTACTCTTGAACTTACCTACTTCAATTTCACTGAAACTGTAATTATATTAGCAGTACATTGTGGAGAAAAATAAATTGGCTTCTCTCTCCGGTTACCTGAGGAAAAGAAAAACCTATGCTGTTTTCAGTTCCATTTTGTTTTAGAGGCAAAGGTATGATGCCTGCAATTAAGGCAAATTCAGATTTCACCAGACAAGGTGTAGACAGGATAATAACGTGTAGAACACCAACAAAAGCATGAAGAAAGGTTAATGCAAAGTCTGCTAACTGTCTGCTAAAGAACTGTGGCGCAGCAGTAGAGTTGCTGCCTTGCAGCGCCAGAGACCCGGGTTTGATCCTGACTACGGGTGCTGTCTGCACGGAAATTGTATGTTCTCCCTGTGACCGTGTGGGTTTTCGCCAGGTGTTCGGTTTCCTCTCACACTCCAGATGTGCAGGTTTGTAGGTTAATTGGTTTCTGTAAATTGTAAACTGGGTGTTGAAGACTCATGTTAGTGTACGGGCTGATCACTGGACCGAAGGGCCTGTTTACATGCTGTATCTATGTCTAAAGTCTAACAGACCACCAACAGAAGCATAACTTAGAACATGGAACATGCAACCATATGGTGCAGATACATGTCCTTTGGCGCATACTATCGATGCTGAACATGATGCCAAGTTAAACTAATCTCCTCTGTCTGCACGGGATCCATATCCCTCTATCTCCTGGATAACCATGTGCCTATCCAAAAGATTTGTAAATACCACGATTGGTTAGGCACATGGGTATGCAGAGAATAGAGGGATGCCTCCACCATCACCAATTCATCAGGTTAATCAATTAGATCAAAACAGATATTTGAAATGGACACATAGAGCTACATTAAAACCATCAAAAAAATAAAATGAGCAAGAACTAAACACTGAACATATGGGAGATTGCTGAAAAGCCAGCTGATATACTTGTATATGAAAGCATTTAAGCACCTAACTAGGCAGAAGCTCAGAACTCATGATCCCAGGCCATGGTTCAGCTTTCCATTCCAGATGAGTGCTGGCCCCAGGACACTATTGCAAGACTGATCAACCCAGCACAGACTTCCTCAGATATACCAGCTGAAGGTTAAGAGTTGTACACTGATCCTGCTCCAGGTTAACCCAGAACATGTACAACAGTACCACCAAAACTAAAGGGCAGGAAGGCAATTGTAAGAACTCTTCATTTGATTTATTTCAGTGAAATGTAACATATGTCCCTGTTTTTAACTACAAGTGAGAGGGTTTGTACAGTAATTTAACCTCAAAAAGAGGTTTATTATTATATCTTTTAAATTTTGTTCAGCTTTGAATTGCTTCCAAGCTCTTTTATCTAGGAATCTCTTTTAGCTAGGAATTATGTTAAAAAAAACATTTGCTAATATTCATTCTCAGTGAGATGGGGGATGGAAAGGCAACCACCAAGAAGCTTATTGTAGATCAAACAGTATTACTGATTTGATCTGTGTCTGGTTTTGCTGCTGATGACCTGATCCAAAATCCATGTCAGGTTTCCACACCACCACCACCTAGTGGCATGTGGGCAGCCATGTTGGTTAGGCAGTTCAACTTACGATTTCGAGCCTACAGCACTCATATTCATGGTCTCTGTATGTATTCTAATTAAAGTACTTGTTATGATATATAATTACTCTGTATCAATAGTACTTTGCACACTTATGCCCAGGATCAAAGTGGTTCAAAGATGGGCATCCAGTAGGTGTTGACTGTTAACAAATCAGCAGAACATCTGGCCTGCCATATCCATGCTGCCCATTGAACCTCTCTACACTAACCCCATTTACCCAAGTTAGGTCCTTTGCCTTAGGTCCTTGTTGCTTCTTAAATGTTGCATGAGTATCTGCCTTCACCATCTCTTCAGGCAACGCACTCCAGACTCCAACCATCTCTGTCTGAAAATATTTGTTCTCGGATTGCCACCAATGCTATCACCTTAAAACTATGCCCTAATGTCTTGTCAACTACTTGTCAAGTTCCTTCTTAAATGTTGCACGAGTATCAGCCTTCACCACCTCTTCAGGCAATGCACTCCAGACTCCAACCATCTGTGTGTGAAAATATTCCTCATCGGATTCCCTCTAAAGTTATCACCTTAAACCTCTTTCATATCCTCACCAGGGGAAAACGATTATTACTATCACCCTCAGAATACCCTTCATAATTTATATACCTCTATCAGGTGAGCCTTCAGACTCCTCAACTCAGGAATATAAACCAAGCCTATCTAATCTCTACTTCCAGCATAATGTTCTGATTACGCACGGGGATGAGGGGTGATCTTATAGAGGTGTATAAAATCATGTGAGGAATAGATCAGGTAGATGCACAGAATCATTTGCCCAGAGGAGGTGAATCGAGGACCAGAGGACATAGGTTTAAGGTGAAGGGGAAAAGATTTAATAGGAATCTGAGAGGTAACTTTTTCACACTAATGATGATAGGTGTATGGACCAAACTGCCAGAGTAGGTAGTTGAGGCTGGAACTATTCCAAAGTTTAAGAAGCAGTTAGACAGGTACATGGATAGGACACGTTTGGAGGGATATGGAACAAACGCAGGTAGGTGGGACTCGTATAGCTGGGACATGTTGGGTACATTGGGCCGAAGGGCCTGTTTCCACACTGTATCACTCTATGGCTCTATGACCATATAGCCTTTGGGATATCTCCAGAAAGAACATTATAATGTTTTTATTTGCGTATTCACAGAGCATAATGTTCCTTTGGCAAACAAACTATTCTGGTTTTGGAAATATTTCTGACATTCTGTGCAGGTGTAAATTTGATCTCTTAAACGTGAGCTCTATGCGCCACTTTCCCCTTGAAAACTGCACACGGTATTTAGTTTTGTTTAGAGATACAGCGTGGAAACAAGCTCTTCGGCCCACCAAGCCCACCGTGCTGAGTTCTACACTATATACTATACACTATACACTACCAATACGTTCTATCCTTGTCAGGAATGAACCTGGGTCTATGGCATTGTAAGGCAGCAACTCCACCATTAAGCTACTGTGCCACCGTTGTCCAATTCCATCCGCATATTTTTGAATTTGGTCAAAGGTCAACATTATCCATTCTAAATAATTGTTATATTAAAATCAGAAGATCTTTACTACATGGATAGGACTGTTATTCATCTCCCGACCAAACACATCATTTGCTGTGAGGTCCTGTCACCCAGTTGGTAGCAATCGAGATACATTTATTATGCTGTTTATCCTCTCTTCATTGGGCAGAGGGCGCCTCGACAAACAGATGGCTCTAACTACTGCAGCTACCCCTCTGCATCTGGTTCAGTGATTATATTACACTGCATTTCATTAATTGTCTCCCACAATATTATCTTTCTGTTGGCCTTCTGACCATCTGACCACATCTCAGCTCCTGGTTTTGTACAACAATAAAATATGACTGAGGAACAATTGTTGTTGCATTTTTCACCATTGGTGCCCTTGCCTTTGGCACTGAGTTCAATAATAGCAGTGTATTCTTAAGGGACTTTGATCTGACATAGCAGAGTAAATCTTCATCTAGGGAATCTATGCCACCCTGTAATTAGACATTTACTGGAGATTCTGGCGTGTGTCCAGTAGTACTTTTCTCATTAACAGTTGCCCTGCATTTTCCACATCATACTTAATCAACTGGTAATAGAATTCTGAACTTTAGCTAAACACTAATTAAAACAATTATTAGTCCACAAACTCATTCAGCCAGGCTGATATTTACTATGTTTTTCTGTGAGCATGGGAGTGGGGAGTGAGGGATGGGGGAGGAGGAATAGGAAATGGAAAAGGAAGAGATGAACATATGCTGAGACACATTTGAAGGAGGCACAATATGTTTCAGTCTATTGCACAGACAAGTTCTCACAATTATCCTGCCATTTTTCAACTAAATATAAAGAAGCAAATGTCAATTGATAAACTGTTATGAAAGTATATTTGGTTAGTCATCCGAATTTAATATCCACCTCCGAACAATAAAGTTGTTTTTACAGTTAGTGCTTGGAATCTTGAAAGTGATCCTTAATATCATTGTAAAAATAAAATAAAATGCTCGGTATGTTTAAAAGCGATTAGATAATGATTTTGAATAAAGTTAATTGTATTGACTTTCCGTTTATTTTATTAAACATGAAAAATCTACTAGAAGACGATGCTTTGTTTAGTTCCTTGCAGCATCATTGAGTGCTTGTCTAAACTTTGTAACTGTTTATGTTTTTTCTTTGATTTAAATAGAGTAGATATGATCTCTTAATGATTATGCAAAAACAGGTGGGAATGCAGCTACTTCCAATTTTGGCCTCTTTCTCCTACTTCCCATTTCAAAAGTTAAAACAAAGAGGAAGAGGATTGAACTTTATTGCCTTCCATCACAGTGAGGAATGTGAAATCCACTGTGGTGGATGTTTATGTTAACTTTTATGTGGTTGTGTGTCTTGTTGCTTTTCACGACTTAGTATGGCTGTATGGTAACTCAAATTTCACTGTACCTTAACTGGTACATGTGACAATAAACTGACCTTGAAACCTTGAAACCTAATACATTAGGGCTAATTTAAATTGTCAGCATGCAATTGTCTGCTGGTTTGAAGAAAATCTGACTAGGCGTGCGGTGGCAATGGTATGTAGGAAAAAGGTTTGTTGAGGGAGAGACCAATCGCTTCTTTTCCGTTTGGAAAATTATTTATTTATAATTTGGGGAAATTAGAAATTCCCACACTATCTAATTAAGATTTAGTTTGGAGGTGATAGGCCATCTTTATGTTATACCTTTCTTTGCGTTACTGTTCTGAAATTCAGTAACGTCTCAAATGAATATGATCATATAAACTGTTTTCTGTGATAGTGGAGCTGAATTTTCTCCTGCTGCGACCGATGATTGGTTGCTTCCTCAAGCCTGCCTAAAAGCAGGAAGAGTCAGATGAAATAACTTTAATCTATTAATGAATTCAAAGTAACTTGCAGCAATATGATTCACTGGTGTGAAAAGCACTTTACATGAACAGATATGGAACAAAAATGTATTGTTTCTCTTCCAGATGGTGGTATCAAATTAAAAAAAAGGTCCAACAGCACAACAGGAAATAAGTCAATACAACAGATTGGCCCAGGGTTAAATCTTTTGACTTCCTAAAATGTAACACTTCATACTTATCTGCCTTAAACTTCATTAACCATTCCTATGCCCACTTGCTCAACTGAGCAAGATACTGCTGTAATTTTTAATAACCATGTTCACTATCTATGATGCCACCCACTTCAGCATCATCTGCAAACTTACTCAGCTGCTCCCTCCACACAGAGATGACCATTTTGGTTTATGAGAGGCCTTATTCCCTCGCTAGTTACCCTCTTTCACTTAATGTGCAGTACATACAATTTATTTGAATTTTCATTAATATTATCTGTCAGAACTTCTGTTCCATGTTTTGTTCTCCTGATTTTCTTTTATAGCGACTCCTCAGTTCCCAAAACACCTCCAGGGATACACTTTATCCCAGCTGTCTATACCTGTCCCATAGCTCCTTCAGTTTCCACACCAGAGCCTCAATTTATCTCGTCATCCAACTTCCTTACTACCACCTGCCTTGCTCATCACTCCAACAGGAACATGCATGCCCTGATCTCTTGTCAGCACACTTTTAAAAACATCCCACTTTCTATATGTTCCTTTTCCTGCAAACAATCTTCTCCAATCAACTTGAGCGAGTTCCTGTCTAATACCTTTAAAGTTGGCCTTGCTCCAATTTAGAATATTAACTCATGGGCCCACCTTGTCTTTATCCATGACTTTCTTAAAGCTAATAGCACAGTGGTCACTGATCGAAAAAGCTCGCTCACAGACACAGTCACTTGCCTTTCAAAATTTCCTAAGAGTGGATCAATCTTTGCCCTCTCTCTGAATATTGCCTGAGGAAATCTTTCTGAACACATTTAGCAAATTCCAATCAGTCTAAGCCCTTGGCACCATGACAGTCCCGGTCTATATTGGGAAAGTTAAAATCCCCGACTATGACAATCTTATTAGTCTTGTATATTTTGGAACTTTTTAATAGTTAGAGTGGTTATAACCTTTGGTAATTATTTATGAATGTGCTTGGAAACATTTGAAGCCATTCTCAGTGAGTTAAGGCAGTTATACAGTGGCTTGCAAAAGTTTTCATACCCCTTGAACTTTTGCACATTTTGTCACGTTACAACCACAAATGTAAATGTATTTTATTGGGATTTTATGTGATAGACCAACACAAAGTGGTGCATAATTGGGAAGTGGAAGGAAAATGATACATGGTTTTCAATTTTTTTACAAATAAAAAACTGAAAAGTGTGGCGTAGAACCACCTTTCGCTGCAATTACAGCTGCAAGTCTTTTGGGGTATGTCTCTATCAGCTTTGCACATCTAGAGACTGAAATTTTTGCCCATTCTTCTTTGCAAAATAGCTCAAGCTCAGTCAGATTGGATGGAGAGCGTCTGTGAACAGCAATTTTCAAGTCTTGCCAGAGATTCTCAATTGGATTTAGGTCTGGACTTTGACTGGGCCATTCTAACACATGAATATGCTTTGATCTAAACCATTCCATTGTAGCTCTGGCTGTATGTTTAGGGTCGTTGTCCTGCTGGAAGGTGAACCTCCGCCCCAGTCTCAAGTCTTTTGCAGACTAACAGGTTTTCTTCCAAGATTGCCCTGTATTTGGCTCCATCCATCTTCCCATCAACTCTGACCAGCTTCCCTGTTCCTGCTGAAGAAAAGCATCCCCACAGCATGATGCTGCCACCACCATCTTTCACAGTGGGGATGGTGTGTTCAGGGTGATGTGCAGTGTTAGTTTTCCGCCACACATAGCGTTTTGCATTTAGGCCAAAAACTTCAATTTTGGTCTCATCTGACCAGAGCACCTTCCTCCACATGTTTGCTGTGTCCCCCACATGGCTTGTGGCAAACTGCAAACGGGACTTCTTATGGCTTTTTTTCAACAATGGCTTTCTTCTTGCCACTCTTCCATAAAGGCCCGATTTGTGGAGTGCACGACTAATAGTTGTCCTGTGGACAGATTCTCCCACCTGAGCTGTGGATCGCTGCAGCTCCTCCAGAGTTACCATGGGCCTCTTGGCTGCTTCTCTGATCAATGCTCTCCTTGCCCGGCCTGTCAGTTTAGGTGGACGGCCATGTCTTGGTAGGTTTGCAGTTGTGCCATACTCTTTCCATTTTCGGATGATGGATTGAACAGTGCTCCGTGAGATGTTCAAAGCTTGGGATATTTTTTAATAGCCTATCCCTGCTTTAAACTTCTCCACAACTTTATCCCTGACCTGTCTGGTGTGTTCATTGGGCTTCATGATGCTGTTTGTTCACTAATGTTCTCTAACAAACCTCTGAGGCCTTCACAGAACAGCTGTATTTATACTGAGATTAGATTACACACAAGTGGATTCTATTTACTAATTAGGTGACTTCTGAAGGCAATTGGTTGCACTGGATTTTATTTAGGGGTATCAGAGTAAAGGGGGCTGAATACTTTTGCACGCCACACTTTTCAGTTTTTTATTTGTAAAAAAATTGAAAACCATGCATCATTTTCCTTCCACTTCACAATTATGCGTCACTTTGTGTTGGTCTATCACATAAAATCCCAATAAAATACATTTACGTTTGTGGTTGTAACGTGACAAAATGTGGACAAGTTCAAGGGGTATGAATACTTTTGCAAGCCACTGTATCTTAGCTAGCTGTCAAAGATTTGTTCCACCTGCTTTGTGAGCTTCTCCTGCCTTTCTCACCCATCAGTCTCCACATATTTAGATTGTGGAAGCCCCTGTCATTGTACAAGGCCTTGTCACTACAAATGAAAACCACTTCCTTGCGCGTTTCCACCAGGCAGATATGCAGAGTGAATCTAATCTACCAAGAGAGGTCAGTGATGAATGCACGTTCCTCACCTTGGATTGTAAATTCTGGGTAATATTTAATTACTGCAATCGAGAGAGGTTATGAAAATCAAGTTCAATGGTCTCTATCCTTAATTTTGGAAATTTGGAGATTTAGAATTAAATTATACCGAGATAAAAAGGAGGGAGAAATGTGAATTGAATGAAGAGAGAGTGAGGAAAAAAGAATAAAAGTAAAATAAGAACAGAAAACAACAAATAAATATATAATGTGATAAACCTCTAGTAACAACTGATTATCTGCAAAAGACAGACAACAGATTTTTTTTTTTTTTTTTGAGTTTCCAATGTTAAGTGGCACGTCAGTTTGCAATGTGGGATATCCCCACCTTTTCAGGAATTACTGTTTAGATAAGTATTTATAATGGTGGACTCAATATGTGAACATGAATCTACTACGAATTACTGCACCACTTAGAAAGGAAATGAAGAAAGAACTAAAGATGTTAATGAACCCCCTTCACAAGCAAATGATAATCTGCCTTTTGTGACAAGTTTATGAAATGTAGATTGAGGCGAGATGCTTTTCACTGTATGAACTGAAGCTGCCAACATAAAGTGAAATCAAATGTCAACTAATACAGAAAGCTCTTTTATTTTTCTAATCATTTTTGCTTTGCATTCATCTGAGGGGAAATCATTTGCAGCTTGTAAAGCCAATACATTACCCATTCATGCGCTTGTGAAGACCAGTGTAGCAACACTTGGTACATAAAGCTCAGATCAGTTTTTCTCTCAACCTTTCCGGCGTGTTATCAGTACACTCAACCCGCCCCCTGCTGTTCCAATACTAGGTTGTATTAATATGAATGAGGGGGGATGTGCAAAACATATCCTGTTCAGAACAAGGTGTTGATCAATTCATTTTCAGTGCAAGTAGAATTTATATGTTGCTATGTTAGGGAATTAATATACACAAGAGCTTTTTTTTCCCAGCACAGGTGTTTCTTGCATTTAGTCAGCAAACTACATGTTGTGACATTAAGGGTGTGTACTTAAATTGATTAGAGAGAAAAAATGTCAAGCATATAATCTTGGGAATGAACATATTTGAAGAACTAATGTAGCATTTATTGTATTAGCTGTAACTATCATTGTAAATAAATTAAGCTGAATTACTCATCGTGGATGGCTTTTCCCTTGCTTCATGATCATCTAACTGTTGAATTAACATACTCCAAAGACGTACTGGTTTGTAGATCTGAAGAAGGGTCTCGACTGGAAACGTTACTCATTCCTTCTCTCCAGAGATGCGCTGTCTGTCCCGCTGACCTACTCCAGCATTTTGCGTCTTCCTTTGATTTAAACCAGCATCTGCAGTTCTTTCCTACATATGGTTTGTAGGTTAATTGGCTTGATATAAAATGTAAAATTGTCCCTAGTGGGTATAGGGAAGTGTTAATGTGCAGGGATCGCTGGTCGGTGTGGACTTGGTGGGCCAAAGGACCTGTATTTCTAAACTAAACTAAATATAGCCAAGCATAAAGAGAAGCGGGGAACATAGCAAATCAACTAAAACGATTTGGCAAATATAGATTAACATAAAATTATTTTATCCAGATATCCCATGCTAATTTAAAATACAGAAATTATATAAACACTTTGTATCCTTGTCAATGATGCATACCTTGCTAAAAAGTACATATTGAAATTGTGTTGCTCTACACTATTTTCTAATCATTAATTTGAATGGTTGAAAGTCTGTAATAGCCATCTAATCAGGAAAATTAGAGTCCAATTAATTCTGATTCTGTTTGGCTAGGCTGAGTTCATTATAATTAATTATTTCTGTTCCCTTCCATGTTGTACTCCCTTTATAAAATGTTATGTGAAAATGGAACTGCTTCCTTAATCAAAGCTACAAACCTAGCATTCCTCCCGTGTCTTTGTGAGCAGAGGTCAACCTTCCCGGTGCAACTTTGAATCACAGACTTAATTTTAAGTTCACAGAAGGCAGCTGCAAAACATTACTTGTTATTGTATTGATCACGATTGGACATCATACTTTTGTTTAGCATTTATTTTTCTTTGAAGATCATTTCATCATGAGTTTGGAAATGAAGTTTGGTTTGAACCACACAGTGATTTGTCACCGCACTTGAGAGACTGGGTCTGAGTTAGCGTCACAAGAGCGTGAGGACTGATTTGTCTTGCTGTGGACTACTATTTTAGTTTTAGTATAGAGATACAGGATGGAAACAGACCCTTTGGCCCACCGAGTCCACGCCGACCAGCGATTCCCGCATGCTAACACTATCCTAGCACTAGCGACAATTTATAATTTTACCAAGCCAATAAGCCTACAAACGTGTCCTTCTTTGAAGGATGGGAGGAAACCGGAGCAGGTCACAGGGAGAATGTACAAACCCCATACAGACAGCACCCGTAGATCAAACCTGGGTCTCTGGAGCTATAAGACAGCCACTCTACTGCTGTGCCACTGTATAATCATCTATTATGCTAGGAGATATTCCAATTTGTAAGGAGAGAGCGTGAATTAAAAGTATTGCTGAATAATTCAAATTGTTCAAATTCAAATTGTTCATACATTTATTCTTCATTTATGAACTGCATTTATTAAGTGTAGGAAGAAATGAAAGTGTGGCCATTATGCACAATGAGTAAGATCTGCTGGAAGCATTCCCCTCCCAGCAGAATTCTTGCAGAGCCAAACAGATGGTCATATTGACCCTTTTACCTTCCTCCATTTGGCACAAACAGAGCATGTATTAATATGAATGAAGAGACATGTATTCAAATTTATTTGGCAAATTATTTCACATTGCTGTAAATGCTGAATACACGATCAGCTTTTAATAAGTGCAGGCTCATATTCTTTGTGGGTTAAAAGCCAACAGGCAAACTTTAGGGATATTCAGATAAACCCATATTTGCCAAATTAGATTGAAAAAATAAATTCTAGAGCAACCTAATTGTCATCCTCTCAGTCTCACCAGAATTACTTATCCGTGCATAGACATTTCCAATTACTTATGTTTTCAGCGAGTACATACACTTATTCTAATATGTCACTCCTCTTCAGCACACCAATAGTTTTCTGCAAAAATTATACTGTCGCAATTGTATTTTAATGAAGATTCATTTGTAATGTCAATGGTTCAGTTAAGTGAATGTTACAAAGAGGATCTGTTCAAATAAAATCCTGATTCACACTCGCATCCCCTTGGCAAATCTATCCTACAATCCAAGATTTTTCAGGAGCAATCCTTAAGATATTGTCATAAATTCACAAACAGGAGTGCAGAAATGTTGTGTTTTCTTATTCAATCCATTGTTGTGGCTCACTGTTTATATCTACCCCTTCATTTGCCTGTTGCCGTGGGAGTCTCACTGTCTGCTTTGCCATCATGTCTGCTATGGCATCTCTCTTCTCTAAGACACTGGTTGAAAACTAATTTTATAACCTAGAACGGCACAGGAACAGACTCTTTGGCTCATACTTCCCATGCCAAACATGATGCCAAGTTAAACTAATCACATCTGCCTCAATGTGATCTATATCGCTCCATTCTTTGCATATTCAAAAAGCCTCTTAAATGTCACTATCATAACTGCCTCCACCATCACCCCTGACCATCACAGGCAAACACCACATCTGCTTTAAACCCTTTAAGCCCCCCCCCCCCCTTTTCTTTGGGATGGGGTCGTGGTGCAGTGGAACAGTTGCTGCCAGACAACACCAGAGACCCAGGTTCAATCCTGGCTGTGGGTTCTGTCTGTATGGAGTTTGTAAGTTCTCCCTGTGACCACGGCAGTTTTCTCTGGTTCTCTGGTTTCCTTCCACATTCCAGAGACCTACAGGCGTATAGGCTAATTGACTTTTGTAAATTGTCCCTAGTGTGTAGGGTAGAACCAGTGTATGGGTTGATCGCTGGTCAGCACGGACTCGGTGGCCTGAAGGGCATGTTTCCACGCTGTATCTCTAAAGTCTAAAGTAAAATCTAAATCTAAATATGCCTGCAATAAATTCATATCCCTCCCTGCATAGCCATGTGCTGATCCAAATGTCTCTTAAAAGCTACTATTGTATCTGCCTCCACCACCATTCCCAGCAGTGCATTCCAGCCACTCACAACCTTTTGTTAAAAACATTCCCCACACATCTCCTTCAAACTTTGATCCTGTCACCTTAAACTTTGCCTTCTAGTCCTTGATATTTCCACCATGGGGGAAAAAGGTGCTGACTGTCCACCCCATCTATGCCTCTCAAGATTATATATTCTTCTATCAGGCTACCCCTCAACCTCCGACACTCCAGCGAGAACAATCCAAGTTTGTCTAACCTCTCCTTAGCACTAATGTCATCTAATCCAGGCAGCTCTTCTGCACCAGAACTGCACACAATTCTCCAAATTGGGCCTAACTATAGCTACAGCTGCATCCTGACTTTCTCACTCTTATATTAAATGCCCTGACCAATGAAAGTGAGCATACCATATACCTTCTTTACCTCTCTATCTACTTGCCACCTGGTGGGAGCCATGGATTTGGGCACAAGTTTATCTGCACAAGATTTTACTCACTCCTGTAATGAATCATTAGATAACTAATTGTCACATATTATTATTTGCTATTCCTTGCAGTGGAGTATATGAATTGTTAACATCCAAAAAAAATCAATTTGCAAAGTGTACAGACAAATGAACATGAGATCCAAAGAACTTAAAATAAGATGTGTCAAGGATTCTTCATAAACTGCCTCTCTAGAAACTTTAAAAAAAGTACTTTTAGCAGCCATGAGAGCAATTAGTCACCTAACACAATACGTAAAGAAGCAAGAGCCTTAATTCATCAACTATTGTGCAAAAATACAATATGGCCAGTTACTGCCCAATCAGTCTTCTGTCAGTCATCAATAAAGTAAAGTCAATAATGCTGTCAAGAAGTATTTACTCACCAATAACTAGCTCATTAATGCCCATTTTGGATTTTGCCAGAACCATTTGGCTCCAGACCTCTTGGTGCAATATGGATCAATTAGCTGGATTTCAGAGCTGAAATGTAAGTGATTACCTTTCATATCAAGGCAGCATTGAATTGAGTGCTGCATCAGATAATCTGTTCAATGGGCATTGAGGGAAGCATTCTGATGGTTGGAGTTGTTCTTTGCAAAAATGAAAATGGCTGTGTTTATCAGAGCTCCATCATCCCGTTCTTAGTACATCACTGAAGGGGTTCTACAGAAGCTCCTGCTGCAGAAGGAATTATGAAATTATTGCACACAAAAACCTGGCTAATTGAAGGTCAGAATTGGCAGCTTAATTTATCAGGGTATAGAAATTTCAGGTGTGAGGGATGCAAAAGAGGAGAGGGAATGACACTACTAATTAGGGAAAACTCACGGCAGTACTTAGACTATCCAGGAAAAATTGTGCATATAAGTAGAATGTAGAAATAAGAAAAGGGCAATTGCTTTGCTGGGATAGTACTATTGGTCAACCAGAAATAAGCAGGAATAAGAGGAAATATAACCAAATTGCAGAAAGATGTTAAGAAACATCTAGACAGGTACATGGATAAGACAGGTTTAGAGGGATATGGGTCAAATGTAGGCAGGTAGGACTAGTGAGGATGGGGCATGTTGGCTGGTGTGGGCAAGTTAGGCTGAAGGGCCTGTTTTCATGCTGTAAGACTCTATGATTATGTTTGTGCAATAGGGGCAATAGCAGTAGTGGATACTTTTTAATTTCCCAGTATGGACTAGAATTGCCTTAAGACAAGGGGCTTTGGTGGAGCAATATTTGATAAGTGTGTCCATGAAAAGGTTTTGAGACGACATGCAGTTAGTCCTACCAAGGAAGGGATTTTATTTGTACTCATTTTAGGAAGTGAAACTGAGCATATGGTGAATGTGTTGGTGGGGGTACATTTTGGGATTAGTTACGATAATTCTCTAACTTTCAAGATGGTTATGGAAAAGAGCAAGGTTAGTCCTCAAGTTCAGATCTTAAATTGGGAAAAGACTCATTGTTGCGGTGCAAGAGAGGATCTTGTGAAAGTAGACTGGGAGCAGATGTGTTTGGATAATACAACTTCTGAAAAGTGGGAGGTTTTGAAAAACAAGATACCCTGAGTTCTGATTAGGGTGAAAGGAAAGATGGTAAGATTAGGGAACATTATCCACTTCAAGGGTTCATCAAGAAAAAAATAAGCACGTTACAGAAATAGACAGCTACAATCAAACAAGTCCCTGGAGGAATATAAAGGGGGTAGAAGAGTCCTTCAAAAGGAAACTAGGAGGACAAAAAATAATTCATGAAATATCCTAGTAAAAATAAAGAGAATACTAAATAACGTTTGTAAATATATTAGGGGCAAAATGGTAACTGATGAAAGAGACATTCATCTTAGGGACAAAAGGGGGTAATCTGTGTGTTGGGTTAACGGATGTTGGCAATGTGTTAAATGAACACTTGTCTGTATTCTTCAAGGAGAAGGATGTGCAGGATAGCAAGTTAAGGAAGGGATAAATTGAGTATTAGATGTCTTGGAACACATAGGAGTGGTTACATTCCAAGGGCCAGATGAGTCTATTCAAGGTAGCTATACAAATCAAAGGAGAAAATTGCTGATAATTTGATGGAGATTTCTTGTGTCATTGTTAGCTATAGACAAGGTACCAGAAGATTGAAGGACAACAGATGTTTTTCTTTTATGAGAAGGGCAGCAATGAAGGCAAGTAACTACAGACCAATGAGCCTTACATCAGTGGTCGGGAAATCTATCTATATACTTATAAAAGTCTCATCTTGCATGTGTGTGCGTGTTTTTGTATCTTCGCCAAAGCCGTAGTGCTGACATTTTTACAGAATCTTACTCACATTTTTCCGGTCATCGTGATAATCAGGTTCCCTTCATATTTGATGCTACATTTTACGTTATTGATGATTAAAGTTTTTTTTAAAAGCCAAAAACGGCTTCTGAGAGAGAGCCAGCAGCTTCCAGTGATGATGTCACAATGCCATCTCAAAGTCCACCATTCATAATGGGCTCTCATTTACACAAGCTGCCGAGTGTGACAATGACATCACAATGGGACGTTGCCAGCGGTAAAGGCAGCAACAGCTTGAAGGAGAGGTTGCCAACGGTAACGGCGGCAGAAGCTTGGAGGAGAATGCTGCGTGCCGCCATTGAGGGAGAGAGGGAGAGGGAGAGGGAGAGAGAGAGAGAGAGAGAGAGAGAGAGAGAGAGAGAGAGAGTTGCGTTGGAGGAACGGGTGAGTGGTGGAAACGGGTTGTGTTGGGGGAACTGGTTAGTGGTGGAATATTGCGTTGGGGTTGCCAACGGTAACAGCAGCAGCAGCTTGAAAGAGAATGCTGCACACCGCCATCTTCAATCCAACTGGGCCGCACAAGGGGGTTGGGAAGTGTGTGATGGGGTGTGGGACAGTGTATGACGGGGGATGGGGCAGTGTATGATGGGGGAGGGGTCGAGTCAAAAGTCGAGTCTATTCATTGACTCAAAGATTGATTGACGTTTTACAAAAAATATCCAGAACTTTCCTTCGACTGCTCGCAACCCCCCCCCCCCCACACGTCGAGTCCATGCTGCCCGCACCCCCCCACCACCCCACCCTCGCCCCCATGTTACAAAGGAATTTACTGCACTTCTAGTTACAGCTGGAAAGGAATTAGCATTCAGCAATCAGCACATCATGTGCAAACATTAATCTTCAAAATGAAAGTTGTAATCAGGCTGGCATTACAAATGAGAAAAGTTAAAGCACAGATTACTTGATTAAATAAAACAGTGTTCTGTTTATAGGTTAATGGAAACATATATACCTTAAGATGGTGATCTTCACATATCCTCCTCCATCACACTTTAAATGTGAACTTTTGTTCTTGGGAATGTTTTAATGATAACTGTAAAGGATTTTTTCGTTGTGGACTTCATATTATTGCAGTCATTGTAAGGTGTACATTTTTCTTTCATTTCCTGATTGATCAGATAACGGTTAAAATGTAATTTGGGTCGGAGAGAGGGTGAATCGAACACTCATCCTTATTTTATTTGGAAGATGATGGTGAGTAAAAAAAAGCATTGATTCACACTGAGCAAAGGATCATTAGGGCTGTTTTTGTTGATTATATCTCACGTCTCTTTAACATTTTAAAGGACACCTGCTGTCATTTCCAAACACAACTCTAGGTGTGAAATGCAAAGGAAAACGGTGTTTGTAATCATCATTTATAATTAGTTTTTCTCTTGTCCTTCTGCATGCTGAATTCAGCAGTTGCAACTCTGGACAAAGAAAAATCAACCCCTTGGGCTACTGCACAATTTAACAAGTTCTCTTCACGATGCCAACCAAGATGATTTTATACTGAGCAATGGCTGGAATTTTCGTTACCATTTCTCTCTTTGCATCTCTTTCCCTTCATTGTTCTTTATTTTTGCTCTACTCATTTCCCACTGCCCATTTTTTCTCCACCTTTGCTTAGTGTACATATCTTGGTTATTTTGGTTCACCCCACCCTATCAATAATCCTATCTCCTGCAACTATTAATGTCAGTAGAATTTACCAGATGTCCTGCTGTATCAAAAGTCTGTCCAAAAGATGCATTCCAATCGGGAAATTTGGTGGAATGAAGTTTGTAAATATGTTTCTCAATTTGTTGTTGTTATTTGACAAATGCTACTCATACTTATGTAGCCTGGGCAATGCGAAGCCTGGGCAACATCTCAATAGATGTAAATGCAGGTAATTAATTTTGATGGGATGTGACCAAGTGGAAAGTTGAAACTGCTGAGGAAGGTATTTCATGATCCAATTATGAAATAATGAAAAGTTTTTAAAAAGTCTTCAGTATCCAATTAGAAAGGAGAAAACAAATCTATATACACTTCCACAATGCTGAAGATGAAAATTGACAGATGACTCAATTGTAGATGACAGACTTAATGCACATGCCAGGCAGAATATTTTATTTGTAATTTTAACGAGGCAAAGTTCTATCATATTGCAGTTTGAAATTAATGCATTTAACCTCTTCCCCTAAACTGTGAGGAACAGTGTGGACAGGTGTAAGATTGCAATAAGTTTAATAATAATAATATATATTTTATTGTCATTGCACGTCAGTGCAACGAGATTTAGTGTGCAGCTCCACTGATGTACAAGAAATGCAGATGCTTTTGATGAACTCCCATCCACTGTCTACTCTATTTACTTGCCATCGCATGGCAAGGCAACCTTAACTCATTTAAATGGATAAAAAGCACTTCATTTTCCACCTAGATAGTACATAACCCAGCGGCATAAATTTTGCATAACCTGCACCACCTATGTCCTTTTCTTATTTGTACCTACCCTGGTCCTCCTTCATGGATCCTTCAAAAAGGCCAAAAGGGACTTCTGCTCCAAACTGCTCCAAACTGCTCCAAACTGGAGGATGAGACAGATGTTCGGCAGCTGTGGAGGGGCCTGAATGCAATCACCTCTCACAAGGCGAAACCAGGAGGCAGCTCGAATGTCGGCGAAACATCACTCCCTGATGAGCTCAATGCGTTTTACGCACGCTTTGATTGGGAGAACACCGATGTGCCTTCCCAAGCCCCCATTCGCTGTGATGGTATTTCAGTCCCAGAGGCCGACGTCAGGAAATCCTTCAGAAGGGTGAACCCTCAAAAAGCACCTGGACCTGATGGTATACCTGGTCGTGTTCACCCTGCTGTACTCACTCTATGCTCATAACTGCGTAGCCGGCCATAGTACGAACTTCATCATCAAGTTCGCTAACGACACCACTGTGGTGGGACGTATCACTGATGGGGATGAGTCAGAGTATAGAAGAGAGATCGAGCAACTGTCCATATGGTGCCAGCACAATAACCTGGCCCTCAACACCAGCAAAACAAAGGAACTGATTGTGGACTTTGGAAGGAGTAGGATGGGGACCCACAGTCCCGTTTATATCAACGGGTCGATGGTTGAAAGGGTCAAGAGCTTCAAATTGCTGGGCGTGCACATCTCTGAAGATCTCTCCTGGTCCAAGAACACTGATGCAATTATTAAGAAAGCACATCAGCGCATCTACTTCCTGAGAAAATTACGAAGAGTCAGTTTGTCAAGGAGGACTCTCTCTAACTTCTATAGGTGCACAGTAGAGAGCATGTTGACCGGTTGCATCGTGGCTTGGTTCGGCAACTTGAGCGCCATGGAGAAGAAAAGACTACAAAAAGTAGTAAACACTGCCCAGTCCATCATCGGCTCTGACCTTCCTTCCATCGAGGGGATCTATCGCAGTCGCTGCCTCAAAAAGGCTGCCAGTATCATCAAGGACCCACACCATCCTGGCCACACACTCATCTCCCTGCTACCTTCAGGTAGAAGGTACAGGAGCCTAAAGACTGCAACAACCAATTTCAGGAATAGGTACTTCCCCACAGCCATCAGGCTATTAAACTTGGCTCCGACAAAACTCTGAACATTAATAGCCCATTATCTGTTATTTGCACTTGATCAGTTTATTTATTCATGTGTGTATATATTTATATAATGATACTAGACCAAGTGCAGACCCGTTGGGTCTTTTCCCCCAATGTGCGGTTGTGGGGGGGGGGGGAGGCGGCATGCAGCGTCACACACACTAACTATCCCCCCCCCCCTCCCGCACTCACGCTAATTACCCCCCTTGATATTATATTAATATTATTAATTTGCTACTTTTACCCCATAACCACCCTATCTACTGACGCATAACCCCCAACTTGCAGTCACATCTAGAGGGGGGGGGGGGGGGCGGGGGTAGAAAGTGAGGGCAGAGAGAGAAGGCGCAGAGACAGAGAGAGAGACAGAGACACAGAGAGAGGGGCCAGAGGGATAGGGGGGTGGAGAGGAGGATAAGAGGGAGGGTGGGTGAGGGGGGGAAAGGTGGGGGATGAGAGAGAGAGGGTGAGAGTGGGGTGAGGGGGAGAGGTGGGGAGCAGGGAGGGGGGGGTGGAGGGAAGGGGGTAGGGGTGTTTGGAGGGGAGGGGGATTAGGGGAGGGAGGGTGGGGGAGGGGATGGAGGAGAGGAGGGGAGAGAGAGAGGGGAGGGGAGAGACGGGGGAGAGAGGGTGTGCTGAGAGGGGGGTGAGATGAGGGGAGGGGGAGAGGTGGGGAGCAGGGAGGGGGAGGGAGGGTGGAGGGAAGGGGGTAGGGTGTGTGGAGGGTCGGGGGTTTAGGGGAGGGACGGTGGGGGAGTGGATGGAGGGGAGGAAAAAGAAGGGAGAGAGAGAGAGAGGGGGGAGGGGGGGAGGGGAGGAGGAGAGGAGAGGGGGGAGAGGAGGGGAGAGAGAGAGTGCCTTTTTAATTCAACCCAAACAACCATTTGCAGGCAGTGCTTTTTTACTTCAAACTAACTATATTTTCATTTTCAAATCAAATTAAGGGTACTCATAGTGCTGTAGACATTTGTTCAGTGTCATTCAGAGCTCAGAGTGACAGAGACTAATTGACAGAGCTCCAGCTTGCAGAGACTAATTGAGGCACACCACTTCCTGGTTTTATAGTCCCTTCCCCTGCCTCCAGCGGGGGCAGCAGAGAGAATGGGGAATTTTGTAAGAACATTAATATCTCTGTCATTTTTCATCGACAGGAAAAATCCTCAACACACATACGACGGAGTGGGGCTCTGAGCAAGGTGGCCAAAAATGACGGCCGTAGGTGGCGGCGTTCTCTCGGAAATCGCAGCACAGATGGCCAAAACTGGTCAAGAACAGACTTTTAGTAATATAGATATGGACACACTGATCTGTTTTGTAGTCAATGCCTACTATGTTCTGTTGTGCTGAAACAAAGCAAGAATTTCATTGTCCTATCAGGGACACGTGACAATAAACTCTCTTAAATCGTGAATCTCTTGAATCTCTCTTCTTTCGTTCCCATCTCCCACCACCCCATTCATTTTCACTTCCTTTTCCATCAGATACCAGAATCTGCAGCCTTTTGTTCTCCAGCCCCCATCATTATCTCCACCCTTCCACCCGTCACCTGACTGTTATCTGCCAATCTGCTTCATTGGGTATCCACCAAAGTCCTTGCCCTCCCCCCCTCCCCCACTGCCGACCATCCCTTTATACTGGTTGCTTCCACTCTTTCAATTTGGATGAAGAATCATCCATTTCCCTCAACAGATGCTGCTGGCCCATTGAGTTTCTCTGACTGCTCTCTTTTTTCAAGAATTAAGTGTGCTTAATTGCCATATGTACCGACAAGAGAACAATGAAATTCTTACTTGCAGCAGCAAACAGACTTTGTAAACAATACTCAATCCAAACTTATAATAAACAAATATTAATGAAGTACTAACTCCAATACCAGTGCATAAAATGTCCAAAGTGCTGAGAGAAATCAACAACAGTCCATAGTTCATTTGCTACAGAATCCAGCATTGTTATTTCTTGTGCCTTTAATTTAACAATCCAGTGTTAATGGCATTGTAGTAGATGTACAGGACTAGCTAACCATTTTGAAGGGTTCCCTTCGTCTGCCTACAGCAGCCATCTTAAGCTCCTGGTGTCTTTTCAACTCCCTTACACATTCCCACACTGGTGTGTCTGTACTTGGCCTTCTCCACTGCAACGGTGAGGCCAAATACAAACTAGAAGAACCTCGCATCATATTCTGCTAGGGTAGGTTACAAACCAAATGTAAGAACATTGAACCTTCCATTTTCAGGTAGCGCACAATCCCACGTTTGTTTTTAACTCCCACCTGTCCACCTGGGATCTCTCTCCCTGCATTCTCCCCTTCGATCCCCATTCCTTCCCTCATTACCTAGATCCATTATCCTCCCCTACTTGGCTCCATTGCCCATCACCACATTGCATAACTTCCTGGTCCTCAAGTGTTGATTAAAGGTAAAAAAATAAATAAAACAATCAAGCCTTTGGAGACCTATTATTTCCGGAGACATTCAGTAACATCCATGACCATATTTCTGCTTTATTGTTCAATACTCATATTCTTTATACTCACATCAATGATTTGGATGAAGGGATTCAAAGTAACATTAGCAAATTTGCAGATGACGCAAAGCTGGGTGGCAGTGTGAACTGTGAGGAGGATGCTATGATAATGCAGGGTGACTTGGACAGGTTGGGTGAATGGGCAGATGCATGGTAGATGCAGGTTAATATAGATAAATGTGAGGTTATCCACTTTGGTGGCAAAAACAGGAAGGCAGATTATTACATGAATGGTGTCAAGTTGGGAAAAGGGGAAGTACAACGGTATCTGGGGGGCCTTGTTCATCAGTCTATGAAAGTATGCATGCAGGTACAGCAGTCAGTGAAGAAAGCGAATGGCATGTTGGCCTTTATAACAAGAGGAGTCGACTATAGGAGCAAAGAGGTCCTTCTGCAGTTGTACAGGGCCATAGTGAGACCACACCTGGTGTATTGTGTGCAGTTTTGGTCCACTAATTTGAGGAACGTCATTCTTGCTATTGAGGGAGTGCAGCGTAGGTTTATAAGGTTAATTCCTGGGATGGCGGGACTGTCATATTCTGAGAGAATGGAGCGGCTGGGCCTGTATACTCTGGAATTTAGAAGGATGAGAGGATATCTTATTGAAACATATAAGATTATTAAGGGTTTGGACACACTAGAGGCAGGAAACATGTTCCCAATGTTGGTGGAGTCCAGAACCAGGGGCCACAGTTCAAGAATAAGGGGTAAGCCATTGAGAACGGAGGTCAGGAAACACTTTTTCTCACAGAGAGTTGTGAGTCTGTGGAATTCTCTGCCTCAGAGGGCGGTGGAGGCCGGTTCTCTGGATACTTTCAAGAGAGAGCTAGATAGGGCTCTTAAAGATAGCGGAGTCAGTGGATATGGGGAGAAGGCAGGAATGGGGTACTGTTTGGGGATGATCAGCCATGATCACATTGAATGGGGGTGCTGGCTCGAAGGGCCGAATGGCCTACTCCTGCACCTATTGTCTTTTATGTTTCATGTCTTTTATGTCTATAAGTCCATGAATCTTAACCAGGGATGTACTCAGAATTCCAAAGCTTTACAGACCTCTGATTAAAGAAATGGTCTTAGCATTCTGTCTGAAATTCCCATCAATTATCCTAAAGCCATCAAATAAAGGATGCATAGCAGTACCCTACATAAACCAAGAAGCCCATTATTTAGTTGAAGGGGCAGAAAGAACATCCTGACACTTCTGTTATTATGATCAATAACTTTATCAATTTCTTGGCAGCTTTGATGGACAAAATCACCAGGACTGGACCTTTCTGGTGAGGTCATTGTAGGAGCCTATCTAACTGGCCAGTAGACTGTATGCTGTTTAGGTCTGCAGCATTAAAGTAATTGGCAGGAATGGATCAAGGTAATCAAAGGAGTTAAATTAATTTCCCTTCCAATCATACCAAAGCTGAATGTGTGCATTCAATCAGAGTGCCATGTGCCCTTAGCTTTTATGTAAGTATCAGCTTAATTATCTATGTCATGCTAACTTCACTGAGCTGAGCTAGTGACTGCTGCACAAGTATCAAAAATTAACGTTCAGAAGTATACAGATGGAATACTTTAAGGAATAACAGATGTTCTACAGGGAGTTGAAGACAGTAATTGTATCTTGCAATTTTACTAATGCTCATAAACCACTGAAGCTTTGCTTTTGTGATTTGCAACATCACTAGCTCCATTTATTTGAATTGATGTCTTCCACACTGCTGCCAGCTATCTGTAATTTTTCTAAATGCAATATACTCTCAAATGTTAACTTATTTTCAGATACTGATAAACGATGAATATTTCAAACTTATCTGGTTTACTGCAATTCTAATATATTACTTTCAATCAGTTCAATTCATTTCCACAAGCTTTGCTGAACTAGTGATCCAATTGTAATAAAAACAGAAAATTCTGGATAATGCTACACTAATAATGTTGCACTTTGCCTTATACTATCATGGTCTGGTTTACCTAGAGTAACAGATCATTTATTGGATACTTATTTGTTGTGTTGTTGTATTTAATGCGCTTATAAAGCAGGAATTTCTTTGTTCCATTCCCAGTGCATATAACAATTAAACACTCTTGACTTGAAACTGTCAGGCAGCACTTGTGAAGGTGATCAGTGACTTTCATTATAAGTTAAATAAAAATTTAAAAAATCAAATTATTTCATTTGCAGAAAGGAGAAGGGTGGACACAACAAGAGGGAATGCCAGTGATAGCGAGGTGCAAGAAGTTGTAATGATAATTGAGAGAGGTGGTGAAGGTGTACTAATTATGACTGATCTGTACTGAAGAAGATGCGAATAGAGGGAATTGTGTGAGGTAATGAGGACAATCTGAAGATACAAAAAGCTGGAGTAACTCAGCTGGACAGGCAGCATCTCTGGAAAGAAGGAATGGGAGACGTTTCGGGTCGAAACCCTTCTTCAAACAATCTGATGTCAGCTAATTGGACCCAGCCATTGCCAATGCTGCTGGGGTTCGGCCTCTCCTGGCCTATCTGCCAGTGATGGGGATCAGAGGGCATCCAAAGCAGGGGGTGCTCTCACAACACAAAGTGCTGGAGTGACTCAGTAGGTTAGGCAGCATCCCTGGAAATCGAAGAAGGGTCCCAACCCGAAACGTCACCTATCCATGTTCTTCAAGGATGCTGCCTGACCTGCTGAGTTACAGCACTTTGGGTTTTTTTTTCACATTATTGAAATTGGGTTATAAAAACAATTGTGTCAATGGGAGAAAGGGTTTGGAAAATCTATCTACTTTGGGGAAATTACATGAAAACAGTTTTTAGTCCAAGACTTTCTTTTAGCAGATAAATTTCCAACCCAACTTTTAAGTGGTTCTCTAGTTCCCGAGTAACCAATTCAGCCAATGCAATACCATAGTATCCCTTATTTCATCAATCAAATCCATGTTATGGACAAGCATATTATCGCAGAACTACCTTTATGATATTTATTTACAGCTATAAAATATAAATTCAGGGATTTTTCATGATTTCTTTTTTTTAATCCATTGTGCAGTAAAAGTGACTAGCTTTAGAACATATTCAGATCAAATAATATGTAAAGTTACCCCCCAGAATATTTTCCCCTTCACCTTGAACCTATGTCCTTTGGTCCTCGAATCCCCTACTCTGGGCAAAAGACTCTGTGCATCTACCCGATCTATTCCTCTCATGAATTTGTATCCCTTTATAAGATCTCCCTTCATCCTGCGCTCCATGGAATGGAGACCCAGCCTACTCAACCTCTCCCTTTAGCTCACATACTCTAGTCCAGGCAACATCCTCATTAATCTTTTCTGAACCGTTTCAAGCTTGACAATAGCTTTCCTATAACATGGTGCCCAGAACAGAACACAAAATTCTAAATGTGATCTCACGATCGTCTTATACAACTGCAACATGACCTCCCAACTTCCACACTCAATACTCTGACTGATGAACGCCAGTGCCAAAAGCCTTTTTGACCACCTTATCTACCTGCGACTCAACCTTCAAAGAACCATGCACCTCACACTTCTCTGTATTAAATTCCATCAACCATTCCTCGGCCCACCTGGCCAATAGATCCAGAACCTGTTGCAATCGTTCACAACCATCTTCACTATCCGCAAAACCACTCACTTTGGATCATCAGCAAACTTGTTAATCTTGCCTTGTATGTATTCATCCAAATCAATTATGTAGATGACAAACAGTAATGGGCCCAGCACCGAACCCTGAGGCACACCACTAGTCACAGGCCTCCAGTCTGAGAAGCAACCTTCCACCATTACTCTCTGCTTCCTTCCATGGAGCCAATTTGCTATCCATTCAGCTATCTCTCCTTGGATACCATGCGATCTAACCTTCCAGAGAGACTATCATGCAGAACCATGTCGAGCACCTTACTGAAGTCCATGTACACAACATCTACAGTTCTGCCCTCATCAACCTTTTTGGTCACGTCTTCAAAAAAAATCAATCAGATCTGTGAGACATGATCTTTCACGTACAAAACCATGCTGACTATCCCCAATCAGGCCTTGCCCATCCAAATGCCTGTATATCCTATCCGTTAGAAAACTGTCCAGTTACTTACGAACTACAGATGGTAAGCTCACCGGCCTATAGTTCCATTTTCCCTGCCGGCCTTCTTGAAAAGAGGTACAACATTAGTCACCCTCCAATCTTCTGGCACCTCTCCTGTATTTAAGGACGACTCATAAATTTCAACCAGCAATTTCCTCTCTAGTTTCCCTCAATGTCCTTGGATATATCAGATCCGGCCCTGGAGATTTGTTTATTTTCAAACACGACAGTACCTTCAGTACTTCTTTGACAGTAACCCTGACTGCTCTCAAGACACTTCCAGTTTCTGCTCCAATTTTCTCCATCCTACTGTCTATCTCCTCGGTAAATACATAGGAGAAATACTCATTTAGAACCTTGCCCATCACCTGTGGCTGCACACAGAGGTGACCGCTTTGATTCCTGAGAGGCCCCACTCTCTCTCTAGTTATCCTTTTTCCCCTTATGTATTTATAAAATCTTTTGGGATTGTCCTTAATGCTACCCGACAGAGCTAAATCCTGGCCGCTTTTTGCCCTTCTGATTTCCTTTTTTAGTTTACTCCTTAGTTCCCGAAACTCCTCCAGGGACGCACTTGTTCCCAGCTGCCTATACATGTCCCATGCATCCTTCTTGTTTTTGACTAATGTCCCAATTTTCCTCATCAGCCAAGCTTCCTTACCTTTGCCTGCTTTGCCCTTCACTAATGGGGACGTACACATCCTGAGCTTTCTTCAGCACACTTTTAAAAAAACATCCCACTTGGCTGATGTTCCTTTCCCCTCTAATAACCTGCTCCAGTCAACTTGAGTGACACCTTCTCTCATACCCTCAAAGTTGGCCTTTTGCCAGTTGAGCATTTTAACACATTGACCCTCTCCGTCCCTATCCATAACTATCTTAAACCTAATCGAACTGTGGTCATTGGTCACAAAACGCTCCTCCACAAACACTTCATTAACTTGCCCTTCCCAATTTCCCAATACTATGATTTTTCCAATCTGTATTGGGAAAGTTAAAATCCCCAACTACAACAACCTTATTTGACCTGCAAGTGTCTGCAATCTCCCGGCACATTTGTTCTTCTAATTCCTGTTGACTTTTCGGGGGTCTGTAGTACACCCCCAACAAGGTGATCATCCAGTTCTTGTTCCTCAGCTCCACCAATATACGTAGCCTCACTAGACGAACCGTCCGTAATGTCAACTCTGAACTCTGCCGTGACATCCTTCTTAACCAACAATGCAACCCCCACCCCCCTTCCTCTTTTTCCCTCACCCCTGTCTCTCCTGAAGCTCCTGTACCCCGGAACATTGAGCTGCCAGTCCTGGCCCTCCCTTAACCAGGTTTCAGTCATGGCTACAACGTCCCAGTCGCTTGTACCTATCCATGCCCTAAGCTCATCTGCTTCACCCGTCAGTCCCCTTGCATTAAAATATGTGCAGTTTAAACCAACCCTCCTTCCTCTCTCTCCGCCTTTCACCTGCCTATTCTGTCCACTTACCTTTCCCAAACCACCCTCCATACCAACTTCTAGCCACTCATGTGCCTCTGACCTGCACGAGATCCCACCCCCCTTGCCAATCTAGTTTAAGCCCTCCCGTGTACTTATCCTGCTTCTTGAATTTTTAAACATCTAAAAAAAGATAAATCACTTTAGCGTAGTTTTGAGATTTGCACCTGACCTAGGCGTTCTTGGGGAAGATTTCCACACCACCACACTTTCTGTGAAGCGACGTGTCTGCTTCTCAGCTAAACAGCCCAGTCATCAGTTTTAAGGCAAGGTCTCTTATTCTGGATCCTCCCAGAAGAGAAAATAACTGTTCTTCATCTGCCCTCTTCAAAAAATCTCTCCAAACGTTCTATCAAAATAATCACTTCAATTAGAGCATGCTCTTTGTATATTAGCTCTCTTGAAATAAATGCCAAGCTTCGTAATTACTTTTTATGCCTGCACATTGCTTTGAGTGATTTCTATACTTGTCAAGCCCTAAATCTACTATCTTCTATATCCTCGATTTCATAACTTAACCCCTTTTTGCCCCAAGAATCATTCTGATGAATCTGTCTAGTTTCATGTTAATTTGTCAGGATCTGGGTGTTCCTGACAAGACCAATGCTATTGCTCCACTGCCCCTCTCCACCCCACAGTCACACACGCACACACGCACGCACACACACACACACACACACACACACACACACACACACACACACACACACAGCTGCAGCAGGTCATCTGGTAAAGATACTTCCACTGTGATATTGGGAGGGAATTCCAGCATTTAGACCCAATGACAATGAAAGAACAGAGCCATACAGTGTATTCAGAAAGTACTAGACGATGTGGGACCCGTTGGGTCCCTGTCACATGGGAGGTCTGGTCCCCCAACCATAATATTCCACCACTCACCCCTCCCCCTACGCAACCCGTTCCCCCAATGCAATATTCCACCACTTATGCCCATCCCCCTCCCATCAAATCCACCCCTCCCTGTCCCCCTCTCCCTCTACTCCCTCCTCTATACCACCATGCTCACCACCCCGGATTCCTTCTACCCCCCTTCCCTAACTCCTTGCACTTCACCCCCTCTCCCTCTACTCCCTCCTCTACCCCACTCCCTCCCCCTCTTTTTCCCTCTCCCCCCCTCCCTCCATTTCTCTCCCCCTCCCTCCCTCATTCCTCTCCCCCTCTTCCTCCCTCTCTCCCCCTCCCTCCCTCATCCCTCTCTCCCCCTCCCTCATACCTCTTCCCCACCCTCCCTCATCCCTCTCTCCCCGCTCCCTCCTTCATCCCTCTCTCCCCCCTCCCCCCTCCCCCCTCCCTCCCTCACACCCCCCTCCAACCCCCACCCGTGCTGTGGACCGGGCTGCGGCACTCCCTCTCTCCGTGTAATGCTGCGGTGCATTAGGGCCCATCCCGATGTCCGCATCCACGTGCAGGAGCCGCCGAGGCGCTGCCCGTCCCGGGACCCGCGGTGTCCCTCTCCAGCGGGTAATAAGCAGGGCTCAGTGCTGCCCCCCCCCCCCCCCCATCTCCATCTACCACCCCATCTCCCTCCTCCTCATTTCCCTCATACTCCTCCCCTCACTCCCATTCCCTACCCCAGCACCCACCCAGGTCGTAGAGCAGCGCCAGGGCCTGGAACCCAACCTGGTTCTCGTACTCGGCCCGGCCCTGGCTGTAGGTGACCAAAGCGCTCGTGGACCTGGTCCTCGACGGAGCCGGGCTCGCTGTGTCGCGGGCGGAGAGAGGGCGGAGGGTGGCCGAGCCAGAGTTGTCCGCAGAGCATGAAACGGAGGCTGTTTTTGCTTTTTTATTGTGGGGTATTGTGTGTAGATTGATGATTAAAAAAAAAAGATTTTAATCCATTTTAGAATAAGGCTGTAACGTAACAAAATGTGGAAAATGTGAAGGGGTCTGAATACTTTCTGAATGCAGAGTTCATGTCAGAGTGTTGGTGACCTGCAAGGTGACTGCAGGTGCTGGGATTCCCTACTGGCTTTCGACCTTGATGTTCTTGACAGTAGAAGTCATGGGTTTGAGAGTTCAGCACCTCCTCTGATGATTAAATATCCTCGTTGATTTCTAATGTCCAGAAGACAATAAGATTCAGCTCCGAAGTTCTGCACACAACTTCAACTCTTTTGTTATATTGCTGTCTTGAGGTTTAGGCCAACTTTCCATTAGCCTTTTTAATCACTTTTTGTGCCTGTTCACTAGTTTTTAGCGATTTCTTTGTTTGGCCCTATAAATCTTTCTGCTCATCTCCATTTCACAGTTCTTCACTCAAAGCTATTCAGATGAAACTCAATCTTCCAGTGTAACAGTTCATAAATCTCAATCTTCAAAGGAGAACTTCTCCTCAATATGTTAGCTATTTTTAGTTATTCTGCTTCATTGGCATCTTAAGATTTTATGGAACAGCCGTCAAATTAGTGTTTTAGCCATCAAATGAGTGTATGATTTACCATTGTAGTCACAGAGAGACCCTGTGGGTATCCTTGCACTCCGACTGGAACAGGAGCTATGTCATTGGTGAAGCTCGTTGCACAAATTATGGATCATATTGTGATAGGTGTAATAAGACTAACATCACCTGGATGAATAATGACTATAGCTGCCCTCTTCATCCAATGCAATCTGTGAAGTATCACAGATTAGATTAGAAACATAGAAACATGGAAAATAGGTGCAAAGTAGGCCTTTGGGCCTTCGAGCCAGCACCGTCATTCAATATGATCATCCAAAATCAGTACCCTATTCCTGCTTTTCACCATGATTCCATTAGCCCTAACACCTAAAGAGAGCTAAAGAGTTAGGTTAGGGTTATTATTGTTTCATGTACTGAGATACAGTGAATACCTTGTATTTGCTTGCTATACAGTCAAATCAGGTAATACTATCAGTCTGAGGCAGGGTCTCGACCAGAAACGTTACCTATCCATGTTCCCCAGAGATACTGCCCAACCTGCTGAGTTACTATAATACGTTGTACCATCTTCTGATAATACTATACATGAATACAATTAAGGCAAACACAAGCTTAACAGGTAGAGCAAAGACAAAAAATACCAGCGTGCAGAATATAGTTTCTCAGCACTGTAGTGTAATAAATTCTCACTGTAGTGAGAAAAAGCCCAATGTCTGCAAAATGTCTTGAAAAATTGGGACCATACCCTGTTTCATGGATGGATCATTCAGAAGTCTGATAACAGAGGGGAAGAAGCTGTTCCCGAGTCAGGTGGTATGTGGTTTCATGCTTTTATATCTTCAGCTTGAAGGGAACGTGAGAAGAAAGAATGACTGGGATGGAAGAGGCGCTTGACTACATTGGCTGCTTTCCAGAGGCAGCGTGAAGTATAGCTGGGGTCAATGATGGGATGTCTGGTGTGTTTCATGGACCGGGCTACATCTACAACTCTCTGCAATTTATTGTGGTCCTGGAAAGAGTTGTTTCCAAACCAAGGTGTGATGCAACACAATGATATACTTTCTACGATGCATCTGTAGAAGTTAATAAGAGTCATTGGAGAAAGGGTAAATTTCTTCAGCCTCCTAAATCTCCCTGCACCTCGATAACTCAATCCTTTGTCTTGCTGACATTGAGGGAGAAGCTTTTGCCCTGACACCATGCACTAAACTGTCTATCTCCTTTCTCTATTCTGTCTCATTGTTGTTTGAGATCCAGCCCACCACAGTGATGTCATCTGCAAACTTGTAGATGGAGTTAGAGCAGAATTTGGCTGTACAGTTACAGTATGAGTTCATAGGGTGTTTTGTAGGGGGCAGAGTACTCACCCTTGCAGGGCACTGGCATCAAGAATTATTGTGGAGGATGCTAGTGATTTAAGATTTAGCAGCCAACTGTAAGTGCTTTGAGTAAAATGCACATAATGGAATCTGAATCCATTCCCGGATCAACTAAAAACAATGATGTAGATCTCCCCTGACTGATGGCCTGCCCGTCAGCAACACTGTTTATTCCTATTCAGCCCTCAGATACAATCTTCCATTGGGAGCTTCATGTGATATGTGCTGGGACAGTTTCAGTTCAGGCAGCCTGTTGTGTCACAATATGTGTTTGAGAGAGGAAGTGTCCCAGATTCAGTATATGTTAGTGTGGTTGGGACCACTGAATGTTAATGACTGTTTTAGAATCTGCTAAAGAATATACAGTTCAGAAAATTAGAAGTTTTAGGAAGGTGCCATGAAATGTCATTGGCAAGTTGGATTAAGTAAAATCCCAAGGCATTTTATGCGTACTTTAAAAATATGAGGGTGGCCAGGGAGAAGATAAGACTGCTCAAAGATAAAGGAGGGAATCTCTGCTTCGGGTTGGAGGATGTAGGTGAGGTACTGAATGAGTAGTTTGCATCTACAGTATATTTACCAAGGCAAAGCACTTGGAGGACAGCAAGGTCAAAGTGGAGAATATAAATATGGTAAGGCGGTTTGAGATCAAGTAGGAGGTGGTGCTGAGGCTCTTGAAGAACATTAAGGTGGATAAATCCCTGGTGGAATTTATACCCAGGTTATTGAGGGAGCAAGAGAGAAAATTGTAGGGGCCTTGATGAGGATCTTTGTTCCTTCTCTAGCCACAAGCGAGGTCCCAGAGGACTGGAGAGAGGCCAATGTTGTTATTTTTTTAAGAAAGGAAGTAGAGAGAATCCAGGAACTACAGGTTGGTGAGCCTCTCACTAGTGTAGGGAAGGGAACCATAGTGGTAGGGAAAATAATGGAGAGAATTCTTTGAGATAGGATTTACTCCCATTTGGAAGAGGATAGGCTAATTAGGACAGTCAGTATGGCTTTTTACATGGCATGCCATGTCTCACTAACTCGATTGACGTTTTGAGAAGGCGACAAAGGAGATTGATGAATGTAAGGCGGTGGATGGTGTATACATGGATTTTAATAAGGCTTTTGATAAGGTCCCTCATGGTAGACCAATCCATAGATTAAGATGTAAAAGTTTCACAATGATTTGGTTGTATGGATTCGGAACTGGCTTAGTTATAGAAGACAGAAGAATGTGGTGGAAGGTGATATTCTGACTGGCGGTCGACGACCAGTGGAATTCCACAGGGATCTATGTCGGGACCTTAGCTGTTTGTGATATAAATGTAGATGGGTTGGTGAGGGGGTTGCACTTAGGGAGGTTGAATGTAGGAGAAAGTATACAATTAATGATATGAACCTTAACTGCATTCATGTATAGAGGGAACTTGGGGTCCAAGTACATAACTCCCTGACGGTGGTGACACAAGTAGCCAGGTAAAGAAGGCATATTGTATACTTGCCTTGGGGTATTGAGAGAGAAACCCATGATGCAGCTTTATAGGGTTTTGGTTATGCTGCAATTGGAATATTGCATGCAATTATGATCGCCCCATTACAGGAAAGATTGAATTGAATTGAATTGCATTGAATTGAATAAATTTTATTAACCAAGTATGTATATACACAAGAAATTTGCCTTGGAGCTTTGTTCACAAGTAACAACACAATATACAGTAAACAATTTAGAATTAAACATTATAATTTAAACATGTGAAGAATTAAATAAAACACCAGAGCTAAAGGATACTTCTGGTTGTTGAGTAGAGCTACTGCTCGTGGAAAAAAAGCTGTTTTTATGTCTGGCTGTGGCGGCTTTGACAGTCCAGAGTCGCCTTCCAGAGTGAAGTGATTCAAAGAGTTTGCTGCCAAGGTGAGAGAGGTCAGAGATGATCTTACCCGCTCGCTTCCTGGACCTTGCAGTGTACAGTTCATCAATGGGGGAAAGGTTGCAGCCAATAACCTTCTCAGCTGATCGGACGATTCGCTGCAGCCTCCGGATGTCATGCTTGATGGCTGAGCCAAATTAGACCATGATGGAGAAGGTGAGGACAAATTCTATGATGGCAGCATAGAACTGGACCATCATGCTTGTGGCAGATTGTGTTTTCTCAGCTGCCGCAGGAAGTACATCCTCTGTTGAGCGTTTTTGACTGTGGAGTCGATGGTGGCCTCCCATTTAAGGTCCCTGGAGATGATGGTTCCAAGGAACTTAAATGACTCCACAGATGTGAATGTGGTGTTGTTGATACTGTGGGCTGAGGGGACGGGGAGCTCTGCTAAAGTCTACAATCAATTCAACTGTCTTAAGAGCATTGAGCTCCAGGTTGTTGCGATGGTACCAGGACGCCAGCTGTGTCACTTCCTGTCTGTTGGCAGGCTCCTCCCCATCCTGGATCAGTCCAATCAGGGTTGTGTCGTCCGCAAACTTGAGAAGCTTGACAGAGGAGTATGTGGAGGTGCAATCTTTGGTAGACACAAAACGCTGGAGTAATTCAGAGGGTGAAGCAGCATCTATGGAGAGAAGGGATTGAGAATACGCAGCCTTGCGGTGCTCCTATGCTGAGGGTCAGCGGGTCGAAGATGTGCTTTCCCAGCCTCACATGCTGCTTCCCGTCTGTCAGGAAGTTGGTGGTCCACTGACAGTGGGGTTCAGGCACAGTCAACTGGGAGAGTTTGGAGATGTGGATGCTTTGGAGAGAGTGCAGAGGAGATTTGCCAGAATGCCGCCTGGATTGGAGGATCTCAGCTAGAGGGAGGGGATAGACTTGGATTGTTTTCTCTGGAACGTAAGAGGTTGAGGGGAGACTTGATAGAAGTAGACAAAATTATGAGAGGCACAGATGGGGTAGACAGTCAGAACCTTTTTCTCAGGGTGTAAATGTCCAATTAGAGGGCTAAGCTATGATGTGAAAGGGGGCAAGTTTATTAGAGATGTGCTGGGCATGTTTTTTATACAGTGGGTGATGGACACCATGAACCAATTGTTAGGGGTGGTGGTGGAGGCAGATGCAATATGAGCGTTTAAGAGGTTTTTGGATAGGCACATGGATACAATACATACAATACAATACAATACAATTTTATTGTCATTTGAGCCTCAGTGAGGCTCAAAAAAAATTCCTTTCCACAGGGTGCAGGGAATAGAGGGATATGGATCATGTGCAGGCAGATGACATCAGTTCAGCTATGCATCATATTCGGCACAAACATTGGCGCTGAAAGGCACGTTCCTGTGTTGTACTGTTCTATGTTCTATATACGAAGGATGCACAGGCAATAGAAAAATAAATAAATAAGGAAAATAGCCCCATTTATCTGGCAGCCATTTCATTTCATTCATCTGACTAGGATTAGTGCACAACTAAGCCTGTGGCATTTCACATTGCCCTGTTGGGCCCCATGAGAATTCCACCTGCGCACTACTGTGCAAGGGCAGCAACCAAGCTGGAAACCAGGACTTCCAGATGTAAGTCTTGGTTTCCAGCATTATTGCAGGTCATTCTCCCGCAAAGTCTTTGAGTTATTTTTTGTATTCCTAATATAATGGGTGGTGTAGTCCAGCACTCATGAAGTAAGTTGATTGGGTCATCGGAGATGTCCTCATTCATTAGGGAACCGGTGTTCCCCTCTTCCATTATAGATGAGGCTCTCACTAGGATCTCCTCGATATCCCACAGCTCTGCTCTTTCTCCCCCTCCCCCATTCGTAACAAGGACAGAGTCCCATTGTCCTCACCTTCCACCCCATCAGCCATTGAATGCAGCATATTCAACATTTTTGCTACCTCCAAAGGGATCCCACTACTGGCCACATCTTCCTATCTCCACCCCTTTCTGCTTTCCGTAGAGACCATTCCCTCTGCAACTCCCTGGTCAACTTGTCGCTTTCCACCCAAACCACCTCTACTCCAGGTATTTTCCCCTGCAACCCACAGGAGATGCAACCCCGACAGTCGTTTCAGGTGAGGCAGAGGTTCACTTGCACCTCCTCCAACCTCATTTCCTGTATCCGCTGTTCCAGGTGTCAACTCCTGTATATCTGTGAGACCAAGCGCAGGCTCGGCGATCGTTTCACTGAACACCTCCGCTCAGTCCGCCTTAACCTACCTGCTCAACACTTTAACTCCCCCTCCCATTCCCAATCTGACGTTTTCCCAAACAGCACCTAATATTCCCAAACGGCACCTCATATTTCGCTTGGGTAGCTTACACCCCTGCGGTATGAACATTGACTTCTCTAACTTCAAATAACCCTTGCTTTCCCTCTCTCTCCATCCTCTCCTCCTTCCCAGTTCTCCCACCAGTCTTACTGTCACTGTCCCGACCACACCCCTGACATCAGTCTGAAGAAGGGTCTCGACCCAAAACGTCACCCATTCCTTTTCTCCAGAGATGCTGCCTGTCCCGCTGAGTTACTCCAGCATTTTGTGTCTACCTTCGATTTTAAAAAAAGCATCTGCTGTTCTTTCTGACACAAGTAAGTTTATTAGTTACTTTCATGCAATAATCACAATTGACTTTACCATCCTAAAGCCATTTAACACAATTTCCCATTATACTTTATACTGGGTCTTGAGTTCGAGTTAGTTGTTTCATGTAATTCAAATTGTGTGGTAATCAAATCTATACATTGCACTTTACATCTTTGGGATTTTATTAAATAAAAGGCATCGATCGTTTACATTTTAGCAATGATCTGTTATTGATTACTGTTTTGTATTGGAGTCCTACCTAAGTTGTAGAATGAACGTTAAAAATAACTGTGGCTGAACTGTGACAGAGTGCAGTGGAGGCCAGGTCACTGGATTGATTTAAGAGAGAGTTAGATAGAGCTCTAGGGGCTAGTGGAATCAAGGGATATGGAGAGAAGGCAGGCACGGGTTATTGATAGGGGACGATCAGCCATGATCACAATGAATGGCGGTGCTGGCTTGAAGGGCCGAATGGCCTCCTCCTGCAATAATTTTCTATGTTTCTATGAATTGCTGACAAGATAGACACACCTACTGAAACAAGTAATGTTTTAATGATTACTTGCTATTAACTGCAAAAGCTGCCAGACAAGGGGTGCAGACACCAGGAGTGGGAATGCTGGTGACCTTCCAAAAAGTAGGGTTGGCACTTGAATGAGGTCTGTTAACCCTGCAATATCATACTAATACGGACATTACTCATATGGTATCGAGCCAAATCCATCCCAATTTTATTTTAGTGGCTGTGATATAGTGCAATACAATCTTGCACTATATTACCATGACCACTTTTAAAATTTGTTTCCAGCATAAATGATGCATAAATTTCATTGCTGTTCTTTTCAGGAAGTTGTCAATTTATCTCTTCTGAAATGAAATCAATGTAGAAAGGTACAATGGATTATTCTTTTAAAGTTGATAAATAAATGTGGCAAGAATAGCGTGGGGAAATCAGTGAATGACAGACATAATAAATTAATTCTGGTACTAATTATTATGAATAAAGACTAAATAAATTGCAGATGCAGCTAATTAGCTCAGGAACCCCTAAATAGGAAGATATTTTGAATTAATGTTCTTGGCATATTATTTATGACAGAACTGCAAACTGGAAAGTGTGGGTAATCAGTGCAGCCTACTTAATGGACAGGTGGAACACAGCATAGAGAACATGAACTTCCATAAATATATTCCAAATCTGTGGATAATTAGTGCAGAAGCCATAAGCCTAATCCATGCGAATATTGGAACAGGATAAGAACATAGGGAATAGGAGCAGGGGGGTGATATGTAAACCCTTGATCCTGCTCATTCAAAATAAGTTTATAACTGCTCTCCTCTTTAGCCTTCACTTTATTTTCCTGCTCAAGTCTCATAAGCTTTGATTTCTGAATGAGGAAGTTTATGCTCTGACTGTATTTATTCATTATATTTACAAGAAATCAGGGTTAAATGCCCTGATTTTGTCAAATTAATCCGTTAATTGATTAGTGAATATGATTTAATTTAATGTATGGAACAATGTCAGTGAATTATTTGTTTTTACTTGTCAATAAAAGGCTTCTCTATCAGATGAACACCTTCTATTATCTGTAAGATCCCTTGCTGTTGAAAACTCTCTCATGTTCCTATTGCCCTTTTCTTCACCAGATTTCACCAGGGAAGGAAGGGCTGTTCACACTATTGGCTCAGTGAGATCGCAAAGTTCTCTCTAGAGCAAATCTTTTGTCATCAAAGCACCTTCGAACATCCTAATTGTGACTTCACAGAGAGGTTTGTGCAATTTTTTTGAACTCTATGAAGATCCTGAGTCTGACGTAGATAATTTAGTGTATAGCAACACCAGAAATTGGAGGAACAACACCTCATATTCCGCCTGGGTAGCCTGCGTCCGGCGGGCATGAACATTGAATTCTCCCAATTTTGCTAGCCCTTGCTGTCTCCTCCCCTTCCTTAACCCTCGAGCTGCCTCCTCCCATCCCCCCGCCCTCGGGTACCTCCTCCTCCCTTTTTCCTTCCTTCTCCCCCCCCCCCCCCCCACCCCCTATCAGTCTCAAGAAGGGTTTTGGCCCGAAACGTCACCTATTTCCTTCGCTCCATAGATGCTGCTGCACCCGCTGAGTTTCTCCAGCATTTTTGTGTACCTTCTTATAGTTTAAAATGAACCTGTATCTAATCTCCCCAGGAAGAAAGTGCCCTGATTATAAGAGAACAATAAGTTATTTTATTTCACAAGGAACATAATTTGTACAGCCACTGTGATCAGGCTGGCAGTTCAATTGTTTTTTGTGAAATAATACAAACAAATATATTTGCTATGATTCCCTAAAAACCCTGCCTATTTTAGAGAAACCGTTTCCATTTTAGCTTCCCTAGCTTTTCTTACTTCTTCACCTTCAAGAAGGCTCTCACAGACTCCACTCTAATACCTCTCACACATTCCAACTATTCTAATCGTAAAGATTGTTTATCAAACCCCCCCCCCCCCCCACCCCTATTTAAACCTTACCTTTCAGTCTGAAGAAGGGTTCTGACCTGAAACATTACCCTTTGTTTTTGTCTCCGAAGATGCATCCTGATCCGTTGAGTTAATAAAGCACTTTGTGTCTATCACAATTACTGCAAAAGATTTATAATGAAGTATTCAAAATGACTTTCTATTTAGAATAGTTAGTATGTTAGTAAAGAAGTTGTCCAAAAAAAATCTCAAAACTTATGGATTAGTGTTGATGCAAAGGACTGCAGATTCTGGATTCTGGAGCAAAAAGCGAAGTGCCAGAGGAATTCAGTGGTTCAGGCAGCATCTGAGGAGGGAAATCGCCAATTGACATTCCAAAGGTGATCAGCTCCTTTTGTGGGTAACCAGTGTGTGAGTAGATAAGCTTTGAAAAAAATGTACTTTAAAAACAAACTATCCTTCCCAGCTGTCCCACAGCCTACTGTCTTTCTTCTTCCCGTCCCCACCCCCCCCCACCCCCACATCAGTCTGAAGAAGGATCTCGACCCGAAATGTCTCCTATTCCTTTGCTCCATAGATGCTGCCTCACCCGCTGAGTTTCTCCAGCATTTTTGTCTAAGGAAGACTATTGGTATTCATTTAGGGTTCAATTAAATGTATGCTTAAAATTCTGGATCATCTTTTTCACGTCACACTAAACAAAGCTAGTTGAGAAGAATCATCAAACTGGCATGCATGAGTCTTCTTTTGAGTACCCAAGCCTTCGATTTTCCAGTATCTAAAGTTCCTTCTTAAACAACTTATTTATCTTTAGGCTCCACATAAAACAAACCCCATGTAATATATTAACCAACTTTCAGGTAGGTTCCTTTAGATATTTCACCTTCTAGAATTAAGCTGAAGCTTTTTCAGAAAGTAGTCAAATTGTTGAACTAACACATAGTGTTTCAATTGATTTTAAAACCCACTGATAGCTATGTTTGATCATTTTAATCAATGCAACTGTAACTTGAGTTATGATACGTATGAAACAATAAATAAATATGAAGAAACAACATGTTATGTCTGAATTCTAACATTGTAACTCCAAAATATAAATATTTATTTTGAAGCAATTTTAAAGCTCATGCTGAATGAACCAATACATTTAATTGCACCCACATGCATTATTATTTTCCGTAACATCTGGAGTGAATGGATATTAAAATTGCTTCATGCGGCTATTTATGTTGGCAAAACACACCATTGAAATTCATTTTGTTTGTTGTTCGCGCTGATCATTAAATCAGTTTTCTGGGTGAAGCATTAATCATTGTCAACTCAGCCTTCCAATGTGCAGTTTAAACATTTCCTCTTGAAACATATTTAATACACACCAATCATCCCATGACTTTAAAACGCTGCTGTGCTATTTTCATACTGTTCTCATTGCGCAATGCAATAGTAGCTCACTACTTGTTGAAGCTGATGTTTACGTCAATGTCTTCTGTTATTATATAAGCTTTAGCTGCCAGCAAAATAAATCAAATGAAAGATGCAAATCATCTGTGAAAAATAACAAATTTTCAGCTTAAGGCTGAATGCAATTATGCGCTACTCATCCATATTGTTATTACTCCTTGGTATTTCAAAGAGTCAGCATCATCTGCTCCTGAGGATATTTTTCAATGCCATTAGCATCATCGTTTGGTTTTTTCAAATGCCAACCCCTTTCTATGCTCAAAGAAGATATACGCACACTGAGGGAAAAAAGACAAGATTTCTCAACTTTTCATAACAGCTGCATTCTGACCTTTATCTTTCTTCATGAATTGTACATCCCAAAGATCGTTATCTAATGCTGTGAATATCAAATCAGATACAATCCGGTAACTTTTACTGCCACTTAATGCAGACTTCATTAAAATATTAATGCACATTACATCATTTGTTTGTATTATATATGTATATATATATCTGTATTGTGGAACCTAAGGAGGCATTGATGTCCAAAGTAAACAAATATTTAGAGCATTTGGCGATAAACTAAATTGTTTAGTTTAAGGAAAATGTATCAATGGATGCTTTCACAATGATGAGTAATTTTAACAATTTATTTTATTAATATGCAAGCATATTGCTGGTCTACAATAAAAACGTGCGTCTGGCTGGAGCTTTGTTGGGTGATTTCTGCAGTCTTCTAAGTGCAGTTTATTTAGTTTGTCCAGCAAAGGTATATGGCAAAATTATTTTGATTTGTAATTCCTACATTCCTTTTATGATTAAATACAATATATTGCACATTCCTTAAATTGAGCCAGAAGAATGTTGTGATTCTTTAAATTGTGGATCAAAAATATGGGTAATAATTTACTTTTTTTATTTGCATACTTTGAATACTATGAATTATTCTGAATCAGTCTGAAGAAGGGTTTCAGCCCGAAACATTGCATATTTCCTTCGCTCCATAGATGCTGCTGCACCCGCTGAGTTTCTCCAGCACTTTTGTCTACCTACTATGAATTATTAGCTGTTTTTAACTGATGGCAAATACTTGAAAACATTTGGATAAAAATCTTACAATTCTTCATTTCACAGTAGTTAATTTAGCATTAATGTATTTCCAGATTTTCTTCAGCATTTAACAGGTTGAAAAATAGATTGACCAGTTACAAACTGTTTCAAATACTAATCTGATAAATTTGACTATAAATTATTTTTTTGTTCATGCATTTTGTAGAACAATTAGCAGAGTTTAATATTACAACATTTTAAATATTTAATGTTTCATTGCAATGAATATAAACAAATTTATCTTGTACGTGATTAAACATTTAGATTTTATAATTGGTCATTCGATCAAGCCGTTTCTTCACACATATTAGAATAAAGGGGAAGCCATTTAAGACTGAGGTGAGAAAAAACGTTCACCCAGAGAGTTGTGAATTTGTGGAATTCACTGCCACAGAGGGCAGTGTAGGCCAAGTCACTGGATGGATTTAAGAGAGAGTTAGATAGAGTTCTAGGGGCTAGTGGAATCAAGAGATATGGGGAGAAGGCATGTACGGGTTATTGATTGGGGACGATCAGCCATGATCACAATGAATGGCGGTGCTGGCTCGAAAGGCCGAATGGCCTCCTCCTGCACCTATTTTCTATGTTTCTATATTCATTTCCTTATTTTATTTTCCATTGCTACTTGCCTCACACCATTCTTTATAAAAGCAAGATGCTATTATTTGAGGATGATAACCCATACATGCATTGTGGATTTGACAAGCCGGCTAAATGGTGTTCCTTTAATACGCTAATGCTTATTGTTGTTGAAGCACTGTTGGAAATGAAGATCCAGGAATGATGAAAGAATTGGAATAAAATTGCAAAACAATACGTGCAAGGTCGAAGAGGTGATAGTAGGGGTAGTCACATTGCCTGCTACCCATGTAGCTGAGGCACCTGGGCTGCGACAACTGGCTCCGTTGCAACTCCAGCCTGTACCGTTTCCCCCCCAAATGTCCAATGCCTTCATTTTTAAGTACAACTACACTCTGAGGCTCCCTTGTTGTCAAAGCCAGACGTTCTCCACTGACAGACCTCTGGAGCAGAGTTCTTTTATTTTAGGGAGTTTTGTGGCTCAAATGAGATATGAAGCCAAGTGATCTCAGCAACACCCAACATTAGCATCATTGTGCAGGGCAATGGTATGAAATGCAACAAGCAGCTCTTATCCTAGTTGTTTTGACTGCAACTATTTGGTTTCAGAATTGGATACCACATAGACAAGGTATCAATCAGTGCAAGCTTTATTGTGGACAGATCATATATATACTTTACAATGCCCGGTGGACCTCCAGTCAATGGCAGGCAGCTCCGTCCACAGCACAAATTGCAGTGGCACCGATTTTGTCCAAATCCGAAGGTGAAGTCCCAACCACTGAGTGCATCTCAGCTGAGTTAGACCTTGCTGATGTGCAAAACCAACACATCAGATATAACACTTTAATTTATCAACTCCTTTCTCGGTTGAACCCCTATTAGCAATTAGTGATTTACAGCTGAACATAGTTACACTACGTTTACACCAGGTGATGTAGGAAGGGACTGCAGATGCTGGTTTAAACCGAAGATAGACACAAAATACTGGAGTAACTCTGTGGTCCAGGCAGCATCTCGGGAGAGAAAAAATGGGTGACGTAGGACCTCGACACGAAACGTCACCCATTTCTGCTATCCAGAGATGCTGCCTGTCCCGCTGAGTTACTCCAGCATTTTGTGTCTATCTACATTTACACAAGGTCACTAAGGTCATGACAGAATTTTATTACAGAATGCTTACATTGTTCCTTGACTGGTCTCTGGTTACCTTCTACTTGCCATACCATCCCTTTAATTCTTTCCTTTAAGGGAAGAGCTAGATCGGGCTCTTAAAGATAGTGGAGTCAGGGGATATGGGGAGAAGGCAGGAACGGGGTACTATTTAGGGATGATCAGCCATGATCATATTGAATGGTGGTGCTGGCTCTAAGGACCGAATGGCCTACTCCTGCACCTATTGTCTATTGTCTATTGTCAATGTATTACAAGATAAACATCTCCTTAGGTGGTCTTTGTCTGAATCAATAATACATGGTTTTGGCACATTAAGGTAGAAGCATTAATTCAGATGTTGGAAAACTGTTTCAAAAACAATTATCAGTTCAGGCAGCTTCTGTTGCAAAGGAAATAAAGTGTTGCCTTGCATCAGATCCAGAACTAGTTGGAGATGATCCATTTTAAACAAAGATAGCGTCTAGAAAAATGTAGGGATAGAGATGGAAGTTTGAGTGGGGAACTTAGATTTAAGGGCAGTGAAAGGAACCAACAGAAAGTCTGTGCTAGAAAATTAGAGTGATTAAATGTCAAAAAAATAATAAGGGCATTAGGTTCAAACCAAACAGAGTCCAGAGACGATGTAATTGTTTACAACAAAATAGAGGAGGGGGGAGGATGCAATTATTTGGAAATGGCACTTGTGACAAAAATTGATGTAGAAATAGATTACGTCAATCCCAATCTGCCCGCTTTATAGATGAGGCAGAATCCACAGATCATGCCTCCTTTGTTACCAAAGGATCTGTTGTAGCAATCCTTTATGACCATTATTATCTTCAGAGGTGGTGGGTGTATGGAACGAGCTGCCAGAGGAGGTAGTTGAGACAGGGACTATTGCAATGTTTAAGAAACAATTAGACAGGTACAATGGATAGGACAGGTTTCTAGGGATATGGGCCAAACGCAGGCTGGTGGGACTCGTGTAGATGGGACGTGGGTTAGTGTGGGAAAGTTGTGCCGAAGGACCTGTTTCCACAATGTATGGCTCTATGACTAAGAGGAAACAGGAGAGTTGGTTAAACACATGGACCAGAATTGTATTTAGTGAGGCAATATCTTTATTGCACTTAAGCAAAGGAATTTAGTCAATAATCCAAATCAAGAGCAGAATGTGCAGACAGGATCAAAGGAGGTAACTACAAAATATGAAATTGGAAAATCTAGAAGTAATTAGAATTTCAGTCTGGAAGAACCATATAGTACCCTGGACTTTTGATGGTAAGGTGTGTAGAGCAAGTGTAACATCTCCCTTACAAGAGAAGGTGTTATGGTGGATGAGCACTCCATGGGGTGATGAAAGAATGGATCAGACGGTCATGAAACAAGTGGCCCATCCAGATTTATCCAGCGTGCATTGTCAGCTTTTAATTTTAAACTCTCTTGCAGGGTTCTGAATGATAAAAACAACAAAAATTATATTCTCTATTATGCGCACCTGTGTGGTGATATTCTCTATTATGCGCACTGTGGTAATAATATATGTGCATTGAATCCAGCCTCTGAAATTCAAGACCAATGAAGTCGGATCCCATACTATCAGCAATAATGTAAAGCCCCTGTCCCACTGCGGTGACCTTATTGGCGAGTTTAGAAGAGTTTAGGAGAGTTTGAAAAAGTGTCATGTTGAAGACCTCCTGCGACTATGTTGAAGACTAGCTTCGACTAGCTTCGGGAAAATTGGACACTGAATAGTGGAGAGTGAAGACGACCTCCTTTGATCTCCTTCGACCTCCTTCGACTATGTTGAAGACCTCCTTCGATCTCCTTCGACTATGTTGAAGTATCTACGACTACCTTCGACTACCTTCGATTACCTTCGACTACCCTCGATTACCTACGAATAACATGCTGATCTACGACGATCTACTTCGACTAAACCTATGAGTAAAAAAATATTGATTTTTTTCCATGGTGACATTTTTTTACTCGCGGTCATTTTTCAGCATATTGAAAAATAAGCCGCGACCTAGCTGAGGCCTCGAGTACGCGGGGACTACTCTCGAGCATGAAGGAGAGTTACAAAGGCCTCCTACGAACTCGTGTCGACCATGCTGCGAGTATGAGTCGAGGGCAAACTCTTCTAAATTCACCAATTAGGTCGTCCCAGTGGGACAGGGACTTAACAAATGTTTGAATTATCACTGAACCTCAATCATAAGTATTGAATGAAGATATTGAGAGAAGTTGGCAGGTCCTGGCTGGGTTTCCTGTTTGTAACAGAGAGTTATTCAAAGCTGCTCTTCTGCAGTTTTCTATCAGTAACATTTTAGCAGCTGTTACAGGTGTTGGATGAATGCACAAATCTGTTACAATTATTATGGATTTTGGATAAATTTGAATGGAGAATAATACCAAAGACCTGTGCCAAGTACACTGCACACTTGAATCCACTAAGCCATATATTTAATGTAAGCTTTGCAAACTACTTTCACTTTATGAGCCATATTTGGAATATGGATTATTTTCATATTTTTTGGTTAACTTAATGGATATTCTTGCCATCATTTTAGAATGTTGATGGTATTCGACTGTTCAACAAGTACCAGGTTCACAACTGACAGCACTTGAATAGATATTAAGGTTAAAGTGATTTAACAGTGAGTGCATGTTAATTTTGCCATGTTGTAAGTATTAACATTTCACCTTAACCTTTCTCTCCCCATCACGATACAATGACAAATAACATACTTCCAATCCATTGAGGTCAAAAGATACCAGGGTTAATGTCTGGTTTCTATTGATTTACTAATCTCAGCCACATCACGTGGGACATTACATTTAGATTCATTCCTCATTTGTTCTAACTTTCCTTTTTTTTTTAAATTGCAAATGTTATCTGGTTCTGGGATTAGATTTAACTGTGATGCTCCAGAAAGCAAACAGCTATCTGACACCCTTGTGCTGTGGTTCATCGGGCCCACCATCATCATAATGTAGGTAAATGTTTTCATTTCATTTCATGAACTTTTTTATGCTGATACATTTAAAATGAAAACTTGATTCCCGACCCATTTGCAATGAAGGGAGAAAGCCGAGTTGTATGTAGCATCAGGCAATGTTGATTGATCTAGAAATTAGACAAACATTTTAGATGCTAATTAAATTATTTATGGGGAAGCTATTTTAGCAGGTACTTTGACTGATGATAAATGAGCACCTGCACCTCTGTCTCTATGCAATATCTCACACTATTCTGCCTTTAATCTTGGTTAATTGACAGCAGTGATTTTGGCCGCCTTGTTCCTAAATGAAGTACTGGAAACTTTCCCATACATCTGGAAATCCTGTTGATTTATTGATTCTGCCCGGGTAGAGCTAACAAAATCTTTGAGTGTCCAGCATTAAAATCCTTGTGTGGACACTGATTTCAGATCAGTCAAGTTCTCTTTGAATGGTGGAACATGTTTAAGGGTTTGAGTGGCCTACCACTATCACTAAGTCCCAATCATCTGCAAAAACCTTGGTGGAAAATTAGTGGTAACTGGAGATGAATGCTATATGGGACTATTTATGTTGATGCTTCATGTTTCCTCCACTGTTCAAGTATCATTGGGAGAGATAATCTGCATTATGAAATCTGTTAAGTTAATGGGAGCTATCCATTCTATGATATGGAAAGTGGCTCAATTATTGCCAGTCAGTTGTTGTAAGCTTAAAACTTCCTAGCTTGGTTCATCTCAGTGTTATTGGATTTGTTCACGTGGCTGCCCTTACCTGAAGATCAACCATGGTCATGTGGCAGTTGTTCACCCGGACTGATAGCAACACTTAGTTACCAACCACATCAAGGCCAGCAAAGTTGAGTGTGTTTTACTGACATCGTCATAGACTGTGATGACCGGCTTTCAAATGAGATTGAATCTAGACCTTAATGAAGAACATTCAACAGACTTTGAAAACACATAACTGCTACACTCACTGGCACAACTCTTAGCACAACTCTTGTTGATGTCATGGCTACAGATCTGAGAATGGAGGTCTTGGGTTTTAACCCTTGGAAAATCTAGTCTGACATGGCCAATGTGAGGATAGATCAGGAAAGATAAACTCACTTTTTGGAGAAAAGGAAAAAGCTTCAGTCATGATTGCTTTCTTCCATAGTTTTCATAATTAACTCGTCCTAAATGAGGATTTAATAATGACATAGGATTTGTCTATTTAACTTAATCTAAAGCCTTTGAGGGGTCTGTAGCCTTGACATACACCTCTAACTTGCTGTCTGTTGAATGATCAGACCCACACACAGAGGTTATAACAGTCTTTATTGCAGTACAAGAGGAGGGAACACAACATGCTTTCATCCCCGTGGTCTGCATCAAATCTACAGGACCGGTGTGCTCAGGGTAGGGATGAAGATCTGGACTGGACTACATAAGGAATGTGTAGCATGCATAATCTGTGTGGTGATATATATATATAGTACATTGTCCAAACAGCCAGCTGCAAGAAGATGGACAATGGGAGCTCAGGAACTCCCTTAGAAACTCTCTCCTTCGCTTCTTGGTGTTGAGAACTGTTGTGGATACTTCATATTTGCATCATTCACTTGGATCAATTTCATTGTAAAATAAATCTGCCTGCCTCGTCAGACCTTTAATATCACATCATTCCCTTGTGAATTAATTTTATCCTTTTACAGTAGAAATATGGAACTGAAGGAAAGAAAAAGGAGAACGTGTGAGCAGATAAAATGATAACGTTTAGAAGGTCCAGCAAATCCATGCAACACTCCTGATAATTGGAGTCACATTGTCCTTGATTGGAATTCCCGGGTAAACTTGTAGATACTGTATGGTGGGAGAAACAATCAAACTGAAAGAAAGAAGTGATGTGGCTGAACAAATCATACTGGGTTTTTTTAATTGCAATTGTGTGATTTAGATTGTCCCTCAGTTTCAGAGACAACTAAACAAAAGGTCCCAGCAGCTTTTTATTGTCTGGTTTGACTGGAAACTCAATTCTGAAAACAGCATTATATTAACTCACTGTCTATTTCAAATGAATTGCAGGATCTTCTACCAGGATAAATCCAAGCAAAAACACATTAGTTTCCTCACAGCTGTATGTGGTATATAAATAGCACTCACTACTTTTCTAATAAGCAACTAAATGACAACAGATCTCTCAGATGGTTAAATTGTGCCTCAGACACATAGCTTATACTGTAAATACTTAAAGAATAGCTTGTGCAATAGATTTTATTAAACTTGAAATATATATTCTCCCTCAATGTTAGTTTAAGTTTTTCTAAATCAGCAATTATATTAAGTTCTTTTGTAAAGGGGTTTCAATATCATGGAGCTACATTAGCAGGTGATAATTTTTCAAAGACTTTTCACAACTGTTACATTCAATACCTGTGATGTATTCTTGAAGGCACCAAATCTCTGGAGGGAGATTAGATGCAATCTTTGCTTGCAGATAATAGGTCAGTCATGCATTGCCTCTGACCTCTACAGTGTACCTGGGATCTACACTGCAATGCGCAACCGTCGAAGACTTATGGGCCTGTCCCACTTACGCGATTTTTTCGGCACCAGTCATGGTCATAGCAGGTCGCTGAAAATTTTCAACATGTTGAAAATCTAGCGGCGACCAGAACAAGGTACGACTCTTTGAGCGACTACTCACGACCATATAGGCTTCACCCCACGACATGTCGCCAGGGTGTCGCCAGTATGGTCGTGAGTAGTCTCCTCAATCGCCCAAAGAGTCGTAGTGTCTTTCTGGTCACCGCTGAATTTTCAACACGTTGAACATTTTCGGTGACCTGCAATGACCTATGACAGGTGCCGGCAGTCGCCGAAAAAGTTGCGTAAGTGGGACAGGCCCATAAACTAGCTGACCTGCAAAGAGAACTGCACAACCCCATTAATAAGAGTCCCCCCCACCCCATTGCAAGTTTAGTCAGGCAGAATTTCTACCAAAATATTATCTTGAAGGAAATTATTATGATTTCAGTAGATGTACCAATTATGACAAACCTTGCAGTTCGTGAGTTTTTAATTCAAGGGACCTAAATTTCAGAAATGGCCAGCACTTTATTAACCATCTTTATTGGCCTTGAGAGGATGCACTGTTTTATTGAACTACACTATCTTGCCGGTAGATACTTACAGAGTACTGTCAGGCAGGGTATTCAAAGGTTTTTGCCCTGACATAAAGAGATGGTACATAGATACATAGATACATAGAAAATAGGTGCAGGAGTAGGCCATTCGGCCCTTCGAGCCTGCACCGTCATTCAATATGATCATGGCTGATCATCCAACTCAGTATCCCGTACCTGCCTTCTCTCCATACCCTCTGATCCCTTTAGCCACAAGGGCCACATCTAACTCCCTCTTAAATATAGCCAATGAACTGGCCTCAACTACCCTCTGTGGCAGAGAGTTCCAGAGATTCACCACTCTCTGTGTGAAAAATGTTTTTCTCATCTCGGTCTTAAAGGATTTCCCCCTTATCCTTAAGATGGTACTTCCTCTTGTCAGAGTGATGTGTAACTCGCAGAGGGTTTTGGATTTTGTAGTGTTCCTGTGCACCAATAGTATTGAATGGTCCAGACTACAAATATAATGATATACACAAAATGTTGGATGAACTCAATGGGTCAGGCAGCATCTCTGGCAGGGAGAGAGCATCTCTGACAAAATGGATACTGTAGGTGGCTGAAGAAGGGTCTCAAGCCGGAACATCACCCATTCCTTTCTCCAGAGTTGCTGCCTGTCCTGCTGAGTTACTCCAGCTTTTTATGTTTATCTTAGGTGATGTTTCGGGTTGGGACCCTTCTTCAGACCCATTGGTGAGAGCGAGGGAGGGATGGGGGAGGGCATGGAACCGGATGCAAGAAAAGACCAGGACAAATCAGGACTGGCAACTGAAGAAAAATAATGAGTTTGGAGATGATGTCAAAGTCTTGACATGTTACCAGTGAACACCCTACAAATAGTATACATTCCAGTCATGATGAGCCAGTATTAGAAGAATATCAGTGTTTAAAACAGTGGATGGGATGAAAATCAGATATCCTATTTCTGACCAGCATAATATTGATCTTGTTCAAAACTGCTAGAATTGCATTCATTCCTGCAAATTCCGGCTATTCATCCAGACTCCTGATTTGTACCTTCTGAGGGTGGACAGGCTGGGGAGTTGGGAGATACATTACGTGCCACAAGATATGTTAACCTGCCAATATCTTATTTGCCGATGTAGGTTTTGTATTTTTGTGGCCAATTCAATCAAGCTTCTAGTCAATGGTGGCCCCAGCATGTCAATGGTAGAGTTATTGGCAATGATAATGCGTTGAATGTCTTGAGATATGACAACACAAATTGCTGTTCTTCAGCCTGTATGCTGATTATGGGGCATGAGGTTCCAAAGCATTCTGGAGTCCGTTGTTACAATTAATGATTTTCCCCCCAAAACTCTGTTTCTATGATGAAATTTTTTTTTTTTACATGTGGAACAAATGTTTACTGATTCACAAATTCCCATCATTCTATATCCAGTGTTTTTTGCCCAAAAGCAACAGTTGCTTCCTAATTCCATTATGTAGTACTAAAGATTTCAACATTTCTTTGTGTTTACCCACAAGATTCCATGTTCTAGAAACAACCTGTTGGTTTAGTATGTGTCATTCAGGCCTTTACAAGTGGATTAGTTAATTGTGTCTCCTTAATATCCTCAACAGAGATGTGTTTGCTGGTTATTAGGACATCCTTTTGCAACCTTTTATTTGTTAAAATCTGTATCTCGCCTCCCAAAAGCTGTGGAATAAAGGCAAAATACTAAACATAAAATCTTGGGTATTAAACCTCCATTCAATACTAAAATATCGAGTGAAATCAAATATCAATGTACCTTAATTGGTACACATGACAATAAAAGACCTTTGAACCTTTGAATTGTTCTTCTGTGTTTTCCATTGTTTGTTCAGCAATGAACCTGTGCTACCCAGGCCTGTCACTGAGGTTTGAACTCTGTAACTTGGCTTTCAGGACAGTTGTTGTTATCCACAACTTCATTTGCACTTTATATCATTAGCAGTGTTTATGGTCTTTCATCTCATCCATCAGTGGTCCATTGCTAGAATTTATTGCTATTATCTGCTATTTCGAGCTGATTCTTGTGAGATCTCCAAGACATAGATACACCATTGTAAATATGCACAAAGCTTACTACAGATAGGGCTTGCTTCTGCCATATCCTTAATTATCATGCTCAATGAATGGGATGGCTAGTCAGACCTAGTTCCATTTTGGGCACAGAGCATAGCTTGTAACACTTGAAAATTTAGTGCCTGATAGTTGTATGATTAAATCAGAAAACTTAACATGGAAAACTAGACTGAAACTACGGCAAGTTAGTGTAGTATTATGTGAGTGTTACAGTCAGAATCAAGACCAAGTCCTAATATGCTCTTCCTGATAATGTGACTGTTCCCATCCATTCATTCAAGGAATTGACAGATTGGGTGCTCCAGAACTGATCCCTCAAGTTAATTGTGTGCCTTTGACCACTATTTGACCATTAGTGTATTGCTGTTTCCGGGAGCTTGCTGTGAGCAAGTTGGTTGCTACATTTCCTTCATCAGAGATTGATGAATGTCTATTGGCTATAAGGCGTTTTAGACAATCTAAGGACATACGATACGATAGAACTTTATTTATCCCAGGAGGGAAATTGGTCTGCCAACAATCATAAAACACAACGAGATACACGAAACGTGAAATTAAAATGACGAGTGGAAAGTCTAGGATTGGGAATGTGCAAAGATTGGGGAGGGGGAGGAGGGGGGAAGGGAAGTCAGTCTATCCCATGACAGAAGGGGGAGGAGTTGTACAGTTTGATAGCCACAGGGGAAAAGGATCACCTGTAGTGTTCTGTGCTACATCTTTGTGGAACCAGTCTGTTGCTAAAGGTGCTCCTCAGGTTCACCAGTGTGTCATGGAGGGGGTGAGCTGTATTGTCCAGGATGCTCAACAATTTGAGGAGCATCCTCCCCTCCAAGACAACCTCCAATGAATCCAACTCCACTCCCAGGACTCACCAGAAAGATAATGCACAACATATGTGTATGTTGCATAGCATTAGTATCCATTCCAAAAAATCTCCAACAAAGCTGTATTCTCACATTGCTGGCTGAAGTATCTGCCTAGGTTATGTGCTCAAGTGTGTGAGGAGGACTTGGCCTCACACAATTCATTGCCAGGAAAGATTGCTTCCTACTGAGCGTAGATGACACATGGGTATTTGGTACTTAAGGTTTATTAGCTCTCATAAAACCTTCTATTTCTACTTGTTGTTAATGTGGAGCAGAATCTGCAAGGAAAATGACAATGTGTGAATAACTCATACTGTTACTAAAGCACGACAGCGATGCGGTAAGGAAGTGATATCCTGTGAATAGTGAATCATTGCAAGTTACAGAATGATTGGTGCCACTTGGTGCGAGCTTTTAAAACCTGCTCATGAATTTCATGATTCTGCTGATTGTTAACCAAATTTTGGGAAATCACTTACCTTTCTACATACATTCCTTTGCAATATTTTTTTGTGGCCTCCTCATAACTTCCTGGCCATCCATCCTTTTATTTTCAGGTTAATCATTCTCTTCATTCAATGAGTATTATAGATTGTAAAGAGTTAAGGCCCACTTTGCCCCACTGAGGTACTCCACTAATTACTGATTTATATTCCAGCAGAGGTTTATTTAACACAACTCTGTTTTCCATTAGTTAGCCAGGTCCCCAACCAGGAAATATATTTCCCCCCAACAAGGTGCTTTCTTAACTTATCCAGTAAGTTTTCTTGTGATGTCTTACTGAATGCCAACTGGACACCCAAGAATGCTACAACTACTCCTTCATTTTCATTCAAACTGTTTGTTACATCCTCTGATATCTCTAAAAATATTGTTAAATACAATTTCCCTTTCATAAAATCAACAGTATGTCTGTTTTTTCATCTTTTTTTGTTATATTTAGTGTGTTTTAAAAGTTTGTGTAAATGTTCTCCGGTTTGCTTTGTGGGGGGAGGGGTCGGGGGAACCTTTTTTTCAGTCTCTTACCTTGCCAGAGATGCAATTGGTTTTCTAGTCGTCTCTCCAGTGGCTCTGCGGCCTAACATCATGGAGCTGGAGGCCTCCTTGGGGCTGCGGGGCGTGGACTTACCATCGGAGCCGATTCCTTGCCTAGGAGCACTCCAACCGCGGTCTGTGGATTTTAGTCTCACATTCTTGGGAGTGACCGAGTCGGGAAGCAGAGGTTCGGGACCGAATCGCGATGCAGAGTTTCGACCAGCCCCGACCCGGGGTTCGATTGCCGGCGCGGGGGAGCTGAGATTTCCCCCCCGATGCAGGAGCTGATCACCACGATGCGGAGGGCTCGACCGCTGGCTATGGGCGTAAGATCGTCCCATCAATGGAAGGTTCGAGGCCCCCCAACCGCAGGAGGACAAAGAAGGGAAGAGATTGAACTTTTTTTTACCATCCACCACAGTAAGGAATGTGGAGGAGTCACTGTGGTGGATGTTTATGTTAACATGTATTTTGTGTGTTCTGTTGCTTTTTATTTGTATGACTGACTTAGCAAATGAAGTTCCTCTTATGTTGCAATTCATACTTGGCTAATAAAGTATTATTGTGATTGTATTGTATTGTATAGTATAGTCAATACCGTAAGTGATGAACACCAAAGTGCTAAAAGCCTTCTTGACCACCCTATCTACCTGTGACATTTGTTATCTCTGGATATTGGCCAAAGGGCCTGCCAGCCTTTCACCCCCATTCATTTGCCTCGTTCAATTTTAGTAGTTGCTTCAAATTCCTTAATCCATGTAGGCATTTGATTATCAACTATCAATGAGTTTCTCAATGTTTTATAAATATTTTGAAGTCTGCTATATCTATATCTCTTATTATTGATTCCCCAGTTTCATTTTCAAAAGGACCACCATTTATTATCCTGCTCTTTAGAAATTCTCATGGTTTAGTATTTTTATTATTTGCCATGTTACTCCCATATTCTACCTTCTACTTCTTTCTATTTTATTTAGTTATCTTTATTTGGTTTCTAAACATTTCCATTTCCTCTGACATACTACTAACCTTTACAACATTTTATGGGCTTTCTTGCAATTTGATAGCATATGTTATTTCCTTAATTAGACATGGATATTGCATCCCTTTCATACAGCTTTTTATTCTGCATAGATCATAGCTATTGCGCCGATTTATGTATTATATCATTAAGTGTCTGTCATTCTGGACCTGCTGTCTGACCCTTTCATCTACTTTCCCGATCCACTTTAGCCAACTTTGTTGTACCATTGTAGTTGCCTTTAATTAATTTGTGATGCCAATTTCAGAACCAAGATTCACACTCTCAAACCGAATTTGAAATTCTAATGAGATATTATCAGTTTTTCCAAGGGGACCCTTTACTATGAAATTATTAATTAATCCTGTCTCATTACACAATGCTAGATCTGAGAGTCTGTTCCCTAGCTAATACCTCAATGTATTGTTCAAAAACATAATTCCAAATAAACTATCCTCATCCTCCGAGTTACCTTTGCCAATTTGTTTGACCAATCTATATGATAATTTAAATCACCCAGTATTATTGCAGTATCTTTCTTACAAACTCTCATTATTTCTTGATATACTGTACATACCCTGCCATAAAGTCTAGCTACTCTTAAGTTATCCTGATTATTTTTATCTCAACCTAAACTGATTCTGTATTCCAGCTTCTGAGGCAACATCATTCTTCCCCACTGTAATGATCGCATCCTTTATTAGCAGACCCATCTCACCATCTTCACTCTTCAGTCGCTCCTATAAACAGGAAGAAGGATCACAGCCAGGGGGCAGGATTTCCCAAAGTGAGCGCAAGAGATGGAGCAATGGGCATCTTTGATGGTGGAATGCCAGCGGCTGAGGGTATTTGATCCTCTGGTGCTGCAGGACAAATACTGTAGTTCTACAACCTGTCTTTGTAGTAGGCCCCTAGCTATAATAGGAAACATGTCAGGGTACACCTTCTGATGTTTATTGATCATAGCATGAGCTCCTTTAGTGCTAGACGAATGTGTGCCTGGGATGGGATGCTGCGGTCATGATGAAGGAGGTGAATTCCCCCTGGGGGGGGGGATGTGTAGAAGGAATGGCACTTCACCGCCAGTGTGTAGATCAGGAGTCAGACTGGACCATTGAATCTGAGCACCATGAGGAGTTTACCACGATGCAGACGCCTCTCCCTTTCCCTTTCCCCAATGCCTCTGTTGAGTCAATTTGGTTTGATTGACTCATCTCTGTCCTCCTATGATTGCTATGTACATTCAAAGAAATAATCTTAAATGTTATCTATATTACTAAAACTCTTCTCTTGTGTGTGTGTGTGTGTGTGTGTGTGTGTGTGTGTGTGTGTGTGTGTGTGTGTGTGTGTGTGTGTGTGTGTGTGTGTGTGTGTGTGTGTCAACTGGGCACAATCTGGTTAATTTCTATTTTCTTCCAAATGTTACGTCACAGCCTTCCATTTTAACACATCCTACTCACATTTTTACCCTGGAGGCGATAAACATCTTCCCGTCACATTTCCACCTATCTTTCTGAACGTTTTGATCCTTGAAATGTTAAAAACAGCCCAAACTCACCCATTTTGAGAAATAAAAATCCGACACGTCACAATGCACTCGCAAGGCAGGACGGGACACTCCGGGAGGGAGGGGCACTTCGCCACTCGCAGTCCAGCGCCCTACGCCTGAGTGATGTCGCAGTGCACTCGCGAGGCAGGACGGGGCACTCCGGGTGGGAGGGGCACTCCAGCGCTTGCGGTGAACGAGGAGTGGTATCAGCTGCCGGCCGCACGGTGCCTGGTGGGGAGGCTGCTGCCACCGGCTGAGCCTGGCGACTGGGCCTGCGCTGGAGCCGAGACTGGAGTTGGAGTGAGGGCCGAGCCCGGGGCTTGGGATGGGGCTGCGACCGGGGTGAGAAAGAAGCCGCCGCTGGAACCAAGGACAACCCTGGGTCCAGGGTCAGGGACGGTGAAGTCGGAACCTGCACTGGAGCCCAGGCGGCAGCCGAGCCGATGGCTGGAGGCTGCCACTGAAACCAAGGACGAGCCTGGGTCTACAGCCAGTGATTGGGTCAAGTACGAAAACCAGGACGAGTTCCAGGCCCTGGCTCTGCTTGGACAAGATGGCGGCGCCTTGCGGCAGGGGCCTCTGCAGTCCGTCAGTCTTTTTTTTCTTTTTGTCCTGTTAGGTGTATGTTTTGGTTTTAGTTTTATATTATTTTTAGCTGTGTATATGTGGGGGGGGGGGGGGGGGGGGGGGGGCGGGGAGGGGTGGACTTTTTAATCTCTTCACTGTACGGGGACCCGACTTTTTCCTTGTCGAGTCTCCGTTGTCGTTGGGGCCTAACATCGTGGAGCAGGCGGCCTCCAACCAGAATCGATCTGGGGCTCCAGTCGCAGAGCCTGCGGATTCACCATTGCAGAGCTGGCCGACTTCGGAATGCAAGGCGCTGTGGTGGCGCGCAGCTGCGACCCGATTTTGGAGCTTCGGCTGCAGGCCCTGTGGACGGTAACATCGGGAGCTCGCGGGTTCCTGGTGGGTGACCGCTTTTCAGAGCTCCCGCAAAGGCAAACTTCGCCCGCCTGAATCGAGGGGTTTAAATCGACCCGGAGTGGGGCCTTACATCGCCCAGCGCGGCCTAAACGGCCGCGGGACTTACTATCGCCCGTCGGGGGCTCTAACATCAAGTGCTTCCATCAGCTCAATGCAGCAGTTTGACTGCTTGACTGCGGGAGAAGAATAAAGAAGAGAGAACAGGGAAGAGATAAGACTTTTGCCTTCCATCACAGTGAGGAGGTCTTTGGAGATTCACTGTGATGGATGTTTTGTGTGGAATTGTGTTAATTGTGTGTTTTTGTTGTTGTTATTATGACTGCAGGAATGTAATTTTGTTTGAACCTATGTTTAAATGACAAATAAATGACATTCTGATTCTGATTCTCTATGACCCAGGTAGGTCCTGGTGCAGGGAATGGGAGTGAGGAAAGGAGGATGAGGGAAATGAGGAGGAGGAATTTAGGGTAGGGTCTCTACCCCCCTCCCCCTCCCACTATCCTCCCTCTCTACTCCCCTCCCTCTACCACTCTACCCCTCCCCCTCCCTTCACACCCTCCCCCTCCCTCTCTACCCCCTCCCTCTCCACCGGTTCTAATCACACCTCTGTGATCTTGCATTTTATACTCTTGCCAAGCTTGGTAAACTCCGCCTGCAGGCCTATCTATCTCATTGGTACTGACATTGACAACAACCTCTGATTGTTCACCTCCCCCTTTTTCCTTCATTTTGGCTCCAGGAAGGCTCTCCATCCCGGAATTTGATATTTATCATCCTTTCTGTTCATATCTCAGTTCCATATTGTTATACCAAGATGACCACTGCCCCACTATCATTGCCCCACTAACACTTTATATTCCAATCAACTTACTGAGCAATATTTCAAAACAAAACTGAACAACTCTAAGTAACAAATAGACTGTGAGCTGTTCCTCTTCTCTAAAATATATGATTCATATTCATGAAGTGAAAGTCAAAGACCATGAAGCACCCAATAGGTGGAAAGACAAAAATAATTGATAGCAAACTTAACTTTTCCTTTCCTCGATTGTTTAGGTTAGTTTAGAGATACAGCAAGGAAACAGGCAGTGCAAACCTCCGAGTCCATGCTGACCAGTGATCCCCGCACACTAAAATTATCCTACACACATTAGAGACAATTTACAATTATACCAAGCCAATTAGCCCACAAACCTGTGCGTCTTTGAAGTGTGGGAGGAAACCGGAGCTCTGGAAAAAACTCACGCAAGTCACGGGGAGAATGTACAAACCCTGTACAAACAAGCACCCATAGTCAGGATCGAACCTGGGTCTTTGGCTCTGTAAGGCAGCAACGCTACTGCTGCGCCACTGTGTCGCCTCGTTTAGCTAGGACATTTTTAAGAGTGGGGATTCCTTGGATCGATCGGGGCTCAAAGTCAGGTCCCTGACCTCTTGTTGACATCGGAACAGTGTTTATCTGGAGAAATAAGGTATGAAAATGTAGCTTTTGATGATTTATATCGTTTCATCTTGGGTTGGAAGTTTGAAGAGTTCTGCACTCTCTGCCATAACTTGGAATGGGAATTGGTAAAAACCCATGAGATATTTTTGAATTGGCTATTTGCAGCATTCTGTTGGGAATCTTGCAGGTTTTCTCATGAATTTGCAGGAGGAGTTCATGAATAAATTTAAAAGATATCATTGTGAAAGCTATCACAGACACATTGCCCTTTTGATACCTCCATGATGTGTTACATCTTCTCAACTTTACATACACACCTGCTTGTGCTTGTCTTTTCCTTCTCCTTTCCCATGGTGCTAGTGAAGGACATTTTTAATCAACATCAGCCTTTCATATTTTCCAGTGGTTTAGTGAAAAATGATTATTCAGCATTTCTCCACAAAGATATGGTACATTCTTTGAATTGCAAACTATTAAATATCAACGTCTCATAGACTGATAGATTGGACAATTTTTTGATTAAATTCTCTTTGGGCATGCTTCTGAGTAAAATAGTCACACTTTCCTTACAGTGTCAAATATGTTGTAATCATGTACTGATTCATTGCTTCAACTCATCATGACTCCTTCTCCTGAATGTCATTTTTGATGAGCTGGCAAAAGATTTTCAGAGGTGTATGTAGAATTAAAAACTGGCACAGAGGTTTTATAGTGAATTCTGTGTGGGGATTTCCCACTTCTGGATTCTGTTCTCAAACAAAATTAGGGGATATTGTGCTCCAGCCACTGATGATATCAACTGGGTGTGAAATAAGTAAGACTGTGCAGTACACGTGACAATAAACAGACCTTTGATACCAACTTGCTGGCTAAATTTAGCAAAAGGAAGGAAATATCTTGTTAAAAGAAAAACCCCCCCCAAAGATGTAATGAGATACGGAGACGAGACAGACGAGAAGAGAGAGAGAGAGAGAGAGGAGAGAGAGAAAGGAGGAGAGAGGAGAGAAGCAGAGAGAAGAGAGAGAGAGAGAGAGAGAGAGAGAGAGAGAGAGAGAGAGAGAGAGAGAGAGAGAGAGCGAGAGAGAGCAGAGAGAGAGAGAGAGAGAGAGACGAGAGGAGAGAGAGAAGAGAGAGAGAGATAGAGATAAGAGCGAGAGGGAGAACGAGAGCGTCTATCCTCTCTCTAGCTCTCTCTCTAGCGTCTTCGCTATACTATCTCGATCTCTATTCTCTCGCTTCTCTCTCTCTCTCTCTCTCTCTCTCTCTCTCTCTCTCTCTCTCTCTCTCTTAAGCATACATCCATCTACTTTCTATATTTTGATGAAGATTTCAATTAATTTGCATGATGAGATAAAAAAAGACACAAAAAAAATTGAAATTCAGTTATTTAAAATCTTCAACAATAATTGAAACATGAAATAATGAAACCACTCACTAGTAATAGTCAATATCCGTGGAAAGATGTTGTTTGACAATAATTAACACTACCCCCATCATTAAACATTCAAGACTGAAACGAAAAAAACAACTTCAGCTGTCTGTACTGATTTAGTTCATATTTTCATATTTCTTTTGATATGGAAGGCAGCCACAGCAGCCCATCGAGTCTCTGCTGGCTCAAAGAGCAGTCCCATTTTTCTACTCAATTTTCCGTTAATCTATTCCTTTCATATTCTCATCAACTTCCCCAGATCCTACCATTTAAAAATATATTTTAAAATATCTCTTATATTCAACAGCATTTAAATGTTATAATTCAGGAGATAACTGAGAACAAAATGTTAATTAAAACCATTAAAACACTTACAAATCAATAAATCTTGTTAAATGACTTACCTTCCCAATTCTCCAGGCCAAGAAACTGCAATGAAATGAACGGAGTTTTCATTTTAATGTCAGGTCGGACTGGATCGGAGGGACAGATATATTAAGGTAATGCCAGGGCACATCAGCAAGACTGGGTTGAAGCTGCTCATTTCAAGTATTCTTTAACACAAGATGAGTCTGTGTGCAATTTAACTGGATGGTGCTCAGCTTCTCTGAGGTGCATGGTGTATAATTCGTCTTAGTTTAATTATTTTTGTGGATCTGCTGTGAAACAAGATAGCAGAGAAAACCTTGTGGGGCAATAAACCAGGATGGTAAACAAAGCACTATCAGATATTTTGCAGGTATTCTCTCACAATTGGGCATGAGGGGCAGAGATAATTGCTCAGATTTATATATCTATGATGATTTAGTAAGGGCAGTGTGCAAGAGCCCTGCAAGTATCTGGAGCTTCTTAACATTTTATTGACCCAATTCTTAACGACCCAATTGAAAAGATCAATAAGGGTTCTCTTGCTCCTTGGGGAAACTGAGATCATTAAGTTTGCTGTCTAGATGCATGGTGTTTATCTGAACTTGATCAAACATCTTCAAAGGATTACATTGCTACAATATTTTAATTTGATAGCGTAATTACTTTACGATAAGCATTTTAATAAAATTAATAGTCATTTTACTTCACTGTAGCTCATTCCTCGCCAAAGATATATTTCTTTATTTTCCACATCCAGAATGGAGGATCTTAACCAACCACACATTAAACTCTTTCTTCCATGCTCTTTTTCATTCACTTACGCTAACTTTTATTAGCTCACTCCCTGTGTGCAAATATTTATTCCTGCGCTTTTTAAAGTAGCATCTTCATCAACATTCTTGAAGACCAAGTTTCTGATCTTTCACCTGAGTCATTAATAACAATAACAATAGTAAAAATGGTTTGGACTATACTTCCTGCTAAGGAAATGGCTATGAAGCAGGTACACAAAAATGCTGGAGAAACTCAGCGGGTGCAGCAGCATCTATGGAGCGAAGGAAATAGGCAACGTTTCGGGCCGAAACCCCAGTGTTACTTCTGAATAACAGTGCTGAATTTGCATGGGAAGATCCCAGCCATGGGAAGATCACAGAATATCTGCAGGACCTCTGGAGAAAGGGAGTAACAGTCTAAAAAACCAGTCCTGCAGACGTTCCTGCCTAGCCTGACAAAGCAGGAAATATGGATAACCTTTGGAAAAATTCATTGAATATTGATTTTTCAGAAACCGCAAAAGCATCAGTTTCACATCAATCACAAGTAAGTTACGAGAACGCACCTTTAAAGACTGAGGGTATGGACATATGTTGGCTGATCAAAGAGAACCAGCATGGATTTGCTAATTGTAGATCATGACGGAGAATCCAATTAGACTTTTTTAGGAGGTCACAATTTTATAGGGGAGCATCTAATGAGATTTTCCAGAGGTATTTGATAAAGTTCCATACAGGAGATTATGAAATTGCAAGGGGCCAGGTGACAATGACTGCTCAATTCATGTTGAGTAGCTAGCTATCTCATTCATGCCCAATTGAACCCGGCCATGTGTGCCAGGTTTAGGTCAGGTTGGTATGAAAATAACATATTTGGGCTTGGTTTAGGCTAACTAGTTTAGTGCGTTATCATACTAAAATGTACTGATCACATTTTAGACAGTGAAGTCCCCTGCATGCTGTGCTGAATACCTGGGGAAGCGTTTTCTCAATGTTAGCAGGTCTGGGATGGAAGACATGATAAGTCCTAGGACTTAGTCTGGTGCTAATTTTATACCCGGGATGTTTAGTTTAGTTTAGTTTAGAGATAGTGTTGTAACAGGCGATTTGGCCCAATAAGCTCTGGGCCGACCAGTGATCCCCACACACGAATACTATCCTACACACACTAGGGACAATTTGCAATTATACCAAGCCAACTAATCCACAAACCTGTGCGTCTTCGGAGTGTGAGAGGAAACTGGAGCTCCCGGAAAAAACCCACGCAGGTCACGGGGAGAACGTACAAACTTCGTACAGACAAGCACCCATAGTCAGGATCGAACCTGGATCTCTGGCGCTGTAAGGCAGCAACTCAACCACTGCGCCACCATGCTGCCCTAGTAGATGCCAGACCTTTTGAATGGTATGTGCTCTCCTATTAAAGTACAGGCTCCCTTCATTGTATGGGGGAAATGTACATTACTCAGCATATTCAGCATATTAGATTCATGTCAGCTCCAAGAGAGCAATCTCATGAGTCCCCTTCCCCCCCCCCCCCTTAATTTCCCTATATTCCTGCAGTTAGTTATTCTCGCCTACATGCCTATCGATATTCTCATGCCCATCAATATTCTCAAGGATGTAGGTGAACAGCCAAAAGTTGTTTTGCACACTGGTACCAATGACATAGGTAGAAAAAGGAATGAGGTTGAGCAGAGTGAAAATAAGGAGTTAGGAAGGAAGTTCAAATGTGGGATCAAATGCGGGATCATACAATCTTACAAATGCAGTGTGGATATCTCTGGATTATTTCCAGCGCTACATGCCAGTAATGGCAGGAATCCCAGAGTTAGGATAGGTCAGATTAATATATGGCTGAGGACTGATGCAGGGGACAGAGATATTTGTTTTGGAACATTTGGGATCTCTTCGGGGCAATTTTGTCGGGGTCTGCATCTCCCATATTGCCTGGGTCTCCCATGTGGTCATCAGTGCCCTCCACTCAAATTTCCCCAATATTGACTGGGTCTCCTATTCTGTAAAGGGCTTGGATGGGAATTTGGTAAATGCATCCAGGAAAGCTATGTTCCACAATATATAGATGGCTCTACCAGCGAGGGTATAACGCTGGATCTCTTCTCTGCCAAGTGTCAGTGGGGGAGCACTTCGGACCAGTGACCATAGTTTTATTACTTTCAAAGTAGCTATGGAGAGTGACAGAACTGGTCCAAAAGTTAATGTCCTAAATTGGGGAATGGCTGATATTGGAGGCATTAGGCAGGAACTTTCAAAGGTCAATTGGGTCCTGAGATTAGTTCCAATTGAGACTATCAATGTGGGAGACTTTCAAAAGGAGATAGGAAGAGGGGTAACATGTTCTACTTAGGATTAAGGCAAGGCTGGCAAGTTTAGTGAACCCTGATTGATAAGAGATGCCGTAGCTCTGATCAGGACATATTGAGGAGGCATACATCAGATTTAGGCGGTCAGGATCAAGCGAATGCCTCGGCAAGTATAAGAAGTGTAGAATTACACTGAAGAAGCCAATCAAAGGGGCTAAATGAGGACATGGACCGGGCAGGCAAGGCCATGGAAAATCCTTTGAGATTCGACAACTATATTAAAAGAATGGGTACCAAAAGAATTAGTTTCGTTAAAGGTCATCAAGGCCACCTTTGTGCAGAGCCACAAGAGATGGGGGAGATATTAATTGAATATTTCTCATCAACCTTTGTTGTGGAGTGGACCATGGAAGCTAAGGAATTGCTTCCAAGGAAAAGCTAAGGAAGACCAAGGAAGCATATGAGTTATGATATCTTGGACCATATAAATTACCAAAGAGGAGGAATTTGGCAGTTTTGAAGCATATTAAGGTGGATAAATCCCCAGGGCCTGACTAGCTGCATCCTTGGACCTTTTGGGAAGATAGGGAACACATTTCAGAGCCTCTTGCAGAGATATTTGCTCCAACTTTAGCCACAGGTGAAGTTCCCGAGCCTGTAAGATGGCTAATGTTGTACCGTTATTTATGTAATACAGCAAGGACAAGCCAGCGAATGAGAGGCCAGTGGGCCTGACATTGTTGAACAGATTCCGAGGAACAGGATCTGACAACATTTGGATAATAAGGGACTGATTAGAGATAGTCCCTATGGTTTGTGCATGAAAAATAATGTCTCCAGAATTTAAGAGAGTACTTTGAAGAGGATTGAGAAGGCAGGGCAGTGGACGGTGTCCATATGAGCACAAAATGCTAGAGTAACTCAGTGCGACAGGCAGCGTCTCTGGAAAGATGTAATTGGTGACGTTGTGGGTTGAGATCCTTCTTCAGACTGAGTGTGAGGAAGACACAGAGAAATGGAAGGGCAAGGTGTGAAAATGAGAGATCAAAGGGGATGAACGATAATGTAGAATATGTTAGCTTGGGGAATTTGACAACGAGGCATACAAAGATAAAATGTAATCAAGAAAATCGTCAGACTGTTCGGAGAACTAGGATGAGGGAGGGATGGAGAGAGAGGGAAAGCAAGGGTTACTTGAAGTTAGAGAACTCAATATTCATACCGCTGAGTTGTAAGCTGCCCAAGCAAAATATGAGGTGCTGTTCCTCCAATTTGTGTTGTGTCTCACTGACAGTGGAGGGGTCTAGGACAGAAAGGTGTTTAGCAACCGGGAGATCATGTAGGTCTAGGTGGACTGGAGCAGAGCTAAAGTCTATATGAACTTCAGCAAGGCATTTGACAAGGCATTTAAACTTCAGAAATATAGCGCAGAAATTGGAGCCTTGGCCCACAGAGTCTGCACCGACCAGCGATCACCCCGCTACCTTCTCTAGCACCATCACTAGCTCTATCTTACACACTTGGGACAATTTACAATTTTTATCAAAGCCAATTAACCTATAGACCTGTACATCTTTGGAGTGTTGGAGGAAACCTGAGCACCCGGAGAAAGCCCACGCGGTCATCATAATCATAATCATAATTTATTAGCCAAGTATAGAAACATAGAAAATAGGTGCAGGAGGAGGCCATTCGGCCCTTCGAACCAGCACTGCCATTCATTGTGATCATGGCTGATCGTCCCCAATCAATAACCCATGCTGCCTTCTCCCCAACAGTAGGTTTTGCAACATACGAGGAATTTGGTTTGCCATACATAGGGCGAATGTACAAACTCTGTACAGACAGCAGCCATAGTCAGGATCGAACCTGAGTCTCTGGCGTTGTAAGGCAGCAACTCTACCACTGTACCACGCTTACTTTTCATGATCCACTAGTCCGGAAGGTTGGATCACATGGAATCCAAAGTGAGCGAGCAAATTGGAATCAAAACTGGCATAGATGGAGGATTCAAAGCGTTGTTGTGGTGGGTTGCTTTTCTGATTTACGGCCTGTGATCATTGGTATGCAGCTGGGATTGGGGCTCGGTCCTCAATTGTTTATTATCTACATTAATGATTTTGATGACAATGTAATTGACAGTATAAGTTTGCTGACAACATCAAAATTGGTGGTATACTGAAGAGTGAGCAAGGATATCTAAGTTTACGACAGGATCTAGGTCAGTTGGGAAGGTGGACCAAGAAATTGCAAATGTAACTTAACTCAGACAAGTGTGCGGTTTGGTATGTCAACCAGGGCATGGCTTACAAAGTGAAAGGTAGAGCCCTATAGAGTGTTGTTGAACAGAGAAATCAGAGAGTACAGGTAAATAGTTCTCTGAAAGTGGTGGTACATGGTGGTGAAGAAAGTGTTTGGTATTCGGAAGGGAATTAAATACAAAGGTTGGGCATCATGATACAGCTGTACAAGTCATTGGTGAGACCACACTTAGAGTGCTAAGTGCAGTTCTGGTTGTCATTAAGATGAAACGGGTACAAAAGAGATTCACCCGGATGTTACTGGGACTTGCGTGTTTAAGTTAAGTTAACGCCTCTACTTCCTTGGAAGACTTATGGCCCTGTCCCACAGTACGAGTTCATTCCAAGAGCTCTCCCGAGTTTGCCCTGATTCGAAATCGGAGATTTACGGTAATGGCCGCTCTTCGGTACTCGGGGCTCTCGTGGACATTTTTCAACATGTTGAAAAATCTTCACGAGTCTTCCCGAGCTTGCCTGCTATTAGCGAGTCTTCCCGAGTACCTGCCGGTAGCGTTACGAGCGCTAAGAGACGTCCCTGAGCTCCGACGTACCCGCTACTTTCATTCTCCGTGCTTACCAGGAGTTTGATTATTTTTTTTAAACTCGGGAGAGCTCTTGGAATGAACTCGTACCGTGGGACAGGGCCATTAGAAAGTTTGGCATGTCCCAACAACTTTCACCAACGTCTACAGATCAGCTGTAGAAAGCATTTTATCGGGATGCATCACAGCCTGGTTTGGGAGCAGCTACTTCCAAGAGCTCAAGAAATTGCAGAGACGTTTAGTTTTAGTTTCAGGGATACAACGTGGCAACAGGCCTTTTGGCCCGATACGTCCACGCCAACTAGTGATCGCCCACAGTTCTATTCTACACACTACGGACAATTTACAGCAGCCAATTAACCTACAAACTTGCACGTATTTGGAATGAAGGAGGAAACCGGAGCACCCGGAGAAAACCCACGCAGTCACAGGGCAAATGTACAAACTCTATACAGACAGCACCCATAGTCAGGATCAAACCCAGGTCTCTGGCGCTATAAGGCTGCAACTCTACAGCTGCACCATTATGCTGTACACAGTTGTGGACGAAGCCTAGGCCATCACGCAAACCAACCTCCCTTCTGTTGACTCCATCTATGCTTCACGCTGCCTCAGCAAAGCCGCCAGAATAGTCAAGAATCTGTCTCACTCTGGTCACTCCTTCTTCTCCCCTCTCCCATCAAACCAGAGGTACAAATGCTTGAAAACGTATACCTCCGGATTCAGCAACAGTTTATTCCCAGCTGTCATCAGGCAACTGAACAATCTTCTCATTAGCTAATGTGGTCCTGTTTTATGTATAGTCTTTGCTTTGACTGGATAGCACGCTAACAAAAGCTTATCACTGTACCTCGGTCCACATGACAATAAACTAAACTAAGTTATAGGGTAATGTCGGATAAGCTGGGACTACTTTGGTTTGATGTAGGAGGCTGAGAGGTGACCTTATTGAAATGTACAAAATCAATAGGGGAATGGATAGAATGAATGCTCACAGTTTTTTCCAAAGGTAGAGGATTTTAGGCTAAAGACGAGAGGGAAAGATTTGAGAGGAACCGCAGGGAGAATGTTTTCACTCCAAGGGTAGATTGTGTCTGGAAGCAGATGCAATTCTGACTTTCACAAGATATTTAGACAGATATATGGATAGGAAGGATTAAAGGGGTGTAGGTCGAATGCAGGCTAGTGGGATTAGCCCAGAATGGCGCTTTGGTCCTCATGGGCAAGTTAGGCTGAAGGGCCTGTTTCCATGCTACATAGCTCTATTACTCTCTCATCTTTCTAATATTTGTGCCTAGGAAGAGTTTACAGGAGAAATTAGCTTTCCAGCATTTTAGATTGACATTTTAGAGTTGGATAGAGCTCTTAAAGATAACGGAGTCAGGGGATATGTGGAAAAGGCAGGAAGTGAGTGTGGATGATCAGCCATGATCACAATGAATGGCGATGCTGGCTCAAAGGGCCAAATGTCCTACTCCTTCACCTATTGTCTATTGTCAAAAAGGTAAATTGCATGAAAATTAGGAAAATTAAGCCTCATTCATGCATTTAACTTTTTCTTTCACTTGATTGTTGCCAGATTGCAGCTTCTGGCAGATTGTCTCAGATGTTACAAATGCTATTTTGGTGCAATGGGTGAAAAGTGCACAAATGTTGATCAATGGCAAAACTTGTGGATTTATTTATGTCCTGCTACCTTAGTTTGCTCTGCATTTTGGAGAAATTGTTTATCTTGGAGAAGGGCTGGGCTGCCTGCAGTTGTTTCCACTTTTCCAATTGGTGCTTAACTTTAATGAGCCATGCAACCATTATATAAATTATGGACTATAGGCAAATGCCACTGGTCATTTATTAGAAGTTGATGATTGGTTAGAAACTGCTTTTTAAACCAACAGAGCAGAGTTCCTGCTCAATTGCCGACTCTGTTACTGAGAACTACTTCCTTCTGCTGGCTCCCTGTCTTGGAGCTCACTCTACTTCCATTTGCTGGTGACCGTCATTCAATATTCCATCAACATTGAGCTCTCCATCAGTGGGCTTTTTCCACAGCTACCGCAAAGCACAACACAAGTGCTAATCTTCCATTTCATGAGACCAGCTGTGGCCATTTAAAACATACAGAAAATCAAACAGTAAATCACAAGAACAGGCCCTTCAGTCCAAAATGTCTGTGACGAACATGATGCCATTAAACTCTGCCTGCACATGATCCATATCCCTTTATGCCGTGCAATCCCTTTATGCAAGTGCCAATCTGAAAGCCTCTTATATGTGACTATCATATCTGCCTTCACCAATATCACCCCGGTAGCAAGTTCCAGGCCCTCACCACTCCCTGCGGGGAAAAAACACTTGCTCTACACAATTCCTTTAAACTTTGCCTCTCTCACCTCAAGATGATTTTTTAAAAGAATATGGGGCAGGTCATTTAGAACTGAGATGAAGAAAAACCTTTTCACCCAGTGGAGGCCAATTCACTGGATGTTTTCAAGAGATAGTTAGAGTTAGATCTTAGGGCTAAAGGAATCAAGAGATATGAGGGGAAAAGCAGGAACAGGGTACTGATTGTGGATGATCAGCCATGATCATATTGAATGGCGGTGCTGGCTCGAACGTCCGAATGGCCTACTCCTGCACCTATTTTCTATGTTTCGATAATCCCCTTGCGATGTTGAAAATTTGAACCCTGGGAAAAAGGTTCTGCCTATCTACCATATGTATGGTTCTCATAATTTTCTCATATACTTCTATCAGATGTCACAGTTGAATAGTTAGGTAAACATTCTGCCAAGGACTTTAAAAAAAAAGTTGTATAAACAAAGTACAATAAACCCTCATTTCTATCTGATCTACTGATGGCTGCCCGCGTCACCTCTGGTTTGCGCCGCCTTCCCAGCTGCTTACAGCACCTGCTGCTTGCTCCCCTGTCACTGAGAGCACTCTTTCCCCACACTACCCCTGGCTCATGCTGCCTCCCCCGCCATTTATGACTGCGGATGCCCATGACAACCCTGGCTTGCACCATCTCCCCAGCCAATACAGTGCCCACTGCCCACGCTATCCCTGGCTCGTGCTGCCTCATCCGCTGCTTACATCACCAGCTACTCACACCGCCTCCCCTGTTTTTGACAGCACTGGCTATCCATGCCACCCCAAGATCGCGTTGCTTCCAGACCGGATCCTTCTGCTGCTTCCATTGGCCCAAGCAGCAGTTACAGCAGAAAATAGCTAAGGATAAGGGGTAGGCCATTTAGGACTGAGATGAGGAAAAACTTTTTCACCCAGAGAGTTGTGAATCTGTGGAATTCTCTGCCACAGAAGGTGTGGAGGCCAATCACTGGATGTCTTCAAGAGACAGTTAAGCTCGTAGGGCTAAAGGAAATTAGGAAAATAGGGAAAAAGCAGGAACGGGGTACTGATTTTAGATGATCAGCCATGATCATATTGAATGGCGGTGCAGGCTCGAAGGGGCAAATGGCCTACTCCTGCACCTATTTTCTATGCTTCTATTGGAAATAACGGACACCATATCCCCCCCGTGGTCTGTTATAATGAGGGTTTACTATCCAATGGTTATATAGAATCAAAAGTACATATAATTGAAAGCAGGTCAATTGGCCCTTTAAACCTACTCCTTAATAAGAGCATGAATGATCTGATTGTAACCTGGTTTGCAATCCCACCTACCCCAAATATCATTTTGCCTCCTTGCACCTGAGACATCTATCTTTTCCTTAAACCTATTCCTTAAAAATATCCTGCTTATATCACCTTTGAAGGACAAGAATTCCAAAGACTCTCAATCTTCCCAGAATACAAAAAAAAAGTGGATAACCCAAGTTCATGGTTCTCTCACAAGAGGAAGCATCCTCTCCCCATCAACCTCATCATGCTCCCTTGCCATTTCAATCAATTCCTTCTCTCGAGGTATCACTCTCTTAAATCTTTGCACGTTGCTTTAAATGCAAACAATCCTTAGACAACAACCTTTCCCTCAATGTCAGCAAGACTAAGGAGATTGTGATTGACTTCAGGAAGTGAAGCATTATACACACATCCACACACATTGATGGCACTGAAGTAGAGATGGACATCGGCTTGAGTTGCTTGGAATAAATATCACCAGCAAATTGTGCTGGACCAGCCATTCCGAAGCAATGGCCGAGAAAGCACACCAACGACTCTACTTCCTTTGAAAGCTTAGAGGTTCGGCATGTCCCCAACAACCCCCACCAACGTCCACTGATACGCTGTAAAAAGCATTTTATCGGGATGGATCACAGCCCGGTTTGGGAAAAGCTCTTTCCAAGAAAGCAGGAAATTGCAGTGAATTGTGGACGTAGCCCACATCATCACGCACACCAACCTCCCTTCCTCTGATTCCATCTGCATTTCACATTGCCTTGATAAGGCCACAAGCATAATCAAGGACCAGTCTTACCCCGGTCTAGGGTTGCCAACTTTCTCACTCCTAAATAAGGGACAGAAGGTCAAAATAAGGGACAAATTCCCGACGGCAATTCATTGACTGACTCGGCCGTGGCTAGGTGAATGATGAGTTGGCCCGGGTGCTGGACTGGACACAAAGCCCAGCCGGCGGGCCAGTTTAGGAGTTTTGGCCGAGGCGCTGGACTTTGCGCGCAACGTCGAACGCAAAGCCCGGCACCCCATCCAACTCATGAATCAATGATCGGCCATGAGAAGTAGGGGTGGTGGTGTTAGCGGTAAGGGAAGGTCCGAAGATCGGACAGCTGGCCGGGCTGCCGACCGATGGGGCCACGGGTGAGGAGCTGCTGCTGCACTCCATGGGCTGCACTACGTCGGGATGGGTGAGGTGGGGCTGGATGTGACACTCCGACCTGTCAGTCCCCTCGACCCGAGTAGTAACAGTCAAATACAGGACAAGGGCGGTCCCATATGGGACAAACCAATTTAGCTCAATATATGGGATGTCCCGGCTAATACGGAACAGTTGGCAACCCTACCCCGTTCACTCCCTCATCTACACTCTCCCATCAGGCAAGAAGTACATAAGTTGTGAAAAACGCATACCTAAACTGGATTGTACGCAAACAAAAGCTTTTTACTGTACCTCAGCACATGTGACAATAGCAAACTAAACTAAATGCTGGTTTTTAATGTCATTATGGACTGACTTTGACTTATTGCACCAATTAGCTAAGTGGAGCCAACATTCCAGAAAAAACATTTGCACAAGAAGCCACTGCAAATCACTTTCAACTTTTGTTGGTGAATTGCCATGAATTCAGCCACAGGCACAACCTATTCCATAGGTCACATGCCAATTCAAGTGAGTGCTACTACCTTGGGAGATGGTGACTAATCCCAGGGCAATGAGATTGAGCTGTTACATCTCCAGCCAATGATCAACAAATTCCCTGATCAGAATAGACAGATAGACACAAAATGCTGTTAAAACCCTGTCCCACTGTATCAGTTCATTCAGTTATCCCGAGATTTTCCTGATTCGAACTCGGAGATTTACGGTAATGGCTGCTCGTCGGTACTCGGGGCTCTCGTGGACATTTTTCAACATGTTGAAAAGTCTTCACGAGTCTTCCCGAGCTTACCGTGTTTCCCAAGTACCTGCCGTTAGCGTTACGAGCCGCTGGGAGATGTCCCCGAGCCCCGACGTACCCGCTACGTTCATTCTACGTGCTTACCACGAGTTTGATTTTTTTTTAAACTCGGGAGAACTCTTGAATGAACTCGTACAGAGAGAAAGGGCTATAATAACTCAGCGGGACAGGCAGGATCTCTGGAGAGAAGGAATGGGTGACGTTTCAGGTTGAGATCCTTCTTCCTAGCGGACCCATTGTTTCTATCTGCTCCTGTCTCACTGAATTCAACTCCACATACGTCGACTCCATCCAATCCCCCCCCCCCCCGTCCAATCCCTCCCGACCTATGTCCAATTTAGACACAGGGCCTGTCCCATTTTCCCGAGTTGCTCACGAATTCTCCCGAGTTTTCTCCTTGATTCAAACTCGGTGAATTATGGTAATAGTCAGCCGTAGGTACTCGGGGCTATTTTTTCACACGCCCTTGGTCTCTTCAATAACTTCCATTTTCCAGGCCCCCACTATTATCTTTCATATTCTCTCCCTGATCAGAATGTTTTACTGCTTTAAAAAAAAATTTACTAGCAGGTTGTGCAACGAGAGAACTTCCAGCGGGGACTTTCGAGCCTAACTTTTGCTCTGAAAGCGTCCCTCGAGAATCCTCCAGCGTTTCATTAGGTTGACTGAGGTGGCGAGATCAAGCAAATTAAACTGCAATTGTGCGCATTTTTTTTGATCAAGCATCCAGCCTCTTGCATAAATCCATCAACCTTCGAAAAGGGGCCAATAACCGAGGCAAAGTGCGGAATTCTTGGTATCTGCGGACTTTAATCAATCAACAGGAAAACTTGCAAAGGGAAAAACGTTGGTTGCAAATCACTGCAAGTGAAAGCCAGGCTTCTCCGGCGAGCAGACGGGCTGGGGTCACGTGAATGTTGCACGGGCGGCTTTTTTCTTGGTTGCCTCGCATCGCTCAGCTGTGCCTGGGAGTAGGAGGCTTGGCAGCGTGGGACTTGTCAGCGATGAAGGATGTACCAAGTAAAACATCGTCTCTCATTTCACAGTCAAGTCTGTTTCGCCACCAGCCCAGCTGGTGTTACACCGAGCTGCAGCAAGCGGAAACATCACAAGGCTTCGTTAGTCTGAATTATGGGGGCATCAGATGATGTAAGTGCTAATTTGCCGCGATAGATTTCTCCTCCGATCAACAATTCGGATAAACTTTGTTGCTGAAAGTCATGTGCGGTATTTCAGCCTGCTTTGATAAACACGTTTTTCTGTATTAATTAAAAATGTCTTTACCACGGGCAGTACTTGTATTTTGCTGCGGTTGGCTTGATCAGATTACAGTTAAGGTTTGAACATTTCATTAAATGAGACTGACCTGGTTATTGTTGTAAACTGATATTAAAACCTTCACTGTCTGGGCGCTGTCTCATCGTTCGAGTTACAACCCCCTGAGAGTGAAAAACGGAACAGAGGTATTTAGTTAGAAGAGGACAGGTGTTTTGAAAGGAGGAAGAATGTATCAGGTTGCCTTAGGATGAAACGGTAAGGTGATGCAAATAGGAAAGGATTTTGCAGTGTTATTGAAACAAGTTGAGCCTGGCATTACATTGTTTATTGCCGGATTTAATCTCAGTTTCAATTGCACCCATAAGATGAATGAGCAGAAACGCAAAGCAGTCCGAGTTGAACAAGAAAGTATGAGTGTACAGCCCACGTAGAAATAATACTCCTCTGTCTTCCAGGCATTTTATGTGTACTTGTGGATCATAACGTGAACAGCCTGAGACTGGAACCAGTGAATCGGCAGCAATGTAGAACTGATCTTCAGCAGTTTCAATAAGTCTTTTGGTCATGGTTCCTAATCACATCTAACCACAGTTTCAGACCTTTAATGATTTCATCCATTCTCTTCTGCATTCAACTGCCTTTCTCTCCTATAAATAACGTAAGCCATTTACTTTTACTGCTTTTCCCCCTTCCTGCGCTTCAGTTAGAAGCCAGTGACCAGCTCAACTGCTACCGACTCCTTTTTGAGAATGTTCCATTAATTGAAGGTTATTGAAATTGTGTCTTGAAAAAAATTAGCTAGTTGCTATGATAACAAAAACCTTAAAACTTAGCCATGCAATACATTTGTCCAACTGTTATTATTAAGTTTTATCTTTGGTAATGAAGATGTTTCCACTTCAGCAAATGGATGCTGCAACTAACTGCCATCCAGTTTTGGCTATTATTATTATTATTATTATTATTATTATTATTATTATTATTATGCATAAGCATTGCTCTTTGACGTATTTTTAATTAAAGTTTAACGTTTGAATAAGTGTTAAGAGTTGTATAAATGGAATGAAATTGTGGTGTTTGATGTGAGCAACAAATTGGTTGCCACTTTTTTTTATTTTATCAAATGCTGCTTAATCATGAAACTAATAAATAAAAATAGATATCCTTTCAGCAATTGTAATGAATTCCATGCAAAAATATTAATATCCTTGTTAACATTATACCATACAGTTTCAATATACATGTGCCTGCTGGTGGCATACAAACTGAACATTTATCAGAAACGTAATTGGTGAAACAGCTGATGGTAAAGAGGAACAAATTATTTATCCAAACTCACTAGTAGTTTTGTAATGGGCAGGAGTGCTAGGAATCACCACTGAAATAAAGTAATTCAATATATCTCTTGCTGATTTGTTTCTCATCAGGCATATGTATATTTTCATATCAATTTTTAAAAGCACAGTCTCTTTTATTCAACCCTTTGTTGGATCTACAGTGGAAGAAGATGGATCGGGATTGACCCGAACCAGAAAGCTAAATGTGGATGATCCATTTTAAAATATTAATTGAAAGGATGTGGGCTTTGTCACCTGAGCCAGCATTTAATTGCCTATCCCTAATTGCCTCTGAGAAAGTGCGAGTGAGCATTCGCCTTGAATTGCTGCAGTCCCTGAGTTGTGGGTTTATCTTCAATGCTTTTAGGGAGAGTGAGTTCCAGGCTTTTAGTGACTGCGAAGAAATGGTGATATATTAACAAGTTGGAATGGTGGGGAACTTCCAGGTGGCGTTCCCATGCTTTTGCTGTCCTTGTCCTAGCTGGGGAGGTTGTAGATTTGGAAGGTGCTGTCTAAGGATACTTGTGAGTTGGTGCAGTGCATCCTATAGATGCTTTTAAAAACTGTTACTTCTTCCCTGCGAATTCTGCCAATTCAAATTACATGTGACACTCGGAGATTATTGGAAATTGGATGTTCTGAGTGTAGGTTATGGGGAAACAATAATATCCTCGCTGCAGTGCAGAAACCTTGGCCTGAGAATTAGCCATGCATCGAGGCAGACGGTTCCAGTATAGGTGTAACATTGGTATCTATCCAGCCCAATGGGAAATGTCTTGGGTATATCTCGTTCACAAGAAACCAAAATGTATAAAAATGGCCTTTATTAAAATCTGACAATATACACTTTAACCACATGTGATTTTTTCTATTACAAATCTCAAATTGTGGAGTACAGAGGCAAATAAATACATGGTCTTTGCCCAAAACATTATGGAGGGCATCTGAAGAGGATACATCTGGAGGGGTTGAGTTATAAGGAGAGATTGGATAGGGTGGAATTGTTTTCCAGTAGCATATTAGACGATATTGAGGTTTATAAAACCATGAGGGACGTGGACATGGTAGAAAGTCAGTCTTTATCCCAGGATAGGGGAGTCTAAAACTAGAGAGCATAGGTTGAAGTTAAGAAGGGAAAAAGTGAAATGGTGATCTCGGGGGCAGATTTTCACGCAGTGTTGCAAGTATGTGGAGCAGACTTCCAGAGGCACTGGTAGAGGCAGATAAAATGATAACATTTAAAAGATATGTGGACAGGTATGTAGAAATAAAAAGTTTTGAGGGATATGGGCTAAATGCAGGAAGATGGTGACAGCATATATTGGCATCTTTGTCAGCATGGATGAGTAGGGCTGAGGCCTGTACTGTATGACTGCCTACAGGTCCACAACTTAAATGTGTCAGGGATTTTGGCTTTTATCACCCTGTTAGGATTGGAGTTCTTGAATCCTGCCAAGCTCAAGGTAAAAATACTTTTCCTCACCTCTTTGTTAATCCTTGTACCGATTAGTATAAGTTTATTCCTATCATTTCCGACCCCTTGGCTGAGAAAAACAAGACATTTTCATTTATTTTATCTCGTCCTCAAGCTTCATACACGTCAGTTAACTTTCCCTTGCACTCTTTTATTGCAAAGAAAGCAACCCTAGCCTATTTGGTCTTTACTCATAGCAAAAGTATTCTATTCCTGGCAGGATTCTTAAATCTCCTTTTCAACCTTTCCAGTGTAATCGAAGTTTGCTTGCAATGCAGTGACCAGAACTGAATACAGTACTTTAGCTGATGCCTAGCTAATGTTGCAGAGAGTTCCAGCAATCTCCCTACTCTTTTATTTTCTGCCTCAGCTAGCAAAGAAAATACAGCATACCCGATGGGCTGTCTTGCTATCTTTTAAGACCTTTGGCCATTCACCTCAAGGTCCTTTGATTTCCTCCACACCACTCTGTATCATCTGATTATTATATGTTCCCTTATTGGACCTCTCAAATCAATTGCCTCTGAGCTTTTTCTTGATTAAATTCAAATTGACATTTTGTACTCAACTGACCAAACCGTCAATGCCTGCCTGCAGTTTTCCTTCTCACTACCACCCACATGGCAAATATTTGTACACCTGTAACATTTCATTCAACCACATGTTGGTCTAGATCATTAATATATTTTAGCAAGATATATTTTGCCAAATATAGAGTATTGCATGCTGTTGAAGCCAGCTGGTAGCAACCTTCAAGTTGTAAAAATGACTGTCAACCATTATCCTTTCCTTCCTGCTGATGATTGAATTTTCCATTCTCCCCTGGATTTCCCAGGCTTTTGGTTTGTTGCCCACCTTTTCATGTTGGAATTTGCTTAAAAACCCTTACTAAAATCCAGGTAGATTACCCCAAATGCATTAATTCACCCTGCAAATTCTGGAACCTTGAGCAAAAAGCAAACTTCTGGAGGAACTCAACAGATCAGATAACATCTGTAGAAGGGTAAGGACAGATGATATTTTGGATAGACACAAAATGCTGGAGTAACTCAGCAGGACAGGCAGCATCTCTTGAGAGAAGGAATGGTTGATATTTTGGGTTGAGACCTTTCTTCAGTCTGAGAGTAAGGGGAGAGGGTAACAAGGGATATGGAAGGGTACAAAGAGAATGTAAGATGTGAAAAAGACAGATCAAAGCAGACGATGCGCAAGGTAATGTACAATGGTTCATTGATGGCTGAGGAGAAGGTGACAACGAGGCATACTGAAAGTAAAATTAATCAGTCAAACTAGGGTGCAGTTGGGATTTATTTACACAATGCTCAGAATTGGGTTGAAAAATGGCAATAATATCCCTACTGAACAAATGACAGTTAATGACCATCTCCAACCATAGAGAGAAAAATTAACAAGCTTTTGCATTGAACAGGAATTGGAATTTAATACAGAGAAGTGTGAGGTGTTGCATTTTGGGATGTTTTAACAAGGGCAGGACCTACACAGTGAATTGGAGTTCTCTGGGGAGTGTTGTAGAGCAGAGGGATCTAGGAGTGCAGGTGCATGGTTCCTTGAAGGTCAAGTCGCAGGTAGATATGGTGGTCAAAAAGGGTTTTGGCACATTGGCTATCATCAGTCAGAGTATAGAGTTGGGAGGTCATATTGCAGTTGTATAAGACGTTGGTGAGACCGCATTTAGAATATTGTGTTCAGTTCTGGGCACCATGTTATAGGAAATATATTGTCAAGCTTGAAAGGGTTCGGAGAAGATTTACGAGGATGTTGCCAGGATCAGAGGGTGTGAGCTATAGGGAGAAGTTGAGTAGGCTGGGTCTCTATTCCTTGGAGCGCAGGAGGATAGGGGGTGATCTTATTGAGGTGTACAAAATCATGAGAGGAATAGATGCACCAAGTCTTTTGCCCCGAGTAGGGGAATTGAGGGCCAGAGGACATAGGTTCAAAGTGAAGGGGAAAAGATTTAATAGGAATCTGAGGGGTAACTTTTTCACACAAAGGATGGTGGGTGTATGGAACAAGCTGCCAGAGGAGGTAGTTGAGGCTGGATTATCCCATCGTTTAAGAAACAGTTAGACAGGTACATTGATAGGACAGGTTTGGAGTTATATGGACCAAATGCAGGCAGGTGGGATTAGTGTAGCTGGGACAGTCTTTCCACTTTGAAGGAAATTACCTGAAATTCAGGAAATTCTGGTTGTCTTCGAGTAATTTTAGGGAAATGGAATAGTTTCGGGAAATTTCCGCATCCGGCCCGCAAATGGGTGTAAAGATAATACACACAGCACTGCCAGTTTGGTGCTCAAATGTTTAAACAGAGCGCTGTCAGTTTAACGCATGGGAATTTAAACGAAGAGCTGTCGGCTGCAGCGCTACGGGTTCTAAATATAGCGCTACCGGCTGCAGTGCTATGGGCTTTAAACATAGCACATTGGCCACAGCGCTATGGGTCACAGACTGTTCGGGAAAATTCTCATATAACAATGAGGCTTTGGAATTCTCTTTCTCAGTGGATGGTGAGCCTTTGATTATTTTTCAGGCAGTGTGAAAAGTTACCAGTGGGAGGATTGCAGTTACATTGGGATTGGCCTTGATCTTACAGAATGGTGGGTGGGCTCAAGGGGCTGAGGTGGAGACAGGGAGGGGTGGAGAGTGGGAGAGACAGAGAGGGGAGGGAGAGAGGGTGAGAGGGAGAAGAAGGGAGGGAGGGAGGGGGAGAGGGAGAGAGAGGGAGGGAGGGAGAGAGGGAGAGGGAAGGATGAAGAGATGGAGGGAGAGAAAGGGGGAGAGAGGGAGGGAAGGAGGGAGAGTGGGAGGAAGAGAGAGCCAGTCCTTGCCAGTCCTTGCTCTCTCCCTCCTTCCCCTCCCATTCCCAGCTCTCCCACAGCCTACTGTCGCCGCCTCTTCCTTTCTTTTTCCAGCCCCCCCCTCCCCTCCCCCAATATCAGTCTGCAGAACGGTCTTGACCCGAAACGTCGCCTATTCCTTCGCTCCATAGATGCTACCTCACCCACTGATTTTCTCCAGCTTTTTTGTCTACCAATGGGATCCCACCACTGGCCACATCTTCCCATCTCCTCCCCTGCCGGCTTTCTGCAGAGACCGCTCGTTCCGTAACTCCCTGGTCAATTCGTCCCTTCCCATCCAAACCACCCCCTCTCCTGGAACTTTCCCTTGCAACCGCAGGAAATACTACACTTGTCACTTTACTTCCCCCCCCTTGACTCCATTCAAGGACCCAAGCAGTCTTTCCAGGTGCGGCAGAGGTTCACCTGCACCTCCTCCAACCTCATCTATTGCATCTGCTGCTCTTGGTGTCAGCTGCTCTATATTGGTGAGACCAAGCGTAGGCTTGGCGATCACTTCGCCCAACACCTCCGCTCGGTTCGCAATAACCAACCTGATCTCCCGGTGGCTCAGCACTTCAACTCCCCCTCCCATTCCAAATCTTTCTGTCCTGGGCATCTTCCATGGCCAGAGTGAGGCCCACTGTAAATTGGAGAAGCAGCACCTCATATTTTGCTTGGGCAGTTTACACCACAGCAGTATGATCATTGACCTCCAATTTCAGGTAATCCCTGCTTTCTCCTCCCCTTCCCAGCTCTCCCTCAGCCCCTCTCTGCCTCTTCCTTTCTTCTCCCGCCCCCCACCCTCACCAGTCTGAAGAAGGGTCTCGACCCGAATCGTCATCTATTTTCATCGCTCCATAGATGCTGCCTCACCCGCTGAGTTTCTCCAGCATTTTTGTCTACCCATTCACACAAGTACTGTTATCCCACTTTCCTCACCCACTCCCAACACATTAGGGACAATTTTACAGAGACAAGTTAACCTACAAAGCCAATGCATCTTTGGGATGTGGGAGGAAACCCACACGCTTGCAGGGAGAATGTGCAAATTCAACACAGACAGTGCCCGAGGACAGGATCGAACACAGATCTCTGGCGTGTGAGGCAGCAAGTCCACCAGCTGTGCCACTATATTTTGTTTTCCAACACACAAAAAATTGTACGTTGATAACTTTCGTTACTAAAAAAAAAGAAACTATCCATTTTCAGTCTTAAATCTCTAGGTCACTCTATTTCACCCTTTACAGCTATTGTATATTTTAATTCAGTTCAAGACTATGGGGCAGTACATTGGCCATAAAGTTGCTGCCTAAAAGTGCCAGAGACCTGGAATTGATCCTGAATGTGGGTGCTGTCTGTATAGAGGTTGCTCCTTTTCTCTTTGATCGCATGGGTTTTCTCCGGGTGCTCTTGTTTCCTTCCACATTCCAAAGGTATGCAGGAACCTTTTTCAGACCCAACCCAAAAAGTAATATTTTCCTTTTGTCTAGAGATTCTGTCTGACCTGTTGAGTTACTTCAGCTTTTTGTGTCTATCTTCAGTTTATACCAGCATCTGCAGTTCTTTCCTACACACACACAATACTATACGATAGAACTTTATTAATCTCAGGTGTGAAATTTTGTGTGTGCGTGTGTGCGCGCGCGTGTGTGCGCGTGTGTGTGTGTGCGCGTGTGCGTGCGTGTGTGTGTGTGCGTGCGTGCGTGTGTGTGTGTGTGTGTGTGTGTGTGTGTGTGTGTGTGTGTGTGTATAATTATACACACACAAATATATATATATAGTTATATATAGTTATATATAGTTATATATTCATATATAAATATACACTGTTTTTTATTTTCTCTGTTTACATATTCTGTTGTGCTGCTGCAAGTAAGGATTTCATTGTTCTAACTGGGACGTGAGAGAATAAAACACTTGACTTGACTTGCGTCGCTAATGTGTGGGATAGAACTAGTGTACGGGTGATCGGTGGTCGGCGTGGATTCGATGGGCTGAAGGGCCTGTTTCCACGCTGTATCTTTAAATTAAACTAAAAACACTAAAACCAAAGGAAATCTAAAGAAGGGTCTCCACCCTAAATGTCACCCAATTTCTTCTAGCCAGAGCTCCATGGAGTTCCCCCGCACAATTAAAGCATGGAATAGTCTTCACCCTACCATAGTTACTCAACCAGACGTAACTAAATTTAAGGTAGCTCTTTTTTCCCCCAAGAACCCTTTTTTGCTTAAGTCCAAGTCAAGAGTCAAGAGAGTTTTATTGTCATGTGTCCCAGATAGGACAATGAAATTCTTGCTTGCTGCAGCACAACCGAATATGTAAACATAATACAGAACAGGAGATAAAAGTTCAGTGTGTCTATTTACTATAGACCATATATATACACAATAGATAAACAGATAAAGTGCAATAGACTGTTATTTTTCAGAGTTTGGAGTTTGGTGGTGAAGGGTCCACTCCATTTTAAATTCCATTGGAATATTTTTGGAGGACCAGGAAACCAAGAAGCAAGAGTTACTCCAGGGAGATACTCCAGCTCCAGGGAGCGATTCTGCATTGGTTTTCAGCGTAGGCGAGGCGGCAACTGGACAGCAATGGTGGCCAGATCTCCCACAATGCAAAGGGAGGGAGAAAGTGCCCGGCGCCGACCAGTTGCCATGACAGTGCATGTGCAGGGCGGCACATGCGCACAACCATGGCCAATGATGCGCTGTCTGTGGTTATGCGCAGGGGGAGGATGTGCAGGCCGTGGCAGAGCGCATGTGCAAGGCGGCCGTCCGTGTCGGTGGATGAGGAGCGAGCGGATAACCGGCAGCCCAGACATGGATACGGATGGCGGGCGGAGACAGAGAGTGACAGAGAGTGAGATAGAGAGGTGGGCCCGCTCAGAGTTGAACGGCAGGAGTCCCGGGTGCTTGCCAAGCTGGGCAAAATGGCACGGCTTTTAGGGTGCCTAGCGGGAATTTAGGTCGCCATTGGCACCCGGGCAACTGTTAATTTCGAGCCCGGGTAAATAGCACGCAGGAATCATTTTTGAAAATTTCGGGAAATATCATCAAATACCAGGAAATTTGGGATTCTATTTAAGGAATTTGTTTTTTGAGGTGTGGGCAAGTTGGGCCAAAAAGGCCTGTTTCCACACTGTATCACGCTATGACTCTATAACAGTGTTACTGTGAGATCCTTTTTTATCAATCATGGGGGTGGGGGGGGGGGGGGGGGGGGAGGGAGAGAAACGGATCCGCCATTGACCAGATATTTTATTGGACCATCATATGTTATTGTTTGGAGTCGGTCAATCTCACCTGATTTTCTGCAAGATGCAAGTCGGCAGGTGACAACATTTCTCTCTGCTTGATTGGATGAAGGTAACTTTATTAACTTCTGCGATGCTTGGCACCATCCAGGCAAAGATTGATTGCCACCATGTCTGCAAATGGCATGACCTTGGCTGCATTGTGGCGCATCTGCAAAATACACATCAATTGCTTGCAAAGCCCTTCCCAAATGTGCAAACTTTATCACTATATGAGAGAAAGGCAGGAGGCATGTGACAGCAGGATCACATGCAGATTCTCTTCTGTCAGGTACTGTCCCGACTTGAAATAAATACATTGCAGTCTCTTTATTGATGGGTTTATATCCTGAAGTCACCCTGGATGAAATTGATCAACTGCAAACTGGGGATTTAATCCAGGATTATCTTAATCTTTATGGCTAACTTGCTCAGTGTGCATCACCTTGATAAACCATGAGGTGTAGCTCAGAAGTGATCAGAACAAATAAAACAGAAAGAACAGCTAGTTTATCAAGTCTGTCCCATTCAGACATGTTATTTTCAGCCAGCAAATTTTATGTTGTCCATCTATGAGCATCTATACAAGAAGATAATGAAATGTTGTCTATTTCCGAGAGGAATTTGGGGAATTTGCGAGCCTGCATCTAAAGAAGGGTCTCGACAAGAAACATTGCCTATTCCTTCTCTCCATAGATGCTGCCTCACCCTCCGAGTTGCTCCAGCATTTTTGTCTACCTGCTTCATCCTAATGTCTCTTCACTGCAACCTAACTTGCTCCCTGGAAAACATTTATTGCAACGTGTGTGGGCTAATATTCTACTTGTCTCTTGTATTCAAGGATACTACCTTCGTCCAAAACCAAGTTCAGCTAATACAATTTGGGAAATAGATGATGTTGTCACCAATAAATATGGAGCAGAAAGTTTCGATATACTAAACATTTCAGAATTCTGATTATTTTCACAAATGGATGGGTGTTGTTTTGGGTGGTGACCTTTTTTCAGACTGAAAGCGGAGAGAGGGGGGCAGGGTAACTGGAGGAGGCCCAGGACAGGAAGGTCAGTATCGGAATGGGAAGGGGAGTTAAAATATTTGGAAACTGGGTCCCTTCAAGTAACCCTTGCCATCCTTCCCCCACCTCAGTTGCCCTATTAGTTCCACTATTTGCATTCTTGTGTCCCTTAGTTATCACCTCTTCCCCAGCCACCCTTCCTTGGTCATCTGTTGCCAGCCCTACTTTGTTCTGGCTTTTTCCTACCTCCAGTTTCTCCCCCCCCCCCCCCCCCCACTCAACTTTCAGTCTGACTGGACCGAACCTGAAATGTCACCCATCCTTTTTTTCCAGGGATTCTGCCTGACTCGCTGAGTTTCCCCAGCACTTTGTGTCTAGCCTTGATATACCAGCATCTGCAGGTCTTTCTACACACTCTAAAGGGCCTGTCCCACTGTACGAGGTAATTCAAGAGTTCTCCCGAGTTTTCCCCTGATTCGAACTCGGAGCATGTCCGTAGGAGTTCGTGGATGTCTCATAACGACTCGTACGAGTAAAAAGTAACATTTTTATTCATCACAAGTATTTTTTTACTCATGGGCATTTTTTGCAGTGTTGAAAAAACATCACGAGTTTACCGGATTTCCCGAGTACCTACCGTTAGCATTACGGGCCGCTACGGGACATCCATGAACTCCTATGGATCCGCTACGGACATTCTCTGAGTTCAAATCGGGGGAAAACTCAGGAAAACTCTTGAGTTACCTCGTACAGTGAGATAGACCCTTAACAGTCTTGCAAAGGAAGAAAAAAACTTTTTTGTTCCATCGAGATTTTCTCAACATATTTTGCAAATAATGAGAGCATAAAAAAGGAAATGTGGTGACCAATTTAAATACTGAAAAGTTACACAAGCAACCTTGTAGTGATATAGGATATTTTGCTGACATTTGGACAAGGCCTTCCAATTAATGCCTCATCTAAAAGATGGCAAGAAAGATCTCTACCCGAAATGCCACCCATTCCTTCTCTCCAGAGATGTTGAGTTACTCCAGCATTTTGTGTCTATCCTGTGATACAGTACTACCTTGGCGCTGCATTGAAACGATCGCCTAGATTTTTTGTGGTCACACCTTTGGAGTCTGTCAATGAGTCATTGCAGATATAATTGGGTTATTGCGAAGATGTTTTGAGTCTTTGTGCACCATTGATGACCATGCGTGACAATGCTTAATCTCACAATGAAAACTCTGTTTCTTTAGCTTTCTTTCTGCCTTCATGAATTTCCTTACGTTTTTTACATCGTTGATCAAGCGTTTGCTCACCTATTACCTTCCTCAGTAGCAAGGTGTCAAATTGTGTCCAACAATGCTTCTGTGCTATGCTAAAGATTTTACTATGCTAAAGATGCTGCTTCTTTCCTATTGAATATCATATTTCAAACCTATGAGCCCGGTGTTGTCTCCCAAAGTGTGTGTTTTCCATCCACCTTGTGTGAGCATTTGCGGAGATTAGCTTTCAGTTGGGGACTGCACAGTGCAGTGATGCCCTTCGTGCTGGTTCGGCATTATTTTTATGAATAATTGCCACCTCCATTTTCTGCAGCCAGACTTTTCTTCAGAAATCAATAGTATTTTGTCAGTTGATCCGCACTTGAACCAGATTTTTAAACGTGTAACAAAATAGCCACTGTGTAATATATTGGCTGAGTGTGTAATGAGATAAAAGTATGGTATTAATAGATAGCCTGGGTCTTTTCCCGAGGGTGCCAATGTCAAACACAAGAGGATCTAGGTTTATGATAGGAGGGGAAATGGTTTTAAAGGAGATTTGTGTGTTTTTTCTTTGCCACAGGAGGTATAAGTAGGTACATTATCAACATTTAATAGACATTTAGGCAGACACATGAACAGACAGGAATGGAGTGATTATACACCATGTCTAGACAGATGGGATTAATTTAGATTAATGTTGTGATCAGCACAGACATGGCGACCTGAAGGACCTGTTCCTTTGCTGTAATGTTCCAAAGAAGAAGACAGTGTATGTGTGCATATGTGTCCCCCTGTTTGGGGATGCAAATCAAAATCATACAGGGGAGAAACTGGCTTTTCAACCCACCACATTTGCAACAACCAGTGGACACCCATCCATATTAATTTCTTCTTCAAAAACTTGGCATCAACATTTATGCCTGTGTGATTTGTGCCTGTTTAGATGTTCTCTATGTAAGGTTCACTATGCTTTTGGCTTGGTGTCTCACTGGCTCTAAGCCTGAGTTAGAGTGACATACATAAATTTCATTGTAATGCCTCTGATTCTCCATTCTTCAGAATCGCTTCTCTCCCATCATCATGCCTGACCTCTTTGAACCAGCAACATTTAATGAGGTGGAAATATATTTGGTGCAACACTGATCTGTGGACATTGTTTTGGTGATATGGAGGATGACTTCACAGCATGTCTGCTTCTAGAGTGGCTATAAGAGTTTTGAACTGGCCAGGCATGAGCCTGGTCTGATACTCTTCAAGCAAATTAAGAGTGCTGATTTGGGTTAGTCCTGTTTGGTCCTGTTTGGACAGCCAGTAGCAAAGACTGTCCACAGATACTAAAACTCCAACGCCTTCTGGAGGGCCTCTGAGAAGCTGGGGCTGGAGCCCATCAGGCCGGAGCCTTGTGGAGTGGGGCCTCGTGGGCCGGAGCCGAGGCCTCGCGGGTGAGAGGTGGAGCCTCGCGAGTCGATGAGGCCCGCGGCTGTTGGGTCTGTGGGGCCTGGGTCAGCGTCACAGAGGCGTACAGAGAGGACCTGGAGCGTTAGTGGAGAGGTCGGTGCGGCAGCCGATGGGAGTGCCGACTGACTGGCAAGGACGGACCATGTGGAAGTGAGGACGCCGCTGCTGGGGGAAGGAATGAAGGAGGATCCGGCATGAGGGGACCGCCATGAGGAAGGGGAAAGCACAATGGATAATGGAGGGGACGAGGAGAACAAAGGTGGATTTTAATGAGAGTTTATTACCATATTGTTTATAGGTGAGGGAGTGCTCACCTAACACACAGTGCATTGCACTGTGCTCGTGGAGAAAAGTGTACTTTGCAAGCTTTGGCTTTGAAGGTTGTAGTGTTGGGAGACTGGCAAAATTAGCTTCTGTATCTTCTATCTGATGGGAGTGGAGAGAGGGACGAATGAGGAGCAGAAGGAATCACAGAGGGGAAGCAGTGACAGAGGGTCTCACACATCTCCCATTGGAGGGGAAGACCTGGATGTCGAGCATCTGCACTTCCCCAGGATTTTTAAATAGTTGGATAAAGGATCATTGGAGTTTTACGGTACCTGCCAATAATGGAAGCTGTTCCATCTCAGTAAGAGTATCTTCTTTAAATTTGTTTTTGGGTTGCTTTTTCAATATTTGTTGGCCTATATATTTTCCTTGGGAGTTGCTCATGGAAAACCTAACGTACTTGCATCGTAAACCACTGGCATGTGCTAATCCCGGAGACTCTGTTCACGGTTTGTACTCCATGACTGTGTGTGATTTGAAAGACCTGCTGGTGATCCTGCAGATGATGACTGTATTATGGAGGGCATTTCTCATTGGAAATCTTGAGTCCATTGATTTATTCATCAGGCCAATGTAGACCACACCCATGTTCTGCATCTGTTTAAATCCTTTTTCCATTGGATATGGTTAACGTATCTTGGTCAACAACGTTCTGCTGTTAACAAATATCAACTTAACATAGAAACATAGAAAATAGGTGCAGGAGTAGGCCATTCGGCCCTTCGAGCCTGCACTGCCATTCAATATGATCATGGCTGATCATCCAACTCAGTATCCTGTACCCCCTGATCCCTTTAGCCACAAGGGCCACATCTAACTCCCTCTTAAATATAGCCAATGAACTGGCCTCAACTACCTTCTGCGGGAGAGAATTCCACAGATTCACCACTCTCTGTGTGAAAAAAGTTTTCCTCATCTCGGTCCTAAAAGATTTCCCCTTTATCCTTAAACTGTGACCCCTTGTTCTGGACTTCCCCAACATCGGGAATAATCTTCCTGCATCTAGCCTGTCCAACCCCTTAAGAATGTTGTACGTTGCTATAAGATCCCCCCTCAATCTTCTAAATTCTAGCGAGTACAAACCGAGTCTATCCAGTCTTTCTTCATATGAAAGTCATGGATGTCGTGGCTTGTTATTTTAAGAGCTGGGAATCAAATAATGTTTTTTTAAACTGAGATTATGTCTTCCCTTTTGAAATCATGTAGTTTGGTTTCAAGATGCAAAGGTCACCAGTCTTGCTCAAATTTTTTGGGAATCTTGTGTTCTGCATCTTTTTGATGCATGTTACTGGAGGCATCATTTAATACCAACCTTGGCACCAAGTTTTGGGAATAATTTCCAAGTCCTGCTACTTTGTCATTCTTGACCAGTCAGTTGAATAGCCCCTTTCTGAATAGCCAACTGTCTTGTACAGTTGCTTTACATTGGATCTTTGCATTGCTTATTTGGCCAAACTTTCCAACACAACATCAACATTGACACCATGCTTCCTGTGAGATGTTCCATCTTGTCTTCTGTGATTGTAGTTGCTCATTGCACTAGTAAACTTGTTGCAGAGCCCATCAGGTCTATGTGATCTTCTGCAGCCATCCCAACTCTCTGGCTGGGGGAATTCTTAAATAATTTAAAAATAATCCTAAAATAATCCTTATTCCGAAACTGTGGCTCCTGGTTCTGGACTCCCCCAACGTCGGGAACATGTTTCCTGCCTCTAGCGTGTCCAAACCCTTAACCATCTTATATGTTTCAATGAGATACCCTCTCATCCTTCTAAACTCCAAAGTGTACAAGCCCAGCTGCTTCATTCTCTCAGCATATGACAGTCCCGCCATCCTTGTTAACCTACGCTGCACTCCCTCAATAGCAAGAATGTCCTTCCTCAAATCAGGGGACCAAAACTCCACACAATACTCCAGGTGTACTCACTAGGGCCCCATACAACTGCAGAAGGACCTCTTTGCTCCTATACTCGACTCCTCTTGTTATAAAGGCCAACAAGCCATTTGCTTTCTTCACTGCCTGCTGTACCTGCATGCTTACTTTCATAGACTGATGTACAAGGACCCCCAGATGCCATTGTACTTCCCCTTTTACCAACTTGACACCATTTAGATAGTAATCTGCCTTCCTGTTTTTGCTACCAAAGTGGATAACCTCACATTTATCCGCATTAAACTTCATCTGCCATGCATCTGCCCACCCCCCCAACCTGTCCAAGTCACCTTGCATTCTCATAGCATCCTCCTCACAGTTCACACTGCCACCCAGCTTTGTGTCATCTGCAAATTTGCTAATGTTACTTTATCCTATTCATTCAGTAACATTTGCTAATGTTACTAAATCCTATTCCTTCAGTGATTGACTTTGATTAACCCAATCTGCTCAATGGTGAATTGTGAATCTTGAATTCCAAATCTGTCAGCTGGGATGTTCTTTCATTTTCTGCTGGTCAGCTGACCCATTTCAAGAGTTCTAATGGGCCTTTTGTATAGAAATCCACTAGTATATTTTTGTCATTAATAATATTCCTTCCATCATAAGGTTAGTAAGTTGGCATGTGCACTGATAATTAAATATTCAATTCCATTTGCAATTGACATTAGGGGCCCTCTTCCTGACACGAAACATCCGCAATTCCTTCTCTCCATAGATGCTGCCTCACCCGCTGAGTTTCTCCAGCATTTTGTGTCTATGCCCTCTTCCTGATCTCAGTTGTGAATCTTACCTGAACTTGTCTGGGTGAGGGTGTGGAATGTGAAAGGGGGTAAATTGCTCAAAACTTACTGAGCAGTAAAGCACCGTGTTGTCTTAAGAGTTTATTGCACTTGCAAATAGTACAACACAAATATATTGCTGATATTATGTGCTCTACCACCAAGATAGGTAAGGACAGAAGATGACAGATACCTGTAAGTTCCCCACCAAGCTACATCCAATCCTGGCTTGGAAGTATTTATCTGCACTCTTGTTGTTGCTGTGTCTTAATAGTGGAACTCTGTGCCTATCACAACTGTCAGAGTACAGTTCCCAGAAGCACCACCACTGTGACTCTGGAAGGTAGCTTGCCATTACCACTATCTTACGGATGTGAAATAAATACTGATCTTGCCGGTGATGCCACATGCTAAACAAAAAAAAGATTTTTAAAGAATCATAAAAAATGTTCAATATTGCAAAGCTAAATATATTGTGCTGGAAGATCATTGCTCCCCCCATGCTCCAGCCTGTGGGTGCTTTCATTTTTGTTGCTCCCCAGCAGTCAAGACCTCGAGGTCTCAGTTTTGCCATGGTCCTTCCTGCAGTTCAAGCCGGGAGTGGCGACCAGCCCTCTGATGCATCCTGTCCTCCCCGCCAGCCCCACCATAATGGCTTTTGATAATGCAAGTTCTGTGATTTTAAACCAAAAATAAAAATTTTACTTTGTTTTAAAATGTTTTACTTATTGTTTGCACCAAAAAACTCTATTCATAATTGACAAAAAATAATGACAAATAGCTGACCAACTTGCCTTTGCAAATGAGGTTGGCGATCCCAGTCAAATGATGACTGGAGCTGTACCAAATGTGCCATCTGTGGCTGGTATACAACAGAGGAGCCTGGTATTGGGTTTATCCAGCCCGTGTCTAGATCATACACATATATACTTGTAGCTAGCTGGTGGTTCTCTGCAATGCCTTCTGCTGGTTATTAGTTTGATCTAGCCCAAATAGAATGATAAAAAAGCACTTGAAACAATGCACTGATCAATAATGAAATGAAGAGTATTTACAAACCTCAGTGTATAAATGATGGTAAGCTGAAGTAAATGAGACTCGCAAAAAGGACCAAGAAAATCAGTCAACATCAGTCATAGAGTCATACAGCATGGAAACGGCGCTTAATCCCAGTTTGAGTATGACAGCTTGCCCATATGGACTACGGTGCTCCAACTGCATTAGTCCCACCTGCCTGTGTTTAGCCCATATCCCTCTAAACCTTTCCTATCCATGTATTTGGATTATGAATTGGTATTAAGATGGAGGACAGAATGCCACAGGAGATCCTTCTTTCCTGTGGCTATCAACCTGTACAACTCCTCCCCCTACTATCGTGGGGTAGACTGAGACTGACTCCCCTCTCCCCAATCTTTGCACATCCCCAATCCTTTCCACTTGTCACTTTAAGTTCATGTTTCATGTATTTTGTGTTTTTCTGACTGTCGGCAAATCAAATTTTCTCTTGGGATATTTAAAGTTCCATCGTATCGTATTGCATTTGTCCAGTCAATGCAGACAAGTAGCTCCTGTAATATTGATCATTTAAAGCAAGGGTCAAGCATCATTTTGGGGAGTTGTGGGGCTTGAAGCTCAACCTCTGTGGCGTTGAGGAATGGCAAAATTAATTGAAGAGCAACAAATGGAAATAAGAGTTAAAAAAATCAGGCCAACATGTCATTTATGAAAGATAGGTTGGTACCTCTATGGAGAGAGCCTTTGTTCCAGCCAAGTGTTTAATATCCACCATAACGTACCAGGAGGACAGAGCAATGTATTCGCTATTTAACACTTAACATGAGGGCTAGTGTTGTTGGTATTCAAAGCTGAAGTTTCTTTGGTCATGCATCATACACATGCTCATGATTTAAAAGTGAATAGAAAATGATGTGGTGATGGAGTGTGTGTGTGTGGTGGAATAGGATATGATAAAGCCATTCAAACTTGTAAATTATGATTCTGTTGCCATCCACAACTAAGCTGTTAACCAGAGAGCTCTGATTCAAGAGGTTTGGCAAAAGAAATAGCAGTGAGTTGAGAGTTTATTTTAGTTTGTGTTGCAATCTGGATGCACTTCCTGTAAGGCTGCTGGAAGAAGAATCAACAACACATTTTTTAAAAGGAGTTGGATACATACTTGAAATGGGAAAAGATATCAGAGCATGAGAGGGAAACCAGGACTGATGAAGTGGTCTTTCAAAGATCACGCACAGTTATGATGGACTGAATGTTGTCCGTCTTTGCTGTAGTGTTTTATGATTTTGTACAGTGGACGGATGCGTCGATTACATTGGTTGCACACTATCATCCAATGTCAAAGTGAAACCCTCAATCATTTAAAATGATACTGTCACTCGTAACACACTACTGGGCATTTCTGAAGCACTGCCTAACACTATTCTGATTTAAATGCATTCCTTTCAGGTTATCCGTTGTAAAATGTTTGGTGCAGATTGCTCTTGTGATCTGCTAACACCTGTTGGCGTAAGCCACAGATAGTAGCAAACAAAAGATATTTGTAGCATTGATTTAGCGCTCTTGCAATCAATATCAGTATTTTATTTTTCTGTCAATTATTCATTTTTAGAGTATAGAGCCCAAAATAAATTGAAAGGAAAGCTTGAGTTTCTGTTGCTCCAGAAGACCATCAATCATTGCATGAGAATCCCACAAGAGTATAAATTCTAACATTGTTTCTTAAGAGAACCTCTGTTGTCTTCTACAGCGCCCTCCATAATGTTTGGGATAAAGATTGTTTATTTGCCTCTGTACTCCACAATTTGAGATTTGCAATAGAAAAAAAATCATATGTGGTTAAAGTGCACATTGTCAGATTTTAATAAAGGCCATTTTTATACATTTTGGTTTCACCATGTAGAAATTACGGCAGTGTTTATACATAGTCCCCCCATTTCAGGGCACCATAATGTTTGGGACACAGCAATGTCATGTAAATGAAAGTATTCATGTTTAGTTTTTTGTTGCATATCCTTTGCATGCTTGAAGTCTGATATTCATGGACATCACCAGTTGATGTGTGTCTTCTCTGATGATGCTCTGCCAGGCCTGTCTTGCAGCCATGATTAGCTTATGCTTGTTTTGAGGGCTAGTCTCCTTCAGTTTTCTCTTCAGCATATAAAAGGTATTTTACTCAATTGTGTTCACATCAAGTGATTGACTTGGCCACACAAGAATTGACCATTTTTCAGCTGAAAAACTCCTTTGACTTTCATTGGCACAACTTTGATCCTCATGCTGATAAACAGCAATAAAAGTTTCCAAAGGTGATGGAGAGACTGGAGGAAAGACTAGGTGCTGAGAGCTCTCTTATACCTGCATTAAGGAGGGAATAAACACACCTGAGCTATTACAAACACCCGTGAAGCCATGTGTCCCAAATATTATGGTGGCCTGAAATGGGGGGACTATGTATAAACACAGTTGTAATTTCTACAATGTGAAACCAAAATGTATAAAAATGGCCTTTAATAAAATCTGACAATTTGTACTTTAACCACATGTGATTTCTTCTATTATAAATTTCAAATTGTGGAGTTCAGAGGCAAATAAATAAATGATGGGTCTTTGTCCCAAACATTATGGAGGGCACTGTATGTGTTAGTAAATCTTGATTCTCACTTTATAACAAGCACAATTTATTAACGTTTTTGTAGATTGCCCCGTGAATGTTTTTGCGTGACTCCCAGGTTAATTTTTGGCTGCCAAAAATTGCATTAAATTTTTTACCCATTCCACATCTACCATCTATCCCCCATCCTAATATATTTAAGTATTCACCTGGAAAACCAACAGTATTTGATAAACACTTTCAAAAACTTGTGTATTGGCAAAAAGCTAACAACTGTTTGTAACCTAGCCATGTCTCACCCTTATTCATTGATATAGAACAAAGGCTCGAGCCACTACTCCATATCAATGAATTCAGCTAAAATATATTCCTGTATGTATGATTACCCGATGCTTTACTTGTTGGTAATCATATTCTATACTATGGTAAAAGCTAATTCCTCTTGCTATCATATGGCAGGCGAATTGGCTGCAGCTGAACATGACTTTCACACAGCTCCACTGAACAGATATAAGTGAGTAGGTTCAGAGAAACCATTTCCTTTGGTGTGAAAACAAGGGGGCAAAAAGCCACAAATTTGTAATTGGGCGTTTAGCAGTGAAGTCAGGCAGCAGGATTTTTTTATAAAAGCTTTGCAGAAGTATTGGAAACCAAGCTTCAAACATTTTTATTGCTTATGATTAGGATTGACAGATTGTTATTGTGAGAAGGATCAAAGTTGTGTTAACTGAGTTATGGTACAGATCAACTCTCATGAAACTGAAATCAGAAAAGTCTGGTTAGCGGTTTAGCTGTGGTTGGAAACAAGGATGCCTCGAACATTGAAAATGGTATGTGGAAAGGCTTGGGCTTAAATCGCCAGCCCCTGTTCTTGTAGTACCCAGTTTTAGGTGGATATTTCACTTTTGATCCTTTCCTAAGATTACTTGCATCTGCAATCACTGTCCGTTTGTTTAGCCGATTGTGAGATTTATCACAGCATGTCACGCCACACAGACTGACTAGCCAGAATTTTCATTAAAAGTCCTTGGAACTGTAGAATCCGAGTTATTTGACTCCGTTTCCAACTTCCAGCTATGTCCGTAGATGGAGCATTCCACTCTTACAAAATATGTGTTCTAAGAAGCTAAAAATTGATTTGTGATTAATTTTTTAAACCTAATTCTTGGTGAGGTGTGAATATGTCATTTGATGGTTACTGTAAAGAAGTGATTCCTGACACACTGTAACCTTTACTAAGAGTTTATTATAGCACATGGCACACACGTCCCAGCACTGACTGCATCCAGCCTTCAGGCGTACCGGGACCAAGTAGGAGGAAACAAAGGGAGGATATCACAGTTATACTAATATGATGGGGCGTGGTTAATGGTGATGAGGTAGCTACATTATAGGTTGCATGCATAAACCATCTACATCCTTCCCCTTACAAATTAAACAAGTTACGGCAATGGCAGGTTGGTTATACAGTACCTGCAAGTTAAACGAAGTCTCCGTATCGAGCCGGAGGTTTGACAATCCGACCCGAGCGAGAGCGCACAGCACCCTCACCCTCCCCACCTGAAAGAATAGGAGGAGGGACTGGAACAGGAACAGGAGGGAGAGAGAAGGTAGGTGGAGACCCAAGCTTGAAAGGGGTACCGAGAGGCACAGGTGAACCAGGTGAAACAGAAGGGGTTGAATGAGCAGAATTCTGAGAGAGATGAGACCTGACAGGGGACGACAAGGCCGGAGAAGCTAACCCTGGAAGAGCAGGGGGAGGAGACCGAGGCAAACGGACCGACCGGGGCATGCAGGGAGCAGAGGGTAAGTTAGTGGAGGAAGGCTCGACACGCGCTGGAGGGGTATACGGAATCGCAGGAGGTGGTTTGGGCTCGTTGACCGCCAACAGGTGCTGGTGGCTGCGCCGGTAGATAGTCCCCTCAAAGTCCACCAGGTAGGACCGTGGCGAACTGTTGACCCCGACCACGGTGGCGAGTCGGGAGAAGCCGGCAGACGTCTGCAAGCGGACGACCTGGCCAGGCAGCAGTGGGGATAGGGGGCGGCAGGACTTGTCGTGCGAGTGGCGCTGGATTTCGTGCTTCTGAGCAATCCGTTGCTGGACAGCAGCAGGCTGCAGGACTTTGGGCATCAGGGACTGCTGGGCGATCGGCATCGGAGGGCAAATAACGCGGGACATGAGGCGTTGGGCAGGGGATCGCATTGTACTGTCCCTGGAAATATTCTGAAGGTTCAACAGACCCTGATAGAAATCACCGTTGGAGAGACGGGCTTGTTCAAGCAAGTGCTTTGCACTGCGGACCGCACGTTCAGCCAGTCCATTGCTCTGCGGGTACTCCGGGCTGCTGGTGAAATGATTGAAGTTCCACTTCGCAGCGAAAGCTTGAAATTCGGCACCAGTGAACTGGCGGCCGTTGTCGGTCTGCAACCGAACAGGGGAACCAAACGTGGCAAAATGACGGCGTAGCTTACTGATCACCATCTCGGAGGTGATGACAGGGAGAAGGTCCACCTCGAACCAATTTGAGTAAGAGTCGACCAACACAAAGTACTGCTTCCCACGCCACTCGAAAATATCGGCAGCCAGTGAAGACCAGGGCATGTCAGGGGCAGGCTGTTGTAGAAGCGGCTGTCGCTGCTGATGCGGGGCAAGAGAGTTGCAATCCGGACAGGAGGCCACCCTGGCCTTGATGTACTTTGCCATGCCCGGCCAGTAATATTGTTCCTGGGCATGCGAGATAGTGGCATCTGCCCCGGGATGCCCCATGTGGGCAGCGTTGAAGTACAAACCGTGCAGCGAGGCAGGGACGACCACCTTGTGTCCCTTGATGATAATGCCGTCCCGGAGCACCAACTCATCACGAACCAGAAAAAAGGGGTGGACGCCAGCAGGCAATGAAGTCCGTTTGATAGGCCACCCGCGCTTGATGACAGCAGCAAGCTGTTGCAGGTCGGGGTCGTTAGCGGTGTGCTCAACCAGGCACTGGAGCTGCTTGGAAGGGACAAAGTTTACGTTAAGTACCTGTAGGTCTGCCTGCTCGAAGGGGTGCTGGTCGCAGGAGGTCCGGGGGGCCCGGGACAGCGCGTCGGCCACATGCATCTCGTTGCCCCTCATAGACGATTTTAAAGTCGAACCGCTGTAGCTGCAGCATCATCCGCTGTAGCCTGGCTGGAGCGCTGTGTATAGGCTTGTTAAGGATCGTCACCAGGGGTTGGTGATCCGTCTCAACGGTGAACCTGGTGCCAAAGAGGAAGTCCTTAAACTTTGAACAAGCGAACACCACCGCCAGCAGCTCCTTCTCTATCTGCGCATAGCGCTGCTCGGTGTCCGTCATGGTCGCTGAGGTCAGGGATAAACTTGCCCAGATAGTTGACCATACCCAGGAAGCGCTGTAGAATGGTAACATCTGTCGGGGCAGGCAGCTCTGAGATGGCGCTGGTCTTTTGCGGGTCAGGCTTTAACCCGTGGGCCGTGAAAATGTGGCCAACATATGGGACCTCAGGCACCCGGAACCTGCATTTTGACTGGTTCAGCTTTAGATTGATCTGACGTGCGCGGTCCAGAATCTGTCGGAGGTGGCGGTCATGTTCAGCCACATCCCTTCCATAGACCAGAATGTCGTCCACAATAATCGCGCAGGGCAGACCTGCAAACAATTGTTCTATAGAACGCTGAAATACCTCACTGGCGGAGTTGATGCCGAACGGCATCCGTAAAAATTTAAACCTGCCAAAGGGCGTACCGAATGTGTTACCACGGAGCACCACTGAGGGGTCTGTTGCGATTTTATACACCAGCGGCAGCTTCCCCAACTTGTCGTCGAACAGGTCCGGGTACTCGGATAGTGGATCCATCACTGCTTGCACCTCGTGGACCGTACGGTCGAAGGACACCAGACCAAGATCCTGGCAGGCCTGGTTGCTCAGTAGAGTTACACAGTCGCAATCCAGAATAAAGAACGACAGGTCACGGGATGATTTCTGTAGCACACAGTGGAAGGTCGCCCTCCCCACAGGTGTTAGCTCCTCTCCCCCATAGGCACGCAAAACAGAGCGATCTGCAGTCAACAGCTCATTATTTCTTATCTTGTGAAACAGTTATGTTGACATTACGTTCACTTTTGCCCCCGTATCCAGCTTCGCAGAGAAGGACTTATTGTTCACGGTAATGAGCACAGATGGATCGGGGAGGCGAGATCGGCTGTGGAGGAGAGTGTAAACACTTGCATCTCCCATGGAATAGCTGAGCTCAGAGCTGGGGGCAGTGTCGACAGAGGACTGAGAATCCATCTCACTATCAACTTGCTGAAGGTTGTTTAGGAATTGTCTAGGAGCCGAGGGCACATTCCCACGGGACCAGCAGGCAGCTGCAAAGTGGTTCATTTTCTTACAGAAATTGCAAGATTTTCCAAGAGCTGGGCACTGTGACTGCGTGGGGTGGACATAATTACAGTTTGGACACTTCTGAGAGCGCGGGACCCGAGATGTACGAATGGGCCGCGGTGGAGGGCGAAAGTTGCCCTGCATACGTCGTTGTCCTGCAACGCCAGTCAGATTTATGGCTCGGCTGTCAGATCCCCTCTGCCCATGCGGAGGGGTAACCACTTCGGCGATGCGGCACGCATGCATTGCTTGAGTCAGGGTTAGGTCAGGCCATTGCAGCAAGTCGGGACGTAGTTTCTGGTCGATCATGCCAGTGACGAGAATGTCCCTGGTGAGCTGGTCGCGCATGGTCTCAAAGCGGCACCGCTGAGCAAGGTAGCGCAGGTCAGCGATGAAACACTCGACAGGTTCGTCCAGCTGCTGCTTCCGTGAGAAAAACCTAGCCCGCTCCAATATGCGGTTGGAGGGCAGGTCGCAAATCTCTGCAAACTTGTGCAAAAGACATACCCGGTCATCAGCAGATTCAGCTGGCTCGACAGGCTGGTCGTTGTCATCCAGGACCGCTGGATCGTAGACGAAAGCCTGAGCTCTCTTCATGGCGTCGGGACCGGCCAGGTTAAGCAGGAGTGAGGCTTTGACCGCGGCTGGGTCGTTCCGGTGCGCAATGTTGACGAAGTGAGTGTAATCCATCACAAAAGTAGACCATCGCTCCGCAATGTCAGCGTCAAAGACAAGGGGAGATGGCTTTCGGCATGAGGATGCCATATCAAGGGAAACCCAACACAGGGCACTCAGGGGACAAATAAAAGAAAACCGGTAAACGGGAGGCGCGCGTTTAACTAGTTGACACCATGTAAAGGAGTGATTCCTGACACACTGTAACCTTTACTAAGAGTTTATTATAGCACATGGCACACACGTCCCAGCACTGACTGCATCCAGCCTTCAGGCGTACCGGGACCAAGTGGGAGGCAACAAAGGGAGGATATCACAGTTATACTAATATGATGGGGCGTGGCTAATGGTGATGAGGTAGCTACATTATAGCTTGCATGCATAAACCATCTACAGTTACCCAGTAGGTCCTGTGCCAGCTGTTAACAAGGTTGGAAGTCTTGTATGGGAGTACAAGTGGTAATCATGTTCTTACTGGCCCCATCAAAATCTCATGGATATAATGTTTGAGCAACGCTTCAGATTGCCAATTAGGTCTCTAAGCACAACAAATTTAGTGTATTTTAAGCTTCCTCCTCCTTATAGTAGATAAGCAAATGTTCGCTATTGAAAAGGTTTCCCGCTTTATAATTAGTCGGACCTTTGGTCTAAGTTAGTTATTCAAGGTGCTTTGCCACTTTTCATGTGCTAGTCATGATTTCTCAATGGAGATCTAGGTAGGCAGTAATCGAAAATCTTGCTCATTGTGATTTTGTTTGGACATAAGCATTTATTAAGGTGATATTTATGCCATTTTTGGGAGAGACGAGAACCAGAGGCCTTAGCCACAGAATAAAAGGTCGTACCTTTAAAAAGAAGATGAGAAGGAATTTCTTTAGTCCTGTAAGGTGGTGAATCTGTGGAATTAATTGCCACAGACGGCTGTGGATGCCAAGTCAATGGATATTTTTTTTAAGGCGGAAATTGACAGATTCCTGATTATTAAAGGTGTCTGGGGGTTATGGGGAGAAGACAGGAGAATGGGATTGAGAGGAAAAGATAGATCAGCCACAAATGAATGGTGTAGAGTTGATGGGTTAAATGGCCTAATTCTGCTCCTTTAACTTATGAACATATTTCTAAAATTGGCAGTGCTGTATTATCTTGGGCATTTTTGTAGATTTGCCACTTACAGAGCGACAAGAACCTGCACTCGTGTGACTTTTGCATTGTGCCTCATCAGTGCCTCATCAGTTTTGGAGAGCCTGTGCTACCATTAAATCTTTACTATGGATGCTTAGACAATGAAGGGTTCACTTGGTAAATGGTCTATTTTCATTGGGCAATCAATGGTATTCAGTCTTGTAGGATATATATTTTAGTAAGGATTAAGGTTTTACATAAATAGGAGCATGATGTGTACTGATCCTGTAATCATATACACTGTAATATTGGACCTCCCAAGATTTATATTGTTATGCAAGGAATTGCACACAATTTAACTGAATTTGTTCCAGTTCATCAATTTGTTGGCCTGTTGTCCAATCTTGTTGGTCATCATCCATGTTTAATATCATTTGTTTGTAGCTTATTCTGGCACCTGATCCACTGCTGCCAGTTTTCAGTTAAATGTTGAAAGTTAATTCTCCTTCACCTTCCCCTCTGACCCTGAGCTGTTGCTGCTGACTTTATGTAAGAAATATAATTTAAACAAATTTTTTTTGTTGATTAGGACAAGCACATTTGAATCTTCGGGAATTTTGTACGCATTTTCTTTTCTCTTTTGATTGAAAGATTTCAATTTTTTGTAAAAATATGCCTGAGTGATCGCTTCTAATGTGTAGTGAGGTGTTTTGTAAAATAGAGCAAGTAACACTGCCAGCCCATGACTGTCAAATCTTTGGCATTAAGAAAGAAATGTTGACTTTGTAGTTAATTTATCCAGGTCTATTGTATGTGATTATTTGTTTAATTATCAAGAGTTGGTTCAGAGCATCTTGATATTCATGTTTTTTTTTTTTGTATTTGGATAAGGAAATGGTTTTGTAACCTTTTATCAGGATTTTGTGGGCAGCTAGATTTATGAAAAATTTTGATAACTTTTTTTGCTGAAGGAAAGATTCTGCGAAGTATTGAATGGATAGTCGTGTGTAAGAAGGAACTGCAGATGCTGGTTTACACAGAAGATAGGCACAAAATGTTGGAGTAACTCAGCAGGACAGGCAGCATCTCTGGATAGGAATGGGTGACGTCTCAGGTTGAGACCCTTCTTCAGAGTCTGAAGAAGGGTCTCAACCCAAAACGTCACCCATTCCTTCTATCCAGAGATGCTGCCTGTCCCATTGATTTACTCCAGCATTTTGTGTCTATTGAAAGGATAGTCGTTGAGAGGCCATTTCCTGTGACAGGAGTGGTTGGGAGTATGGTTCCAGGATATGGGGTCAGCCATTTAAAACTGCGTCAAGGGCAACTTATACTTATACTCAGAGTAGTACATTTTTGGCATTCTTAGTCCAGGCTATCTTTTGGTGGGTAGTCTGAGAATGTTCAACTCTGAGTTTGTTAGCTTTTTAGAATCCAGAGGAATCTAGGAATGGGAATCGGGTGGGAAAATGGACAAAGAAACACCAGGAACTGCAGATGCTGGAATTTTGTATGAAGCACAAAGGGCTGGATTAACTCGGTACGTCAGGCAGCATCCTTGGAGGACACGGACAGACGACGTTTTGTGTGGGAACCCCTCTTCAGATTGATTGTAGTGCGGTGGCGAAAGCTGGAACAGAGGCAAGGAATAGGCAATTACTGGTGAAAGTGATTTTAATTGACAGATGAGTTGGCAAGGCAAGCTACCCAACTGAATGGTGGAGCAGGCTCAAGAGCCCTTCTGGCATTCTTGTTTGCATTTCTTGTGTGTTTATGTTCTTTTTATTGTCCTTTTTGAGTTAAAGGCTATGGGATGAACCTTTTCTCAAATCTTGCATACACAGCGGTAGAGCTACTGTCTTACAGCGCCAGAGACCTAGAGTTGATCCTGACTACAGGTGCTGTCTGTAGGGAATTTGTACAGTTTCCCTGCTTCAGTTTCCTCCCACATTTTCAAAGACGTGCAGGTTTGTAGGTTAATTGGCTTGGGTAAATCATCCGTAATGTGTAGGTTAGAATTGGTGCGCAGTGATCACTGGTCTGCGCGGACCCAGATTCAAGGGCCTGTTTCCCCGCTGTATCTCTAAACTAAACTATCTATCCTGACGGAGTCATCAGCACAGCAGTAAGTGTTCTGCAATGTTGCAGACACAGCTCTGTTCATGGGAAGAGGTGTCTGCCCATCCTGTTCCGTGAAATCAATAATGCCACTCATCAACATCTAGGCTGATATTCTTCTCTTAACTTTCCTCTCAATATTATTTCTTTTTGATTTCAATTAACTTGTACATTTACAATGATTACACCAGATATTATTTAAAGTCAGAACTGAGACATGCATCATGGAAACAGCCCTTTACTCTAACTTGCCCACGTTAATCAGATGCCCCATCCACACTCGTCCCACTTGCCTGTGATTAGCCCAGATCCCTCCAAGCCAATTAATCATACAAGTATCCTCTACATCATATTCTGTGCTGGTTTGTGACAAATGTAATAGCGTGACATAAATGCATTTGTATCTTTCCCATTGTTTTACTGTGCATGCTCGTTTAGTCACTACATTGAGTTCTTTACTAGTTTAGTTTATTATTTATTAACGTCACATGTACTGAGGTACAGGGAAAAGCATTTGTTGTGTGCTAACCAGTCAAAGACAAGGCTATGATCTGATGACAACCAAGCCATCCAGTGAACAGATAAAAGGTACAACATTTAGTTCAAGATAAAGTCTGATATCGTCCAGTTAAAAGTAGTTCAGAGGTCTCCAATGAGACAGATAGGAGGTCAGGACCACACTCTAGCTAGGAGGACTGATAAGAACTGGGAAGTAACTGTCCCTAAATCTGGGGGTATGTGTTTTAAAACATCTGTACTTCTTGCCTGATGGGAGAGGGGAGAAGAGGGAGTGACCGGGGGTGAGACCGGTCCTTGATTATACTGATTGCCTTGCTGAAACAGCATGAGATGTAGATGGAGTCAATGGAAGGAAGGTTGGTTTATGTGATGATCTGGTCTATGTACACAACTCCTTGCAATTTCTTGTGGTTTTGGATGGAGCTGTTCCCAAACCATTCTGTGATGTATCCCGATAAAATGCTTTCTGCAGTTAGCAGTCGATCTAGAGGCCACTGCCTACTTCCCAACCAATACCAAACGAGAAAACCTTGGATTGAATGAAAAGTACTTAAAATGAGGGGAAAGTACTTGCCTGGAATCATATTGAAGCAGCTCATAACCTGCTAATTTCAGCAGGCACACGGAGAAATTGCTGGAGGCAGTTGGATTCTGCTCTGATTATTCGGATCGGATCACGCTGTCATCATCAAGGCCAACTAAGTTTAGCCTGAGGCCTGATCGGGTGAGGAGCGATGCATCCCTGCCAGACCAAAGCAGACTGTAGCTGCATTCAGACTGAAGATGCTGAGCAAGGGAAGTTGTTTGAATCATATTTACATTTACTTTTTGGCTGAGAAATAAATGCACACGCACAACTCCATAGAGATGCTGCATCTCCCTTAATCCATGCTTTTTCCACTGTTTATCCACAAAATGTGGATGTAATTGCCAAGGCCAGCATTAATTGTTTATCCCTGATTTTCCTTAGGTAATTTTGGAGGGCATAAGATTGATGGGTCTGGAATCGAACATCAGATGGGGAAGAATGGCAGGTCGTTCCTTGAATTGATTAGTAGGACTGGATGTTACAATCCCTAAGGTTCTTCACCACAGCTGACACCCGATATTCTTGGGGGTGACCACTAGGTGATTTTGCTACCAATCAGACACATCTTCAGTTGTGTACCTTAACATCACTGGGTGTTTCGGCCTTTTATCACAAGACAACCTCAGTCGAGGCAGGCCAACCGCAGGGTGATCAGCCCTGGGTGTGTGTCTTATGGTTAGCCTCTAGATGGTCACGTGGCAACCCAGACAGCATCTTTTCTCTTCAGCCACAGCCAGTGACTGCTCCATTCTGCTTTTTTCCTTCCATCTTCCTCTCTACCGCTGACTGTGACTGGTTGCGCTCTGGACTCGTGTCCGTTAGTGGGACAGTACTTGGTTGAGCTTCGCCTGGGGTGCTGATACCCTGTGGACTGTGGTGGTTAACCTGTCACTGGGCTTCACTCGACTGATTTGGCCTATATCTTAGAACGTAATGGTCAATGCAAGGCCCCTCACCAAGCTCTCCCAGGCACTTATCCCAGCCCTGGTGGATCTTGAGACCCTTCTCTGATGTTATCTTTTCCCAGCCACAGATGCAGCTTCATGGCTTATGTCCTGCCGGGGATGCTGCTCTGTCATTTACTGTGCTAGTTCTCTTAGTCATAGTCGATTCCTTCTGTAGCAATATAAGGGTGGATCCAAAACGCTGATTAGCGATGGATCCTGCTGGCATGAGGAGCCAGCCCATGCCAGCCCCGGTGGGGTCCAATCCCTCTGGTCAGCAGTCTCTCCAGGCCGTCACTAGGTCTTTCCCTGGTTGTCAGCTGCCCTTTCGCAGCGGTCACTGGTTTGATCCAGATGTTCATATTGATTAGTAGGACTGGATGTTACAATCCCTAAGGTTCTTCACCACAACTGACACCCGGTATTCTTGGGGGTGACCACTAAGAATATTAACTATAGCTTCTAGTGTATTTTAGTGTGTTAAAATGAATGTAAACTGTCTAATCAGACTAGGTGTTATCAACAGTAAAACATTATCAATTTATTTCCAAAACCTTGTAATCTTGTATTGATTACATGCCCTTCCACTGCCCCACTGCACTCCCCTCTCCCCCATCAAAAAAATTGACCTAAACTACCAATTTCATACATTATGTGGTATAAGAAGCAATATTGCACTGGATAATATTTTGAGGTATTGGTAGAGATTGATCCCTGGAAGTAATGTGAACCACAAAATGTGTTGCCTGCTTAAAACAAGTGTTTGCCCATGATGTTTCTTATGAACTTAATTAGAATTTTTAGTTCCTCTTATTTAATTTTGAGCTTTTATTTTTGTTGCCAGTGGTGAGTTTTATGCCAAAGAGGCCATCTGTTGCAGTTGAATTGTGTGAGCTGAACTGACATGCGATCAGTTATTCCTTCATATTGCAAGTAACATTTTACCCATTTATTTGTAAGACGGGGCTGGGGTAATATGTGTGTTCATCACTATTTTTTTTGCTCCTCGTAACCCATTTATCACCAAGTGCATTTCATGCTACGAAAAACCGATTTACAGTTTAAAATCTTAGAAATAGAAAATCTCAAGAAAGCGTGCCCTTTTCTGATGGATTTACCTCTCTCTGCCTCTTCATCTTTCATTCCTTCCGAAATGCAGCTAATTGCTCCTTGTTCCCGTTTATGTAATTTCAGCCAATATTACATTTGGTGAAATGGTTCCCTTATTGCTTAATTTCTGATTATTAATTCATGTATTCCTTTCTTAAGCTATAAAAACAATGAATTATTTAGACACTTACTTTCATGATCGTCATAGTGTCTATGAACTCTCTTTAAGTTTCCTCTTTTTTTCAAGAAACTGAGCACAATTTCCAATGATGTTGTTAATGGTTTGCATAAAAATATTTTCCTTCCAACTGTTGGACCAAAAGATTAAAGGCTTGGTTGCTACTCAAGTAAAAAATGAATTTATTCTGCTTTGCTTTCGGTTTATTATTGTCGCGTGTACTGATGTACAGTGAAAAACTTTGTTTTGCATGCTATCCAAATAGATCAGATATACCATATGTAAATACAATCAATTCAAATTTGAGTACAATAGATAGAGCAAAGAGGACGATACAGAATGCTGAATATAGTTCTCAGCATTGCAGTGCATAGACGCTAAGTTTCTATTTTTCATAATCAGTTAAGTTATGTGCATACAGTCGTCATTGTGTGGTGGAAGCGTAGAATTACAGAGTCAGTACTTCAATTTACCTTTGCAGTTTGTGAAGTCGCAAGGTCTCAATGATCTGTACCTTGGGGGTTTTAAAGGAAATGGCTGAGGAGACGATGGAATTATTGTTGAGAATTTTACAAATTTACTCAGTTCCGGCAAGGCACCAGCAGTTTGGAAAACTGCAAATATGATTCCTTTGTTGAAGAAGTTATGAAGGCAAACCTGTTGACTTAACATCTGCTGTCAGTGAGAAACTGGTCTATAATCAGCAGTGGAAGATCATGTTGGAGTGACTGAAAGGGGTGATTGCCCATGGTGGACTGGGGCATCAGGATGTCAAGGCCTTGGGTTCAAAGAGTCGAGGTTTAGGTTTATTATTGTCATGTGCACTGAGGTACAGTGAAAAGCTTATGTGTGCAATCCACTTTCGACCATTAGGGAGACTGACAATATCTTCTGGGAACCGCACGGAAACCTTGGGTGGGGCGCAAAGTTTCCAGAGGTTTCCGTTCAGGTTTCCTAAGTGGGACAGGGGCATTACCCTCGTTCCCATTGTTCATTCTCTAGTTTGTTTTACTTGGTTATGCACATGTATCCCAGCAAATTGCCGGACCAGCAGGTTCAGGAACAGCTTCTTCCCTGCGGCTGTTACACAACTTAACTCTGCACCTTGGTGATTGCCAGTCACCCCCCTCCCCCCGGACACTCCTTCCCCCAGAAAAATTGCACTACTGCTACTGTATGTACATATATATATTTTACTGTTCCATTATTCTATGTTCGCTCTTCTGGGTGAGATGCTAACTGCATTCATTGTCTCTGTACTGTACACTGCACAATGACAATAAAGATTGAATCTGAATCTGAATCTGAAATACCATCCTTGTTAAACATGCTTAGAAGCCCTTGTAGTTTGTTTGGATATTGCTTGTTTATTTTGCCCCATAATCCACTTTCTCCCTCTTTAATGTTTTTAGTACTTATAACATTTCCAATACTATGGTCTGCCACTAGTCCTTGGGTGAAAACTTGGCAAAATATTTTAATATAGAAAGTGTGAGGATTGGCACTTCAGTGAGATAAATCTAAATGGAAGTTTATTGCAAAATGGAGAAAGATTGGAGATGAGTGAATAATAGAGATCCATGTATTCTTGTGCACAAATTGCAAATAGTTAGTGAGCATATACAGCAAGTGGACAGCAAGGCAAAGGACACGTTTTGCCTCCTGTTGCAAAAGTTGGCACTTTGAAATGGGGAAGTTACAATTGTGCAGGATTCTGGTGAGGTCATATCTGGAGTACTGTGCACACTTTTGATCGCCTTACTTAAAGATTGTACTGGCATTGGGCAAGTCCGAAAGAGATTAATTCAACCTCAGAGAATTGTGTAATTTAGATCAATGGGGATATATAACTGGAAAGCACATATATTTCTGAAAGTTCAGGCAATTGATAGATCTGGGCACTAGCACAGAAGGGAACATCACTTCTGGGACAAATTTGCCTTATTTTATGAAAGGGCACACTTGAGGGTCCAAGTGGGTTTACCCCAGCTCCTATTTTCTTGTAATGGTATGAGTTGCACAACTAGAAACACATTGTCAAGATTTTGGAGTGGCATAATTTGATCGAGAAATTGCAGTAACTGTATTCCAGTACATCAATTACGTGTTTGCTATTCTAGGCTATGGTTCCGTGGTCTTGAAAGTTGGTTTCTAAATATATGACCAGGGCTCTCACTTACTTTGGCAGCTTTTTAGGTTGCCAAATGACAGTTTAGGTTGTCATTTAAGATGGCTTGCATGATGCGTGGGATAATGTGCTCGGACGAAGTGCGTAGCTACCAGTCGGAATAATGCTCAATGAAGCATTTACATATTATTTCTGCTTCAAATAAAGTCACAAACTAAACATATTCACCAATCAAGACATGATATATACCACAATAACATGCAGCAAAATTATATTACAGTATCTCAACTCTTTTTACCTGTTGCAATGAATGTAATTTCGATTATTTCTTTCCACTTCCAAACAAAAATGTGGTTGGATTATTCGGCGTATGATCAACCTCGGTGAGACCAAGCGCAGGCTTGGCGATCGCTTTGCACAAAACCTCCACTCAGTTTGCAATAACCAACCTGATCGCCCGGTGGCTCAACACTTCAACTCTCCCTACCATTCCAATTCTGATCTTTCTGTCCTGGGCCTCCTCCATGGCCAGAGTGAGGCCCACCGTAAATTGGAGGAGCAGCACCTCATATTTCGCTTGGGTAGTTTAGACCCCAGCGGTATAAACATTGGCTTCTCTAATTTCATGTAGTCCCTGTTTTCTCCTCCCCTTCCCAGCTCTCCCTCAGCCCACTGTCTCCACCTCTTCCTTTCTTCTTCCCGTCCCCCTCCCCCCCACCCTCACATCAGTCTTGACCCAAAACTTTGCCTATTTCCTTCGCTCCATAGATGCTGCCTCACCCGCTGAGTTTCTCCAGCATTTTTGTCTACCCATTCACACAAGTTCTGTTATCCCACTTTCCTCACCCACTCCCTACACATTAGGGGCAATTTTACAGAGACAGGTTAACCTACAAAGCCAATGCGTCTTTGGGATGTGGGAGGAAACCCACACGCTTGCAGGGAGAATGTACAAATTCAACACAGACAGTGCCCGAGGACAGGATCGAACACAGATCTCTGGCGTGTGAGGCAGCAAATCCACCAGCTGTGCCACTATATTTTGTTTTCCAACAAAAAAAAAATTATACGTTGATAACTTTCGTTACTAAAAAAAAAGAAACTATCCATTTTCAGTCTTAAATCTCTAGGTCACTCTATGTCCCCCTTTACAGCTATTGTATGTTTTAATTCAGTTCAAGACTATGGGGCAGTACATTGGCCATAAAGTTGCTGCCTAAAAGTGCCAGAGACCTGGAATTGATCCTGATTGTGGGTGCTGTCTGTATGGAGGTTGCTCCTTTTCCCTTTGATCGCATGGGTTTTCTCCGGGTTCTCTTGTTCAAGTTCAAGTGAGTTTATTGTCATGTGTCCCTGTATAGGACAATGACATTCTTGCTTTGCTTAAGCACACAGAAAATAGTAGGCATTTACTACAAAACAGATAAATGTGTCCATATACCATGATATAAATATATACACACATGAATAAATAAACTGGTAAAGTGCAAATAACAGAAAGTGGTTATTAATAATCAGAGTTTTGTCCGAGCCAGGTTTAATAGCCTGATGGCTGTGGGGAAGTAGCTATTCCTGAACCTGGTTGTTGCAGTCTTCAGGCTCCTGTACCTTCTACCTGAAGGTAGCAGGGAGATGAGTGTGTGGCCAGGATGGTGTGGGTCTTTGATGATACTGCCAGCCTTTTTGAGGCAGCGACTACGATAAATCCCCTCGATGGAAGGAAGGTCAGAGCCGATGATGGACTGGGCAGTCTTTTCCTCTCCAGGGCGCTCAAATTGCCGAACCAAGCCACGATGCAACCGGTCAGTATGCTCTCGACTGTGCACCTGTAGAAGTTAGAGAGAATCTTCCTTGACAATCCGACCCTCCGTAATCTTCTCAGGAAGTAGAGGCGCTGATGAGCTTTTTTGATAATTGCGTTAGTGTTCTCGGACCAGGAAAGATCTTCAGAGATGTGCATGCCCAGGAATTTAAAGTTCTTGACCCTTTCAACCATCGACCCGCTGATATAAATGGGGCTGTGGGTCCCCCTCCTACTCCTTCCAAAGTCCACAATCAGTTCCTTGGTTTTGCTGGTGTTGAGGGCCAGGTTATTGCGCTGGCACCATATGGTATGCAGGAACCTTTTTCAGACCCAAAACGTAATATTTTCCTTTTGTCCAGAGATTCTGTCTGACCTGTTGAGTTACTTCAGCTTATTGTGTCTATCTTCAGTATAAACCAGCATATGCAGTTCCTTACTACACACACGATACTATACGATAGAACTTTATTAATCCCAGGAGTGAAATAGTGTGTGTGTGTATATATATATATTACACACACACACACACACACACACACACACACACACACACACACACACACACACACACACACACACACACACACACATATATATATTTATATATAAATATACACTGTTTTGTTTTCTCATTTACAGAGTACTGTATGTTTACATATTCTGTTGTGCTGCTGGAAGTAAGGATTTGATTGTTCTAACTGGGACGTGAGAGAATAAAACACTTGACTCTTGACTTACATCGCTAATGTGTGAGATAGAACTAGTGGACGGGTGATCGGTGGTTGGCGTGGACTCCGTCGGCTGTATCTTGAAATTAAACTAAAAACACTAAAACCAGAGGGAGTTTAAAGAAGGGTCTCTACCCGAAACGCCACCCAATTTCTTCTATCCAGAGATGCTGGCTGCTCCACGGAGTTCCCCCACACAATTAAAGCATGGAATAGACTTCACCCTACCATAGTTACCCAACCAGACTCAACTAAATTTAAGGTAGCTCTTTTTTCCCCAAGAATCCTTTTTTGCTTCAAGTCAAGACTCAAGAGAGAATTATTGTCATGTGTCCCAGATAGGACAATGAAATTCTTGCTTGCTGCAGCACAACAGAATATGTAAACATAATATAGAACAGGAGATAAAAGTTCAGTGTGTTTATATACCATAGACCATATCTATACACAATAAATAAACAGATACAGTGCAATAGGCTGTTATTGTTCAGAGTTTGGAGTTTGGTGATGGACCCTCCACCACCTCCAGTTTAAATTCCATTTAGAATATTTTTGTAGGACCAGGAAACCAAGAAGCAAGAGTTACTCCAGGGAGTTACTCTAGCTCCAGGGAGTGATTCAGCGTTGGTTTTCAGCATTTGTGGCGACTGGACAGCAATGGCAGCCATATCTCCCACAATGCAAAGGGAGGGAGAAAGTGCCCAGCGCCAACCAGTTGCCGTGGCAGTGCGCATCGATGATGTGCTGGCCGTGGTTGTGCACATATTCAGGGAGAGGTTGTGTTGGCCATGGCTCTGTGCATGTGCAAGGCGGCCGGCTGTGCTGGTGGTGAGGAGCGGCGGAAACCCGGACACGGATGGCTGGCGGAGACGGAGAGTGACAGAGAGAGAGAGAGAGATAGACAGGAGGACCCGCTCAGAGTTGAATGGCAGGTGTCTAGGGTGCTGGCCAAGCCGGGCAAAATGACACTACTTTTAGGTTGCCCAGCGGGACGTTAGGTGGCCATTGGCACCTGGGCAACCATTAAATTCGAGCCCTGATGACGGTACTTAACATCTGGAACAGTGGGGAGTGCCCCTGAAGAAGGATTACATAACTGTTGGCTGTTGTGGTGCAGAATCATGGTGGCTTGGAAGAACAGATTTTAGAATCTGAATATGAATTGGAGAATACTGATCAAAATGCTTGGTTGTTTCAGTTTACAGGTGCCTCTCAGCAAATATACTGTTGGATTGGAAACTAATACAATAAAACTGAAGCTTTTAGGAAGGGTAATTAAAATAATCACAGTGGGCATTACTTTTCATCAATACTGGATAAATCAAAGTAGCAAAATCATTTGAACGTTAAATTCATAGAAAACATGAGCCCTGTTTTACAGGACAAAACATGTTGGGGTACAGGTGATTTTAGATTTGTATTTTATATAATTTGACAGATTAATTGTAATCTCATAAGTGATTTGTTTGAAAAGTCATCCCTATGATAGAATTTTACAATGTTTGAGGGTGATATATTTTAATTAAAAATTTGAGTCTCAAGCTTAAACTAATTTACATAGAAATGAGGACCAAAATTCCAAATGCAAATCTTATAATTCAATTAAAATTAAACAATAAACAATGCCAGCAATGTTTTTGCTATTTTCAAAGAATATATATACCACTGGAAAATAAAACGCTCTACGAAAAGTGTCATGGTTGCCTAGAGGTTAAAGATGGTATTGGATTAAAGTAACGGCTTATGTTGCTGGAATGTGTTTTTTACCACAGGGTTGAGAAACCAGCAAAGTATGAACAAGAAAATGCTAAAGGAGAAGATAAAACATGTGCATACATTTAGAGAAAATATAGTATGATTGCAAATGAGCAAATAGCATGAAAAGGAAGATGAGCTGAAATAAACCTAAATATGATAGATGTCAGGGTTAAAGGAATATAATGAAGGAAATGGATGATATTGAGCACATGTTCCATGGACAAAGGATCGAATGGAAATTGCGATGAACCAGTAAGAGTAAGGAATATAATGTTATTAATAAGAGGTATAGAGAAGTAAAGTGGTCTAATTCCCAGGACTTGTTGGCCTATATCCTATGGTTTTAAATAATTTTTCACGAGGAGTGATGAATACATTACTCATATCTTTCATTTATTCCAAATGCAGCTCTTCAACAACAGAAATAAAGTGAAAATAGACAACAATAGACTAATTAACCTGTCTTCATTAATTGTTCGAAACATGGGGAAATGTGGAGTAAAATCCTGGAACTCATTTCCTAATCCACACCTCAACCTCTGCAGGTTCAGGACTTAGCTCACCAGCCCATTCTCAAACATTTCTCGAACAATTATGCCATTCAGTCCATTGAGTCTATTCTGCCATTCAACCATGGCTGAACAACCTGTCCCTCTCAGCAGCATTCTCCTGCTGTTAATTCCCTTATTAATCAAGAACCTGTCATCCTTGGATGTTTGGCTCCCAACTCTGATCCACATCAGCTCTGCATAACATTTCATGAAGGTTCATCAATTTAGCTTACCCTGTTATACCTGTTGAGTTTAAAACCCAAACTGTAAATTACTCTTATTGAGATAACTTGGCTTCTGAAATTTTCAAAAATAATCCAAAAGAGCTGAAGGGGAACATCATCACAATCATCAAATGTAATAAACAACATAGCCCATGAGAAGCCAGGAAAAATGCATAAATAACATTGGATGCACAAGAATTATTATATTGTTAAGAGCTTTGATGATGTGCAAACTCTGGTTCTAATAGATCAATTGGAAATTATTGCTTCCTAATCATTCCCTGTATCTATTACTTTGAATTTTATGAATCTGTGAATATATATGATGACAGCAGCAGTCAGTATGTGCAATTAATGCATGATATTCAAAATATTAAAAGTTTTTGCTGCATAATGAGCCCATATTTATCCAGTAATTACGTTCTCAAGAACTAACAGACCAGATATATTATTCATCCATCAATAATAATTTTCTTTTTTACATTCTGATCTATTTCTGTTGCTACTCTAAGCCCCTGCTAAGCAATGCTGAACTGTAAGTTGTTATGGTGCAGGTAAAGAGATTCTAATTTGCAAATACTTGCGAGAACAGAGGCTCCAAATTCTGTTGATATCTGTACAAGTGTTTCTAATCCGGGACCACAACGAAAAGGGTATTTTTTCCTCGTTCGACTTTACAGAGGACAGATGTTTTTTCAAATGCCATTGCATCCAACCTCACATGAGTTTTATTTTCTTGATAATTATATATTTATTTTTGGTATCTGGGCATTGTCAAGAAGGCTAGTATTTCTTGCCCATCCCTAATTGCCTCTGAGAAAGCGCTAGTCAGCTGCTGCCTTTGGAATGCTGCTGTTCCACTGGTGAAGATACTCCCACCATGATGTTGAGCAGGGGCTTTCAGGGTATAGATCTGGCAATATGTTATAAGAAAATATTGATCTGGCTGCTACCTGAATCGGCAGGGAACTTGGCAGCTTTGAAAAATGAGCCTAGTTGCAATAGTAAGAGATGGGAATTGAGTAGGAATTTGAGTTCCGTGATAATGTGTTCCCCTCCTGCCAGATGGAATGGGATGCAAACTTCCGTCTTGCAAGCCGAGAAACATTTCTAAATTTATACTCTTTGGCTTAGATATTGCAGTATTAATAACACCTAAAGTGCCAACAGCTCCAGGATTTTTGTGCAGGCATAGTTTATCATGGAAATCCCGAAGTTCCTATCAGTGATTCTGCTGCCTCTGCAATCTGTATTGTTTGCAGCTTTCTCCAACAATCAAGGGAAATCTCACGTGAATGTTGTAAAACATCCTACAAATGTTGTGCTTAGTTATCAGTCTAACTGAGTTTTTAAATGGTATTCTAAATCATAATTACTGCTATGCAGACTATCTAACCCTAAAATAATTAATCCTCTGTAATTATTTTTTTTAAAGTTAATTGGAAAATGTGCCTTTTTGATTTTGGGCATGATGCCAGTGAGAATTCTTTAATGTGATTGACTGTTCATCAAATTGGATGACATTACAATGACTGGGGTTGGGGGTTCCTGTCGAACTGACATTTAACAGTGGAAGGCATTGGGAAAGGGGATCTTCTTATCATTGTGATTATCAGGTTTTTGTTGGGCGCTCAGCTCAAGATCAGCAGCGAATACTGTTGCCTTGCTACTGATTGCTCATTCAGAACTCCTGTTTTTTATTTACAATATTAAAACAATTCTGATACAGCAGTTTGATTTCACTTGACTGCCTTCTGCAAATACACCTTCTTGAAGTGAATGTGAAGTCAAAGTAATTACAGGTTTTCATTAACTAGAACAGATCGGTTGTATAATAAAAGCTAAATCAGGTTTGTAATTCCCCCCCTCTACAATAATTTCCCAAAACTCAAATTGCCATAATTCATTGCATAGCAGGGTGCATTGGATTAGTACAATGGTGGATCCAAGGTCTGGTGCTGAGCTTTTTGGTTCCATAGCTCGAGAAAGAAGTGATGCACGCCATGAACTGTGCCAACATTTGTTGTTAGGAAGTGTGCTCAGCTGTCTGGTTCCAAATAGGCAGAGTAGTCTGAATGTGTAGGAAGGAACTGCAGATGCTTGTTTAAACCAAAAATAGACACAAAATGCTGGAGTAACTCAGCGGTCCAGACAGCAAAAGGAACGGGTGATGTTTCGGGTCAAGACCCGAAGAAGAGGAAGTAGTTCCTTTGGCTTATTAGCTTCCTTGTGCACATTTGCTATCCTCTGATGGAAGGAAAGCATTTCACCTGCACGCAATGGCAGCCCAGCCAAAAATCTGACAAAATTCATCGTGGTTCAGGTGATCAGATTTGATTTTTAGACTGCATTGGAATTCAAACTTGCCACTTCAGGATTTTAAACCTTGTATTGTTGGTGGTAGGCTTGAGGTCCACCAGACTGGTAGATTTACCTCCTTTCTGTCAAGGAACTATGTCTAATTTATTACAGAACTGGAAAAAGAAAAACAAATTTAGGAATTCAAAATTAGGAAATTGGTTTATTTATCTCTATATACCTGCGGCTATACTGCTTATTGTTCAGTTTAGATATACAGAATGGAAACAAGTCCTTCAGCCAACCGAGCCCATGCTGACCATCGATCCACACACATTGCACATTAACACTATCCTACACGCACAAGGGACAATTTAAAATGTTACCTGCCAATTAGCCTACAAACGTATATGTTTGCAGTGTGGGAGGAAACTGGAGATCCCAGAGAAAACACCTCTGCAGGTCACGGGGAGAGATTACAAACTCCATACAGACAGCCCGCATAGTCAGGATCAAACCCGGGTCTCTGGCGCTGTAAGGCCGCAACATTACCGCTGCTCCCCCGCTTCTAAGAAGATTCATTAACTAGGCTGTATTAATGTGTTTATTGTTACAAATGTTACATTTTACCAATATAAAGTACATAAAGGAAAATCCAATGTCCTTCTAGTTTTCATCCCTCCATCCTGATTGTTGAAACAATTACATAAGAGTTGATCTGCAATTTACTCAATATAATTCCAGGAAAATCTAAGCTCTGAAGTAGTTTCCAAGTTTGCTGCTTCCTCGCAAGCATATTGGACTTATCACAAACCATTTTCGTTATTTTTCACTTACTTGTTGCAAACCTATTTTGTCGCCATCCACTGACATGTCTCTTACTTCATCGAGGAGGATCAATAATAAGCTGGGCCATAGATCACTTAACAGTGTTTGTTGATTCTGGCAGCAGGTCTACATTTGCAGGGAGCAAATCAACTCATCAGCTCTTCCTCGATCATTATCTTGAAAGGCTTTATCTAATGGCATGGACCTTGCAGCCAGTGGAGATGACCCACTCCAGAACATGGCAGTGATTAAGTTTATGCAGGCGCTTTAGCTTGTGTCCTCCTCTCTCACGAGTGAATAGTTAGCTCTGAAGAAGATCAATGTCTTCAAGAGCACACGGCAGTAATAAAACCTGATAGATATATTTACTGTAGAGTTACTGTAAGCTCGGCCTATAAGCTCGAAAATTAAACATTTCACAACATCTGAAGGTTTGAAGTGCAATATTTTTATTCTCATTTTTCAGTCTTCAAAATATTCCAGGTCTTCACTTCAAAACATTAAATTGTGAAATAGCCACTTATTACAGAATGTTCAGCATACTGTCTCATTTCAATTGCATTCCACTTGTACTACTTGTGTTCAGCCACTGCCTGATTTCATTATAATTTACAGTTCAGCCTTAACACTGATTCTTTGACAAATATTTAATACTAAAATCCCTGTTTGGCAGCCAGTGGATGGGTCAATCAAATTCCAGATATTATTGCAGTAGACATACTGCAATTGATACATCCACATCCTTCAGCTCAATAGGTTGATGCCTCCCTGCTTCAGATGGGTTCAATTTATTTGTCAAAAAGTGATGTATATATTTATAATATTAGTCATGAAATTTCATCTTGTGATGTCTTCCTCAGCTGTGGTGGAGATTGTCAGTGATTCAGGGAATAGTCTTTGCTGGTGGAAAGAGAAATGACAACAATTTATGGAAGAGATTTGTTGAGTGATTGTGCAGATGTATGTTGATGTTTTTTTCCTGCTCACAGTGGGTTCAAAATAACACTTGCATGTAGTTGAATCATTAAAACACAAGGTGTGTACAAAAACTTATTTTTAATGAGCAGGTTATTGAAATAGGTGTGACTTTAATGAAATAGTTTAATTTATTTTTTATAATACGGCGATGAGCTTACAAATCAGCGGCACAGCAGCGAAGCTGACAGAGCCACTGCCTCGCGATACCAGGCACCCGGGTTCGATCCTGACCTCTGGTGCTGTTTTTGTGGCGTTTGCACGTTCTCCCTGTCACCACACGGGTTTTCTCCGGGTGCTCCAGCTTTCTAATGTGTCGGAAAAGTGAGATAACATCAAACTAGTGTGAACGGGTGATCAAAGGTCGGCGTGGGCTTGATGGGCTGAAGGGCCTGCTTCCATACTGTATCTTTAAACTTAACTGACAAGCTACATTCAGAGATATCGTGAAAAATAATAGATGTATGTTTCTGTAACAGATAAGGATGTTCGTTTCCAAAGTAGATTCCAGAATTGTTTTGGGTGAAGAAATTATTTTAATCCCACGTTATCACATCAGTCTGCAATCGTGCTGTCCCAGAAAGATGGGGTTTTTCCAACTATAATGTGGCCATCTGCTTGAAAAATGGGTAATCCTTGTTCAGCTTTTCATTTATAACACAACTTGATTAGCCAATAAAATCAAGTATTGTGGTTGTTTCATTCACTATCATCCTTCTCAGACACTGTAAACAACAGATCTCCTGTCACCAATGTTATTGTTGAATTTTGCATTCGTTGAGAATAGTCCTACCTTTGGTACATACAATATTTGTCCTATTTTTAATTTGAATATAATGCCACCATACATTGGTTTACATTTGCTTAATTTCTATTGATCAGCTAATTGTCTAATGGCACAATGTCGTAGTTGAGTATTTAACAAGCTTTCTATAAGTAAACATACAAGCAGAGATCAATATATACCAAATTCAAAGGTCAGAAAATTCTGAATGCAGATTGATACGTTAAAGCCTAGCTAGCTTGGTTTGATCAACTTGCTGTGTTTTTGCCATGTGCCACAGTTGTCTTGTGTAAATCACTGTGACATCACTGAATGACCTATTAGATTGTGTGTGTTTTTTTGTTGTACAGTCTGAGAAGGTCCTTGAGTGAACAACAATGTTCCTGTTTCTTACACAATACTCTGTACTATTTAATAGTAAGATTAAACGAGAACTTACCAGTTTGAAGTTTGATCTGTATTTTATGAGGAGTTACGATGAGGGATTACGTGAAGAGCCCGTTCAGCACGCATGTGCGGCATACTTCAAAGCAGCGGTGTGGAATCACAGATAGACACAGTTATTGAAATAAACATAGTAAAGAAAAGGAGACATCAGTTATCAGTTTGACCCATATTATTGAGGGTGGGAGCGGAGGGCACGTAATCCCTCATCGTAACTCATAAAATACAGATCAAACTTCAAACTGGTAAGTTCTCGTTTAATCTTACTATTTTACTTCAGAGTCACGTGAGTGACTACGTGAAGATTTTAAAGCTCTGTGATTTCAAACCGTGTAACAGTTATTACTTCACTCACTGCTGAAGTCCTTGAGGGAGGAAGTGTGTTATCGTAATCAACCAATGAATCTGTTTGTAGAAAAACACAATGGTATTTTTTAACAATAACAACAAAGAAATTAAATTGCTCCCCTGGGCTTAAATTAAATACTTGCAGTCAGTAAAAATGTTTCTGCAAATAAAGCAGGTTTTGCCAACGGCATATTATAAAAAGTTCTGAACGTTCTTTCCCCCTACCATCTTGCTGTAGCCAGGATGTGGTCTATAGGCACGTCCATTCTTTTGGCCGTCGACGTGGATGCTGCCCTGGTGGAGTGAGATTTGTACATGTTAGTGTTTATCCCAGCAGCTTTTAGCACCTGCTTGAGCCATCTCGAAATGGTTTGGCTCATCACCCGACCATAAGGTTTTTTATGACTGACCCATAAGGCTTTTTCACTCCCTCGAATATTTTTGGTTGTGTCTATGTAGGACAGTAGGTGGGTCATGGCACATAACCGTGGTTCTGGCGGGTAAGCCCGGAATTCCACGACTGGATTAGGTGTTCCTGGTCTGCTCTGTTTGATCAGTCCCTGGATAATGACAGAGATCTGGTCTGGAGCTGTGAACATGCTGTCCAGTCGCAATAGGTGTAGTGACTGGACCCTCTGTGCAGATACAAGTGCCATCAACATGAGTGTTTTGAGCATAGATTGTTCCAGGTTGAGGGATCTGGCTGGTGGCCATCCCCTGAGGTATGTCAGGACCACACTGACATCCCATATATGGGTGTACCTTGGTCTAGGGGGTTAGAGTTGTAAATACCCTTCATTAGATTGACCACCAGCGGGTGGGACCCCATGGCCTGTTGTCCTGGAGCTCGTTATAAATAGACAGACAGGGCACTTCTAGCTATGTTGATGGCACTGTAGCTGAGTCCTTCATCGTGGTGAAGGTTCGCCAGGAATTCAAGTACGTTGGTAACTGTAGTGGTTGAGTAGGTGGTCCCTATATCCAAGCAGTACTTCTCCCATTTTTTGATGCTGGACAAGTACTGTTTTTTTGTGGATGTTCGGAGGGATGTCGTGGAGTAATGGGAACCATGTCGGGTAGGCCAGTCGGGTACTATCAAAATACCTGAAGCAGAGTCCATTTGTATTGTGCGTAGTACACGGCTGATGAGGCAGAATGCAAGAAATGCATAGAAGAAGAAATTTCCCCAATCCAGCGCGAACGCATCTACCGCTGCTGCCTCAGGGTCTGGTTCCCAAGTGACATACATAGGTACCTGGTGATTTAGCCTTAATGCAACTAAGTCGATATCTGGCGTGCCATTTTGTTTAATAATCTTTGCAAACACTTTGGGGTTTAACATCCATTCGGTGTTGTCATTAAATTTGCGTGACCTGGTGTCTGCCACTGTATTTAGCTTACCTGGCAGGTAAGTTGCTGATAGCCAAATATGTCTTTCGACACACCATTGCCAAATTGTGTTGACCAATTTGTTGCATGATATCGATTTTATGCCGCCCATATGGTTAATGTAGGCCACCACCATAGTATTGTCTATTTGTAACCGTACATGCAAGTGATGCATATTCGATGCATATGCTTTTAAACCATAAAAGGCACCCAACATCTCTAGATAGTTAATGCCCAGTGTAAGAAGTAATGATGACTCTAGGTAAGTCCATCTACCACCTGTGCTGGATATGGAGTTACTCGCTCCCCAGCCTTGAGTACTGGCATCTGTTTGGATAGCTAAAGTATGGTTAACGATGATGATAGGGCTGAAACTATGCCAAACGTTTTCTGCCCACCACTGTAGTTCTGATATTGCTTCAGTGGGTAATTTCATGATCCGGTCATAACCTGCATGTCGTTTTAGTGCCTGTACCTTTGCTCTTTGTAAGTTTTGATAGTGCAAAGGTCCAAATTGTGTAGCCGGAAATGCTGCTACCATTTCCCCAATTACTCTTGCTACTTGTCGAATAGTTGGTCGCTCGTTGACCATTAAATTGTTGCATGATTGTGCCAAATCAGTTGTTTTGTCTTTTGGCAAAGTCACAGACATGTGGGCTGAGTTAATTGTGAAGCCCAAGCAGTCCATGGTTGTGGATGGCTTCAACTTAGATTTTTCTGGATGTAAGACAAATCCCAAGGTTTCGAACAACTGTTTGGTAGCTGGCACAGCTGATATGCCAATTCCATAGTCTTGCCTACTATTAAGATATCATCAAGATATGCCATGACCATATGTTTTTGTCTTATTAATATTGCCAGGGCTTGGTGAATAATCTTGGGGCTGATGTTAAGACATCGGGTAATGCTTTAAACTGCCATTGCTGCCCCATCCAGGTAAATTTCAGGTATCTGCGATGATCCTTGTGAATGGGTACTGAATAGTAAGCATCTTTGAGGTCAATGCTTGCCATGAAGTATCCTTTGGAAATCAGTTGTTTGGCAGTAACAAACGTTTCCATTTTGAAATGTACATACTTAACAAAACATATTTAGTGAAGTTAAGTCAATGATGATGCGACACCCACCATCTTTTTTAGTTTTAGTGAATATAGTTGACACAAATTCCAAGGGTTCATGTTTTGTTTTTTCCCATGATACCCTTAGTGATTAGTCTCACCAGTTCAGCTTGTCCCTCTCGTTTCTCTTTAACTGAGAGGGAAAAGACCCTCTGGGGTGAACGTTGAACTGGTGGCAATTTTTCTAGTATAAATTGTATTTTGTATCCACTAATGCTATTGAGTATATACTTCTCACTCGTGATAGACTCCCATGCTTCCTTAAACAGGTGTAACTTCCTCCCTGTTAGTATTGCGCCCCTATTTTCTATATGCTGGTAGGAACCAGACCCACCTACCTCCATGGTTATGGGTGTTTCTTCTGTCTCTTCCCAGACCAGCGAGTCTTGCGCGTTGTCTGACGTGGCGGTGATGTTGGGGGGTGGCGCATTTTCCATGGGGTCCGTTCTGGGCCTTGGTCTAAAAAAGACTTTGGGTGACAAAATGCGGACCCCGAGCTTTCACCAGTCCCATATGGTAGACGTCGACTGGTGGACGCGATGGGGTGCTGCCGCTTGGGTATTGTTGTTTTGGGTTTTCTCGTCCCGGGGCCTGCCCTCATGAGACCAAAAGTTTTAGAGGCCTCTTCCATATTTTTTACTTTTTTCGTGAGGTTTTTGCCAAAGAGCAGCGTGTCTGGCTCAGTGGCTGTGGTTTTGCACAACCCCGCAAATTTTGGATTTAGGGCAGGTCTTATGATTTATTTACGGAGGTTATTTATCTCGAACTGCGTGTTTGTACAACAGTGCGAGAGTGTCTTGTTTGTTTGTGGTCATCTCCGTATTGTCCACAGAACGAGCAATGATGTGATGGCTGACGTCAGGAGCCTGAGGATCCACTGCAGTATCAGCTCCTGGTTTTGAATATTTGCCCCGATGTGCCCCCAGATTTGGCTGTTGACAGCCGGCACTTTGAGGGACTCACAATTTTCTGGAGCAGTGTACATTTTTAAGGCCTCATTAACCATCTGCTCCTGTAGGGGCCTGTTGAAGAGGTGGTTGATGCTGGCCGCTAGTTTAGGCTCTAATGGCCTTCCTGCACGTGGGGCTGCCACGTAGCGGTCCTCCACACCCAGCAGCTCTTCCTGGTCCTGCACCCCTTGCATACTCCCGACTTCTTCAGCCAGCGTCCCCTCATCCTGACCAGCCCAGTCCTGGTCACCAAAGCTACCCTCGGGTAAGGAGGAAGCGATGGCCAGTGCACAAGGCACTGTGGAGGGAGTGCCTGAACTCCCCCTGCGAGAGCGCCCCTCACGCAGCGCGTCTCGCTGAAGCACCTGCTCCAGGAGCCGCTCCAAGCGGCTCAGGCGGCTGTCTCTCCCCGTGCGGGTGGAGAGACGTCCCCGTCCGACAAGTCGGAAGCCACCGGCCGGACGCTTCTTCGGTAGCTTTACATCCAGCCCGCTGCTCAGGCGCTAGCGGGACTGGGCTCTTCACGGGGTCGGGGATGGCGTAGCGCCCGGTAAGCGGTCCTACCGCATGTTGCTGCTCCCCCCAGATGGAACGCTCCTCCGTTGGAGTCGAGCGGAGGACAGGTTTGTTCAAGAGCCTTTGTTCTCTGCCTGTGAAACAAAGCAGAAGGCTCTCCTGTGAAAGAAACCCGATCTCAGGGTACTTACCTGACGGTCCGTTCTTTCACCCTGTAGTGGGAGCGCCTGACTCCCGATGCGGTCGCTGTTGCACTGCTGAACGCAATGCCGCGCATGCGTGCTGAGCGGGCTCTTCACGTAGTCACTCGCGTGACTCCGAAGTAAAATTGACCCGTAAACCTCAGTACTATTTAATTGGCCAGTAATCCTCAGAGACATACATATTAGAGCAGCTAAGAGGGAAAAACAAAGGAGATTTGAAGCTGTCCAACATAGCAAAATTATCAACTGCATCAAGGAACTGAATAAGCATTTATGATTGGTAAGGCCAAATCCAGGGGTAAGACCAAAATCTCCTGTTTTGTTGGAGTTCAAATTTTCCAAGCAGAACTGGCACTTGGAGTGCAGTGTGGGGGGATCTATGCTTCCTCAAAGCCATATGACAAAGGAATCTTACTAATGGTGCTTGGCTCAGAGGTATTTCACTTTGCTGGACCTCTGTGATGGATTGTTGAAATACTTTGAGCTGGTGCCTTGGGTGATCTTAGAAACTAACAAGTCCAGGCCAGAAGCAGAGAAAATCCAGAAAGGCCATTAGGGATTATTTGAGTGTTGGGATCTGTCTTGAACCTGTAATTTCAGCACCTTCTAGAATTGAGCACAGTGCTATACATTTGTGTGCACTTTAACTGATAAGCAAGTTCAATCTAAATGATTAAATGCACAAGATTTAACATTTGACTGCATGTAAAATATTCATAAAGTGAAGTTGGTTTGCATAAATGCTGAATAATATCTGGCTGGTATATAATGTCATTGTTAATGCTTTATACAGCAAATGATGGTTGCACAGGCAGGTCTTCCAATACTAATCTCCTTTGCACATTCAGCCCATCGAGTCTACTCTGCAGTCCTGGCTAATCTATTTTTCCCTCTCAACTCCATTATCCTGCCTTCTCCTCATAACCTTTGAAACCCTTACTAATTAAGAACCTGTTAATCTCCGCTTTAAGAATACCCAATGTCTTGGCCTACACAGTGGTCTGTGGCAATGAATTCCAGAGATTCACCATCCTTTGGCTAAATAAATTTCTCTTTGTCTCCTTTGTAAAGATACATCCTTTTATTCTGAGGCTGTGCCCTCTGGTTCTTGACTCTTCCACAAATGGAAATGTCCTTTCCATGTCCACTCTATCCAGGCCTTTCATTATCCGGTAGGTTTCCATTAAATTCCCCGTCATCCTTATTCTATCTAAACCAATGAGTACAGGCCCAGAGCCTTCAAAAGTTCTTTGTACTTTAACCCAATCATCCTGGGGATCATCCTCGTAAACCTCGTCTAGACCCTCTTCAAAGCCAGCTCATCCTTCCTCAGATATGGGGCCCAAAACTGCTCACAATACTCCAAATGTGGTCTCACCAGCACCTGATAAAGCCTCAGCATTACACCCCTGCTTTTCTTTTCTAGTCTCCTTGAAATAAATCCTAGCATTACGTTTGCCTTCTTTATCGCTGACTAAAGCTTCAAATTAACCTGTTGGCAATCCTGCACCAGCACTCCCAAGTCCCTTTGCATCTCCGATTTCTGAATCCTCTCACCATTTAAAAAGTAGTTTATGTCTGTATTCCTTCCACCAAAGTGCATGACCATACACTTAACTATGCTCTATTCCATTTGCCTCCACTTTGCCCATTCTCCTAACTTGTCCAAATCCTTCCGCAGCCTCCATTTCCTCAACACTATCTACCCCTCCGCCTTTCTTCGTATTCTCTGCAAACATGACCACAAAGCCATCAATTCTCTCATCCAGATCATTAACATGTAACGTGAAAGTAGCAGACCCGACACTGCCCCCTGCAGAACACCACTAGTCACTGGCAGCCAACCAGAAAAGGCACCCTTTTTCCTGCTCTTTGATGGCAGACCTTTTTTCCTATGCCGGACAGCAGGGAGTAGGGTTGCCAACTTCCTCACTCCCAAATAAGGGACAAAAGGTCAAAATACGGGACAAATTCCCGACGACAATTCGTTGACTGACTCGGCCGTGGCTGGGTGAATGATGAGTTGGCCCCGGTGCTGGACTGCACGCAAAGCCCAGCCGGTGGGCCAGCTGCGACGTCGCGCGCAAAGTCCGGCACCCCATCCAACTCCTGAACCGATGATCGGCCACGAGAAGGAGGGGTGGTGGTGTCGGCAGTAAGCGAAGGTCCGAAGGTCGAACAGCTGGCCGGGCTGCCAACAAACGGGGCCACAGGCGAGGAGCTGCTGCTGCACTACATGGGCTGCACTACATCATCACAGATGAGGCGGGGCCGGATGCGGCACTCCGACACAACAGTCCCCTCGACCCGAGTTGCGGCAGTCAAATACGGGACAAGATTGGTCCCGTATGAGACACACCAATTTAGTCCAAAATACGGGATGTCCCGGAAAATATGGGACAGTTGGCAACCCTAGCAGGGAGACACCTCTATAGTTGTCACACACTGACCTTTTGACCTTCTTTTGAAGACTTATGGCATCTCTGAGGTCCACTGATATACTTTTTTCCAGATAAAGACAGTCATATGGCAAGGAAACAGGCCTTTTGTGGCACACAACAGGTTTTGAAACTGAACGTGCCATTTGCCTATGTTTGGTTCCTTGATCCTTTCCAATCCATCGACATATCAAAATATTTGTTTAACTTTATTGTACCCGCCTCTACAGCTTCCTCTTGTAGCATCCATATACATGCCACACACTGTGTGATCAAATTGTCCCTCTGGTCTCTTTTTAAAATCTTAACCCTCTCACCATAAACTTAAGCCTTCTAGTTCTGGAGAACTCTCACCTGGGAAAAAGACTGACCAATTACCTTACCTATGCCCCGCATAATTTTATATACAATTTTTTATAAGGTCACTCCCCATCGTCCTGTCCTGCAGGGCAGATTGTCGTAGTCTGTTCAGCCTCTCTTACGAATCAATTACCTAATGAGTCCTTTTAACCTCCTGGTTATTCATTTTTGCAGTCTTTCTAGCTTAATAGCATCCAATATGATCTTAACAAAGTTTTGTACAGCTGTAGCATGACGTCCAAATTCTGTTTTCGATGCCCTGACCAATGAAGACGTGCATGCCAAATGCCATCTCCATCACCCTGTCCACTTGTGTTGCCACTCTCCTGAAGCTGTGTACCTGATGTCTCTGATCTACACCATTCCCCAAGGCCCTATGATCTACTGTGCAAAATGCTGCACTGATTTGTCTTATCGAATTACAACGCCTCACACTTATCGGAGTTAAATACTTGACCCAGTTCCTTAGTTGATCCAGAATGTGAATGATCAGCTTCTAGCCTTGTCACTGAAGCTCATCAGAACTGTGCTTTAATACTTCAGCAGTGTTACTAACTGCTCCTTGGTGTGTTGTAGCCAGCAAATGGCCTTTCAATTTGCATGGGGTTGGATGTAAACTGCAGTCAGGATAGATTAGATGAATTCTCATGGCAAGTGGTAGGTACGTCTGTTTCCCGTCGATGTTCCAGGTCTAGGATGCAGAAACTCGCTCAGACCCAACACCCAAGCACCATAATGTGTTGATTAGGTAACAGACCCTGCCACCTCTTACCTTACCTGAGGACGCTGTATGGTATATCTGATGAATTGAGAAATGTCAGGTTGTATTGCACAGCCAGGTGAAGCAGGTGTGTGCCATGTCTCTGAAAAATGGATCGTTGAACACTGCCGTGTGCGATTTACCAGTAAACTGGCCTGTCTTTGCAGTTAGTATTTTGAAAATTGCTACCCTCCTGACATTACTCTCTTGACTGGCAGCAGTTTATTTACTTGAAGGTACACAAAAATGCTGGCGAAACTCAGCGGGTGCAGCAGCATCTATGGAGCGAAGGAGATAAGCAACGTTTTGGGCCGAAATCCTTCTTCAGACTCATGGTGAGGCCACATTTAGAGTATTGTGAGCAGTTTTGGGCTCCATATCTGAGGAAGGATGAGCTGGCTTTGAAGAGGGTCTAGACGAGGTTTAAGAGGATGATCCCCAGGATGATTGGGTTAAAGTACGAGGAACTTTTGAAGTCTCTGGGCCTGTACTCATTGGTTTAGATAGAATAAGGATGACGGGGGATTTAATGGAAACCTACCGGATAATGAAAGGCCTGGATAGAGTGGACATGGAAAGGACATTTCCTTTTGTGGAAGAGTCAAGAACCAGAGGGCACAGCCTCAGAATAAAAGGATGTACCTTTACAAAGGAGACAAAGAGAAATTTATTTAGCCAAAGGATGGTGAATCTCTGGAATTCATTGCCACAGACCACTGTGTAGGCCAAGACATTGGGTATTTTTAAAGCGGAGATTAACAGTTTCTTAATTAGTAAGGGTTTCAAAGGTTATGGGGAGAAGGCAGGATAATGGGGTTGAGAGGGAAAAATAGATTAGCCAGGACTGCAGAGTAGGCTCGATGGGCTGAATGTGCAAAGGAGCTTAGTATTGGAAGTCCTGCCTGTGCAACCATCATTTGCTGTATAAAGCATTAACAATGACATTATATACCAGCCAGATATTATTCAGCATTTATGCAAACCAAGTCCACTTTATGAATATTTTACATGCAAAGTCAAATGTTAAATCTTGTGCATTTAATCATTTAGATTGAACTTGCTTATCAGTTAAAGTGCACACAAATGTATAGCACTGTGCTCAATTCTGGAAGGCGCTGAAATTACAGGTTCAAGACAGATCCCAGCACTCAAATAATCCCTAATGGCCTCTCTGGATTTTCTCTGCTTCTGGCCTGGACTTGTTAGTTTCTAAGATCACCCAAAGCACCAACTCAAAGTAATTCAACAATCCATCACAGAGGTCCAGCAAAGTGAAATACCTCGGAGTCAAGCACCATTAGTAAGATTCCTTTGTCATATGGCTTTGAGGAAGCTTAGTCTGGTTGTGGTTTTGAGGAAGCATAGATCCCCCCACACTGCACTCCAAGTGCCAGCTCTGCTTGGAAAATTTGCACTCCAACAAAGCAGGAGATTTTGGTCTTATCCCTGGATTTGGTCCTACCAATCATAATTGCTTATTCAGTTCCTTGATGCAGTTGATAATTTTGCTACTTTGGACAGCTTCAAATCTCCTTTGTTTTTCCCTCTTAGTTACTCTAATATGTATGTCTCTGAGGATTACTGGCCAATTAAATAGTACAGAGTATTATGTAAGAAACAGGAACATTCTTGTTTACTCCTGCTCCCGCTGAGTTTCTCCAGCATTTTTGTGGCTGGACCCGCTGAGTTTCTCCAGCATTTTTGTGGCTGGACCCGCTGAGTTTCTCCAGCATTTTTGTGGCTGGACCCGCTGAGTTTCTCCAGCATTTTTGTGTCGCTCCATAGATGCTGCTGCACCCGCTGAGTTTCTCCAGCATTTTTGTGTACCTTCGATTTTCCAGTATCTGCAGTTCCTTCTTTAACAGTTTATTTACTTGGCTTTACACAAAGTCCTCCACTTCGCTTGTCCAACATATTGGACAAGCTTTCCTTTGGTGGCTTTATCAAAATCCAGCTTTCAGTCCAGCAACTGTTTGTAAATGTATCACAGAAGGAAAAAGACCATTTGGGAAAGGGCAAACCATAGCTTATTTTGATAGGCAAGTATTTGGAGGGGACGGGAGAAAAATGTAGCATGAGGCTTCTGTTGTACATAAGTTAGCATTCGAGTCATACAGTCACACCACAGGTACCTCTCAGCCCACCACGTCCATGCCGACTAAGATTCAGTATTGGAGATGGTGAAGGGGTAGGAAATGTAACAGCCATACTGAACATGGGTGGAGATGATTGCTAAAATGAGGTGTGAAGAAATTTCAAATTTGATGAAAATGTACAATTTATAAATGAATGTTGAAAAGCATAAATCGCAAATGGCACATAAAAATAATCACAGCACACCAAGATACTAACTTATTTTGTCATATTCTAGCCAACAGCTTGGAAAACCTTTTTCACCAGTATTAAAGATATCTGGAAAATTCTTCAGTTGTCTGAGATTTTTTGTTTAAAACACAGGCTTGCATTTTCATAGCACCGTTTATGATCTCAGAGTAATGCTACAGTGGATACTTTTCCTAAGTGTAACCACTTCTTTAACATACCTGGAGACTGCAACTAAAATGATGGTTGAAGTATACATGCTTGCATCATCATAGTGTTACCCTGGGAGTACTTGGACGCTGAATTGATATGCAAATTATACGGGTAGACTAATATAGGGTCAGGTATTACTAGCTTAACAACAACAGTAAGCTGTTTTATTGCTCTGGATTCACTCATGATGAGTTCAGAGCAACAAGGTGTAAAAATAAATGCAATCTCGGGGTTAAGAACACAGCATGCATTCACAGGGATTTTGGTCGGTGCAATCTGGGGGGAATGTTTTGTTTCAATTATAGGAACAAATCCTCATGATGGAAGCCACAGAAGAATGCAGTTGGTATGAACTAGAACTTGGGTATATATACTCTTTAATTAGTTATATTAATGTACAGCAGTGAATGAGATGAACAAAATCATGATGGATCAAAAGGTCTCATGGTTGGATTTAATTGTTTATGTAATTCATTAGAATGCCTGGTTCCATCACTAATATATCTAAGTTTGTCCTTTGAGAGACTTCCTGGATCACTGAGGAATATTGGTTTTCATTACATGCACTTTTGCATGAATGTATGTCATAGAGTCATAGTCATAAAGTCTTACAGCGAGGAAACGGGCCCTTCGGCCCAACTTGCCCCCATCGGCAAACATGTCCCATCTACACTAGTCCTGCGTACCTGCATTTGGCCCATATCCCTCTTAACTTGCCCTATCCATGTACCTGTCTCAATGTTTCTTAAACGTTGCGATAGTACCTACCTCATCTACCTCCACTGGCAGCTCATTCCATACGTCTACCACCCTTTGTGTGAAAAAGTTACCCCTCAGATTCTTATTAAATCTTTCCTCCCTCACCTTAAACCTATCCCTCTGTTCTACAACACTTCCCATAGCCCTACCATATATTGTGTCTTCATTCATGTTAGTCTTCCCAAAATGCAACACCTAATTTCCCTGCAATGAGAATTTTACAGAAATGAATGCATAGCCTTAAAATTAATTTGGAGTTATACTAGTGTGTGTATGTGGAGAGGTGGGAGTTCTTGCAAGTGATAGTGTTATGACTATTCTTTTTTGGGAAAACAGCAACTAAGGTTAGTGCATTTTTTAACTATTTGAATTGAGAAAGAAGTACATGATGGAACATCAAAATCAGTGGTCAGCATCTTCTCTCAATTGGAATTTGGCAAAACTAGATGCAGGAACATAGAATATAAAGGAATGTAGGCTGATGAAGAACTTCCTTACTCCAATGACATATCCTGAAGATGAGAATAGATGGGGTGAAAGGAAAAGAATGGTGACCAAGGCTAATTACACAATGAAAGCAATGATCTTTTTGTGTCTCTGCTGAATCCACAGGATTTGCATTACATAGTAGAAAAATAGAATAGAGGCTTGCTATAATACGTCCATATATTTTGTTACACCACCTTCACATCTTTATTTTGTTGTGCTAGGAGGTAATTTGCCTTGTATCTCCATGAAGCAAATAACTGCAGATGCTGAAAGGTTATTGGTCTGAAACAACTTGGTTTCTATCTCCACAAATGCTGCCAGACCAGCTGAATACTTATGTTTTCATTTAACTTGTTTGATGATGACTGGAAAGATAGAGGTGAGAGAAACCAGTGGGAAGTGCACCAGGTTGCTTGGGTTCTTTGCAAGGTCCTTTGGGTTTGTGACAATGGGAGAGATGAATGTCTCTTTCTCAGAACCATTCAAAGAGGTTGTGAGATTTGTGTCCCCTGCAAATGCAGGGCAGTATAGTGGCGCAGCTGGTGGAGGTGTTGCCTCGCAGTGTGAGAGACCTGGGTTTGATCTGACCTCTGGTGCTGTCTGTGTAGCAATTTCTCCCTGTGACCACGTGGGTTTCCGCTTGATGCTCTGGTTCCCCCCATGTCCCAAAGATTTGCTGGTGTACAGGTTAATTTGGCTCTGTAAATTGCCCTAGTGTGTAGGGAGTTAATGCAAAAATGGGATAACATAAAACTAGTAACAACGGGTGATGGATGGTCATTGTGGACTCGTCGGGCCAATGGGCGTGTTTCCAAGCTTATCTAAGCAAACTAAACTTAAACTAAGCAAAACTAAAGGTTCAGTCTTCACACCTGCATAATGTGTAGACACAGACCATCAGAGGTACTGGCTGGTGCATACCGAAGGGCACTTCCCAGAACCGTCCAAGCACCTGAAGTGAACACTCAGCATGCACGTGACCTCAGCTGGCATCTGATGGTGACATAGCATCTCTTGTAACAAGGCTGGTTATAATCGATGTCCAAACAAGTTAATTATCTTGGGCAGCCACGACAAATCCATCACGGATGATTATGTACATCTTTGAAAAATTCTTTCTTATGCCAGCTGCATGTTAAACCTGTTGTCTTCAGTTTTTGCCACATGCTTCAATCTCTAGTCACCAACTTGGTTCACTTTTTGACTGTTGTTTAAAGCTGATATTGTGGGCAGTGGGCAGGTGCTATAGACCTGCACGGGAAGGTCGACGCTCCTGTCTCCGTGAGTCTCGGACAGATGGGGCTCGTCAGCCTAGGAAGGCAGTCCATCCAGGAGAGGGAAAACTCTGATTTAAAACCTTCACTGCCTTGTGGCCATATCCAGTCATGGAAAAGGCTCCTGGAGTAAACCTCAAGAAAATCCGGAGTCGGAGCCCCTAAGGCAGCTCATCATTGTCTACAACCTCGCTCTGGCAGCTCCTGCGACGGCGCTGGTGCCAAACTGTAACGGCCCTGCTGTTCCTTTGGATTGATCAGCGACGTGGAGATGGGGGACGTGCTGCAGGGGCAACAGCCTGTTCTCCATATGACATGGTCCAGGCTTACATCTGACCACACATCACCTGCAAATGAGGATGCATTACCTATGGTTAGTCATGACATGGGGGACCTACTACTAAAGCTGATACTGACTGGTTGCAACCTTCAAATTTAATTGTTTTCTGAAAAGGTGACCAAGAAGGTAGATGAGGAGAGGATGGTAAATGTTGTCTACATGGACTTTCGTCAGGCTTTTGCAAAGGTTCTGCATGGTAGAGTTCTCTAGAAGGCGAGGTATCATGGGATCCAGGGTGAGCCGGCCAATTGGATACAAAATTGTCGGTGGAAGATTGATGTCCAGATGGGATCCTAGCTGAGATCTTAAAGGAAGGTGGACCAGAGCTCCTGTACCACATCCACGCCCTACGCCTCAAGGTCTGGGGAAAAAGAAGAACTTCCCTCAGAACTCAGTGTAGCGGCAGATTTTCATATCTTTCGGGAAATTAACTCCCTAGTCGCTAAAATGATGCGCAGGGATAAGGGGAATATCTTCAATACGCATACGAGCTGGCTCACAGAGACCTTCAGAGCTTCTTCACAGATATGGCTTAAAAACACAGTCTGATGAATAAATGCTTTATTGTTGATAGAAAACAGTAAGATACATCCAAATTTCTTCCGACTCGTTACCACAATCTTCATCGAACTCCAGGTTATTATTTTAAACATTAGAAAACTCCTCGTGTCTCCGTAACACTGGCATGATCTCCTTTATGGCTCGCCTGGTCCGCATGGTCGAAGGGTTAACCTTCTTCCTGCAGTCTCCAAACTACACTAAAAACTAAACTTCTGCGCAAGCATCTTAGCTCCAAACACATCATAAATCGCATCCACTAAAATTTAAAGGCACATGCCATCATCAATGACATGCAAAACAGGCCAAATGGCCACTACACTCAGGAATGCTCTAATAGTGACCATTTTCAAGAAGCGGGACAAGGCTGATTGTGAAAACTACAGGGGCATCTCGCTCCCGTCAACAACAGGCAAAGTCCTTGCTCGTGTCCTTGCAAACCGACTTCTACCACTGTCTGCGGAGGTACTCCCAGAATCACAGTGTGGCTTCCGCCCATCCAGAGGTACAGCAGACATAATATTCACGGCACGCCAACTCCAAGAAAAATGCAGTGAACAAAGGCAGTCTTTGTATATGGCCTTCATAGACCAGACAAAGGCTTTTGACTTGGTAGACCGTCAGGCTCTTAGAAGCATACTGTCAAGGTACGGTTGTTACGACAAGTACATCAGAATATTGAGGCTACATGATGGCACACTGTGCTCATCAACTGTGGCTCTGAGTCCGAGCCCTTCATTGTGGAAACGGGAGTCAAACAGGGATGCATCTTCTCACCCACCCTGTTTGTCATCTTCATTGCTGCCATACTTCGCCTCATTGATGAAGAGCTGCCAATGGGGATCCAATCCGCCACAGAACTGACGGTGGGCTCTTCATCCTTAACAGGTTGAAGGAAGAGAGCAAAGTCTATATTACCGCCATCATGGAGCTTCAGTATGCAGACGACTGCGCCATTGCAGCACACTTTGCAGAAGACCTCCAGGACATCCTGAATGCCTTTGCCAAGGCATACAGAGCCATAGGCCTAGCCTTAAATATCAAGAAGACCCAGTTCCTACATCAACCTCCAGCCATCTACTCAGCCCACTATAAAGGTGAACGACACCACTGTTGTAAACGTTGACCACTTTCCCTACCTTGGCAGCATTCTTTCCTCAAAAGCTGACATCGACTCTGAGGTCAACCATCGCCTGAGTTGTGCCATCAGAGCCTATGCCAGACTCAGGAAAAGAGTATTTGAAGACCGAGGCCTAAAGGCTCAAACAAGTCTACAGAGCCATTGTCCTCTCCACCCTGTTGTATGGAACCGAGTCATGGACCACCTACAGCAGGCACCTGAGAGCCCTGGAACAATACCATCAAAGATCCTTACAAACGATTCTGAGGATCAGCTGGGAGGACAAACGCAGCAACATCAGCGTTTTGGAGGAAGCCAACATGACCAGCATCACCACCACAATAATGCAGCACCAACTTCGATGGAATGGCCATGTCATCCGCATGTCCAACACACGTCTCCCTAAACAAATCCTGTACTCTCAATTGAAGGAAGGTCGGCGAGCCCCCGGTGTGCCAAAGAAACGCTTCAAGGACAACATCAAGAACAGTCTGAAGAAATTCCACATCACATCGAGCAACTGGGAGCACGTTGCACTGGACAGGCGCTCCTGGAGGAAATCCATGCAGGAAGGAGCTGCACTTCTCGAAATGGAACTACGCTGCTTCGTAGAGACAAAGCGACAGCACCGTAAGGAGAGAGAGAGAAGGAGGCTCAACGACCACCAACCACCGCCAGTCTCCACTGCCCACATTGCACCAAGGTGTGTGGATCGCGGATCGGCCTCTGTAGACATCTGCAGACCCACAAGTAGACGACCCTATGGAGAGGAGAGGACAGTCATACTCGTTTCGAGTGACCGTCGATGATGATGAACATAACATGATGAGAGGCATAAATAGGGCAGATAGTCAGAACCCATTGTTCCCAGGGTGGAAATGCTAAAAACTAAAAGGCCTAGCTTTATGGGACAAAGTTTAAAGGAAATATGCAGGACAACTTGTTTTAACAGTGAGGAGTGCCTGAAACATGCTGCCGGGGATGATGATGGAGACAGACATGATAATAGAACTTAAGATGCTTTTGGATCGGCACATGGATAGGCAGGGTTCAGAGATCATGTGCAGGCAGAAGAGATTAGTTTAATTTGGCATTGTTCATCACGGACATTGTGGGCAGAATGACCCGTTTCTGTGCTATACTGTTCTATGTCCTATGACTCACTGCTCTGCTTATCTATAAATTGCTCCTTCCATTATTTGGGATTATTTGGGCTGTCTTGATTCCTCTAACGTTTCCCTTTTGACTGTCCCTGATTTTAATGGCTCAACGGCATCTGTGACCTCAGCTATTGAAACCATGACCTCTGGAATACCCTGCCCTAAAAAATATTCTATCGCTCTTTGTTATGCGAGGGCCACCTCAAAAACCAACTCATTAGCCACATTTTTAGACACTCATGCTTGTCTTTCCACCTATGGCTCAGTCACATTTTCTTTGGTGATGCTCTTGTGAAGGATATTGGGCTCTTTGGTTACATTAATGCTGTTTGAGTGACAATCCTTGAAGGAATAGGTCTTGATTGAGTTGGATCCTGGATTGTCACTGTCGTCTGTAATCGGAACACTTTGAAGACCGAGACCTAAAGGCTCAAACAAAACTGCTGGTCTACAGAGCCATTGGCCTCTCCACCCTGTTGTATGGAGCTGAGTCCACACATGCCCACATATTCTGAGTGGCATCATCACAAGTCAAGTTCCCATAATTGTTAGGATGAGTAAGCAGGCCATCAATCACCTGGCTTCTTAACATCTTTGGGCCTCCTCCTGGGAGATCCTGAATTTGTATCCGGCAGAGCCCTGTGGGGTACTGCAAGCACAATGCTGAGGCTGCTGGTGACTTGGAGAGTGACAGGTAAAGTGTAGGCACCAGATCCAACAGACAGCTGATCACCTTCTGTCAGATTGGACTGCAGGAGCCTGCCACCACCTTGTGTGACATCTTGTGGCCCTGGTATTCAGAAATGCGAAAGAAAATCTCACCAAGCTGTGCAGCTGAAGATAATGTACTAGCATGGATTGAGAATTGGTTAATAGAAAATAGCAGACGAGTAACAGAGTAATCAAAATATCACAGGGAATAATTGACTGCTTCTTAGATTGCAGCCTATTAGTGGTGGATGTGGTGTATATATGGTCGTAGTGAAACAACACCTCATGAGCACTGTGTTCAATTTGGTGTCAAAACCTAAAAAGAAAATGTAGGGAATGCTGTGAAGGTTCCTGTATAGTGGTACTCATGTTTGTGGGGAGTTTTAATTTGTTATGTGTATAACGCTTTGATTTTGGAGGATTTGAGAGGCCAAGTCATTTATATTTGTAAAGTTCCTACAGGACTGGACAGGCTGGATGCAGGGAGAATGACTCTCCCTTTCTGAAGAGTTTGGAAGCAGGGTTCACACCCCCAGAAGCAAAGAGCTGTTAAGACTGAGACAATGAAACGTTTCTACACTTCGAGGGTGCTAAATCTAGAATTTTCTGCCAAAGATATTGCAAATTGAGAGATAAGAAGTAGACGGAAATTGAGTCAATGTAGAAAGTCAACCATCACCTTGATGAATGTCAGGGCAAGCTTGAGGCCTCCTTGTTTTCCACTGTATATGAACTTTCAAATATAAGAAACAAGATCAAAAGTAGACTCCTTGGTGTCTCAATTCTGCTGCCATTTACTAAGATCATGGCTGTTCTGATTGTCAGCTCAGCACCACATTTCTGTCTACCCTTGGCAACCTTTAAAGCAGCATGCACTTCTATCTTAAAAGCATGCCTAGAAACTTGTTCCACCATCCTTCAAGGACTTGCAGACGATGGAGAAAGCATTTCCTAGCCCTAGTTCTGGATTCTAACACAAAAAAATATCCTCTCCACATCAATCCTTACAGCCTTGTGTTTCAATCAAATTGTTCCTCAATCTTCCAAACTCCAGTAGATACAATCACCAGCTATCCACCATTTTCCTCATAAGCCAATCTGCCCATTCTTGCTAGTTCAATAAACCTTGTGGGAACTACTTACCATGGATGAACATTGTTTATTAAAGAAGGAGACAAACATCATTTGTAGCACTCCAGTTGTGGTCTCATCAATATAAACAGAACCTCCACATTCCCCCCCCGCCACGGGCACCATGTAATCCCGTGCTACCTGCTCCGTGGTCGGATAGTCGGCAACTGAACCATCTCCCCAACTGTGAGGAGGGGGCTGTGGACCCCCAGCAGGACCAAAAATAAGACCTGTCAAAGGGTGGATGAGCTTCTAGCGAGCCAACGGCCAGCCACACATCAATGGAAGTTGCGAGCACTGTCGGCTCTAGCATTGTAAGGAATGATGTTAAAGCTCACACACCAAAATCCTATACTTCCAATGGCGAAAGTCTGCAGGAATTAGAGGACAGAGATGTGTGGTGCGTCCGTCACCGTTCCAGTTGCAAACCAGCACCACTGTGTCGCTAATGTTTTCAACGATGATAAATGAAGTTGTGGTCTCATCAATATAAACATAACCACCACATTTTAATCAGTTCTTCACACAATAAATGATTAAATTCTAATTGTTCGCCATTGCTGCATATTAGTTTTTTGTCAATCATGTCCTTGGACACCCAGATCCTTCTGTAAATTCGGAATTTGGGTAAAGTTTTTTTCCATCTTTCTTGCCAAAACGGATCAATTTACATTTTTCCACTTTATGCTGCATTTGTAAGATTTTTTGCCGACTCATTTTGTGACCTCTTTGCCCTCTTCATGACTGACTTTCCTTTCTATCTTTGTGCCATCAGCAATTTAACAAAGATATATTTAATCTTTCCATTCAAATCATTTACATAAATTGTAAAATGTTGAGCCTTGAGCACAATTCCTTATAGCAAACCATTCGATTCATCTTGCACACCAAAAAATGATCCAGATAAATCTCATCTCTGTTTCCAGCTAATCTTATATCCACACCAATATGCAGCTTCTTGCTCGATATATTTTTAATTTCTACAATAACCTTTATGGGACTTACTCAACTGCCTTGGGGAAATGCAAGTTTAGTATATCTATTAGTTTCCCTTAATCCACGGCATGTACGATGTCAATGATGTCTAAAAGTTGGAAAAAAACATGATTTTCCTTTTATAATGTTAATTTTTTTCTTGAATATTTCTGTGCCCTGCTATCATGTCTTCAATAATAACTTAGGCAATTTTTCCTACAAGGTATATTAACTGGCCTGTAATTTCCTGCCGTCTCTGCTGAAATCATTTTTCCATTTTTCAAATTGACATGCAATTTGAAAACCATGCATTAACTCTCTCAGTAACTACTGGTTGTAAGGCCCTGGGATGAAGTCACCAAGGCCTAGTGATATTCCATCAAATTCCCTTGGTGATTTATAAATTTCCTGAGTTCTTCCCTCGTATCCAGAACTATTTCTGGAATTTTACTTGAATTCTCATGCATGAAGAGTGCAAAATAATTAAGTTCCCTTTTTTGTAATCAATTCGCCAGATTGTGCTATTTATTCATGGCAAGCTTGATCCCTTTGTTCTTTGTCCAACCATTCTGCAATGGGTCTCAGCATTGTGGCACTGCAGTTCATATTTGTCCTCAGAGGTTCAATATAAGCCAGTTTTTACATTAGAATGCAGCTTTGAAAACTGAGTATTTGTTGAACTATATCCCTACTATTTTGATTCAGCCCATCAATGACTATTGCATTCTTGCCTTGCCTTGCTTTCACCGACTGGTTTTAGGAAGCATCAGAAGCTCATTGTAGCTTCTGAACAGTAAATCTTAAGTTGTGTTCAATTGTTACTCCAATTCAGCAATTAGCAAATGTTAATAGGCATGCAACCTCTCCTGAGGTGTTCCCTGTAAATAAATGAACTTGTTAATTTTCAATCTTCTCTGGTTACCGGAATGTTACCTGAGGGCTGGAATGTTGTTTTAAATGGGAGCAAGTGCAGGGCAATTGGTTTTATTTTCAATGATGGGGAAAATTATTGAAATGTATTATTGGGGACTATTTAATTGATAAAGGTTGCAGGTCTGCGTGGGTTTGTTGAGGACCAGCAGTGTTGAACAAATTATTATTTTTTTGTTGAGGTAACAAGGGGAGTTGAAAAGGGCCATATGTTTGATATAGTCTACATGGATTTCAACAAGTTGTTCAACAAGCTACAGCATGGCAGGCCAATCAAACTAACCAAAAACCCATGGGATCCAAGGGAAAGTGAAAATTAGATCCAGAATTGGCTTTGTGGCAAAAACCAAAATGTTAATGTTTGAGTTTTTGTTTTGTCCAAATTGTAAGAGTATGATAAAGATGTTTGCAGTTATTATAAAACATGATCATATGGTTGATGTGAGGAGGAAGGCTCTGGACATTGGAAAAATGTAATTGCCTGTCCAGAAAAAAATGATAGATGGAATTTAATTCGGAGATGGAAGGTGATACATTTAGGTAGATGAAACAAGGCAATGGAATAAGCAAAACATGGAAGGTATTGAGTGATGCGAAGGAACGTGAAGTGTATTTCAATAGAATTGCAGAATCTTTACAACACAAAGTGGCCATTTGGCCTTTTGAGTCCATACTAGTTGAATGCAAAAGTAATCCGGCCAGTCTCACAGCCCTGCCCTTTTTAGCTCTTTTTCTTTTTGGATACCTATCCAACTCCTATTTCATCTTCCTTCACTGCTAAACCTGTCAATGCATGCCAGGCTCTAACCATATTCTGCTTATTTCTTTTTTGTGAAAGTTTCTTTCAACATCATTTTTGTTCTTCCATCTGTGCTCTGTCTGTAATGACCTTTTTGAGTTCCCAGTGGCAATCAGTTTATTTTGTGTCCTCGCATTCTTGGTCATTATGCCCATAGGAACAGTTTCTCTCCATGTATTGTCTACATCTTTTAATAATATTAAAGATCTGTTTTGAGCTTCCTCTGGTTTAAGGGCAGCACCCTCGGCTTTGCCTGACCTTCAACATATTCTTAGTCTCTGGAATCATTTTTGTTCATCTCTGAAGCACCCCTCTAATACTGCTTATTTCCTAACGTGTGGCATCCAGACCTGGACATAATGCTTCAACAGTGGCCACAAACCTGCTTTTATAAAAAATTCTCTTTCTCAACACACTCACATTTTCAAAGAACAATGCACATGTTCCCTGCAACTATACTTTCTTGGACCCGTGCATTGAGTAATTTAAATAACCTCTTCCCATCCTTCTTACCACTTAGAGAATGGCATTAAATTCCTTCTGCTATCCTACTAGCCAGTCAACTTGCCTATTTATGTCTCAAAATCTATTGCTGACCTCACTCTCCATTTTTGTGTCAAATTCTGAAGATTTGGGAATTGTGCTCTGACTCCCAAAAGCCATTCGTATTTCTTAAGGAAAACTGTGGTCCAAGTACAATTGCACATATTCGGAATACAATTGGACCAAATACAATTGCACATATTCCTTCAGTTGGAAAACCACCTGGTACTATGACAGTTTCCTATTATCTCCTTCTCGCAGCTGACACCAGCCACTTATCCATCCTGATCCTCCTTGACCTCACAGCAGCCTTTGACACCATCTCCCACCCAATTCTTCTGGAACATCTATCTGCCACCGGCATCAACAACAATGCACTACTTTGGTTCAGGTCCTATCTACACGACAGAAAACAGTTCATCCAGGGAAATAAAGTCACATCCACAACTGCCACAGTCACCCATGGTGTTTCTCAGGGGTCGGTGCTGGGGCCACTGCTTTTTATCATCTATATTCAACCTCTTGGCAATATTCTCCGTCATTTTGGAATCAATTTTCACTGCTACGCCGAAGATACACAACTTTACCTCTCCACAAAACCAAACACCTCCCTTCCCCCAACTGCCCTCACCACCTGTCTTCAAGCTATCAGCAACTGGATGTCACTCAACCTTCTAAAACTCAATGGAAATAAAACAGAAATCATGCTAATTGGCTCAAAGTCCACACTCTCCAAAACCCACCCGTTCACCATTTCAGTTGATGGCTCACCCATATCCACCTCCTCCCATGTCAAAAGTCTCGGCGTCATTCTGGACAGTACACTTTCCTTTGGCCCCCACATCAGCAATATCACACGCTCTGCATACTTTCATCTCCGCAACATCTCCAGACTCCGCCCCTCCCTCTCCAAAGACAATACAAAAGTCCTCATCCACGCTCTGGTCACACCCCGCATCGATTACTGCAACGCCCTCCTCACTTGCACCTCCAATAAACTTCTTCATCGCCTCCAATGCATTCAGAACTCTGCAGCCCGGATCATCACCCGCACCAGATCATCGGACCACATCACACCCATCCTCACTCAGCTCCACTGGCTCCCTGTGCACCACCGGATTAACTACAAGATTTTACTGCTGACCTTCAAAGCCCTACACCACCTTGCTCCCCAATACCTCTCTGACCTGCTGCTACCATACACTCCTTCCCGGTCACTTCATTCCTCCTCAGCTGCAATTTTAACTGTCCCCACATTTAGACTCAGCACCATGGGTGCCAGAGCCTTCAGCTGCTCTGCCCCACGTCTCTGGAACACTCTCCCACCTCCCATCCGTCACCTGGACACTATCGATCAATTCAAATCACAACTCAAAACACACCTGTTTAGATTAGCATACCCGACATAACTTCCACCATGTTCACCCTGATTTTAATGACTTAAAATGTTTTGTGTATTTTTTGTTTTTTTGTTTTTTGTTTTTAATCAACTTGATTTTAATATTGATAAATGTATTGTGATTTTATGTCCTGTAAGGTGTCCTTGGGTGTCCAGAAAGGCGCCAGCAAATAAAATGCATTATTATTATTATTATTATTATTATTAATTGGTCAGTTTTCTATCTTTGGTGTTACAGCCTTTCTTATTCCATGGACTTCAATTTTTATCATTGAAGTTAGCAGAACAAGCTGATAAATTGGTTCAATGGCATTTTGGATGCCTCCCATTAATAGTTGCGGAAGAGAATATAAAGTCTGTGAGGTTATATCGCAGCATACAGAAACCTTCAGGAGCTCAATGGACCAGGCAGCATCTGTGAAGCAAAGGGATAGCTGATATTTCAAGTTGAGACCCTGTATCAGGACTAGGAATGTAGAGGGAAGATGGTCAGTATGAAGAGGTGAGTGAGAAGGGTGAGATGGGAGTTGGCAAGTTATAGGTGGGTGATCTGGGTGAGATGGGGTCAATGGTGAGATGGAGCCAAGTGGAGGAAGGAGGGGTGGAATTAGCAAGATACTGGGAGATAATTAGTGGAGACAGAGTTGTGGTTTTGGGGGAAGGGAGTTGACAAAGGATCATTGCAGACAGAGTGCAGGTGCTTAGCAAAGCTGTCATTTAGTCTGTGCACTGTCTTGCCTATGTATACGAAGACACATTGAGAATGCTGAATGCAATTGATCAGGTTGGGGAAGATGCATGTGAATCTCTGCATCACATGGATGAGCTGTTTAGATCCCTTAATGGTGATGAAGGCAAAGATGTAGGCACATGTGTTACATCTCCTATGTTGGTGGGAGTAGGTGTTTGGGAACAGCAAGGGATGCACAAACCAGGGAGTCATGGTGAGAGTGGTCCCTGCGGAAGGCAGAAAGGGGTGGGGGAGTGTAAGATATGACTGGTAGTGGAATTGAATTGGAGCAAGCAGAAATGATTTTTAAAAATTGCTGTGCTGGATGCAGGGTCTGATGAGGTGAAAGGCAAGGTCCAAGAGAACTCTATCGCTGTTCTGGATGCGAGTTGGTGGAGTTGGAGCACTAGTGCAGGAAATGGAGGAGATGCTGATGAGAGTATCAACAACCACAGTCGAGGGAAAGGCATAACCATTTTAGCCATAGTTTTATGTTAGTTGAACATAATCTGATTTCTGAGATGTGGTTCTATGAGGACCAGGACTGGGAAAACACGATTCTGGCTTCTTTGAGGTTCTAAACTAGTCAAGTCACATGCCAAATCACATTTATTTATATAGCACATTTAAAAAATAACTCTTGTTGGCCAAAGTGCTTTACATTTGTTATAAGAATAATATAAACAAACAAACTACATACATATATACATATAGCCCTCGCTCAGTGGACGTCAGGAAAGGCTTGGGAGTATAGATAAGTTTTTAGTCTTGACTTAAAGGAGTCGATGGAGGGGGCAGTTCTGATGGGAAGGGGGATGCTGTTCCACAGTCCAGGAGCTGCAACCGCAAAGGCAGGGTCGCCCCTAAGCTTATGCCTAGACCGCAGGATATTCAGCAGCCCCAAGTCGGCCAATCTGAGGGACCTGGAGGTGGAGTGGTGGGTGAGAAGACTTTTAATGTAGGAGGGGGCAAGCCCATTGAGGGCTTTGTAGACATAGAGGAGGGTCTTGAAATGTATACGGAACCGCACAGGGAGCCAGTGGAGAGAGGCCAGGTTCGGGGTGATGTGGTCCCTTTTTTGGATTCGAACTAATGAAGCAAAATAGAAATAAGGTGGGATAGTAGTTCTAAATTGATGAAGCTATCAACACAACGCTGGATACTGATACAGATGGACAATGATGTGGAATTTGGTTTGGGTGGAAATAATAAATAGGGGAAAGAAGGCATGGGTAGGAATACCCTGTAGGTCCCCATGGTGTTGCTTCACAATGGGTCAAGGTATAAAAAGAGAACTATCAAAGACGTGTATGAAGGGAACTACAATTGTCATGGATGCTTTTAACTTGCATACTAATTGGACAAATCAAAGTGACAAGCGCACCACCGATTATGAGTTTATGCAGTGTATCAGGGATTGTTTTTAGGGGCTGATCTTTCCTTGGGAACTGGCAGTTAAATTTAGTTAGTTGTAATGAAGTAGGATTAATGATGTGGTCAAGGTCGTCTGGGCAGTAGAGCTGAAAATATGGTAGAATTCTGGCTATAATTTGAGGACACGCTCCCCGACCCAAAATTATTATCCTGAACTAAAATAAGTATCATTACAAAGGTATGAAGATGTAGTAGACCCAGAGTGCACTGCAGAATAGGTTAAGAAATAGGTTGGCGGATGAGTACCTATTTCACAAAGCTCACCAGAAATTGATACTAATTGGCAAGAGGATTCCATCTGTCATTAACTAGGGCAGTCAAGAAAAGTGTTGACTTGTCCCACTTAGGCAAATTTTTAGGCTACTACAGGCGACTAGGCTGTCGCCACATGGTCGCCAGGGTGTCGCTTGTATGGTTTTGAGTAGTCTCCTCAGTTGTCCAAAGAGTTTTCTGGACGCCGATGGATTTTCAACATGTTCAAAATTTTTTGGCGACAGTGGGCTTGACGTCAATGAGTGTAGCTTGACTTCTCCTGACATAGGTGATGTCGTAGGTTATCGCCAAGATGACATAGGTTGTCACCATGTAACATAGGTTGTCGCTGGTGCTGACTTTGGTGAATTCCATTGGCGACTACTGACTTCAACCTACGTCAATGGCACCAGATACCGGCGATTGAATTGTCTTCAGTTCTCGCCGACAGGGTCGTAGTTTGTCGTAGCTTGTTGCGGGTGGACGTAGGTTGACTTCGGTTGTAGTAGGTTGTCGTCTGTGTGGTCGTAGGTTGTCGTAGGTGTGGTCGTAGGTGGATGTCCTAATGGGTCACCGGTTGTTGGTAACTTGCCGTAGCTTGACATCGTATAGGTGATAAGTTGTTGTAGCTTGTTGTAGGCATTATCGTAGGGGGGTCCAGTTGCCGTTTTTTTGGCGACCTGCTACGACTATGAGAGTCGCCGGCAGTCGCCTAAAAATTTGCATCAGGTGGGATAGGCCCTTTACAGTCAATGAAAAACTAGAGCATGCAAACTGGCAAAAGCCAGTGATGGCCCAGAGGATGGGTAATTTGCAGGAACCAGACACAAGAATATACCAGCTAAAAAAGGGGGTGAAAATTGATTATCAGAGCAAGTAAGAATTTTATTAATCCATCTAGTATATATAACAATAAATTACACTCTTGACACTTGGACCTAACTTCAAAATCAAATGGAAAGGCACATAGTGTGTATATAAAATGAAGAGGGGAAATAGGTAAAGAACGGGACCTCAAGTGACTGAGATGAGAGAATTAGTAATGGGGAAACAAGGAAATGGCAGGAAACAAGGTGCATCAATGATCTACATCCAGACTTCGCTGTGGAGGAAACTCCAAATACTGAAAGATATCTGACGGGCTGGTTTAAAAAAAATAGTGGAAGAACTTATAACGCTCTCAATCACAAGGGATAAGGTATTGGAAAAACTAATTAGTCTAAAGGCAGACTGCAAGTCTGGATGGTGTGCACCCAAGGGTTTTAAAGGATGCAGCTGTAGAAATAGTGGAGCCATTTATTGAAGCTTCACAAAACACATTTAAGGGAAATTGCCAGCAGATTGGAAAAAATACAAACATAACTTCATTGTTCAAGAAGGGAGGAACTCAAAAAGTGAAGAACCCTAGGTCTGAAGAAAGGTCACACCCCAAAATATCACCTGTGCATTCTCGCTACAGATGCTATCTGACCCACGGAGTTGCTAGAGCACTTTTATTTTTGCTTAAGAACCATGGCTTAATATCTGTCTGTAATCAAAAATAAATGTTGTCCATTTAGAGAAACTTAACATAAGCAAACAGTCAGCCTGGTTTTATGAAAGGTAAATGGTACTCGATAAATGGGTGAAAGCTGTTAAAAAATTTTGCGGATGTAACAAGCAGAGCTAATAGAAGGGAAGCTGTAGATTTTGAAGTTGTGATTTGGGATTTTGAGAATGTGCACCTAAATAGCTGGTGTACAAGATAGGAGCTCATGGTAATGGGGAAGTATGATGGTAGGGACTGAAGATTGGTTATTGTATAGAAAACAGTTATAGTAAGTGAAATAGGCTGGAAGGATGTAACTAATGGAGCGCTCCAAGAATCTTCTCTTGACCCTCGATGTATTTCAATTTATAATAATTATCTGCAGGAGGAGGCAGAATGATAGTTTTGCTAGTGACAAGAAATCAGAATGGAGGGCATGTTGCCATGAGGCTATTTAGAGTCTGCAGCAGGATATAGTTAGTGAGTGGGTGAAACCTTGGTAATGTAATGTAATGGAGTGTAATGTGGGGAAGTATAAGCTCATGCATAAAGATGGCATGGTGAAAGATCGCAGGTGAGCACAATGTAGAGGTGAGCTGTAGGAATGTAGGAATCGTGAAACATTAGCAGGCAGGTGCTACACATGGTCAGGCAGGCAAATGGTATATTGACAAGAGGGCTGGAGTTTAGAAATGGGGAAGTGTTTTTTCCAATTGTACAGGGTATTAATAAGTCCACCCCTGGAGTACTGTGGACAATTTTGTCCATTATTTAGGAAGAATATCAAGTAACCTAGCATGCTGGATTCATTAGTGCTGGACTTACAGATTTTCCTTGCTGTTGGATGTTGTTTTTTATGCTGCCACACATTTCTTTAAATTGACAGTTTTTGAAAGAGGGGAAGTGTTTAAAAGATATGGGGTCAGGATTAAACCTGAACCTCTGGCAATGTACTAGCAGTGCCACTGTGGTGCCTTACACCCTATCAATTTTTTTTGTTTCAATGGACACACATCTGGAAGTGGTCACGAAACTTATTCAAAGAAGAACTCCAGGTTTACAAAGGAGGATGAAGGTGTGCCACCCATTCACAGGTCAGCTGCTTGCATTGCTGCCATTGGTTCCCAAACAGAACAGCCATTTTCCTCCTTTGAAACCTAATCCATAGATCAGCAATAGGCAACCCTAGTTCTCCTGCTGCCTTTGCATTAAACAATTTTTCAACAGTCTCTTATCCATTGGACGTCTGTCTGCTCAATGAATCTTGGCATCCATTAATATTCATCGTGAAACATGTGAAAGGATGAATTGGCCTTTAGCAGGCAGTGACATGGAACTGTACCAAATTATTAGATGAGTTAGATCTTAAAACTTGTAAAACATTTATGTGCACTTGTTCAATTTACACTTCCTACCCCTTCAACATGTTGCACCCAATGTGACTTCTGAGAGATAGAGACACAAATCCTCCATGGAACAGGAGAGAGAGAGATGTGGCAAGGACTGGGAAGTCTTTGGGTGGAAGTCTCAACATCTTATCTTGTTTACCAGTCAGGCATCTCCTGGGGCCTTATTGCTGTGTCATATTCCTCTCCATACCTTCCTGTTTTCTCTTGATTTTAAGTTTATTCTTTCCCCCAATTTAAGCCTTGTTATTTTTTAATATTTCTGATCTGTTTTATTTCTAATATCTTTCTTGTGCCTTACTACCTTGCTATGAATGTCCTAACTTTGCAAACGCATTTAAAAGATTAGCTTTGTGATGATAAACCTCAATTGAAAACTGAGCTAAGCCAGTCTTTTACAGTGTGTGCATCCTAAATTCAAACGTACGGTTGAGAATATAAAGATCCAACATCTAGCAAGTACACCACATGGCTTTGGATGAATGGAGGGAAATGGTTCTTGCTTTGCAAAACTATCAGCATTTTAGGGCTGGATTGATGAACTGCATTCAGAAGGACTGGTAAATCAAGGTTATTTAATGTACTGTATAAATCTATTGTGTTACCATCCATAGTGTTGGACAAACAAATAATCACAGACCATGACTGCAATGCACAGATTCAAAATGCAGCAAGTTACAACAAAACATAACTGCAAATATACTTGCAAGAAATAATGAGTAAGCTTTTAAACTACTCTTTTCATTGAGTTCTGCCTTTTATATTGATCATACTGTTGAATATCAACAGCATTCTTTGTGCTTTATTAAATTTTGCATGTTTTCACTGCATATTATTCCAAAAGGTGTTGAATTTGATTCATCAAAAAGTCCATGTGAGTGATTTTTTTTTAAAGTGCTGACTTTTAATCTTGCACATTTTGCTTGGATGTCAATGTTACCTTCTCTGTATGTTGAAATCTGTTTTGACTACCTGAATTGTTAGCTCTGTTTCTTTTCCCACAGCTGTAGCCTGATCTGAGTTTTTCCAGTATTTTCTGTTTTTATTTCAATTTTCAATCTGTATGTCTTTAGGATTTGGGAGTAATCCAGAGCAAAGCTCAGTGATCACAGTTTAGAAGTTGGGAGGTCATGCGGCAGTTGCATAAGACATTGGTAAGGCCGCATTTAGAGTTTTGTGTTCAGTTCTGGGCACCATTTTATAGGAAAGATGTCAAGCTGGAAAGGGTGTAGAGAAGATTTATAAGACCATTGCCAGAACCTGAGGGCTGAGCTAGAGGGAGAGATTAAGCAGGCTAGGACTCACAAAACCAAGAGAGAAATAGATTGAGTATACAGTCTCTTGCCCAGAGTAGAGAAATCAAGAAGCAGAAGACATGGGCTTAAGGTGAGGGGGGAAAGATTTAATCGGTACCAGAAGGTAACTTACAGAGAGGATGGTGGGAGCATGGAATGAGCTTCCAGAGGAGGTAGTTGAGGCAGGTAGTATCGCAACATTTAAGAAACATTTAGACAGGTACATTGACAGGACATGCTGAGAGGGATATGGGCCAAACGCAGGCAGGTGGGACTAGTGTATATGGGATGTGTTAGTTGGTGTGGATAAGTTAGGCCGAAGGGCCTGTTTTCACGCTGTATGACTCTATGACATAAGGATGTGTAAACTCTATACAGAATGGCTTTGGAACTCTCGATCGAACCGCGGTGGCTGGAGCAGTGAAGCTTCATCTGTACTCTGTCCTTGGCCTGAAGCTGGATTGGATTGTTTGTATTCTACTAGCTACTTTTCTGTAGGTAGTCACTGGTAAGAGGCAGTGGTTAAAAAAGGACATGTTTACATAGGCATATCATGTTATAAATATTAATGCAGAACTTTACAATAGAAACACAAAATTAGGATGGCGATTATGTTGCACCTGGAATTATCCCATCATTTACATTTCCTAAATGTTTCTAAATACGTTGTTCCACCTCTATGTCAAGTTTGTCAGCATTTGCTTTCTTCCTCTTCCACTATAGCTTTGACAGGAGAACTGGAAAAAAAACATTAAAGTAACAAATAAACAATCTTCACATCTTTCAATAATGTAAAGGCTGATGAATAGGAAGCATTCTATGATATTTCACTCGCTCTGTGCAAGATCAATTATAGCGTTCGTATAACATGGCTGGTGTTTTTCGTTTTTCCGCTGACTGTTGATGCTCCAGCACCGATAGCTTGAAGCCTCCAGGGAGTTGATCCATGTTCAAGGACTAACCATGGTAGTTCTGCTTTCTGCATGCTCCAATCCATCTTAATAGGTTCTCCACGCTTGTGCTTGCAGTAGCATTCTCAACCTGATTACAACCAGTCTTTGATTCCACTGCATCTTAGTGTAACAGCGAGTTGGCTTGAATAAGCAAACATAAAAGTAGAACTATAGCATGGTATTGATTTTTGGCTTGCGTTAGAGATCTTTGGTAATTGCTGCAGTGTCACAGACTGCAAATTAACTTGACTCATTATCAGGCAAATTTCCTGAGGATTGTCAAACGATTAGACAAGAGTGATTAGCAGCATCAATTAAGAAGGATAAAGTATTAGTGTAATTGAACGCCTGAGGTGTCTAATGGCATTGCTGCACTTTTAGCGGATTGCATTATGTATCTGAATGTCCAGAGAATGACAGAGAGCAATACATTTCACTGTTTTGGATCACTTAAGTCTTTTATCTGAATTTTATCTCCACATAGCTGCCAGATAGAATATTGCATTGCCTGGGGATAATGTGCATTAAAAAATGAGGCAATTGAAATATATATTTTGATTTAACATTGAGATAATATAATAAACATTAAAACTCTTCAATTTAATTCCACACATTTCCTTGTTTTTACAAGTATAATTATGCATGATTGATATTTTTCTCAAAGATTTTGCTTGTGCAATATAACAACAAGCCAAGCAATGTATTATTTAATTGTATATATATATTTTCAAGGTACATTGCAGTGCATGTGGCCTGGGGTTTGGAGGACTGTATAAATGCCACGTGAATATATCTGAGAATATTAACTGTGGCCTGGAAAGGGTTTTTATCCTATTTATATTTCTAATGCAAAGGATTCAAAGGAAATGACAGGGATGACTATCAGCAGGTGTTCTTTGAATAGATAGCTGGTTGAAATGGAAACCTCCTCACATTTGTCACCCTGTATCACCCAGAAGAAATGACAGGAGTTGCAAATCCCACCATTTATATGGAGTTCCAAGTGATGGTCTATAACTTGCTGAAAGTGGCAGCACAAGTAGATAGTGGTGAAGAAGGCATATGGTATGCTTACCCTCATTGGTCTGAGCATTGAGTATAAGAATCAGGAAGTCACGATGCGGCTTTATAGGACTTTGGTTAGGCTACATTGGAGTATTGTGTGCATTTCTGGTTGCCCAATACAGGAAGGATATGGAGGCTTTGGAGTGGATGCAGAGGACGTTTACCAACATGATGCCTGGTTTAGGGGCTATTAGATACAATGAAAGGCTAGATAGTCTTGGGTTGTTTTTTTTCTGGAATGCTAGAGGTTAAGAGGAGATCTGATAGAAGTATATAAAATGAAACAAATTGATCGGGTAGACAGTCAAAACCTATTTCCCTGGGTGGAGGGCATTAGACGGGATAGCTTTAAGATGAGAGGGGCAATTTTAAAATGAGCTGTGTGGGGCAAATGCTTTTACACAGAGGGTGGCAAGTGCTATGAATGTGCTATCAGTGGTGGTGCTGAAGGCAGCTACAATAATGGCATTTAAGAGACTTTTAGATAGGTACTAGACTAAGTGGGACCCGTTAGGTCCCAGCATCATACGGGAGGGCTGCTCCCCCAACGCAATATTCCACCTCTTGACCAATTCCAATATAGGTGGCCAGTGGGGGGGTGGGGGCTTTCTGGAGCGCTAGTATGTGTGTTGTGCGCTGAAGGGACTGGTTTCCAGAGGGCTAGTATGGGCATTGTGGGCCGAATGGATTCTTAGGCTGGCAGCTCAGTCACTCAAGTCTGTTGTGCTGGCAGCTCACTCACTCACGGCTGGTGGGCTGGCCGTTGACTCACGGCTATTCCTTAATTCCATTTCAAGCAGGGTGCAAGGCCACCCAATTCAAGTGCAGTTTCATACCACTTCAAGCAGGGTGCAAGGCCACCAAATTCAAGTGCAGTTTCAGATTGGATGGATCCGGAAGTGGCGGCTCCGGGAACGGCTGCGGCTCGCCTGCAGTCCGTTTGTCTTTTACTTTTTTGTGTTGTATTTTTTCGTTTTGTCTAGTTACGTTTTGGTTTTTAGGTGGTGTTTATGTGGGTGGGGGGGGGGGTGGGGGGTGAAACGGGGCTTGCTGTCTCTCCCTTCGGGGGAATACGACCTTTTTGTCATATCCCCCTTCTCTGCCTCCGTCTACACTGAGGCCTAATGGCGGAGCTGGCGACCTCGGGACTCTGGAGGCAGCTGACAGGACTCGCCCTGGGCTCGCTCCCGTGAGGTTGGCCCAGCCCGAGGGAGGAGCGGCACTCCCGTCGGAGTGGCCCAGCCCGAGGGAGGAACGGTACTCCCGTCGGAGTGGCCCAGCCCGAGGGAGGAACGGCACTCCCGTCGGAGTGGCCCAGCCCGAGGGAGGAACGGCACTCCCGTCTGAGTGGCCCAGCCCGAGGGAGAACGGCACTCCCGTCGGAGTGGCCCAGCCCGAGGGAGAACGGCACTCCCGTCGGAGTGGCCCAGCCCGAGGGAGAACGGCACTCCCGTCGGAGTGGCCCAGCCCGAGGGAGAACGGCACTCCCGTCGGAGTGGCCCAGCCCGAGAGAGAACGGCACTCCCGTCGGAGTGGCCCAGCCCGAGGGTGGAACGGCACTCCCGTCGGAGTGGCCCAGCCCGAGGGTGGAACGGCACTCCCGTCGGAGTGGCCCAGCCCGAGGGAGAACGGCACTCCCGTCGGAGTGGCCCAGCCCGAGGGAGAACGGCACTCCCGTCGGAGTGGCCCAGCCCGAGGGAGAACGGTACTCACGTGAGGGCGATCCGGCTCGGGGCTGGAACGGTGCTCCGGTGGCTGGGACGACGTTCTGGCGGCGGTGACCTGAGTCCTGGGTTGAGCCGCGGGCCAGCGGCTGCGTGTGCTGGACTGGAGGGCGGCAGCTTCGACCACCCCGGGCCGCGGTGTTTGAACCGGCCCGTTTGCGGGGTTCGGTGAGCCGCGGGACTGTTGTGCCATCGCCCGGTGGGGAATCGCCTCAGCGCAGAGGGAGAAGAGGAGGGAAGAGACAGTAACCCTAAGATTTTTGCCTCCACCACAGTGAGGAGGTGCTTGGAGGATACACTGTGGTGGTGTTAATTTGTGTTTATTGTTGTTTATTATTGTATGATTGTATGTATGACTGCAGGCACGAAATTTCGTTCAGACCGTAAGGTCTGAATGACAATAAAGGTATTCAATTCAATTCAAGATTCAGATTCAGATTCAAACTTTATTGTCATTGTGCAGTGTACAGTACAGAGACAACGAAATGCAGTTAGCATCTCCCCAGAAGAGCGAACATAGAATATGAGCAATAAATATATTTACGTACATACAGTCGTAGTAGTGCAATTTTTTCTGGTGGAAGGAGTGTCCAGGGGGGGGGGGTGACTGGCAATCACCGAGGTACAGAGTTAAGTAATGTAACAGCCGCAGGGAAGAAGCTGTTCCTGGATCTGCTGGTCCGGCAATGGAGAGACCTGTAGTGCCTCCCGGATGGTAGGAGGGTAAACAGTCTGTGGCTGGGGTGAGAGCAGTCCTTGACGATGCTGAGCGCCCTTCGTAGACATTGCTTGCTTTGGACAGACTCAATGGAGGGGAGTGAGGAACCGGTGATGCGTAGGGCAATTTTCACCACCCTCTGCAGTGCTTTCCGGTCGGAGACAGAGCAGTTGCCATACCATACTGATACAGTTGGTAAGGATGCTCTCGATGGTGCAGCGGTAGAAGTTCACCAGAATCTGAGGAGACAGATGGACCTTCTTTAGTCTCCTCAGGAAGAAGAGACGCTGGTGAGCCTTCTTGACCAGAGTTGAGGTATTGTGGGTCCAAGAGAGGTCTGCGGAGATGTTGACCCCCAGAAACCTGAAGCAGGAAACACGTTCCACCTCCGTCCCGTTAATATGGATGGGGGTGTGCGTGCCGCCCCTAGACCTTCTGAAGTCTACAATGAGCTCATACCATTTCAAGCAGTGTGCAAGGCCACTAAAGACAGCGAGTCGTGACCTCTCCCTCCCCCATCTTGCAGAGACTGAGCCACGCCAACACTTCTGGGTTTTATAATCCCTCCCCCTTCCCACCAGAAGGGGCGTGGCCTTCATGGCATGATTGAAAGAAGAGAGAATCTCAACATTTTTAAAACACTAATAACTCGATTATTTTTCATCGATGGGAAAAATCCTCGGCACCTGATGAGCGGAGGGGGACTCTGAGTAAGATGGCCAAAAATCACAGCTGCACGTGGTAGCGTGTTTTCTAAAATCAATATAAAGTGCAAACAGGAAGTGGTCAAGATTAGACTTTTAATTATATTGAAGGCAAGGCAACTTTAATTAGGCAAGGCAACTTTAATTAGGCAAGGCAACTTTAATTAGGCAAGGCAACTTTAATTAGGCAACACAGCTTCAGCATTTCCAAACCAAAGGCAACACAGCTTTAGCATTTCCAAACCAAAGGCAACACAGTTTCAGCATTTCCAAACAAAAGGCAACACGGTTTTAGCATTTCCAAACCAAAGGCAACACAGCTTTAGCATTTCCAAACCAAAGGCAACACAGCTTTAGCATTTCCAAACCAAAGGCAACACAGCTTTAGCATTTCCAAACTATATTTTCAAACCACATTAAGGGCACTGACAGGTCAGGAAAACCACTCACAGTTTAGTAGACATGTGTTCAGTGTTATTCACAGCTCAGACTGAGAGAATGACCCTCTCGCTCCCCCATCTTGCAGAGACTGACTGAGGCACTCAACACTTCCGGGTTTTATAGTCCCTCTGGAACGGGCATGGCCTTCACGAGAGGTAATCTCAACATTTTTTAACCACTAATAACTCTTTTATTTTTCATCAATGGGAAAAACCCTCTTGTCCTGGGTAAGATAGCCAAAAATCACAGGCGTGAGTGACAGCGTTTTTTCTAAAATCAATATACAGAACAACAGGAAGTGGTCAAGATCAGACTTTTAGTAATATAGATATGAATATGCAGGGGACGGAGGAATATGGATTGTCTGCAGACAGATAAGAGTTCATCTTGGCATCATGTTCAGCACAGATTGCGGGCCGAATGGCCATTCCTGTGTTGTACTATTCTATATTCTTTGTTCTGGAGATTTTGAAAGTTATGTTAGAGGTGGGGTGGATATATCTTTTTGAGTACCAATCCAATAATATCTGAAGTAAATATTTATCACTCCATGCATCCCAACCAAGTTATTGGCTTTTGATTATTGTACTGGAGTGGCAGTGTCCTGATTCTGTATTACTTGTGGGTGCTTGCCTTATCCATCAGAAATGCAGATGCAGCATGACATTGTGTATGGCCATTATTACTGTACAACTAAACTTTCAATTTGAGGAGAGAGCACTCCCAGAAAAAAAATAAAAGGACTAAGTTACCTCCAACTTCTGGTGGGCACAATACATTTATCCAACCACAGCTAGAAAGTCAAAAGGATATAAATTGCTGGATTTACTCAGCTGGTCAGGCACCATCCCTGGAGGACATGGATAGGTGAGCTTTTGGGTTAAGACCCTTCTTCTGATTATATTTTACAGTGGAGCAGTCAAAATGTAGAAACAAAGAACTGCAGATGCTTGTTAATACATAAAATGACGCAAAGTGCTGGAGCAACTCAGCAAGTCAGGCAGCAGCTCTCGAGAACTTGGATAGGTGACATTTCGGGTCGAGGATCTCAACCCAAAATGTCACCTATCTATGTTCTCCAGGGATGCTGCCTGGCCTGAGTTACTCCAGTACTGTGTGCCCTTTTGTGTATTAACCAGCATCTACAGTAATTGGTTTCTACAGCTAGTGAGTCATGGTGTTAGAAAGCATGGAAATAGGGCCTTTGGCCCAACTTGTTTACGCAAACTAAGATGCCCCATGTAAGCACAGTTCTATAGAACTGGTATTGATATAGTGTGTTCATGGTAATAATATTTGCTAAGGTTCTTCACAGCACTGGGGCAGGAAATGTTTTGGGGAAGAAGCTGGAGGCACTGTTGAGGTAAAATTTAAGACCACTTTGGAAATGACCAATGTTGCAAATTGAGACGATTTTAAAGAGCAACTCTCATCAGATGTGAATGAGTTGGGGAATGGCACAACTTAGACAATGGGGAAAGGGTCATTATGGGCCTGTCCCACAGGCGACTTTTTAGGCGACTGCAGGAGAATATGCAGTCACCACATGGTCGCCACATGTTTGTGGGTGGTTGCCGGGGAGTCGCCTTCATGGTTGTGAGGAGTTCCCGCATTTAGGGGAACTAGTCGCCGTGAATTTTTCAATATGTTGGGTTGCCAGGAGGTCCTAATGGGTTGCCAGGAGGTCGTAGGTTCTCGTAGGTTGTAGCCGTTGCTGACCGGTGAATTTAATTGGCTCATTGGAAAAAAAAAGATAAGCAGTGGTTTTCAGAACCAAGGATAACCGACCGGTAATGTTATATGTTCGCCGAGCTTCACAGCCATGTACCTCTGGCTTCTTAAAAGTTGTCTCCAATTTTCTCCCCTGATGAAGTGCTTTGAGAGGTTGATCATGGAGCAAATCAACTCCTACCTCGACAAAAACCTGGACCCACTGCAGTTCGCTTACCGCCACAACAGACCAACAGTGGATGCGATCTCGCTGGCCCTCCACTCCGCTCTGGACCACTTGGACAACAAAAACTCATATGTCAGGCTGTTATTCATCGATTACAGCTCGGCATTTAACACAATCATCCCCTCCAAACTGGTTACCAAACTCGCAGAACTGGGTCTCTGCGCATCCCTCTGCAATTGGATCCTCGACTTCCTCATTCACAGACCACAGTCTGTTCGTATTGGTGGAAATGTGTCAGCCTCGATAACAATCAGCACGGGAGCACCTCAAGGCTGCGTGCTCAGCCCCCTGCTGTACTCACTCTATACCCATGACTGCATAGCCAATCACAGTGCGAACTCCATCATCAAGTTCGCTGACGACACCACTGTTGTGGGGCGTATCACTGATGGGGATGAGTCAGAGTATAGAAGAGAGATCGAGCAACTGTCCATATGGTGCCAGCGCAATAACCTGGACCCTCAACACCAGCAAAACCAAGGAACTGATTGTGGACTTTGGAAGGAGTAGGAGGGGGACCCACAGCCCCATTTATATCAACGGGTCGATGGTTGAAAGGGTCAAGAGCTTCAAATTCCTGGGCGTGCACATCTCTGAAGATCTTTCCTGGTCCGAGAACACTAATGCAATTATCAAGAAAGCTCATCAGCGCCTCTACTTCCTGAGAAGATTACGGAGAGTCGGTTTGTCAAGGAAGACTCTCTCTAACTTCTACAGGTGCACAGTAGAGAGCATGCTGACCGGTTGCATCATGGCTTGGTTCAGCAATTTGAGCGCCCTGGAGAGGAAAAGACTACAAAAAGTAGTAAACACTGCCCAGTCCATCATCGGCTCTGACCTTCCTTCCATCGAGGGGATTTATCGCAGTCGCTGCCTCAAAAAGGCTGGCAGTATCATCAAAGACCCACACCATCCTGGCCACACACTCATCTCCCTGCTACCTTCAGGTAGAAGGTACAGGAGCCTGAAGACTGCAACAACCAGGTTCAGGAATAGCTACTTCCCCACAGCCATCAGGCTATTAAACCTGGCTCGGACAAAACTCTGATTATTAATAAACACTTTCTGTTATTTGCACTTTATCAGTTTATTTATTCATGTGTGTATATATTTATATCATGGTATATGGACACATTTATCTGTTTTGTAGTAAATGCCTACTATGTTCTGTGTGCTGATGCAAAGCAAGAATTTCATTGCCCTATACAGGGACACATGACAATAAACTCACTTGAACTTGAACTTGAACCCTTCTCCCCCCCTCTCTCATTCTCTTTTAAAGGACTTACCTACACTGTTCTTTAGCTGTCTTTTTACAGCGCCAACCTTCTTGTTCTTCGTGGTGTGTGTCTGTTTCACCTTGGCTTTGCACCGTGTGAATTTTGAAGACAGTTTGCCCCCCGTTTGCCCTGTCCCCTGCCTGCATAATGGGCTGGTGAAGGAAGCATTGTGTTTGTGTGTGTGTGTGTTCCACTCCGACAGTCGCAGTTTCAGTTGCTGGATTTTCAGGGGACTGCCTGCAACTTGACAGTCGACGGCAGCCTGCTGAAAAATCGCCTGTGGGACAGGCCCATTTCCACTGTTCAGGGCTGGGACTGGTCAATAGAGTTGACAATAAGCAGACCAAGGCCATGGCTTGCAGTAATAAGACAAAGTCTTTGAGAGGCTGAGCATGGACACGACTGCTCCTCCTGACCATTAGAGTTTTCAAAACTTTCTGAAGCTGCCAGTAAGAGTTAAAAGTAAAATAAATGGAATGACAGAAAGACTCAGCAAGTGCAAAGAGAAATAGAGTTGAAACCTGAAGTCGTTGACCCTAGCAAGTGAAATGTTCCTTTTTCCTCCAAGGACACTCACCAAGCATGCAGCTTCACTGGATGTATGTATGATACCGGATACATCCAGGTGCATTTCATATTAATCAATTGCCTTCTGTGTGTAGATTTATAACATTGAGACCCACATGTGTCTCCTGCTTTTATTCTCATTTTCCCCCCCTCTCTCTCTTTATTCTTTTTTTTCACTTTTTGCTCTGCACTTTTTGCTTGCCATTCCCACTTTCCTTAATTCTTTGAGACTCATGGAGTAATTCAGTATGGCTGTAGGCTCTTTGGCCCAACTCCAAGATACCCATCTAAGCTAGTTCCATTTGCTCATGTTTGCCCTGTATCCCTCTAAACCTTTCCCATCCATGTAACTGTTCAAATGCCTTTCAAATGTTGTTACTGTGTTTAGCTCAACTACTTCCCTTGGCAGCTCATTTCATACACCCGTCACCCTGTCGAAAAGTTGCTCCTCAATTCCCTTCCAAATGTTTCCCCTCTTAGTTTAACCCTACACCTTCCAGATTTCAAGACTCGTAATCTGGAAAAAAAAGGCTGTGTGCATTCACCCAATCTATTCCCCTCAATAGATTTTCCCTTTATATTCCCCTTTTATACATCTCCACAATGTCACCCCTCAGTCTCTGATGCTCCAAAGAATAAAGTTCTAGCCTGCCCAACCGCTCTGTATAATGCCACAGGCTCCCGTCCTGGCAACATTCTCTTAAATCTTCTCTGCAATGTTTCTGGCATCTTTCCTATAGCAGGGTGGCTAAAACGGAACACAATACTCCAAATGCAGCCTCACTGACATCTTGTGTAAGTGTTAAATAAAGCCCTATTTTCCATATTCAGTTCCCCGACAGTAAACCAGTTTGCAAAAAGCCTCCTTCACCACCCTGTTCACTGTAATGCCATTTTCAGAGAACTATGGACTTGTACTCCTAGGTCTCTCTGTTCTACAACACTCCCCAGGTATCGCTGTATAAGTCCTACTCTCATTTGATGTCCCAAAATGCAACATCTCACATTGTATCTGAGTTGTTGCCATTTGCCATTGTTCAGCCCATTTACCAATCTGATCTAGATCCTGCTGTATTTGTTAATAACCTTCAGTGTTTACAACACCATTTATTTTTGTGTCCTCTACTGACTTGCATGTATATTCTACATGGCAGTCAATATATCCACTGCCTTGCCCTTATTAATCATCTATCAGATTTGTGAGGCATGATTTCCCACACACAAAGCTGTGCTGACTATCCCTAATCAATCCTTGTCTCTCCAAGTGCTGGGAGATATCGTCTTCTAGAATCCTCCCAGTAACTTGCTCATCACTGATGTCAGGTTCACTTGTCATAGAGATACAGTGTGGAAACAGGCCATTCGGCCCAACTTTCCCACACCGGCCAACAATGTCCCAGCTACACGAGTCCCACTTGCCTGCGCTTGGTCCATATCCTTCCAAACCTGTCCTATCCATGTACCTGTTTAACTGTTTCTTAAATGATGGGATAGTCGCAGCCACAACTACCTCCTCTGGCAGCTTGTTCCATACATCTACCACCCTCTCTGTCAAAAAGTTACCCCTCGGATTCCTATTAATTATCTTTCGCCTTCACCTTGAACCTATGTCCTCTGGTCCTCGATTCCCCTACTCTGGGCAAGAGAACCCTATCTATTCCTCTCATGATTTTGTATACTTCTATAAGATCCCCCCAACCTCCTGCACTCCATGGAATAGAGACCCAGCCTACTCAACCTCTCCCTATAGCTCAGACCTTCTAGTCCTGGCAACATCCTCATAAACCTTTTCAAGCTTTCAAGCTTGACAATATATTTCCTATAACATGGTGCCCAGAACTGAACACAATATTCTAAATGTGGTCTCACCAACGTCTTATACAACTGCAACATGACCTCACAACTTCTATACTCAATACTCTAACTGATGAAGGTCAAAGTGCCAAAAGCCTTTTTGACTACCTTATCTATCTGCGACACAAACTTCAAGAAACCATGTACCTGTACTCCTAGATCCCTCTGCTCTACAGCACTACTCAGAGGCCTACCATTTATTGTGTAGGTCCTGCCCTTGTTAGACATCCCAAAATGCAATATCTCGCACTTCTCTGTATTAAATTCCATCAACTATTCCTCTGCCCACCTGGCCAATCAATCCAGATCCTGCTGCAATCTTTCACAACCATCTTCACTATCTGCAAAACCACTCACTTATATAATCATCAGCAAACTTACTAATCTTGCCCTGTATGTTCTCAACCAAATCATTGATGTAGATGACAAACAGTAACGGGCACAGCACAGAACCCTGAGGCACACCACTAGTCACAGGCCTCCAGTTCGAGAAGCAACCTTCCATCATCACCCTCTGCTTCCTTCCATGGAGCCAATTTGCCATCCATTCAGATATCTCTCCTTGGATCCCATGCGATCTAACCTTCCAGAGCAGACCACCATGCAGAACCTTGTCGGACGCCTTGCTGAAATTCATGTACACAACATCTACAGCTCTGCCCTCATCGACCTTTTTGGTCACGTCTTCAAAAAAATCAATCAGATTTGTGAGACACGACATCACACGTACAAAACCATGCTGACTATCCCTAATCAGACTTGCCCATCTAAATGCCTGTATAACTTATCCCTCAGAATCCCAAAGTCTAGTAACTTTTCAACTACAATTGTTAAGCTCACCGGCCTACAGTTCCCAGCATTTTCCCTGCATCCCTTCTTGAAAAGAGACACAACATTTGCCACCCTTCAGTCTTCCGGCACCTCTCCTCTATTTATGGACGACTCGTAAATTTCAAACAGAGCCCCCGCAATATCCTCTCTCGTTTCCCACAATGTCCTCGGATAGACTAGATCAGGCCCTGGAGATTTGTCTACCTTCATACACCACAGTACCTTCAGTACTTCTTCGACGGTAACATTGTCCTGTGTCATGGACAGGCATGAACAGTGCAGAGTTTGGTGTAAGAACCAATTTGGGGGCCAGGAGAAGCAAATCCTAAAGTCATAAAGCCAGTCTCCTTCAGCCCACCCACATCCATGCTGGCCTTGTCTGTCTGATCACATCTCATTTGTCTCCATTAGATTTAGATCCTTTAATGAGTTGCCTATTTAAATAAGATGTATACCCTTCTGAGTTGCGTATTTGTGTCTGTGCCTCTTAAATGTAGTAATTGTATTTAGTTTCATCACTTCCTATGGCAGTGCATTCCAAAGAGGGCCACAAGGGAAATTAAATATATGAAGAAACTTGCATTGCTCTGGGTTTTTCTGAATTTGGTTACTATGTCAGCCTATAGGGCCCAACAATAATTGCACTACTGCAGTTCTGTGCAGCCCTGGGTGAAGATAGTAGTTGGCCCTAATATTGCGATTGGACACTGATCTGTTGGTTTATGATTTAATATTCGTTAGTTAGATTTGGATTTGTTTACATAAAGTTAGATTTAGCTCTTAGGGCTAAAGGAATCAAGGGATATAGGGAAAAAGCAGGACCGGGTTACTGATTTTAGGATGATCAGCCATGATCATATTGAATGGCGGTGCTTGCTCGAAAGACCAAATGGCCTACTGCACCTATTTTCTATGTTTCTATTGCATCTGAACAGATCCAAAAGAGATTGACCAATATTTTAACTGTAGCACTCGCCTCCCATCCATAATCCGGTTTCCTTCCAGTGAGCTTGTTACAATGAAGACTAAATGTAATGTTAGCCCACTTCATTGATGGAAAATTGTTTTACTCTGGATGTGTATTTGAATTGGAGTGTTCATCAGTTGTTAGATTTTCTCTGACATTCCAGTGTGCTCAATAACATCTTTGATACATTTAATAAATATTCAGTTACACTGCCACTTCTCCTTTATTGCAAACTGATTTTGAGTGTGCATTGACTTGAAGGTCATTGCTTTGAAATCATTTTAATAATCTTATTCCCAGGTGCATTGATGTGAGAGATGCAAAACTGACCTCTGCTGTGAAGACCCGTTGACCTAGAAACTGGATTGAGTGGCATCTTTTGATTCAACTGCACGGGTCCCAATGTTGTGATGGTTTCAGCTGTGAATGATGATCTTAACACTCTAGCATTCCTCACACCTAACAAATGGAATTGTGCGCTTCCATGGGTATCGTACAGCATATTGTGAGAAGGTTGTTGCTGAACCCAGTCCATGTGTAATGCTGATTTGACCCCTACCGTAATGTGTGTTTACTACCGTATGTCTCTCATGCACTGCACAAGCCAGAAGAAAGCTCTTCTCTCCCATCATGCCACATCGCATCACCCTTGTCAGCTATGTTATTTTAAAGAGATCTTTAATAATTTTGGTTCTTGGAGATTAACTTGCAGGAGTGAAATCTGAGATTGAGTTGTTGTGCAAGTATTGTTTCATAGAAACATAGGTGCGGGAGTAGGCCATTCGGCCCTTCGAGCCAGCACCACCATTCAATATGATCCTGGCTGATCATCCAATATCAGTACCCCGTTCTCCCCATATCCTTTGATTCCGTTGGCCCTAAGAGCTATATCTAACTCTCTTGAAAATATCCAGTGAATTGGTCTCCGCTGCCTTATGTGGTAGAGAATTCTATTGATTCACAATTCTCTGGGTCAAAACCTTTTTCCTCATCTCAGCCCTAAATGGCCTATCCCTTATTCTTAACCCCTGGTTCTGAACTTCCCCAACATCAGGAACATTTTTCCTACATCTAGACTGTCCAATCTCTTAAGAATTTTATATGTTTCTATAAGATATCCTCTCATCCTTCTAAATTCCAGTGAATTGGAATAGCCCAGCCGATCCATTCTTTCATCATATGTCAGTCCTGCCATCCCGGGAATTAACCTGGTTTCAGTGTCTATTGGGGAATAATGTGCACATTTTCCCAAAGCAACACTCTGATACATAACGGGAGAGGAGGCTGGGATCCTCAAAGTGGGATGTGGAGCTCCGACCACAGTTCTAAGCGAGAAGGGATATTAAAAATGCACTTCCAGATAGCATTGTATTTTGTAGTTTCTACCAATGCTGCAAATGCAAGCAGCAATCTCCTCCTTCACACCACTCTGCAGTGTGGTTGCATCCAAAAATGTAACATTTACCACACTTCTCCAAACATGCCCTAATTCCTGAATGTGTATACCCATCAACCTTCATTTGTTGTCTACCTATTCCGTGTTGTGCATTGGCCTGTTGGAGAGAGGGTACATAATCTTTTTCCCTCCCGGCTGCAGGCCAGTCACCCCAGGAAATCCACTGGGTGCATAAGTTCATAAGTTATAGGAGCAGACTTAGGTAATTTGGCCCATCAACTCTGCCATTCACCCAAGGCTGATCTATCTTTCCTTCTTAACCCCATTCTCCTGCCTTCTCACCATAACCTCTGACCCCGTTACTAATCAAGAATCTGTCAATCTCCACCTTACAAATGTCCATTGACTTGGCCGTCACAGCCATCTGTGGCAATGAATGCCACAGATTCACCACCCTCTGACTAATGAAATCCCTTCACATCTCTTTTCTAAAGGTACGTCCTTTTATTCTAAGGCAATGGCCTCTGGTCCTTGACTCTCCCACAAGTGGAAACTTCCTCTCAACATTCATTCCATCTAGGCATTTCACTATTCGGTAAGTTTCAATGAGGTCACCCCTCATCCTTCTGAACTCCAACGAATGCAAGCCCAGTGCCGCCAAACACCCATCATATGTTAACCCAACCATTCCCGCGATCATTCTCGTAAACATCCTGTGGATCCTCTCCAACGCCAACGCATCCTTTCTCAGATAGGAGGCCGGAACTGTTCATAATGATCCAAATGCAGTTTGACTAGTGCTTTATTAAGCTTCAGCATTGCAACCCTGTTTTTATATTCTCGTCCTCTCAAAATAAATGCAAGCATTGCATTTGCCTTCCTTACCACATGCAGATCCAATCACCATAGCTGATGGATAGGGAGGAAGACCTACTTATTGTCCTCAGTTTCTTATTACTCCGAACCCAAAAACTTAACAGCTGGGGCTCCATAGAGCTAAGATAGCATAAGGATGTAGTTATGAAGGAAGGGAACCATTAGTGTGATGGTGTTAAAACATCAGTTAATTTTAAACCAGAAAGGAAGTGGGATGAGGAAATGTGTAGGAAGGAACTGCAGATGCTGGTTTACGCCGAAGATAGACACAAAACGCTGGAGTAACTCTGGAGAGACAGAATGGGTGACGCTTCGGGTCTGAAGAAGAGTCTCGATCTGTAACGTCACCCATTCCTTCTCTCCAGAGATACTGCCTGTCTGTGGGATGACGAAGTTGGATCTGAGGAGGAGGATTTGCATTATCATTTCAGTTGAAGCAATCTGGTGGAATGAGTACACTTTTTATCTGAATGTATTATCTGCACCAGTGAATGAAAAATTAATTATTGGTTGGTAGCATAAAATATATTAGATAACATTGCCACTCTGTTGCACTCCAATTCTGAAATCTATTCCATTGTGGTCAATGGAATGAATCTCCAGGCAGAGTAAATTGGTGTCATGCTACCATATTGTTTTGTGATGTATTTTGAGGCACATATTTCCTATCTTTTATTAACTTCCGAACAAAATTATAAGATAACCAGCCTGTGGGGAACGTTCCAGTTGCATATGTGGAATTCATTTCCCAGCCCACTTGATTTTATGCTCTGTTGAATTCAGTTCAATGTAATCAGTTGGTGTAAATTGATTCTCTGGCCCGACTGTCCCCAAACCCGATGTACCACGTCATTACCTTTGGTTCAACTTTATTATTGTCATATGTACAGGGGGAGGGGGCAGCGGTAGAGTTGCTGGCTTACAGCGCCAGAGACCCGGGTTCGATCCTGACTTCAGGTGCTTGTCAGGGCGAAGTTTGTATGTTCTTCCCTTGACCCACGTGGGTTTTCTCCGGGATCTCCGGTGTCTTCCCACACGTCAAAGACATACAGGTTTGTCGGCTAATTGGCTTGGTATAATTGTATATTGTCTATAGTGTGTGTAGGATAGTGTAAGTGTGTGGGGATCGCAGGTCGGCGCAGACTCGGTGAGCCAACGGGCCTGTTTCCGCTCTGTATCTCGAAACTAAACTAATGAAAAGCATTGTTTGGCATTCAATCCAATCAGATCAGATAATACTATACATAAATACAATCAGGTCAAATTCAAATATAAAAAATAGAGCAAAGAAGAAGATACTGTACGCAGACTGTAGTTTTTAGTATTGTAGCGCATGAGTTCCATAGACAAAGTCCATTGTCCACAGTGGGGCAGAGATGAATTGGAAGTAGGCTAACTCATGGAAGGACTGTTCAGAAGCCTGATAAAAGGGGAAGAGACTTTTCTTGAGTCTGGTGGTGTGTGTTGTCAAACATCTGCACCTTCTGCTAGACAGGAGCAGGGTGAAGGAATGACCCGGGTTGGGACAAGTCGTTGATTATGTTGACCGCATTTCTGAGGCAGTGTGAAGTGTAGATGCAGTCAATGGTGGGAATTCTAGGCTGCATCTGCAACTCTTTGCAATTTCTTTTGATCTTAGACAGACCTGTTCTCAAACCAAGCTGTGAGGCAGCCCGACTGTATGCCATCTCTGGTGCTTCTGTAGAAATTTGCAAATCATTGGCGCGATGCTAATTTCCTCAAGTCTCTTGAGAAAGTAGAGGTGTTGGTATGCCTTAATGGCTGTCATGACAAACCATTGTTAATTTTAACACCAAGGAATGGTGTTCTTTGGTCTTCTTTGGCACCATTGATGCTGATTGGGGCATTTACTTCGCTAAGTCAACAACTAGCTCCTTCATCTTGCCAACGTTTCTAAGAGGTTATTGTCCTGACACCTTGATACCATGTTCTCTATCTCCTTCCTGTTTTCCATTTGATTATTGTTCAAAATCCGGCCCACCACACTGGAGTCCTCTGCAAACTAATGGATAGAGTTAACAGGTAGTGGCCCCAGAATGCAGCTGTGAGAGATTAAAGATGGCCGTGAATACCTCTGACCTTTGATCCACAAAGGTCCTGACGACCCTTCCAGGGACTCAATGTGGACCAGTTGCTTTCTGCAGATTCACTCTCTCAAAATCCGATCTTGCATCTGTCACAGTCACCATTGGTACAATCACACCCATGATTGACTTGTCCGTGAGGAATGCCACAACCAAGCACTCCATCTTGTCTGTTGAATGCTAGTTAATTGTGTTGGTGTTTTTAATGCAAAATGTTCAGAAGCGCAGATTTATTCAAGTAAGGAAAGACAAGATACATGCATCCTGATCTTCTAGGAGAAATGATGGGAATCATAGAAAATAAAGCAAGATTAGTTAGCACAGTATGTCGGATCAGCCACATATTCAATCAGTGCCGATTGTAGCCCAACAAATAAGTGACCACCCTCCCATTGGCAAGACCCTTGATAAAACAATAAACGCTTCATTTTCTCAGCTGGTATAACATATTCATAGGGCTGCCAACTCTCACGCTTTGAGTGTGAGAATCACGCATTTGAATAAACTCTCACGCCCTCACACTGATCAGAAATTTCTCACGCTCTGTGGTGAGAAATTCTGTGATCAACGAAAATGTCAAAACTCAGATAAACTACATGGTCCTCGGGTGTTGGAGAGCTGGGGCAGAGGGAGGGATGGAAGCAGCGGGCGGATACAGATGCGGGGAGTCGGGGCTGGCGAGTGTTTGCGGGGCTGGCGAGTCGCTCACTGCTGCTCCGGCCATGGACCAGTTCAAGAGTCCTGGGCCGTTGGAGGCATCGGAAGCGTTACGCCGCTGCCGCGAGAGTCTCTGTGCCGAAGGGACAGACTCTCAAAGGGAGGTGGAGAGAGAGGGAGGGGGAAGGAGACAGGGAGACAGGGGGGGAGAGGGAGGGGGAGAGAGGAAAGAGAGGGAAGAGACAGAGGGGGCGTGAATGGAGAGAGAGAAGAGGGAGAGGGGGGGAGAGAGAGGTAGGGGAGAGAGGGGGGGAGAGTGAGGTGGGAGGGGGGGAAGAGAGAGAGGGGTGAGAGGGAAGAAAGAGGGAAGAGGGAGAGGGGGTGGAGAGGGAGGAGTGGGTAGGAGAGAATGGGGGAGAGAGGGCGGGATGAGAGGGGTGGTAAAAGAGAGAGGGGGAAGAGAGGGGGAAAGAGAGAGAGATGGGTGGGCAAAGAGAAAGAGGAGATAGAAACAGAGGAGAAAGAGAGAGGGGAGAGTGAGGTGGGAGGGAGAAATGGGGGAGAGAGAGGGAAGAGGAGAGATGAGAGAGAGAGGTGAGAGAGAGAGAGAGGAGAGAGAGAGAGAGGGGAGATTGTGGAGAGGGAGAGGGAGAGAGAGGGGGAGAGAGAGAGAGGGGGGAGCGAGAGAGGAGAGAGGGTATGAGAGAGAGGGGGAGAGTGAGGTGGAAGGGAGAGAAGGGGGAGAGTGATGGGAAGAGGGGAGAGAGAGAGGGGGGAGAGAGAGGGGGAGAGAGAAGAGAGAGGGGAGAGAGAAGAGAGAGGGGAGACAGGGGAGCGAGGGGTGAGAGGGGAGACAGAGGGAGAGAGGAGAGAGAGGGGAAAGAGAGGGGGAGGGGAGAGATAGAGGGTGGGAGAGAGGAGAGAGCGGAAGAGAGGGGGGAGAGAGAGAAAGGGGAGAGAGAGAGAGGGGTGAGAGTGAGGTGGGAGGGAGAGAGAGAGAGGGGAGACAAAGAGAGATGTAGAGAGAGAGTGGGAGAGGAAAGCGAGAGGGGGACAGAGAGGGTGAGAGAGAGAGGGTGAGAGAGAGAGAGAAAGAGAGGGGGGAAAGAGAAGAGGAGAGAGATAGAGGGAGAGAGGGGGATAGAGAGGCAGGGCTGCCAACTCCCATGCATTGCGTGAGAATCACGCATTTCGCCAAATTCTCACGCTGATCACAGATTTCTCTCGCTGTTGTGAGAAATTCTGTGATCAACGAAAATTTCAAAACTCATATCAACTGCATGGGCCGCGGGTGTTGGAAGCAGAAGCAGCGGCGGGGACAGATGTGGACGGGGAGCGGGTCTGGAGAGTGTTTGCCGGGCTGGCGAGCCGCTCACTGCAGCTCCAGCCATGGAGCAGCCTCAGTGCAAGGCGTCAGAAGCATTGCGCCGCTGCCTTGAGATTTTCTGTGCCGAATTCGCCCAGGTGACCGGCATGGATCAGGCTGCGGCTCGGTGCATCCAGGAGGACAACCAGTGGCTGCTGGAAGTAAGTACCAAGCACTGAGGAGAAACGGTGGAAGATAGTGGACTTCAAATGGGGGTGGTTGGAGAAAGCATCCTGCTTACCTGCTAGATTTGCACCTACTGTAACTGCAGGAAAAATGTTCCCGTTGTTAGGGGAGTTCAGAACCAGGGGTCACAGTTTAAGAATAAAGGGGGGGGGGGCAGTTAGGACTGAGATGAGGACAAACTTTCATCACACAGAGAGTTGTGAATCTGTGGAATTCTCTACCACAGAAGGCAGTGCAGGCCAATTCACTGGATGTTTTCAAGAGAGAGTTACAATTAGTTCTTGGGGCTAACAACATCAAGGGATGTGGGGAAAAAACAGGAAAGAGGTACTGATTTTAGATGAATAGCCGTGATCATATTGAATGGCAGTGCTGGCTCGAAGGGCCGATGGCTTATTCCTGCACCTATTTTCTATGTTTCTATGCTTGAGTATATGACAATAAAACTCGATCACTTGATTTTGAAGCATTCATGCATGGTGGAGGTATAATGTAGTCATAGAGTGATACAGTGTGAAAACAGGCCCTTCGGCGCAACTTGCCCACACCCGCCAACATGTCCCAGCTACGCTACCTGCTTTTGGTCCATACCTCCAAACCTGTCCTATGCATGTATCAGTCTAACTTTTTCTTAAATGTTGAGATGGTCCCTGCCTCAACTACCTCCTCTGGCAGCTTGTTCCATACACTCATCACCCTTGTGTAGATAAAGTTACCCCTTAAACAGTTACCTCTTAAAAACACTTCATAAATAAACATTGAAATCATACTTCTACAATGCACTAAAGCATGATTTTAATACATCAAATTTCAAAAGGTTCCTACCATGGGAGGGGGGACACCCTTCTTCCACACCCTCTCCCCACTCAGTTGCTCCACTCCCTCACTGGGTACCCCCAAGGCCAGTGATCAGTGATCGCTCAGCCTCCCCCCTTTCAAAAGCACTCCAATCCAAAGTAAAGCATATATATTGCATTCAAGTGTAAGGTAAAAGACGCGCTACAGTATGCACCATATTGCACAATTTCAAGCAGAAAAATGCAAAGGTTCTGCTCTAATGGGAGGGGGACACCATCTGGACGGCTGGTTCCCCCAATGCAATATTCCACCTCCCTACCAATTCCAATATTCGTGGCCAGTGGGGGGCAGGGCTTTCTGGAGCGCTAGTATGGGCGTTGTGAGCCGAAGGGACTGGATTCCAGAGGGCTAGTATGGACATTGTGGGCCAAATGGAGTATTGGGCTGGCAGCTCAGTCACTTGAGCCTGGTAGGCTGGCAGCTCAGGCCTGGGGCTGTCAGCTCAGTTACTGGGAGGTGGGAGGGAGAAAGGGGGGAGAGAGGAGGAGAGAGATGGGGAGAGAGAGGAGGAGAGAGATGGGGAGAGAGAGGAGAGGGAGAGAGTGTGTAGAGGGAGAGAGAGAGGGGGGAGATAGAGAGGGAGGGAAAAAGAGAGGGGGAGGTGGGAAGAGAGGGGGAGAGAGAGAGTGAGGGAGGGAGAGAGGGAGGAGAGAGTTAGGGGGAAGAGAGGGGGAGAGGGGAAGGGGGAGAGAGAGAGAGACTAGAGAGAGGGGGAGAGTGAGGTGGGAGGGAGAGAGGGGGGAGAGATGGGAGGAAGAGGGGGAGAGAGGGGGGAAAGAGAGGGGATGAGAGGAGAGAGAGAGGGAGGAGAGAAGAGGGAGGGAAGGGGAGAGAGAGGGGGAGGGTGGTGGTGGGAGGAGAGAGAGGGAGAGAGGGGAGATAGGGAGAGGAGGGAGAGAGGGGGGGATAGGAGAGAGAGTGGAAGAGAGAGGGGAGAGAGAGAGGGAGGAAAATGAGGTGGGAGAGAGAGAGAGGGGAGAGAAAGAGGGGGGAAGAGAGAGAGAGAGAGGGGGGGAAGTGAGAGGGGGGGAGGGGGGGAGAGAGGGGGATAGAGAGGCAGGGCTTCCAACTCCCATGCATTGAGCGTGAGAATCACGCATTTTGCCAAATTCTCACGCTGATCATAAATTTCTCACTGACGTGAGAAATTCTGTGATCGACGAAAATTTCAAAACTCATATCAACTGCATGGGCCATGGGTGCTGGAAGCGGAAGCAGCGGCGGGGACAGATGCGGACGGGGAGCGGGGCTGGCGAGTGTTTGCCGGGCTGGCGAGTCGCTCACTGCAGCTCCGGCCATGGATCAGCCTCAGTGCAAGTCCTGGGCCGTCGGATGCTTCAGAAGCATTGCACCGGGAGAGTCTCTGTGCCAAATTCGCCCAGGTGACCGGCATGGATCAGGCTGCGGCTCGGTGCATCCTGGAGGACAACCAGTGGCTGCTGGAAGTAAGTACCAAGCACTGGTTAGAAACGGTGGAAGATAGTGGACTTCAAATGGGGGTGGTTGGTGAAAGCATCCTTGCCTGCTAGATGGGTTTAATGGATATGCAGGATCCCCATTATCTCCTTAATTCCACCATTTATAGATGCCCTCCCCTAAACCCCCACATTTACAGGTGCCCTCCTCTAAATTCACCATTTACAGGTGCCCTCCTCTAAATCCACCATTTACGTGCCCTCCTCTAAATCCAATTTATAGGTGCCCTTCCCTAATTCACCATTTAAAATATCACAAAATATAAAATACAAATTTGGGAATTCCCTAGCTCCCATATATCAGGACAAGTTGTACCGAATAAAACTGGCTGAAAGTACCTTACACTGAAGATGTAGTCAATCCGTCAGCTGAAAAAAACCCCCAAAAAGTGCAAGTTCAGTTCAGTTCAGTTTAGTTTATTGCTATGTGTACTGAGGTACAGTGAAAAGCTTTTGTTGCGTGTTAAGCAGTCAGCAGGAAGACAATACACGTTAAGGGTATAACGTTTCGTGCAAGGTGAAGCCAGCAAAGTTCAATCAAAGATAGCATGAAGGTCATCAATGAGGTAGGTAGGTCAGCACTACTCTCTGGTTGTGGTAGAATGGTTCAGTTGCCTGATAACTGCTGGGAAGAAATTGTCCCTGAATCGAGAGATGTGCGTTTTTACACTTCTGTACCTTTTGCCCTGATGGGAGAGGGGGGAAAGAGGGAGTGGCCAGGGTGACTTGGTGTGTGAATCATTAAACTGTGGTAGAATTTAGAACAGGTCCTTCGGCCCACAACGTCCGTGCTGATCATGATGCCAAGTTAAACGAATCTCCTCTCCCTGCACGTGATCCATATCCCTCCATTTCCTGCATATCCATTAAACCCATGATTGTATGGCAGAGCAGAATCAATGGGCTGAATGGCCTAACTATCCTTTACATCCCCTCTCTCTCTGTCCCGCCACCCAGCCTAGTCGTCCGACTAGTTTCACTCTCGCCCTGCTTAGTTTCACTGTTCATATCCACTCATTAACACCTTTTGTGGGTTCCAACTTTCCTTGGTGCCAACTCTCACGCATTGAGCGTGAGACACGCATTTCGCTAAATTCTCATGCTAATCACAGAATTTCTCACGCTCTAAAATATATATATATTTTTGTGAATAAATAAATAAAGTCACGAACAATTCAATTCGCCCAAGGCTTCCAGATCTCCTCCACGCTCACCAATGAGAATAGTTTTCTGTCGGCGGGTTTCCCGTAAAGAACGAGCAATTTGATTGGCTTAAGCCCATCGCACACTATTTAAAATGGCAAAAATACAAAATCTGCAGGTGCTGGAAATTCAAAATAAAGCAAATTGTTTTAGAGGTGAGTAAAAGCCATGAGGGGAATATATAAGGTGAATGCATAGTCATTTCCCCGGGATATGTGATTCACGAACTAGAGGGAATTGGGTTAAAGCAGGGCTGTCAAACTACCGGCCCGCGAAGGGGTCCAATCCGACCCACGGGATGATTTGGGGAAAACAAGTACTTTAGTTTAGAGCAATGATCATAGATCTTTAGTTTAGAGTCTAAACTACACATTCCCGTGCAGATGGTGTGATAGGTGAGACACAGCACCGACCCCTGAGGCACCGTTCACACCTCCCACCCTCACCTCCGACAGAACTGTGTCCGTCGGCCACTCTGTCCGCACCCCATGAAGTTTTAACCCCGGCCCGGAGCCAGGAGCGGACTGGGTGAGTGGGGGCGTCGGTGCCGCCTCTGGAGCCGCGGGGATGAATCTCGGGCTAAGGCTCTGCTCCGATGCCCAACCCAAGGGTCTGTCCCTCACCTCCTCCGGGCCCCAGCTGGACACAGAGCACCTGGGCTGGCCTGCATTCCCAGGGGGTGGGGAGAAGAGACGGAGGTGGGGGGGGGGGGGGAGGCGATGTGATTATTTCACCTCCCTTCAACTATTTTGTGTTTCAGCATGAGAGGGATTATAACATTAGAGACATTCATCTTGTAGTGATGTGTTAATGAAGAATTGCAGACATCAATCTGATAGTAAAAAATATATTTATTTAACAATGAGGTAAAACAAGCACTGACAATCAAACTGCTCAGTTACTCACCGTTCGCAGGAGTTCCCACGGTAACCGCAAGAGTTATTACGGATATCGCACGGGCCACTGCGTTCATACAATGTTGCAACGCTCACCAAAAAGTGCTCAAGTCACTCTTGGGGAAATTCAAAAATGTTTGAATTTTCTCCCGACCTTACCATGTCACACGACTACCTGCCGTTAGCGCCACGGAGGTCCTCGGTGGTCCACGAATGCCGTACTGCTATCGCAGAAGGTTCCCACGATGTTAAATCTTGTTAAGTCTTGCTTCAGGTCGCACAGTGAGAAAGCCCTTTAAGACTATGACACATTGTAGAAAGAGTGCAATTGCTCTGGAGAGGACCCAGGGGCGATTTATGAACATGTTGGCAGGCTGGAATATATTTTTTTACTTTGAAGAAAGATTTGATAACTGGGATTGTATTCTCTGCAGCAACGGAGGTGAAGAAAAGATTTAGTTGAGGTGAATAATATTATGAGAATAGGAAATAATATTTAGAATAGTGTGTGAGTGTGAGAGTGTGCGTCAGTGTGTATGAGAGTGTGTCAGTGTGTGGCAATGTCTGTGAGAGTGTGTGTGAGAGCATGTGTGTGTGTGTGTGTGTGTGTGTGTGTGTGTGTGTGTGTGTGTGTGTGTGTGTGTGTGTGTGTGTGTGTGTGTGAGTATGTGAGGGTGTGTGAGTGAATGTGTGAAGATATGTCTGTGTGAGTGTGAGAGTGTGCGTCAGGTTGTGTGTAAGAGCGCTTAACAAAGAGTGTAGGAAGGAATTGCAGGTGCTGGTATAAACTGAAGATAGACACAAAAAGCTGGAATAACTCAGCGGGACAGGCAGCATCTCTGGAGAGAAAGATTGGTGATGTTTCGGGCCGAAACCCTTCAGACTGAAGAGGTTGAAAACCTGCCATATAGATGTAAAACACAATGACTGGAGATGTGTGTTATCTAAGTAAGGGCAGAAATCAGAATCATATGTTCATCTTCATTGACGTGACACCATAATAAATGTATTACAGAAAAAATAATTGAATGGGGTGGCATGGTGGCGCAGCGGTAGAGTTACTGCCTTACAGCACCACAGACCCAGATTTCATCCTGAATATGGGTGGTGTCTGTACAGTATTTGTACATTCTCCCTATGACCACATGGGTTTTCGCCGGATATTCCGGTTTCACACACATCCAACAGTAGGTTAATTGGCGTGTGTAAATTGTCCCTGGCATGTAGGATAGAACTGGTGTAAGGTAGATTGCTGGTCAGCGTGGACTTGGTGGGTCGAAGGGCCTGTTTCTATATATATACTAGACTAAGTGGGACCCGTTGGGTCCCAGCATCACACGGGAGGGCTGGTCACCAACGCAATATTCCACCTCTCCACCAATTCCAATACTGCTCGCCAGTGGGGGGGCTGTCTGTTGCGCTAGTATGGGTGTTGCGGGCTGAAGGTACTGGTTTCCAGAGGGCTAGTATAGACATTGTGGGCCGTATGGATGCTTGGGCAGGCATCCAACTGCTGCAACAATTTTAAAGGCCAAGGCAAGGCAAACAATTGGACTGGAGCCACCCGACAACCAAAATTCATTTTGTGAACACAAACTTGTTAAAAAAAGGCGAGGCAAACAATTGGGCTGCAGACACCCGACAACCAAAATTCATTTTGTGAACACAAACTTGTTAAAAAAGGCGTGGCAAACAATTGGGCTGCAGACACCCAACAACCAAAATTCATTTTGTGAACACAAACTTTTAAAAAAGGGCTGCAGCTACTTTACAGCCGCATCGAGGGGACTCACCGTTGAGTGGACGTGCGTTCAGTGTTATTCGCAGCTCAGAGAGCCGTGACCCTCTCACTTCCTGGGTCTGGCAGAGACTGAGTGAGGCACGACACTTCCTGGTTTTATAGTCCCTCCCCCTGCCGCCAGCGGGGGCAGCAGAGAGAATGGGGAATTTTGTAAAAACATTAATATCTCTCTCATTTTCATAGACGGTAAAAATCCTCCACACTCATACGGCGGAGCGGGGCTCTGAGCGAGGTGGCCAAAAATGACGGCCGTAAGTAGCGGCGTTCTCTCGGAAATTGCAGCACAATCGGCCAAAAGCGGTCAAGATCAGAGATTTAGTAATATAGATATATATATGTGTGTTTTACATATATATCTTAATTTCATTGAACCATATACTTGGTTGAATATGTGGCATTATTTTCGTCTTGTTTCTATAGTCAAAGGGTAAGGTTGATTGATTTATTTGTGCAGAACAGTGATGGAAGTCTGACTCCTCTTGCCCTGTTTCTGGTTTTTTTTCTCTATTCCATACATGAATATAGTGTGGAATGTAATTAGGAATGTAATTTAGTCTAACCTTATTTATACCTAATTCAATTTAAAACATAAATGTTGCATTCAAGTGTAAGTTAGAAGTCGCTACAGTATGCACCAGATTGCACAATTTCAAGCTGAAAAATGCAAAAGCTCCCAGAGGAGGGGAGACACCCTCTATGCTCCCCCCTCCCCCTCCCCCTCCCCCCCCCCTCCTCTCAGTCATTGCGCACCCTTTCAATTTCTCACTCTCAACTCTCACCCAATGTTGGCAGCCCTGTATTCATGGAAAACATAATCTACAATCAGTAGCCCGTGTCTGCCTTCTCCCCTTATCCCTTGATTCAGCTAGCCCTGGGAGTTCTATCTAACTCTCTTTTAAATTCATCCAGTGAATTGGCCTCTACTGCCTTCTGTGGCAGAGAATTCCACAAATGCATAACTCTCTGGGTGAGAGAATATTCCTAATCAAAGCAGCCCCATTCTCTAAATTGTACTTCCTTTCAGCAAGAGCTTACACTTCAGGGATTAATCTGTGTTTCATCCTAGGAAAAGCAAAATATCTAAACAGAGGGCCTATTTTAATTCCCACACTTCACCAGCAAACGGTGAGGTCTGCTCAGGAGCAGGTGGTCATTTGGCAATGGTTGCTTCATGGCACTAAAGAGAAGCTGAACAACAAGCAAGAAATACCAAAGATAGACACAAAATGCTGGAGTAACTCAGCGGGTCAGGCAGCATCACTCGAGTAGCTTAGATGATGTTTCAGGTTAGAACATTTCTTCAGCCTAATTGTAGTGTCCTGAGCTGCTGAGTTTCTCCAACATTCTATCTTTGTTATGAACTGGCATCTGCTGTTCCCTTTTTATTACATTTTGTATTGAGCAATTAAGTTGGTCTTGGCGCTTTCAGTTGCTATTTAATTGAAATACCCAGTTCGAAAGATGGTGGCTTCATATCTACAGTGGATATAACATACCATTGTTAAATGTGATTTGTTAGAACATAGAAACGTGCAGCACAGGAATGGGCCGTATGGCCCACAGATCGACACTTCCATGTGTCGATCTAAAATTCTCTTAAATGCCACTATCGTATCTGTCTCCACTACCCCAGCAATACATTGTAGGCTCCCACCACCCTCTATGTAAAAAATAAACCTTGCCCACACTTCTCCATGAAACTTTCTCCCTCTCGCCTTCTAGCTAATGTATGCCCTCAAGTGTTCAAAATTTCTAGCCTGTGGAAATGGTTCTGAGTGTGTGCCCTATCTGTCCTCTCATAATTTTATATATTTCTGTCAAGTCCCCCCTCAATCTCTGATATTCAAGAAAAAACAATCCAAATCGATCCAACCTCTGCAACTGAGGTTTTATTGATAGGATAGGCTTTGACGATGTGATTTCCCCATGTTTTATGCACAGAAGCTCATCCAGTGTGAGTTTGATTTAGTGTGATTTATCCAGTGTGAGTGTCATTGTGAGTGTGATTTTTGTTGAAATAGATAGGTTGCGGGCTGTGGATTTGAAATTTTCATTTTAAATGGTCTCCATGCAATTTCATCCATGCAGTTTTAGTTAGAATTCCCTCAATGCTTTCAGTATGTACTCAAAGTGATAAAATACCGATACTTTCGCATTTTGACTTAGACACAGATATATGCTTTGCAAAAAGTTAGGTTTAAAATCGAAAGTGAAAATGCTTAGTTCCAGGATAACCTATCCAGTTCTTTAAACCATTTTATTGGAACACCATCACCCCAGGAAAATATACAGCTAACCAACAATTAGCAAAAACATCAAATAATACAAGATAACTGCACAAATGCAACATATTATTAAATAATCTAAATGTGTTTGAACTGGCCCACCTGTATCCGCAGAGAAGAATTTAAAAATATTAGCCTTCAGTTGGAGCACTGGAAAAGAAGATAGCAAAGTAATTAGTGTTCTTACTGTTCATGCAATGACAAAGCCAATCATATATGTGGGATTGGGTTCAGGATTCAAACACCAACAACTAAGCAGTACTATAGTTGTTGGGGAGGAGCTGTATTAATATCACTTTCAAATATTTCTATGCATTCTGGCTGTTTGAGTTGTTGAGCATTTACATCAGGTGACATTAAACAGCAAGAATGCTGTCATAGTCACAGAATGCCAAACGACTGATTTAATTATTGTACATGTATTTGTGTTATTGCATTAATGGCCCTCTAAAATGGCAGGAATAATACTTTAATTGTGCCGTTCCCAGTACAATTAACCTCTCTTCACCTAAAGATGTTTTTCCAAGTTCTTGGGCTAGCTGATTGTCTATAAAAAAAAATTTGTGCAATAATAGTATTCTGGGGAAGTCATGAAATATAGTTAAGAAGTAAAACAATAATCTAAAATCCAACTGCATGGATCCAGTTGGACCTAACGATGACTGGGCAGGACGTTCTCTTTAATACTTTCCAATTTGACATTAGCAGGAATAACCATCTACGTGCAACATAACTTGTGAAAGAGCATGTTAATAGCTGCATTATACTTGATCTGTTTGCCATTTGCACCTGCTCCTTGCTCCACTTACATTTTGCAGGCCTATGACTATCTGGCCATCACTGTCAAAGATGGAGTCATGGAGTGGGGAAACAGTCACTTCAGCCCAACTTGCCCACATCGGCCAATATGTCCCAGCTACACTAGTCCCACCTGCCAGCATTTGATCCATATCCCTCCAAACCCGTCCTATTCATGTACCTATTTTTGATCTTTGATAATTGGGGACAATTGGGAAAAAACACTTGAAATAAATATATATTTATTGTCTAAAAATAAATTGAAGAGAAACAAACTACGTCCGTGCACTAAACCTATTCAATTGAAGTTGGTAACCCCATTCATGAAAATGGTCACACTACGTACACCAGGTTTCCCAGGCATAAATCTGTGAGCCAGAATGCAAAGTGCTCCTGGCCCCTTGGCTCAGCATGTTGGCCCTCTGCCCCAGACACAGGACTGAATCGGGTAGCAGAATATGAAGTTTGAATGTGCCAATGTTGACCTTAAACTCATTCCTGACATCTGCATCCAAATGCTTTGGCATGGAGGTCAGAGGTAAACTGATTTCAGCACATCTGGCTAGCAAAAATTATCTTGCTACTGTTCTCTTTTGAAGTAGTCAGCAGAAGGTACATATGATTCAGGCCAATGAGCTTGTTAATAAAAACATATTGGCAATGACGGTAAGTAAGAAATTATATTTGGTTTATTATTGTCAATACAATAATTGCTATCCAATCCAATCATACTGTGCATGAGTACAATCAAATCATTCAGAAGCCCAACAGGAATGCAAAATATTGTAATACAGTTACAGAGAAGGTACAGATTTTATAAACAGTGCAAAGTCCACAATTAGATAGTTTGTGTGATTGTGACTACACCCGCAGCTTATGAGAGCACCATTCAGTGACCCAATAGCATGGAGGAAGCAGTTCCTTTTATATCTTCTTCCTGAAGGGAGAAGGGAGAAGAAAAAATTACCAGGGTGTAAGTGGCCCTTGATTATTTTGGTTGCTTTCCTAAGGTAATGTGAACTGTAGATGGAGTCAAGGCTGGTCTATGTGATGGACCAGGCTACATCCACAACGCTTTGAATGTTTTATGGTCTTGGTTAGAGATATTGCCAAACAAAGTTGTGATGCATCCTTGTATAATTGTACTTATTATGAGGCAAATATCTGAAAACATTAATGAAAGGCATTCCACAGGTTCTTGCAGTAGGTCCTCACTAGGGTTATACGTGTAGCAATATCAGCGAATAAAAGCTTTCTGATTACTACTTCTCTGACTTTAGTGTTCACCTTCAGTCATGACAGGTTAAAGCATTTACAATTTAATTTTGAATATAGGTACAATCCACTGTCCATATATTTTAAACATGTGTTTTAAAAGTACAATGAAGACCACTTTTCACCTCAATGCTGATGAAGGTGGGATGCATTTTCCAAGTTGGAATTTGATGATATCCAATGGTGATATTTCTTTCCTGCAAATACATTTTAACACATCTGCATGCTTCTGTATACAATGGCATCACCATGCATGAATTAAGAGGTGCAATTTAATTGACAAAGGGTCCCAATGTTTTCTTCAGACTGTTGTATGGGACTGTCATGTTTCCTGCCTATGAGGTTATATCTCATAGGAAATTGGTCTATTACTGCAATTATCTTGCTTTGGTGCACTCTGTTGTTCAAGAGAACCTCTGATCTTCATTTTGATTAAAAGGAATAGCTCTATTTTCTGCAAATCGGTTGTTATTTATGGGCCTATTTTCCCCAGGTCATGAATTGCTGATATTAAAACTTCCCTGTCATCCTCCACCTGCGTGGTACTGGTCTCTTTGATTTGCAGTATTCAAGAGCTTTCATAAATTCTTACAATTTCCGCATGTTCTTCGAGGTCTTGGAGTCAGATCTCCCGTGGATTTTGTTCTCTGTGGTCTCATAGCTGTAACCTTCCCGTTGCTAATGAGTTCAAGTTCAAGTTCACATTTATTGTCACATGCCCCAATTAAGGTATAGTGATATTTAAGTTATCATACAGCCATACAAGTAAAAAGAATACAATACACGATAGAATTTAACATAAACATCCTTCACAGTCTAATCAACATTCCTCACTGTGATTGAAGGCAATAAAGTTCAGTCAATCTTCCTCCTTTGTTTACCCGTGGTCGGGGCATTGAACCCTCCGCAGTCGCCGCTATGGACGGCCCGATGTACAAGCCCTCTCGTAAGGATGACCAAAACTGTAAAATGTCAAGATGTTTCTGGATGAATGAATGGCTTCAACGGTCTGTCTTGTCTATAACTTCCTTGAGACCTCTGACTCAAAATCTTCTTTGTGTAACAAATAGAGAGAGAGAGCAAGATGTAGACATCAGACTGTTTTGTATTTGTGTGAAAATGATTGAATGATTGTTAATAATATTATTTTGGCTGATGAAAATAGCTCATGTGCTTTGATACTCTGCACTGTTCAAATTGAATGCTAACTGAGCTGAATAACAGGACATTACCCTTTGATTTCAAATGATCACCTCTCTGGCTTTTAAATTCCTGCATATCTCCCGAGTTCATGATTTTTTTTCAACACTAAACATTAATCCCCCGGAATCTTCTTTAATGGCATTTCTCACCATCTTTATTTTCCTCCTTAAATTCTCACCAATTAATCTTTGGTAAAATAATCAAAAACAAGACCTTATCACACTGACACAGAAATAAAGAGAGATATTATTGATAATGTGTTGCAGAAATTAGTTTACTGATTTGTCACACTTGTGTTCAGTTATAAACCTATAATGTCATGAGGCACTTCGTCTTGACGAGCAATGACTAAAAATCCACGCAAGCAGCACTTGCCTTTTGGGTGCTAACCAGGCTATCGAATAGTCCATTATTACAGGAAGGACGCTCATGTTCGTTTCTTTGCATGCTGGTGGAAGTGCTGGTGCGGCCATCAGGATCACATGTTGGGAATATTAAATACGTTGGGGTTCTGGGTTTTCTCTGCAAGCAAATTTCTCCACTATGTGCGAAGGGAAAAGGATCGTCCCACATCCTCTTCGCTGCCAGAAACAGAGAATATCAGTGCCCTTTCAATAGTTGTTTCATTCATTCTTTTCAGAATTCTCTCCACATGTGCCCATGAGAACATAGTCCATCCAAGGGACTCTATCTTGATTTGAGTGGCAGCATGACTAATATCCAGTATGCTCCCCACACCTCTACCTCAACCAATCCAAAATGAATGGAGCCATTGGGGAGAGCCAGGAGTGTTGCTTGATTGCATCACTGAAACAATTCCGCAGGACCAATGTGTTAAATGAGTTCATGTTCTTTCATCTATGGCTGGACACGATGGGAATACTAGCTCTGAGGTCCAGCTGTGCTTGATCTAAATGAAAGACGCAAAGTGCTGGAGTAACTCTATGGGTCAGGCAGCATTCCTGGAGAACATGGATTGGATCTGGACGCTTCGGATTTGATCCAACCTGCTCCCTCCTCCCTTGCCAGCTCTGTACTTGGGGCTTTTATAGCCCTGCGTGTCCTTACATTTTGAGAGCTTGACGCCTTGGCCGTTTTCCAAAGTCGAGTAATCCCAGAGCAATGACTCAGCTCTTATTGCCAACCCTATGACCTTATCCTAAAGAGCCGTGAAGGCCTTTTGATGGTTCATTCTGTCAAAGGCATTCTTACTTGTTTTTTATTGACTCTGAACACTTAAATGATTTTGAAATATTGAAATGATGAGAGAACTGCAAAAATTGAGTTTTTAATAGATCAATTATACCCACACTATTCAATAAGAGTTGGCAGTCCCATTTAAATAACTGGGACTATGCTACACTTGTTAAGTCCAACTCGAATAAAACTGAAGGGCAGCAGTGGTGGTGTATGCTTCCCAATGCAGACACGATGGGGTGGCATGGTGCTGAGGCACGGTGGCAAAGCGGCAGTTGCTGCCTCAGTGCCAGAGACCCGGGTTTGATCCAGATTACGGGTGCTGTCTGTGCAGAGTTTGTACATTCACCCCGTGACTTGCGTTGGTTTTCACCGAGATCTTTGGTTTCCCCCCACACTCCAAAGACGTTCTGGTTTGTAGGTTAATTGGCTTGGTATTAATGTTAAATTGTTCCTAGTGCGTGTAGGGTAGTGTTAATGTGTGGGGATCGCTAGTCAGTGTAGACTTGTTGGGCCAAAGGGCCTGTTTCTGTGTTGTAACTCTAAACTAAACGTAGTTCTGTCCATGGGTCACCGGCAAAAGCCATGTACATTTTTAGGCCCCGGTCTTTTCATTTGGGTGATCAGCCCGTAATCCCACTTGATACTTCATGGTGATGAGGGAGATTCATCTTGTGCTTATTGTTGAGGTGGATGCTTGGTCAGTGTTGTGTGTCGCCCCCCCTGCCCCTCGTGGACTGTGCACGCTCTATCTTTTCTCCAGCTGCTGAATGGGAGCCTTTTACTTGATCTCTGTGGGCTGCCTGAATACAGCAGGAAAGGTAGAATGAGGCAAAGTTTAAACGGAACAGCCTTCTCTTGATCAAGCTATTGAAAGACCAATTACATGACTATCAACTGCCCTAAGTTTGAACATCCTTGTTTGACTCCAAGCATTTGTTTTCACTTTAAGATAAAGAAAGTAGCAATTTGAAAATAGTAAACAAAAGCAACATAAATATTATTCTGCAGCGATCTTTTTGTCCCTGGATGAGGAACATTTGGACTACATCAGTTATTTGCAGAATCACACTCTTTAGATATTTGCCTCAGTAGAATGCGCTTTAGAGAGACTATTTTGACAAAAGAGTGAAATGTGGTGTTGTTGTTTACTAAATGCATAGAGAGTTAATATGACATTACTGAAAATACAGATTTAGCTTGCCATTTGGGGTATAATTGCATCTCTAACATGATAGTCGCTGCCATGCGCACTCATCTCTATTGAAGGCTTGGAGTGGGTTGGCACTCTGCAGCACCTAGATGCCTGACATTGGGAGCAAGGCAGGGGACCCGCTTGGCCTTGGATATTGCACATGAAGTCCTGCACTTAGGATGTTTGAATGAGTAAGACAAGTTATACCCTTTAAAAGAAGGGCACCCAGCACACCCTGCATCTTCCTGTCTCTGCCATGCAGCAGATGGCACTGCTGTCATTTTCCTCATCTTCATTTCCTGACTGAACCAAGGTAAACTCCCCAACAGGTAGTTCCAGATATTCCCTTTCTGCTGACTATAGATGACTGTTCAGATGGAATAGTATAGTACTCACCTTCTAAGTGAAAACCATAGATTTTCCTGGATAACTTTGACAATATTGTGAGGTCTTAAAAAAAGTGCCATAAGGTCATCCAGTGTGTTTCAGAAGATATTTTGGAGCATTGACTGAAATAGTGACCACCTTTTAATTAGTGAATATGTCTTCATGAGCACTTAAGGGGAAATTGACATGAACCTGACTCCCAAACAACAGCTCTCTATTAGGAGAGGGTATTTGTTGAAGTGCTAACCAACCATTGCGAGTGGAAGGCAATACAGCATTGGTGGAGACTCATAGTCATAGAGCCAATACTGCATGGAAAGGGGACCTTCTACCCAACTTGCCCATGTTGACCAAGATGCACCATCTACGCTCGTCCCACTTTCCTGTGTTTGGCCCATATCCCGCTAAACCTTTCCTATCCATGAACCTGTCCAAATATATTTTAAATGCTATAATAGTAGCTGCCTTAATTACCTCCTTTTGACTTTAGAGATACAGGTACAGCAGGGAAACAGGCCTTTGACCCACTGAATCTGCGCCGACCAGTGATAATCTCATAAACTAGAACTATCTTACCCACTAGGTACAATTAAAAGTTTTAGCAAAGCCAATTAATCTACAAACCGCTCTAGGCGGTAATCTGTAGGCCGCTAGCTGGCGGTCGAAGATCTAAAGTCCCTGCCGCACCGCAGCCAGAAGCACCGCAGACCGCAGGGCCGGCGGTCGAAGCTCCTCTCCAGGGATCCCCGGCGAGGGATCCCGCCCTGGATGGTAAGTCCCCGCCGCACCAGCGATTAGAAGTAGGCCGCGGGCCGGCGGTCAGAGCTCTTCTCCTCCGGGGTCCACAATGAGGGATCCCAGGCTCCGGACGCCGCGCCCGCTGAAGCTCCGCAGACCGCGGCTTCAGGCTGCCGCGGGCCAGAGAACGGAGCGCTCCCCTCCAGCGACCCACAGGGAGGGCTCGCCGGAGGGCTGAAGCCCCGGGCGCGTCTCCGGGAAAGGCTGCACCGATCCTCTGTTAGGGAGGGACATGGATAAAGTTGCCTCTCCGTGGAGGAGGCGACCGAAGCGGTTTCCCTCTTACCGAGATCCATAAGGGTGGAGAGAGGTTTTGCAACAGTGAAAGAGGAAATTTTGATTGTCCAACAAAGGAAAGGAAAGAAAAGTCCTTGCAAATGAGGTAACACTGTCAGGCTATGATATCGGGAATGCTCTCAGATGTGATTTTACTGATCAATTAAAAATTTTCTTTCCAGTAAAAGCTGGTTGAACAATTTAATTAGGATCAAGGAAGAATGGGATATGAAACGGAATTGGCATTCTGCATCTTGAATCACGAGAGCCTTGCCATTGATTGAGGCTCCAGTGATGAGGTTCTCCTGCAATGGTTTAAAGGGATGTGTGTCTTCCGTTGGTTTGCCATGGAGCCTCCAATTATACAATTCTATATACAAGAGAGAAAAGAAGTATCATTGGGTGATAAGCTTGTCATGATTGTATTGCTGGCAGCATTTGCAAACTGTGAGGAGTGCATGATGTTTACAGTAATGCTCAGTGTTTGAGGCGAATTGATTCAACAAATATGCATTTGATCTCCACGTAAGGAAATGTTTTTGTTGTAGTGATGAGTGGTGCATTGAGAGTATCTGAGGTGAGTATGAAACCTTGTGAGAGACAACATTGTGGGAATTGCATTTACTCTTCTTGACTATTATTTGACTTGTTTCGGCGCTGCATCCATGGTTTTCGTAGCTTCTTGCAATAACTACTGCTCCCATAGTGTCTGTCTTGGGAACCTCACAATATTGGCACCTTTGCCAAAACCTTTGAATCAATACTGCCTTGTCCAGTGTTCTCCAATATTTCTCCAGTAATCTCAGGACAGGTTGACTTTTGAAGAAAATTCCACTGATTCTTGTGGCTCCACTGAACCTCCAATTTAAGAGGTTCGGGCTGCTTTCAGGCAATCTATACCAATATCAAGTTCAAGTTTAAGTTCATGTTACATTTATTATCGCATGCACCAATTGGTACAGTGAGATTTGAGTTACCATACAGCCATACGAATAAAAAGAACACAATACACGATAGAATTTAACATGAACATCCCCACACTGCGGAATCAACTGCGAGGGAAGGTAATAAAGTTCAGTCATCTTCCTCTTTGTTCACACGTGGTCGTGGCCTTTGATCCCTCCGCAGTCGCCGCTACGGCGGCCCCATGTTCAGGTCCTCTCGCCGGGATGATCGGAGCTCCGGCATCGGAATGGAAGAACACACTCAGCGGCTTGGAGTTTCCGAATCGGCCACTTCTTACCAGAGATCACGGCTCCCGAAGTCCACAGGCCGAGCTGGGCGGAGATTCAATACTGGCAACCCTTGGCAAAAGATCCCAGGACTCTGTGATGTTAAAGTCAGCGCAGCCCGCAGCTAGAAGCTCCACAACCACAGTTCCACGGTGTTAATCAGCAGTTCCAATATAGGTTAAAGATGAAGCATGCATCCAAAGCTCGGTGGCAAGACATCAAGACTGGCAAGGCTGGGTGAAATGCCTGGAAAATACATGGTAAAGGAGGTAACCAGAATGGTTTTGTTTATGAACAGTGGAATGTGAAGTCTTAAGTTGAGTAGAGAGAAACATGAAAAAGAAAACAACAAAAATTCAGATCAAATCCCATTGAGAGCAGGAATCCACCTCACTGACCCCGTTTAGATGTTACATGTGAGGGGGAAAGGCAAGTTTATATTCTGGATACTTCTAGCAATTATAATTCTGATTTGGATTCTTCATAGGGGTTTTTGTGCATTATTGATTCGATCTGTTAATTGTCCTTCCATTTTACCGCTTGAGGGTTTATTTCTGGCTAATTAATTGAATGTATGATTCAAATTGTGTCAATTATTCACTGTCTCCTGTTGCTGTCTCTGACTTCAACTAGTCTTGCAATTCACTCCCCAGTGTGGGTTCTTTCTCTATACTAATCTCCTGATTTTTCCCTAACAGCAATGAACATGCATGAGTCACTGTCACTGACTATCCTGCTTGTACTTGCTTGACGACGTTTTGGAAGAGAATGCAGTGGGAACACAAGAAGAAAACCAACATTGCTTTCTCAATATCGCCTATTTATTACAGTGTGACAACCTTTGTTATATCAGGAATACAGACATAAAATGATGGAAACACGTGGGGATCAATTAGCATTTGTGGAAAGAGAAATAGAGTTAATGCTCCAGTCAAAAAATCTTTATCAAAAATGGGGAAGAACATAAAACATGTTAGTTTTAAGTTCCCTAGAAGGTAGAGGAGGAGGAGATAGGACAAAGTGAAAAGACCTGTAAGGGTGAGGCCAGAGCCAGTGGTAATAAAGTGTTGATGGATTAATTAGAAAGTCGGAGAGATAGAGAAAACAAAGGAACATACAAAATCTGCAAAATGCAGATCAGAGCTATATGAATTGCCCAGCAGATCAGGTGGTGTTAGTGCAAAGAAAAAAAATGGTGTTAATATTATAGATGGATGACCTATAACAGAACTGTCCAGTTCTGATAGAGACAATGCATTTGACCTGAGATTACATGAAATTGTTGAACTTGGTACAGTGTTTCGAAGTTAAATCAAAATTGACCATTGGATTCAATAACAGAAAACTCTTATAATGTTTACTACATTAATATTTTTACATTTAATTGTGTTCGTCCTGGTAATAACTACAGAATGTGTAAGCAAAATGAATGAATGAATAAGTTTATTGGTCAAGTATTCACTTACAAGGAATTTGCCTTGGTGCTCCACCCACAAGTGACATGACACAAAGTGACAGTTAGGAATGACACATAAAACATTAAACATTGATAATAAAAATCAATTTAAATGGGGAAGTTATGAAAATATCCCTTTGAAGTTTTTCATGCGACTAACTATTAAGATAAATGTCAATGGGGAAAATTGAAGAGTTATCATGATCACAAGCAGGCAAATGGGGATAGCTTCAATGGGGCATCTTGGTTGGCGTAGGTTGGTCTAAAGGGCCTTTTTTTCTGCTTTAAGTCTATGATCATAAGCTTAAAATTCTATGCAACACATGCATAGAACCCACCTTGTGATATGGATAGGTGGAATACATTGAATCCAACAGCTGATGTGTTCAAAATTATTCTGAATGAATTCTGCTTGCAGATAAAAATAAAGCATGCTGATAGAACTGCATAAAATGTTTACCTCGCCTTCATTTAATTATTTCCAGAGGAAACGATGTCAAACTTATCTTCATTATTTTGCTTATCTCTGCTAAGAATGTAAAAATGGAGAGGAAAGAATATATCTGCACGTATCCTACCCTGTGAAACCTACTGTCACAATCTAATCACTGTGAGCTCTTCTACATTTTTATTTTTTGGGGTGCAACAGCAGTAGAGTTGCTGCCTTGCAGCACCAGAGACCCGGGTGCGATCCTGACTATGGGTGCTGTCTGTACAGAGTTTGTAATTTCTCTGTATGACTGTGTAGGATTTCTCCGTGTGCTCCAGTTTCCTCTGACACACCAAAGACATACAGGTTTGTAGGTTAATCGGCTTTGGTAAAACTATATAAATTGCCCCTCGTGTGTAGGATGTAGTGTTAGTGTATGGGGTGATCGCTGGGCGGTGCGGACTCAGCGGGTCAAAGGGTCTGTTTGCGCACTGTATCTCTAAAATCTAAAGTAAAGTCTAACGTCTATAACAGATACCATTTGCTTGTAGGATCGATTCCAGATTTTGTTTGGCATTAGATGAGGAAGAATTGCTGGCATTTATATCAAAGATTTTTTAAAATTTCAATGTGACCCATTGTGGTTTATGCCAAATGCAGTACTGTTAAAATGTAATCATGAGTAAAGTAAACACTTGACAACCATGTCTTGCACCAAATGTATTCCAAAACTAAATGTCTCTGTAGCAAAAGTATTTTCTAGCCGTTGATGTTACTATACTTTCATAATTTCTTCCTTAGTCTGTCTTATTCCAATGCACCTGAACAGAATTTACTATTTTAATCATTTTACAAATTCCAGTTACATAATCTGGAAATCCATAGAGAATCATAGAGTGATACAGTGTGGAAACAGGCCCAACATGCCCACACCAGCCAACACGTCCCAGCTACACTACTCACCTGCCTGTGCTTGGTCCATATCCCTCCAAACCTGTCCTATCCATGCACCTGTCTAACTGTTTCTTAAACATTGGGATAGTCCCAGCCTCAACTACGTCATCTGGCAGCTTGTTCCATATACCCACCATCCTTTGTGTGAAAAAGTTACCCCTCAGATTCCAATTAAATCTTTTCCCCTTCACTTTGAACCTATGTCCTCGTCTTCGATTCCCCTACTCTTGGGCCAGAGACTCTGTGCGTCTACCCGACCTATTCCTCGCATGATTTTATCCACCTCGATAAGCCTCAATATTCCTGCGCTCCAAGGAATAGAGACCCAGCCTACTCAACCTCTCCCTATAGCTCAGACCCTCCAGTCCTGGTAACATCTTCGTAAATCTTCTCTGAACCCTTTCAATCTTTCCTATAACATTGGTGCCCAGAACTGAACACAATATTCTAAATACGGCGTCTCACCAGCGTCTTATACAACTGCAACATGACCTCCCAACTTCTATACTCAATACTCTGACTGATGAAAGCCAATATGCCAAAAGCCTTTTGACCCGTGTGTGGACAGGATGCCGAAGGACGAGAAGCCAAGGACAAGAAGCCAAAGCCAAAGCCAAGAAGCCAAAGCCAAGATGCCGAATGGGTATCACGTCGAAAGGCCAATATGCCGAACGGACAAGACGCCGAACAGCCATGATGTCATAAAGCCATGACGCTGAACGGACATGACTCTGAACAGATATGACGTCGCCGGGGACGGGATTGGTCCGACACCTTGTCAGTCGTCATCAAAGGTCAGCGATTGGTCCAGACCCCCGCGTCCATCCCATCACTGGCCAGGGGTAGATGGGAGGGTGGAGGGGAGCTTGAGCTTGCGTTTGTAAAATGGTGGCAGTGACTCCAAGCTTCTGCGATTGTCACAGAGGCAGTGATGTGATAGATGCGGGGTCTGGACCAATCGCTGACCTTTGTTGATGACTGACAAGGTGTCGGACCAATCCCGTCCCCGGAGACATACAAGGTACAACAATTTAACTATTTTAAACTGAAACAAGGTACAACAACAATGTAACTATTTTAAAATGTAACAAGGTACAACAATACTTGCAGCAAATATAGATTTTTTAAAGTGTTTCATACATATTTATTATTTCGGCTTCATGTCTGTTCGGCGTCATAAATTTTTGACTTCATGCCTATTCAACGTTGTTTCCTTTCGACGTGTCCTTTCGGCGTCATGTCTGTTCAGCATCATGGCTTTTCGACGTGATGTCCGTTCGGCATCTTGGCTTCGGCTTCTTGGCTTCGGCTTCAGTTTCGGCTTCTCGTCCTTCGGCGTCCCGTCCAGGTACCTTTTGACCACCTTATCTACCTGCGACTCAACCTTCAAGGAACCATGCATCTGCACGTCTTGATCCTTTTGCTCCACAACACTCCCTAGAGCTCCTACCATTCACTGGTTAGGTCCTGCGCATGTTAGACATCCCAAAATGCAACACCTCTCACTTCTCTGTATTAAGTTCCATCAACCATTCCTTAGCCCACCTGGCCAATCGATCCAGACCTGGCTGCAATCTTTCACAACCATCATCACTATCTGCAAAACCACCCACTTTTGTATCATCAGCAAACTCGCTAATCTTGCCCTGTATGTTCTCATCCAAATCATTGATGTAGATGATAAACAGTAACGGGCTCAGCGCCGAACCCTAAGGCAAACCACGTCACAGGCCTCCAGTCTAAGAAGCAACCTTCCACCATCACCCTCTGCTTCCTTCCATAGAGCCAATTTTTATCCATCCAACTATCTCTCCTTGGTCCTATGCCATCTAACCTTCCAGAGCAGCCTACAATGAGGAACCTTGTCAAATGCCTTATAGAAATCCATGTATCCGCTCCGTAGAAAGCATAAATGTGCATATTTCTCATAATCGGGAAATACTCAAGGCTTAAATCTATTTCTCCTGTTATCTTAGCCCTGTGGAAGCTAATTCAAGTATGAGTTCAGGTAATTCAGCACAGACTAGAAATGCAACAGGAGTTACCATCCCACATAGTCGGTACCACATCAGACCTTGTTCTCGGCTATAAGTGATGACAAGAGATCAAAATCAATTTAGGAAGTCAATTCAAAACCTGCTCAGTTGCTTAGTTTCAAATGTTGGGCTAGGGCAGCAGAGTGGCACAGCTGGTAGAGCTGCTGCCTCACAGTGTTAGAGAACCAGGTTCAATCCTGACCTCAGATGCTGGCTGTGTGCAGTTTACATGTCATCTCTGTGGCTACATGGCTTTCCTCACACATCCCAAAGACATGCGGGCTTATAGGTTAATTGGTGTCTGTAAAATTATCCCTCGTGTGTAGGAAATGTGGGATAACATAGAACTAGTGAGAACAAGTAATCGATGGTCGGTGTGGACTCAGTGGGCCGAAGGACCCGTTTCATGTTGTTACTTTCAATTATGTTCAATCCTAATGAATATCGAGAGGACCCCACGAGAGAGGATGCAACACTGAACCTCCTCTTGGGAAAGTGACTGAAGTGTCAAGGAGGCACACTTTATGACCAGTGATCATAATTCTATTAGTTTGAAAGTAGTTTTGGAGAAAGATAGGACTTTCCGAAGTTAAGGTCGTATTTGGAGGTATTGGGGTGGGGGGGCTGGGTGAGGAGGACCTTCAGAAGTGAATTGGGTTAGTCGGTTTGCAGGTAAGGATATGGTTGGCAAGAACATTTTCAAAAGTGTGAGACCAAAAGTACAAGTGCCACATTTTCTCTCAGGATGAAGGATGAGGCTGGCATGTCTAAGAATCAAGATATGTTGAGGCTCTGCTCGGCCAAATGAAGGATATGTGTGTCGGTAGTCAGGATCAAGCGAATACCTCTTGGGAGTACAAAAGGTGTAAGAGTACAATTAAGAAGGGATAAAAGACGACATGAAATGGAGCTGAAGGGCAAGGTAGAAAACAAATCCTACGAAATTCCACAGATATATCAAGGGTAAAAGGATATCTAGTGAAAGAATAAGTCCGCTTCAGATCAGCATGGCTATCTCTTCTGAAGAGCCACAAATTGATGGGAGATATTAAATGAATATTTGTCATCTGTTTTACTGAGGGGAAGATCATGGCAGCTACAAAGCTGAGTTGTGATGTCATGGACCATACATAAATTTCCAAAGGGGAGTTGCAATGATGATTTTAAAACACATTCAGGCAGATAAATCATGATGGCCTAACCAAGGGTATCTTTGGACCATGTGGGAAGCTAGGGAATAAATTACAAAGGCCATTGCAGAGATATTTGCATCCTCTATAGCCACGGGTGAAGTACCGGAAGAATGGAGGGCAACTATTGCAGTACCATTATATAAGGAAGGCAGTAAAGACAAACCAGGGAAATACAGGCATGTGAACCTGAAGTCAGTGGTGGGATTCAGAGGGACAGGATCTACCATAGGCATGGACTGATGAGGATTAGTCAGCACTGCTTCGCAAATATGTGTTTTTTTGAGGTCATCAAGATGATTGATGAGGGCAGGGCAATGGATATTGTCTGCAAGGATTTCAGCAAAAGCTTTGACGTGATAGGGACAGAATTAGGTAATTCGGCCCATCATGTCTATGCTATTCAATCATGGCTGATGTATCTTTCCCTCTGAACCCCATTCTCCTGCCTTCTCCCCATAACCCCTGACACCCTATAGGCTAGTCTGGGAAGCTAGATCATATGGAATCTATGGTGAGCTGGACAATAGGATTTAAACTTGATTTGGAGGAAGGAGTCAAGGAGGAGGGTTGTTTGGCGGATTGGAGGCCTGTGTCCAGCGGCATGCCTCAAGTGTTGGTGCTGGGTCTGCTGTTGCTTGCTATCTGTCGTAACAAATTGGTTGACAATGCCGTTAACATTGTTAGTAAATTTGCTGATGACAGCAAGATTGGTCCACTAGATATTGATTGATACTTTACTGTCACAAGTGACATGCTACAGTGAAATTATTTGTATTGCATACCATACATGAAGTTTTCAAACAGTCCCCATGTATAGGGCGTTGACAAAGTTACAAAGTATTCCGTGTGGTCCCCAATGGTCTCTCATAATTCTTGGCGCCTCCCCCCCCCATGCCGCGTCCTTCATTGTTCTCGACTGCACGTCCACAACTGTCCTCCAGCGCCCAGCGCGGGCTCGTCCGACTTGTGCTATCCATCGCTGGCCTGTCCTCGGCTACCCACTGCTGGGTCCTCTCTTGCACAGCTCTGTAGCGCTCGCCGGAAGTTTCCGACTGCCTTTCTCGCCCTCGGCTCAAGGGTCCCTCCTCGATCTCACAGCGCGGGTTCGAACCATCAACGTCTGCAGCAGGCTTCCTTCCACTCGCCGGGAACACTCCAGGCCGTGCTGGTCACTGGATATCCAAGTTTACACCAGGAATTAGATTAGTTGGCCAAGGAATGGCAAAAGGATGTCAGTGTGAGGTGTTGCACATTGGTATTGCAAACTAGAGCAGGATCTGCACAGTACATGACAGAGTGCTAGAGAGTGTTGTGGAACAGACATCTGGAAGTGCAGATGCATGGTTCCATGAAAGTGGTGAGCAGGTGGACAGGATGATGAAGCATTTTTTGTTTACATGCTTGCCTTTATTTGGAAGGGTATTAAGTACACAAGTTGGGACATCATGATGCATCTGTAAAAGTTGTTGGTGAGATCACACTTGGAGTACCTTGTGCAGTTCTGGTTGCCCAACTATAGGAAGGATGCCGTTAAACTGACAAGGGTTCAACAGAAAAGATTCACCAGGAAGATTCATCAGGTTGTTACTTGGACGTGGGCTTGAGTTACAGGGAGAGGCTGGATGGTCTGGAACCTTTTTCTCGGTAATGTAGGATGTTGAGGTGACCTCATTGAAGTATACAAAAACATGAGGGGGCATGGATAAAGTGAATGCTGAAAGCCTTTTCCCCCCAGAGTAGAGGATTCGAAGACTAGAGGTCATAAGATTAAGGTGAGAGGTAAGCGATTTAAGATAGACCTCGGGTACTTTTCATTCGGGGGCAGTGCTTCGCTGGAATGAGGATCCAGGTGGATATGGGCCAAATGTGATCAAATGCGATAAGCCTGGAATGCCATTTATGTCAGCATAGAAAATCTGGGCCGAACGACCAGTTTCCTGTTCAGCTCTATGACGTTGTTTGATTTGAACCATTGGTCTTTTTTTCCCAACTCCTAATTTGTCAACTGATGTAAATTCCTTCTCTCACAGTTTGGCTGCAGTCTGCTATATATTCTGAGGATTTTTCAAGTTGTAGCATTCCTTCAATGAAAATATGCAAGAGTTGGAATAATAACTCAATCAGTGTAGCTATCCAGTAGCTAAACGGAACCAAACATGGCAATTGTGCACAGGCTGGGTGGTGATCTGCTGGATCAGATTGCTTTTCTCCTACCCAGTCCTCTCTTGTGGAATTTCAGATCTTCCTTCTAATGATTTCAGTGCATTAAATAGAGTAGGACACTAAATAGTACACCAAATAGGCTGCACAATAGATGAGACATAGTTATATCAATTTAATCAAAAAGTCTGCAATCTGAATCTGTAAGCTGTATATCTTGAAACAGTGTAATTATCATGATAAAGTTTGAAACAGGAGGGAAATTAGAAGTTTATAAATAATAAAACTGGAGAAATAACAATGTTAGAAAATGGTGCTTCCTGAGCATTGTATCTTTATCAGAGGACCTTGGAGCATCAGATATTCCATTCACTGTGTACCAACTGAGGACATTGAATGGCAATGGAACCAGGATATACTCATATGGGTAATGTCTGCAAAATAGTTTTCATTTATCTTTTAACTTTTCTAGTTTTGTGATTCAGTCAGCGTAAAATATATTGGTTTCATTATCTTTTGTAAATTCAGTACCTGGCAAAGGAGATAAATAGATGAGCTATATCTGATATCAATGCTCCCACTCTGCAACATGTAATAACTAAACCATATTGCTCTTTGTGGCTTCATCTATTAATAGAGCAGTTCCTGTTACAGTCTGCCTCTGAAGAATACTGTCTACTTTGCCAAAGCAGTTTACAAGGGTGATATTGATCTCTTACCACAACTTCATACAAGAATTACACCATTGTTAATTGCGATGTAAAACAACCACTGTTCTCTTTTTATTATGCAAGCCACACTTTGTAATAGCATGTCTTATCTTAGGATGGTTGTAGAATGTGATCTGTGATTTTTCAGGGGGATTGGGGTTAAGTAAGATACAAATATTTTCTAAGTTTCCTGCTGGAAATCTCGTATTTGAATAGTTATCATTTTGTCCACTTAAAGCTGAACAGTTAAAAAATAACAGAATATCTCTTCATGAAAGAGGTAGAGTACTTATTACAGAATTATCAAGATATAGGATGGAAACAGGCCCTTCAACTCACCGTTTACACGATTAACTACCCATTTAAACTAAATATTAAATACAAATCTCCAGACAATTTTCCCGACATGTCCATTAACTCTCCTCATCTGCACACTCAGGGCAAGATACAGAGGCCAATTGCCTACTTATCAGTAGGCTTTTGGGATGTGGAAGGAAACTGGAGAACCCGGAGGAAGTTCATGTAGTCATAGGGACAGCATGCAAACTCCACACAGAAACTGCCTGAGGCCAGGGGAAGCAGAATTGTTGCCCTGTAAACCCTCAAATTTGCCAGGGTTCCTGGGTACGGACTCCTTCCTCATCTATCAGACCCCATTTAAATTGTGTAAGACGCATCAGATTCTCTCATACCCAATCTCCCAAGGATGCATCCATGGGATGCTATGGAATTTCTCCTGCTGGACAGACAGCAAAATCCATCGTCAGTCATCCCATGTTCACTGAACAAAAATTCTGGTGCGGTTATATTCGGAAGTACATAAAGAAACTCAGTTTGGCCTTTCTGGCTGAAACACTGTCTTTGTGGCCGATCCCAATGCAAACACCAGCTCTGTCACTGTCAACGGTTTATCCTTTACTATAACTGCATAGAAACAGGCTCTTCAGGCCATCCAGTCCACAACCACCATCAATCATCCATTCACACTAGTTTTGTTTTCCCTGGGAAAAAGATTGATCATCAATCAAACTTATCAGTGCCTCATGATTTTATATACCACGGAGGTCACCCTCGGCTTCCTATGTTCCAGGAAGAAAAGCCCCAACCTATCCAGTTTCTACTTTTTATAATTCAAGCCTTCCATATTTAGCAATATCCTCATGAATATGCTCTTTTCCTTTTCCAGCCTAATGATGACATTCCGATTGCTGGGCCACTAGAACTGTAGGTCTTACCAATAACTTGTGCAGTAGCAGTATGACATCCCAACTCCTGTACTTAATGTCCTAATTGATGAAGGCATGTGTGCTGAACACCGACCGCTATGTAACTATGTAACTGTACCCTTTCCTCTATGTCACTACTTTGATGGGACTCAGTAACTGCACCCTATGTCCCTCTTTTCTTCAGTGCCTACCATTTACTATGCAGGTCCTGCTCTGGTTTAATCTTCCAAAATGCAATGCCTCGCACATATCAGAGCTAAATTCCACCTGCTAGGTTTGCTCCACTTCCCCAGTTTTGTTATCTATGTACCTTTGCCCCAGGGTGCTGGTAGGCTAATTGGTTACTGTACATTACCATTCATTATGGTTTAATGGCAAAAGAACTAAGGGGAAATTGAACATATGTGAGAGAGAATAATTTGCAGGCAAAAATGAGTGGGGAAATGGAACTAATGTTTGCTCTGCTGGAAACTGTCCGATGGGCTGAACAATCTCTTTCTGTGCTGTAATAATGGCAGTAGCATGTTCATTTATTGAGGATCAAGTGCCAATGTCCATTCCATTCTCAGGATCTTCTCTTAGCTTTACCTCTCTTTTGGCTTTGGCCAGAAGAAAGAGCTGAAGTTATTGACCTACAAACATATTATTGCAAAGCCAGCAAGAGAAATTATTTAACTGCAATTTTAAAAAAAAAGACTTATATGAAAGCTTTCAGAAAAGTAAAAACAGAATATAATTTCAGTTACAAATGAATAGATAACCTTTTGCACTTAGTAACTTCAACATTATAATCAAATAATAAGGACAATGTCTGTACTCATAAAGCTTGGGAAACTGATTGTTTTGAAGGCAACTAGTCATAATTTTGAAATTATACCCCAAGCTTGGCAAGCAGTCGTTGCAATTACGTCTTCATCTTGAGAAGCTTCAGCATCTCTGACACTAAATAATAGAAATTTTAAGTATCAAATGTACATGGCTTATAATTTGCAACTTCAGTCTGTAGTATTGGACAGGGCGAAGAACTGCTGATGTGTTACGATTTTTAAATGGAAATTGTATAACCTCGTGGCTTTTAATTTGTGGCCCTTATATGCTGAATTATTTAATGCAGCAGCATGTCACTACTTCCAATTTCTTAAGAGGTTAGTGAAAATGACTGAATGTAATCTGTTAAAGTAAAGCCAGATTAATTTTCTGGTATTAAATCATTTTGTGCTGAGGTACTCACTGATAACAATAATTAGAGATCTGTATCATGCCTGAAATAATTGTCTACTTTGCTTTATTTTATTCCTGAATAACTAAACCACTTCTTTAAACTCCTAACATTCCCTCTCTAAAATGGTTCATTATCTCAGCAACTCAGATCGACTTTTGTAATTAAAAAAAAAATGTTGATGTCAATCTTTGAATCTCCTAGACTTGAACACACGAAACAAATTCTCCCCCTTTCAGCTCTGCTTTAGTTAGCCCTCGCCTGTCATTTGAACATGGTAGTTGCACTTGTGAGAATTTAGAATATAAATTAATCATGTGCAGTAATATGAAAATGCCAATCACCAACTTGCAGTTTTCTTTTTTGAAGCGTTTCCGTCCCCTTTGGCTGCCTTTTTCTTCTGAAGGCACTGACTCTTGTTTGAATCTGCTTCACAGAGACCATTCACCCATTTACTACCTTGTACCATATTTCACATTCTCTATGTGAAATATAAACAGAAAATGTCTGAGGTACGCATTCAGCTGGTCTAGCAGGATCTGCAGGGAAGGAAGCTGTTAATATCATTTTTTTGGTAGTGAAACATGGAAAGAATAATGGGAATATTCGTGAAAGGTGGAGATTTAGATTGCCGGGTGATAATGTCAGTGCCAATAAAAGGCAGCAATGAATCGTTTCCTGGGGAGGGTAAGTGGAAAAAAATGAATGGCAGCAGCAGGCAAGAGCAAAAATGCTGGAACTGAGATGAAGAACACAACTATCAGTCAAATCTGAAATGAAAGAGAATCATGGAAATACCAAGCAGGTTGGACATCATCCGCTCGCAGAGAGGGCAACAGAGAAATAATGTGGCAGGGATCACATTACATCAGAGCTAGCCACTTCTGACGCAAACAGGAAAAGCTTGTTATTCAACAAAGTTGAATTAAATGTTCAGGCACAGATAGCAGAAAAGATAGCAGAGGAGAATCTACAGTTATTTCTTAAGCAGAAGAGATATTGTTCCTCTCACATAATGGACTGCGTTGAAATAGTGTGGAATAGTTGGAAGCCGAAGACAGAACAGTCAGGATGGAAGTGGAATTGGGAATGTAAGGTCGGGATGATCTTTACCAATCACTGAAGGTGCAATGAGCATTTAGTTTATTAAATATAGAGGGAAATGTAATATTTTTGACTGGCAGATCTCAGTCAGATTAGATTAAACTTTATTAAGTCAGTCAGTTGGAATTGGTCATAACATTTCCTCAACACTGCTGCCCCTCAACACTGCTGCCCCTCAAGGATGTGTGTTCAGTCCATTCCTTGCACATTTCTTGCACACACATATCTATGTGGCCAAATGCAATGCCAACTCGATTGTTAGGTTGGTCGATGATACCATTGTTGTTGGCTGGATTAGGAAAGAGATTGAGCCCCTTTGTCATGCTGTGTAAGAAGGAACTGCAGATGCGGGTTTACACTGAAGATAGACACAAAATGCTGGAGTAACTCAGTGGGACAGCCTATTTCTGGAATGAAGGAATGGGTGACGTTTTGGGTTGAGACCCTCCTTCAGACGGAGGAAGGGTCTTGACACGAAATGTCACCCATTCCTTCTCTCCAGAGATGCTCTCTGTCCCGCTGAGTTACTCCAGCATTTTGTTTCTATCTTATATCATGCTGTCAAATAACAATTTAGCCCTTAACATAAGCAAGATGAAAGAGTTGGTCACTAACCTAAGGAAGTGAGGGGTTGAACACAACCTTACTTTGTCAACAGAAACGGTGACAGCTTCAGGTTTCTTGGCATCCCATATCACCAACAATCTATCCTGACCCCAGCACACTGATGCGGTGACCAAGAAAGCATATCTGTGTATTTTCTACCTTGGGCAACTGAGAAGGCTCAGCATGTCCACAAGGATAATCTTGAAGCTATATAAAATATTGCACTTCGACATGGCATGGCAGCTGTTCTGGTCTTGACTGCCTGTACCTGCAAGGAGTGGTGATCATAGCCCAGTCACATGGTTGTCACTTCCTTCCATCCAATCCTTCCTCACTGTGCGTTGCATCAGGAAGTCTGGAAAGACCGTCAAGGCTCTGGCAATTCTCTTTTTTCTTCTACCTTCTGGGAGAAGAAACAAAAGCTTGAAGGTCAAACATTCAGACTAAGAGCAGCTTCTTCTTCACTGCTATCAGACTCTTGAACTAATCATCTCCTTCACACCTTTGGTTATTCCACTATTATACGACAATCATGCACAATTTTGCTGTTTTGCATTTATATTTATTGTTTTATTTATCATTGCTGTAAAGATTCACGGGAACAAGGAATTTCATTGCACTTGTATTTGAGAGTAAACTAATCTGAATATTATCCTATTGCAATGGAAGACTGCTTTGTATCTTGGAACTCTCGAATCTCTCACCATTTAGTTAATTGGTATATTTTATGTGCTATGCCAAAATGGTCCATTTAACACATCATACTTAATTTGCCAGCTCCTTGGTCTCTTATTTATTGTATCTATCACCCTTCATAACTTACTAATGTTCTATTCACAATTTAATTTACTACCTGTCCGAGTGTCATTGGTAAATTTGGCAACCATCTTTTTGGTAAATTCATGAAAGTCACAGAAATCGTAACAGGATGAGGCTCCAGCACTATTCCCTGTGACATGCCACTTATCACATCCTGCCAGGAATGGGGAAAAAAAGACAAATGTTACCTAATCTGTTGGATTGCTGACTCAACCAACCTACACAATTTTACCCTTCCTGTGCACCCCACTACAGCAAAAACAGCTACTGCCCCTTCATCTTCCTGATTCTGTTTTTGCGCCTTTTGCAAGGCGTAAAAACCTATCCGAACATTTCCTGCTGTTGCTGCAGAGACTACAATGGGTTGGGCGATAACGAGCCCCATTACAGTAGTAGCAAGCCTGATAGGGAGAAGTTTTAACTCTCGTAAAGTAGTTTGTTTCTTGTGCAAGTTGTTCAGCAGAGAGCCCTACAAAACTTTCAAAAATATGTTATTTCTTTGGTTAAGTCTTTGGCAGTATTATCCATGTTGTTACGATAAGAAAGAGATGTGCAGGTATCGTTTCACCAGAGGAAAGAAGATCCATTGTTTTTGAAATGTCTCCTGTTGTTTTCATGGAGCTACAAGCATATCCTTTATCTCAACTTTCAATTATTAATGAACACTTTAACAGCCACCACTCTGCAGACATGTTTGATTCTTGGGTTCCTCAAGTGGGAAGTAGGAAAATCAGAAAGAACATTTATTTGTATTTCTAGACAACACAAGTTTATTGAAATCCAAGTGATAGCCCAATCATTCATTTCTCCCACTCAGATAAAGAAAGTTGCTTTGAGGCAAATCAAAATGACAGTGCAGTTTACAGTCTCCCTCAATCTTCAAAATAAAGCTCATTCACAGAAGAAGCAACATCAATCTTGCATCTGATTTTGAATATCACTTGTTCAAGGAGCAGTTGAATAGCTGTGTTGCATTGTAACACTGTATTATTGTCCAGAATAATGATTTAGAAGCCAAGGGAAAAGGTGTGGCATAATAGAGCTGGATGTTGCAACACAGATTTCAAACTGAATGATCCCATTAGACCATTCTGTAATTTATATAGGTGACAGATAACTGCCTACACTGGAAAAAGGTAACTAGAGTAAAATTATGTTAAATGTTCATGGTTCCTTGAAGATTGCACTATCTCCTTGTGACTGCATGGGTTTCCTCCCACATCCTAAAGGACATGCTGTTGGTGGATTATTTGTCCACTGTTAATTGTCCCCAGTGTGCAGGTGGATGGTAGAATTTGCAGAGAATTGTTGGGCTTCTGAGGAAAACAAACTTAATCTGTATAGGGTTTAGTATTCAAATGTGCTTCAAGTCCGGTGAGAAAAAGCCTGTTTCCGCGCTGTATGTCTCACTAATCCTTTGTTTCACCTTCATTAGTACACATTATTCAAAAGGATTCAAAATATTAATCTATTTAGTTTAGTTTATTCTCGTGTGTGCCGAGGTACAGTGAAAAGCTTTTGTTGCATGCTAACCAGTTAGCAGAAAGATAATACGTGATTACAATCGATCCATTTACAGTGTAATATACTGTACATTACCCTTGATTCAAAACCCATCTATTTTGATTAATGGTAACAGATAGAGTAGATAAAAAGTAAATTTCATACATGTTGTGAATTATAAGATTGTATAAATATGGTGGGCTGAAGAGACCATGTTTCTCTGACGTACAACTATGACAATGGGACAAAACATTCAGGAGAGGGGATAGGAAGTGCTTCCTCATACATGAAATGGCAGGGATATGGAACTCTCCCACAAAATAACTATTGATGCTAGCTCAATTAATAAACCTTAAATCCAGTTGATTGATCTCACTCACCAATGTTATCCATTCCTTGTACGTTGGTGTCATAGCAGCAAAATCAAATGCACCATTTGAGGAGGTCTCATGGGAAAGTGCACAGCTCAGGAAAAAAATCTTGCTGTAAAAACAGCTGGGAATGGAATTATTGGTTCACTTTGGCAAATGTTTTTTTTAAAAGACAAGGACTATGTTTGTTCACTTCGTGGACATTTTCTATATTTGGTTTAAAAAAACATTCATTTACAATGTTCCTTAACAATAACCAGCTGTAATCTAAGTGCAGCTGTGCAGAGGAAGAATCTACTGACTTCTGGACAGTTTGCATTTGCCTAACCACGTCCATCTTTCACCACTGGGTTGTACATTGCTTCGAACAATATTTGTGCAGATTGGCAAGCTTCAAGCACTCTGTCAAAAGGGTCAAGAGTGTTTTAATGCCATATGTCCTGAAAAGGAACAATGAAATTATTTCTTGCAGCAGTACAACAGATATTTAAACCTAAGATAGACACAAAATCCTGGAGTAACTCAGTGGGACAGGCAGCATATCTGAAGGAAAGGAATGGGTGATGTTTCGGGTCGAGACCCTCCTCAGACTTTAAACCTATATTGACTTTAAGACTATATTGACTTCAGACTCTAAACCAGATATTTAAACCTAGTGCTCAGTAGACACCATAATAAACAGCAAAACGATGTTGAGTATAATAAAAACAAACAATATAGTGCAAATATCAAAACAAAGCCCCAAGTCCCATGTGCAGTCAAGGTAGTTCCACGTTTAGTTGCAGATCATAGTATTCAATAGCCTGATGGCTGTTGGAAAGAAGCTGCACCTGAACCTAGAGTCACAGTTTTTAGACTTCTATACTACCTTGTGTATGGCAGGAGCGAAATGAGAGCATGGCCAGGGTGGTGTGGTTCTCTGATGACGCCGGCTACCTTTTTGGGACTGCGGCTCCTATAGATCCCTTTGATGGTGTGAGGTCTGTGATGGACTGGGCAGTCACCACTTTTAGTAATCTCCTTCATTCCTGGGCATTCAAGTTGCTGAACCAGGCTGTGATGCAACCAGTCAATATGCTTGCTACCATGCAACCATAGAAGTTTAACAAAATGATTCATTAACACACCTCTTGGCATTTACACAACCATGGACGACAAATAATGGTTTCTGCATTTGACTGCCACCAGTATCACACATAAGCCTCTGTAAAACAAAAGTTCTTATTTGGTGTAATCCACCAAGTGCACGAATGATAGATGTCATGCATGCAGAGTGGGGTGCAATTGCAGAATCAACAGCTGCTTTTATTCTAAAATGGGCAACAATTGAGGGAGTACAGTGCTGCCCAACAAACTGCACTCACGCAGATCCTTAACCATGATGGGAAACTATGAGGCAAGGAGAAACATTTGTGAGGGATTTAGACAGGTCTTGGAATAATACAAAATGTACAAGCATTATCAGCCACCACATTTGGTGCTTGAAGTTGCAGGGCATCTATTTGAACAAACACATTGGACATGGGACCCTCAACATTCCTATCTGGCTTTGACCCACCTTAGCAGTCACCCACCTTACTTCCTCCTCAAGATAAATTAAGAATTGGATTATCAGTTTACGGCATTCAGTGTGATGAGTGCACATAATTTGTAAATCAATCATTGCATTATGAAACTTATATATTAATAATTTGCATTTGTTTCATTCAATGAGATTGCCCAGTGTTGGAGAAAAAGACAACGTGGCATGTTAATTGGTATTTTGCTGCTCCTGACTGTGGGAGAGTAGTAGCAGCAATCTAAAACCTATTTCATATGATGTATGTGCACTATGTCCCCGGTGCCATCACTGCATGAAATGTGGAAGTTGACACATAAGCTGTGACTTCATCTTGTTTTCATGTATCAAAAAACATGGTTTTGGAAGGAAGTAGGATCTGAAGAAATATAACAACAACAGATTGTAAAATCTATAAACTGGTATGCAGAAACAGATATGAAAACCAAACTTCTGTCTCTTACTGACAGAGAGAATGGTAATGGGAAATAGGTTGTGGTGGTTGTATCTGAGAAACACGTTGTTTTTGTTTTTCATGATGGTTTGGAAATAACAGGAAATTAAGGGTCTAATCAGAATGAACAAAGTAGAGTGATTTGTACGTATAAAAAGTTGATTAAGAGAAATTAATATAATAAACACTGAAATTGATGGGCCCAATGGCTCAGAAAAAGTTATGAGGGACATGATAACAAAATACTTAGAAAATAATAAAATGGCTAAGTACAATTACCATGTATTTCCAAAATGGAAATTGAGTTTGATAAACCCTTTGGAATCATTTGAGGATTCAGCCGGCAAGATGGTAGAACTAGAAACAAACTGCAGATGGTGGTTTACAGAAAGGACACAAAGTGCTGGAGAAACTCAGTGGATCAGGCAGCTTCTCATGGATAGCTAATGTTTCGGCTCGGGGGACCTTCTGGCTGATTGTAGTGGGGGGGTGGGGGGAGGGAGGAGGAGGAGGAGAAAGCTGGAAGAGAGGAGAGACAGAAGCCTGGCAAATGATAGGTAGATACAGGTGAGGAGCATTTTGATAGGCAGGTAGTTGGACAAAAGCCAGAGATGAAAAGACAGAATGTGTAAGACAAAAGGATTGAAGAGTCGAAGCCAGAGGAAGGAATGTAGGTAAAGAGAGGAGGGGGGAAATAAGTTTTGGGTCCTGGTGGAGCACAGAGAAGGGATGGGGAGGGGTGCTGTTTTGGTAGTTACCTAAAATTGGAAAATTCACTATTCATAGAAACATAGAAAATAGGTGCAGAAGTAGGCCATTCGGCCCTTCGAGCCATCGCCGCCATTCAATATGATTATGACTGATCATCCAAAATCAGTACCCCGTTCCTGCTTTCTCCCCATATCACTTGATTCCGTTAGCCTTAAGAGCTAAATCTAACTCACCCTGCAGGTAGTGGTGGTGTAAGGAGGATTTTGATTCCAATTATGTTTCACATTGTTGTGTTGTAAGATACCCAAGTAGAATATGAGGTGCTGTTCCTCCAGTTTGCCTGTGACCTCACTCTGGCAATGGAGGAGGCCCAGGGCTAAAAGGTTAGTATGGGAATGAGAAGAGGAGTTTATAATGGCCAGCAATCTGGAGATTCAGTAGGCAAGTGTTTGGTGAAACGGCCACCAAGTTTACACTTAGTCTCACCGACGTACAGGAGGCTACGTTGGAAACCCTGGATGCAGTAGATGAGGTAGAGCTGCTACCTCACAGTACCAGGTACCCATGTTTGATCTTGATCTTGAGAACTGAATGAGTGATGTTTACATGTTCTCCCTGTGATCGCATGGATTTCTTCCCACATCTGCAATATTTGCAGGCTTCTAGGTTAATTAGTGTCTGTAGGTAGCCCCCAGTGTGCAGGGAGTGGATGCAAATGTAGGATAACACAATTTGAACAGTTAATCGATAGTCGTATGGACTCAGTGGGCAGAAGGGCCTGTTTCTATGCTGTATTTATCAATCAAAGATTAATAAAAGCGAATTTGGTTTTCCAAAGATAGTTGAGAAGGCTCCATTTAAAAAAAACTAGGGCTCATTGCACTAGAATGGAGTCGAAGCCCAACCCCTCATCTTCCAGATACATTCATCCTTCTGGCTTCATAATATGCAACTCTTCAATCTTTTTGTCTCTCACCTTCTGCCTGTAATCTCCAGCCTTTGTCCACTATCTGTCTATCGCAAAAACTCCTTCACCTGTATCATCCTCTAATCTGGCAGGCTGAGGACGGGTCCAGACCCGAAATGTCACCTATATATGTTCTCCAGAGGTGCTGGCTGATCAACTGTTACTCCAGCATTTTGTGGATACATATCGGGAAGGAGGGAAGGGGTTTGGCAGCACTTAGTGAGGGGCATCACTAAGCTACAATCATCAGTATATGTTATTGTTTAAAATTAAATAGTTATACAGAATTGTCATGTTATGTATTTCTGAGCAATGACTGTATCTGATGTTATTATTCTGGTGGTCCTAAGGTGATGGTATGACAAAATCACTCAAAATATTGTATTAGTAACTATAGCGACATGATGGTATTGAGCTAAGTAACTATCATTCATTCATCCCAAATGCATTAAAGCGATCCACTGTTTTAAACAAAATATATATTTTTAATTAATAGAAATATTGAAATAAAATAATATATTGGTTAAGTGTGATCTTTATAGATATTAGGGTTTAAGAAAGTAAAACCCTAATTTCTTAATTACCCCTATGTTGTTAGAGGAACATGTTTACATTGCCAGTTCAATTAAACAACTGAAATGAAAAATAATTTTCTTTAGTGAATCCTAGCAACAAAACTGTGGCTTTTGATGTAATACATATCATTAATGTCCCGTCGGTAACCTCACCCATCCATGTTCTCCAGGGATGCCACCTGATCTGCTGAGATACTCTGACATTTTGTGTCTTGGTGCAACTTCAGTTCCTTGTTTTGACATTAATATCCCCTCGACTGTCTCAGAAACTGATGCATAAAAAATATATATTCACAGTGCTATCTTTACCAAAAATAATTACTGTAAGAATAAAACAACTGAAGAATGCAGAAGGCATTGAAAGATGGTAGTATTTACCTGATCAGGTAAAGATTTTGCTTTGTAAAGTTGAGCATTTGTTTTCTCCTGGCCACTGCTCTTCCTTCTATAAATCAGTTACCAGGTAACTGATTCAAGCCACGTTTTAGAGAAGTAATGTGCATTAATTAATCTTTATCTTTCCTAGGTTAGATATTTGTGACGGACAAGTCAAGGAGAATGCCTTTTGCATTGGTTTGAAGCCTGTTTATTTTCTATAGTGAAGAGAATCTTCATTAATGGTAAGTTGAATTAATATCTACGCTGCATGTCATTACATTGTTAAGGTTGCTTATTTCTTGGGCTTTGACAATCAAGCACTTTTTAATTTCAATGATATATTCTTGTATTAAGTACTTTGGCTAGGCTATAGTATAAAATGGTTAATGTCATGAATTCACAAATCAAGAGAGGTTTTAACTGACAGCCATTCTAATGTGACTCATTTTACACCATGAGCCAAATTAAAATAACTTCATTTGTACTGGAAAATTTGTTCTGAACTTTGTATGATATACATGTTCATCTGACAAGCGAGCCATTGTGACTTTTTAACTATCAATCTTCTCCTCCATGCTCCTACTAAGGTGCTGAATTCATGCAGAAATCCTTACTGACTTACAGTCTACTGAATTTAGGTAGCCTATGTCAGCAAATATCGTGACCATGTGAAACATCACATCCAAGGTTAGCTGAGACATTTCCCAGAAAGGATAACCAATGATCAATGGGAACATTGTTTTTTCTATCTCCTTTCTAACCTGCAGAATTTTATTTTTTTTGCCAGAAATCTATCAAAAAAAGATAATTCTGTTTCCTTGATGTGAAGAGTTTGGCAGCAACATCCTACCTAATTCCAGAGATAAATGGCTGAGAGCTGAGACTCAGTTGCCATGAATGCAATTAGGCTATTGCTGGAGATAATTCTTTACACTGTAGAGAATCCTGGGATGCATTTTCTCTTGGCAAACTTCCAGATAATATCTTTCAGCTATTCTTGTTCAGTAAGGGTTTTGTATATAAACTATGTGACAAACATCCAACTTCAGAGTTTTGAAAGGGCTTCTGCTGAATTGTTTATGAAAGATCGTCACCTTAATGCCCACAGTAACCTTTAGTTTAGCATAGTTTAGAGATACAGCGGGAATGCAGGCCCTTTGGACCGAGTCCGCACTGACCAGCAAGTCCCGCGCATTAACACTATCCTACACACACTAGGGACAATTTACACATACACCAAGCCAATTAACCTACATACCTGTAGATCTTTGGACTTGGGAGGAAACCAAAGATCTCGGAGAAAAGCCACGCGGTCACGGGGAGAACTTATAAATTCCGTACAGACAGCACTAGTCGGGATCGAACCCGGGTCTCCGGTGATGCAGGCGCTGTCAGGCAGCAACTCTGCCACTGAGCCACCGTGGCCGCAACTTGATACAGTCCGATATACCAGGCAGGGTAGGTACCAATAGGAGATTTAGCTCAAGGACTAGGGTGAACCTCCTCCTTTGGCATGTCAATGTAGGTTTCAGGCTTTCTCTCCCACTGCCCTTTCAGAAAATCACCAACTTCACAGAAAAGAGGAATTAAAACTAGAATCCTTTCATGCAGTGAAATTGTGTAGAGTAATCAACCTTGTTGGCACCATGATACTCCTCATCAAACTGAAATATAAGGTTCTGATGAAGGGTCTTTCATCTGAAATGTTAACTCTTTTTCTTGTCCCATAGATGCAGTCTGACGTGCATATAAAGTCAGCATTTTCTGTTTTTATTAGCTGAAATATCTCATTTATTTGTTGATTGAAATCACTTACAATTAGTTTGGAAAACCTAGATACTACATGTATGCCCTATCTCCTGTGTGCCAAAAGAATTTCCTGTTCTCATTTTCTGTTGTTATTGCCTCGGTACAATTATTGAGCTATGTTTCCATTCTGCAGGAAGTAATCTATGACAGGGGATTTATTCCCATAGCAGTAATTATTGGTTGAAATCCGTGCCTATGCTCTTGATTGAAAATATTTTTTTTGTAACCGGTAAAGTGTTTAAAATAGAAGAGGAACAAAAATTGGAAAAGACCATTTACTACTAAAGAAGAGATGTCTAAGTTTCAGCTCTGTGTTATGCTACAATTCATACGTTCTTATCCTCCCTTGACCTTTACCCTCCCTTGATCACTTGCTCCTTGTACCTCACCCAACAAAACCCAGATCCTCATTTGGAGTTCCTGCCATCAACATAGCGGCTCATGATTCACCAGGGAACTGATTGGAGACATCTGATGATGTTCAATAACCTTTTTCAGGATGAAAACCAATTATGTGCGTGCTTCAGACCTAGACATTCACATGCAGAGACATTCTGGTGGCCAGTTTGTTGTGGCAGAAATCACTTGCTAGGCCACAATGTTTTTTACCTCTTGTAACAAAGTCATAACAGATCTGACTATAACATCTCAAATACAGTTGTGAAATGACAGGTCAGGCCAGGAAATGAAATGTTTCCTGGTTTCAGTCAAAGATGCAGACTGTTTTGACATAGATTTGATTCCCAGATTGGAGTAGCAGCCACGCTACTGACAAGACATCTCGCTGACTGCTCAAGCAAGGTCATAGCAACAAACTGAGCCCTGAAACAAATGTGCACCAGCCTAAACTCCAACCAGTAAGACCTTTTATTGAATTAATTGTTGTAAAATGGTTTGCTGCAGTAACTGCTGCTGTGAAATAATAGCATTAAAGTTTGTGTTCTGGTCTGTGAATAGCTCAAACTGTGTCTCGTCATGATTGTACCAGATTAGCACCTGAAATCGCATAATTTAAAAAAAAGCAAAATCTATTCAAGTATCAGTCTTGACACTGGTAGCATTGATGATTTTAAATGATGTTTAGGTTGGCATGTCAGTGCAATACTGACAGAATGCTACTTTGTTGAAGGTGAAATTTTGGATAAGAAGGTAACTAATTCCTATTTCCTCACTCTGGTGAATGCTAAAGATCTCATGGCATTATCTGATGCATGCAAAGTAGGTGATCCCATCATTTATCTCATTGTTGTGCATGTGACCTTTTTGTGACTGCCAGGTTGGCTTTCTGCAGAACAATGTCCAGACCAGAAATATTTCATTGGCAAGCTAGCAGTTTAGATGTTAAAGATGTACAGTATAAATATCAAGGTCTAGATATTCTCTCACGTGGTGGTGTTTTTTGCATATTGTGTGAAGAAATTTAATCTTTGTGGTTTCTGAGATTTAATGTCCGAGTCACAGAGATGCACAGCATATAAACAGTCCATTTGGCCTCCCACAGGTTCCCGAATGTCACCGTCCCCCTCCCTGAAATTTCCAACTACAATGCACTTCTGAATAAATGTGCAAAATATCCAGTTTGGACCTCACCCACATCCTTTAGCACCAAACACAAATTGTCCCCCTTGGTCCCTCAGAGGCCCCACATTTTCGTTGGTTAACCTCTTGCTTTTAGTATATATAGAACATTTTTGGATTTTCCACTGCTCCTCTAGCAGTGACATATTGTCATTGATTGGCCTTCTGATTTATTTTTTAACTATCCTACTAGCTATTTTAGCCTCCTGAAGGGCTGCCTCTTATGTTAGCCTCCTGATGGGCTGTCTCTTATTACTGTCTATTCCTGCCTGATGCTTACTTTTTTTACCCAGCTCTCGATGTCATTTTACATCCAGGATTTCCTGGATTTGCAATGCTTACCTTTCACCTTAATGGGAAAATATTAACTTTGAACTCTCATTATGCCACTTATGAAAGATTCCCTTTTGTTGACCTACCAGCAAGTAACTGCTCCCTGTCCAGTTTTCCCAGGTCCTGTCTGTCAATATTTAAATCTGCTTTCCCATCAAATTCAGAACCTTAGTTAGAGAAAGGGAGCAGGTCAGTCCAGAAATGATCTTGAAACTTACTGTTACAGTCACTATCTTCAAACTGCTCTGCCTTGAACATTTCAGCTACCTAGCATCCACATTCCCTAAAATCAGGACCAGTAACACCGCTTTGCCAATGGGACTATCCACATACAGTATTAAAAAGCTCTCTTGGCCCACTTTATAAATTCCACATTGTTTACCTTTTCAAGCTAAAGAGACCCCAGGTAATTCAAAGAAAGCTGAAATCCCCTACTGCAGTAACCCTATTACTCTTGCATCTGTGTTTGATCTACTAATCTGCTCCTCTATTGGTTGCTTGTTGTTAAAAGACTGTAATAAACCTCCACTAAAACGATCGTTTCTCTTGGGTTCAATTCTCTTCCCCTTAGGGCCATATTTGAGGATCCTAGGATATCCTTCCTCATTACTGCGGTAATAAATCCTTAAATCAAAGATTGCAATCCCACCTCTTTCCCATCTGCCCACCATTAGGCATGAAGCTTCCATGCCATGAATTAATGATTTGTCGGTCCTGCTCTTCTTTCAGCCACGTCTTCTAGACAGCAATAGTGTTGCATTCCTACATGTTAATCAACGCTCTGTTCATGTGCCTTAATAGTCAGACTCCTTGCATTACAGCAGATATAATTTAGCCTTGCATTCCTTCCATGTGCCTTATCTTTCGTGCACTTAGCTTCCTGGATTGACCTTGATTTCCTTCAAAATTTATATGCACTGCTCTCTAAACTGCACATGTACTATGTTTCATTCTCCAGTCAAATTAGTTTAAACCTTCCCCAACATATTGAGCAAACTTCTAAGTGTTTTTCTTTCTACAAAAGCATCCATAAGGTCACAACCAGTATCATCCGTTTAGGTGGTTCATTGAGGTCAGAGATAGTCAAACTCAGAGGGGTGGAAGGTTCTTGTGTGTAAATTCTTTAAAAGTAGCTGCTGGTTTTTCACCCACATGCACTTCCACAATGATTAGAGACAAGATTCTGCTATACTGACTTATCAGGCATCTCAACCTGAAATATCAACCATCCCTTTGCCTCCAAAGATGCTGCTTGACTTACTGACTTCTTCCAGCAGTTTTTTTTAATTCTCCAGATTCCAGCATCTGCAACTCTTGTCATTATTTACCGGTGGTATTTCACGTGAGATATAAAATAATGCGTGATGGGGTTTGGGTTTTGATGGGGGAAAGCAGGCATCCGGAATTGGTCCATTCGCACCCAGAGGAAGATGGTCGCAGAAATCGGCAAATCTATGCTACCAGATCCCAAACACCGGGCAGATATCCCAGTTGATCCCAAGAAAGACTGCCTGGAACTCTACAGCAGCCAGCAAGCTCATCTCATACAAACCTGCAAAACAACTGGGATTGCAGTTCACACTACTAATTCCCATCAAGAATATTGCCTTTGCCTCAGCAGCAAACAGCTTATCAGGCTGATTGCACCAGCTAACTCCAAATCACTTGATTCACCTCACAGATTCACCTCTGAAGCTTTGGTATCAAGTTGGGGAAGGTTAATTTGTTTAAAAAAATTATTATAAATATTTTCCAAATAATATTATGTCATAAATTTGTAAGTAAGGGCTTTCAGGGAACTACATGTACAGGATTCAGAATGTATATAGGATTTGACCACCCAGATTTGGTAGTGATTGCAGAATACATCACTATATAATTTGCAAGGAGAAGAGGTTCAGCTTACATCACTGGCTTTGAGGTGGAATAATCTGTTAATAAGTGTGAAGTTTTGACATGTCCATCGTGACCACCATAGAAACAAATGGGCTTTGTGACTGGAAAATAGTGTTTCACCAATTTGACCGTGTTATTTATGAAGAGGTGACCAAGAAGGTTGTTGAGGGCAATGTAGAAGACGTTGGCTGAATTGACTTTTGCATGGCCTTTGCGCATGCAAAAACAAGACATTTGACCAGGCATCACATGGGAGGCCAGTCTGTAAAGTTAAATCACATGGGATCAAGTCAAGCTATTTAATGGATACAAAATTAGCTTTGGGTAGGAAACAGAAGGTAGTGCAGAGTGTTGCTTTTCAAACTCAAGGCCTGTAACAAGTAGTGTGCCACAGGTATTGGTTGTGTGTCCTTTGTTCTCCATTATTTATGTTAATGAATTGGATGTGAGTGTAGGTGGTATGATTAATAAGATTGTGATGACAAATAAAATTGCTGCTACAGTGGACAGCAGGAAAGGTTATCTGTGATTACAATGGGGTCTTGATCAACTGTGCTAATGTGCTGAAGAATGGCAGATGGAGTTTAATTCAGATAAATGTGAGATATTCTATTTTGGAATGATAAACCAATGCAGAACTTAAGCATTAAATGGCTGGGCCCTTGACAGTGTTGTAGAACAGAGACATTGAGGCGTAGGTACATAATTCCATGAAAGTGACCCCATACTTATCCATGTTAGACATAAAGTACATGTCAAATTTAAAATAAATTAGAAGGCTTAACCTATTGTTTTTATAGACAAAATTATGTTGGATAATGAAGAAAATTAAGGGAACTGACAAATTCTACTCTCGTTGACACATTGTGTGTGTGTGTGTGTGGAGGGGGGGGGGGAGGGGGGGAGGTGATGAAAGGACTAAGTGTTCACTTTATCCTTATCCCTCATAATTTTGTACAATTCAACAAAAGATTTGTTTCACATGAGCAAGTTAGGAATGGCAACTAAACTAATCTGAACTATGGTGCAGGATCTAAAATTTCTCACCATTATAACGAGTGTCAAACATATTTGAAATGTTTTTACTCAGCAGCTGTTATCCTCAAACATTTCCTGTGCAGCTTGGTGAAGGCAGGAGCATGTTTGACCCCTTACAATTTGGGATGACCAAGACTGTTGAAACATCCTCTGATGTTGGAATTCCCACAAATCCTACCTCCAAGAGGCTCAAATGTTCCACAACAATCTGGCATTAGGGAACCTCAAAGAGCTCATGTGGGGCTCACAGGTTGATCAGCAGGCTTTAAAATCTAAACTCCTGAGACATCCATCATGCTGTGAAAGAAAAATATGCTTTCAGTGTATTCAACTTATTCCTAGCCGGCTACAGAATGTTTGCAGGATAGTACCAATTTGCTGATCGTAGATCACCTTCTCTTGCAACATACTTCCACCCTTGTGGTAGCCAGGCTATCTCATCTAAATTGTACTTATTCACAATCCAACAATGGCTTTCCCTCTGATAAGAAAGCAGATAGATCACGTTTATCTTTCTCAGCTTAATCTTCCTGCAAACTCTCATTTCCTTTATATCCAAGAAAATGCTCAGTGGCAAAATCCACAGGTTTCCTGAATACTAAATTACAAACATTCGCAATCTCTTGTGTGAAGGATCTTTTCCACAGCCTGGTCACGAATGACAGACCCTTGAACCGAGACCATTAGCTTTAGACTACTCAACTAGATAGATTTATTCTCCCTACATTCAGATCATCAAGTCTCTATTTGTTTCATTTTAGGTCACTTAGTCATCATGGATCTAAACTACTTAAAATTCATGATAATCGTTGAGTCAAAAATACTTTCAATAGTTATTTTGGGTTCCAAATGAGAAACTTGCTTTGTGGTGGACAAATAGCGAGAAGACATGCCATCATGGGATCAGACAGAGGAGGCAAAGTAATAAACAAAAGAATATGGAAAAAACGTTGGCCTCTCATAAAGCATCACCTCAGACTTGTCTGGATTAAAACTAAGCATTCACTTCTCCGCTCAAATTTCCAAATGAACTCCATTGCCATCATCTTTGACAACCTCCCTCGCCATCCATAACTTCACCAATTTCCATGTCATTCGTAGTTGTACAAATTAGACCACCTATATTCTTATTCAAATCATTAATATTTAATACAAACAGGAGGACCCAGCCCAGATCCATACAGAAAGGCACTTGCCATAGAATATCTGTCAATGAAACACCCCTCTACCACCTTCCTAAGCAAAGCTAATTTTGGATTACTTACGATAGCTTATGATTTAACCTTCGAAATCTGCCCTTTACAAGGCTGATTCCGAACAATAAGGCACATGGGATCATCAGTATCAAATGCTATACTGAAGTCCATTGCCTTTCTCTCGTCAATCATCTTTGTCACTTCATCAAAAACTCTAACAAATTTTTTGAGACAGGACTTCCCCTGCACAAAGCTACACTGACTATTCCCAATAAGTGCATGTTTTTCCAAATGCAAACAAATCCTGTTGCTAAGAATTCTCTCCACTCATTGGCTAATATTTTCATGATTTGTCCATGTTGCCCTTCTTAAACAAAGGAACAGTATTGACTATTTTACGGTCTTCTGGCAACTCACCCGTGGCTAAAGAGGATACAAAGATCTCTGTTAAGATCCCAGTAATCTCCTCACTTGCTTCCCATCAGAGATTGGTAGCGGTGTGGAATGAGCTTCCAGTGGAAGTGGTGGAGGCAGGTTCGTTGGTATCATTTAAAAATAAATTGGATAGGCATATGGATGAGAAGGGAATGGAGGGTTATGGTATGAGTGCTGGCAGGTGGGACTAAGGGAAAAAGGTTGTTCGGCACGGACTTGTAGGGCCGAGATGGCCTGTTTCCGTGCTGTAATTGTTATATGGTTATATGGTTATATCAGGTGCTGAAGACTTATCCACTTTAATATTTTTCAAGACACCCAAATCCTAACACCCCCTTATTAATATTGACATGCCCCCTTCTGATCTCACGATCATCCATGTCCTCCTCCTTGGTGAATATGTGAAAACTACTCATTAAGAACCTCACTTCCTCTGCCTCCATGCCCATATTCCCTCCTTTAAACCCATCATTCCCCTACCTACCACCTTGCTCCACATATACAAATAACATTTCTTGGTATTAGACCATAACACATAGGAGCAGAATTAGGCCATTTGGTCCATTGAGTCTGCTCTGCCATTTGGTCATGGCTGATGTATTTTCCCTCTCAACTCCATTCACTTGTCTTCTCCCTGTAATCTTTGGCATCCTTACTTATCAAGAACCTTTCAATCTCTGATTTAAAAATACGTAATGACTTAGCCTGGCAATGAATTCCATAGATTCACCACCCACTGGTGAAAGAAATTCCTCCTCAGCTCCTTTCTAAAGGTACGACCTTTATTCGAAGGCTGTGCCCTCTGGTCACGACCGGAAATATCTTCTCCACATCCACACTATCTAGACCTTCCATTATTCAGTCGATTTCCATGAGATCCCCCTCGCCCTTCTAAACTCCAGCGAATACATGCCTCAATTCATCAAACACTGCTCATACGTTAACCAATCATCTCTGGTATCAGTCCTATCTTGTCCATAAGCATGTTAAAACTTATGGAATTGTGGACATTTTTCCCAAAATGTTCCCCCAGTGAAATTTTGATCATCCAGCCTGGGTCATTCTCCAATATAAAGTCTGCTATGGCCTCATCCCTTCATGGATTATCTACACATTGTTTCAAGATATCCTTCTGTACCTTACCCTGTAACTCAATCAGATTTGTGGGAGAATATGTTTACCTTGGCATTCGTAATAAATGAACATTGTTACAAAGCCCATGTCTGTCCAAATACATATATATCTTACTTTAAGCCTCAGAATGCTTTCCATAAACATGCCTACCACAGATGTTAGGCTCGTTGGTCTATAGTTCCCAGGTTTTTCCTTGCAGCCCTTCGTAAATGGAGACTGGACAGCACTGTGGCACAGCTGGTACTGCTGATGTCTCACAGCACCAGAGCCCCGGGCTCCATCCTGACCCCGAGTGCTGTCTGTGTGCTGTATGCACGTTCTCCCTGTAACTGTATGAGTTTCCTCCCGGTGCTGCGGTTTCCTTCCACATCCCAAAAAAGTGTGGGTTTGTAGGTTGATAGGCCCTCTGTGAATCGCCCCTGGTGTGTAGGGAGTGGATAATAAACTGGGATAGTATGCGTTAATGTGTGAATGGGTGATTGCTGTTCAGCATGGACTTGGTGGGTTGAAGGGCATGTTTCTATGCTGTATCACTAAACGAAATAGACACTGGGTCAACTGCTTTGACTCATTTGGCTAACTCCATCAGGACAGGTTGTAGCTGCACTAATCAGCACGCCAACAACCACCATAGTCTGAAGAAGGGTCTCAACCCGAAACGTCACCTATTCCTTCGCTCCATAGATGCTGCCTCACCCACTGAGTTCCTCCAGCATTTTTGTCTACCTTTGGATTTTTCCAGCATCTGCAGTTCTTTCTTAAACATACAATAGTATTGGTCATTTAGTGAGGAGTGAACATTCAAAGCATTTTGCTGAGGTGTAATTAAAACACATTGTTGCATTGTTCATCAAGAATCTGGGAGGAGGAGTGACCAAAAGGCTTGGCTCACTATTTGTTTTCTTCATGGATCACCTGTGATCGTCTAGATTGAAAATCACCTGCTGCTGTTGATCCACTAAATGAGGATTTCCAGAGCGATATTCAGTCATTTAATGATCTACCTTGCACGTATCCTTTCCTTTGCAAATGTTGCATTAAACAAGAATAAGAATCCATATGATGGAGATGCAAGAAACTGCGGGTGCTGAACTCTGTAGCAATAAAAAAGGAGAGTAGCTGGTTGAACACAATGGGTCAGGCAGCATCTGAGGAGGGAAATGACAGTGGATGTTTAGAGACCGGAACCTTAATCTAGACTGGATTCATGAATGTCCCTTCCAAACATAAAGAATGTATTTTGTCTTCCTAGCAAAATGGATGTGAAATGGAAATGTCTGAGGTAGTAATGGGAATATTCGGAGAGTGCTGCCAGCAAGCTGTGCCCAGTCAAAAGGAAGTTGACACATTGGGATGCTCCCATGCTGTGGCCATTGATGGTTAAGTCTTTTGAATAATGGAAAGAAAATTCCAGTTTAGGGGCATGGGAGGAATCTAAGATTTTGGTTTGCTGGTCTAGAACCAATAATTCCTGCTACCTGTTTAAAAATAAAGATTAAGAATTACTTCAGTTGTTTTATGAGTGTGGGACTACCCATGACAATTGGACACAGTTTACAAAAAAACATTCATCTTAGTGGAATTGGGGTTCCACAGGACTAATTTTCTGTCATTTTTGGGCTACTCTACTGAGAACTCTCTGATGATGCATGTTTTTGTTTTATTGAATTCTTCGCCCACATCAAGATTGCTCTTTGTGCCACTTCCTCATCATTAATTTTAAACTCCCAGACAAAATCCCATGCAAGATATGTTTAAGGATCTAGTTCCAATGAACAGATATTTTAACCATGGTTTCTCTTTTAAATGTTTACACACGTTTTACATCAACATCTTTGTAGTTCAGTCATGCAAAGGCCAGTTGTACGTGGCCTTTGCATGACTGAACATTACCACATGGTGTATGTATGAATGAATTGCCAACTGGGGTGCATTTATTGCTAATGGCCACATCCAATGCAAATGCAGGTCATAGGGATGTTTCACCTGTTTGGAGATACAGTATTGAAACGGGCCCTTCGGCCCACCGATTCCACACCGACCATCAATCATCTGTTCACACACGTTCTGTTTTATCCCACTTTCTCAGCCACTCCGTACACACTGGGGACAATTTAAAGTGGCCAATGAACCTACAAACCCACACATCTTTGGCATGTAGGAGGAAACAAGAGCACCTGGAGGAAACCCATGCAGTCACAGCAAGAACGTGCAAACTCCACACACAGACAGCACCCAGGGTCAGGATCAAAGCAGGGTCTCTGGCACTGTGAGGCAGTAGCTCTATCAGTTGTGACGCTGTGCTACCTAATTGCAAACTTCTTGCAGACTGCAATAGTGAAAGGTGTACAAGACTGCCGGAATATCCTCTCCTGTTGGAATTTCCACAAATGCTGCCTCTGAGGTAGCAACTCCCAGGTTAAATCCTGTGTAAACGGTGTTTCAAGCTCAACTTCTAAAGGATAGATATTTAACATTGGTTTCTTTTCTGAAATGTTTATGCAAATTTCATATCTTCCTTGAACTGGTAAGTGGTTTTGCATGAGTGAATATTTCATTGCATACCTTGCAGTGCAAAACCAATTCTGCACTTGCATATGAGAAACAATCACATCAAGCTATGGGAAGTATTTCTACTTCAGCCACTTATTTAGATTTTGGGAGCAATATACTGAACAAAGAGCACTCAGCTCACAAAGCTGACATTTTCTTTCAAGAATCAAATGCTACTTTTCTCCAGGCTGCCCGCGACAAAAGACTTACCTTGAAACCACACAAGATGTTGATGGTGGTGGAGCATTTTATTTTGTGGGTTTGTTTCATAGCACATCAATCCCAAGCCTCTGTTCACCTACTAAGAGCTAACCAAGCTGCTGCTTTTTGTACAGACGTAGTTGTGAGCCAGACGTAGGCAGCGGTGGTAGGAAATGAGGGAGTTGGTTACTGTATACGGATGTTGCTGCCTGCCACCTATCTTTCCTCCCACACTAACTTACGATGCATGCATATATCCATCCTCCCACTCACCCACACTTCCACACATTCTAAGCTTGTCCATACCAGGCCTTAAATGCTCCAGTTTTGTTTTAGATATTTCATAACTTAAGTGACATTCTAAAGATATTTTAGTGATTTACTGGATTAGTGAGGTAAATAGCAATGAAAACTGCTGATGATGCAAAGAATAATGCTGAATGCGACATCACAACAGAAGGTATTATGAACGTGAACATTTGACTGATGGGACATAATGTGCCGTCTGAAAAGCTGCAATCAAGGTATTTGACATTGTCTCAGCTCTTCTTCAGGCTCAAACCTTGTTGCTCAGTATCCAGTGTTGCAGCAGCAGGAAGCCAGCACTCGTGCATGAGAAGAGGATCACATGCCTTTTCAGTTATTGCACTGCCCTGGTACTAGTCACACTATTCCCAAACCCTAAACATAATTATGTGTCACTAAGTTTTTCCTCATCTCAGTGCTAAATGGCCTACCACTTTATTCTTAAACTGTGACCCCTGGTTATGGACTCCCCCAACACCGGGAACATTTTTTCTGCATCTAGCCTGTCCAATCCTTTAAGAATTGTAGATGTTTCTATAAGATACCCTCTCATCCTTCTAGATTGCAGTGAATACAAGCCCAGTTGACCCATTCTTTCATCATTTGTCAGTCTTGCAACCTCAGGAATTAACCGGGTGAACCTACGCTGCACTCCCTCAATAGCAATAATCTCCTTCCTCATATTAGGAGACCAAAATTGCACACAATACTCCAGGTGCGGTCTCACCAGGGCCCTGTACAACTCTAGTAGGACCTCCTTGTTCCTAAACTCAAATCCTCTCGCAATGAAGGCCAACATGCCATGAGCTTTCTTCACTGCCTGCTGTACCTGCATGCTTACTTTCAGTGACTGATGTACAAGCACACCCAGGTCTCGTTGCACCTCCCCTTTTTCTAATCTGACACCATTCAGATAATAATCTGCCTTCCTGTTCTTGCCACCAAAATGGATAGTCTCACATTTATCCACATTATACTGCATCTGCCATGTAAATGCCCACTCACACAACCTATCCAAGTCACCCTGCAGCCTCATAACATCCTCATCGCAGCTCACACTGCCACCCAGCTTTTTTCATCCGCAAACTTGGAGATGTCACATTTAATTCCCGCGTCTAAATTGTTAATATTGTAAATAACTGGGCTCCCAGCACCGAGCCTTGTGGCACTCTACTAATCACTGCCCGACATTCTGAAAAGGACCCATTAATTCCTACTCTTTGCTTCCTGTCTGCCAGTTCTTTGTCCATGTCAATACCCTACCCCCAATACCATATGCTCTAATTTTCCACACTAATCTCTTGTGTGGGACCTTGTCAAAGGCAAAATACACCACATACACTGACTCTCTTATCCATTCTACTTGTTACATCCTCAAAAAATTCCAGAAGATTAGTCAAGCATGATTTCCCCTTTATAAATCCATGCTGGCTTTGACCAATCCTGAGTCACTGCTTTCCAAATGCGCTGCTATAACATCTTTAACAATTGACTCAAGCATCTTCCCCACTACCGATGTAGGCTAACTGGTCTATAATTCCCTGTTTTCTCTCTCCCTCCTTAAAAAATGGAGTTACATTGGCTATTCTCCAGTTCACAGGAACTGATCTAGAGTCGTGAGAACATTGGAAAATGATCACCAATGCATCCACGATTTCTAGGGCCACCTCCTAGAGTACTCTGGGATCAGGCCCTGGGGATTAATCTGCCTTCAGTCCCAACAGTTTACCTATCACCATTTCCTGAACCATGTGGATTCTCTTCAGTTCCTCTCTCCCACTAGATCCTCTGTCCCCTAATATTTCCAGGAGATTGTTTGTGTCTTCTTTAGCGAAGACAGAACCAAAGCACTTGTTTAACTGTTCTGCAAATTCTTGTTTCCCATTATAAATTTACCTGTCTCTGATTTTAAGGGACCCACATTTGTCTTCACTATTTTTTTCCTTTTTCATATCTAAAGAAGCTTTTGGAGTCCGTTTTTATATTCCCTGCAAGCTTTCTTTCATGCTCTTTTTTCCCCCCTCTAATAAGCCAGTTCGGTATTCCGAAAAATGCAAGGAATCATGGGATTTGTCAAAGGTCAAACACTATAAATAAAAATGGAACAAAGCGCTGTAGATTCAGTGAGTATAATTTGGGTACGATTTTTTTGTCTTTTTTCAAGTTTGTATTTGTCAGGGGTCAGATACGAATGGAATGCCGGGGGGGGCGCGGTGATACCGAACCGCCACTGTACCATCCCCGGTCCTCCGCCCCCACCCTCCTCTCGACGTCCGGACCGACAGGACACCGGCCCCCAGACAGCGCGGAGAACTGGCCTCAACTACCTTCTGTGGCAGAGAATTCCACAGATTCACCACTCTCTCTGTGAAAAATGTTTTTCTCATCTCCGTCCGAAAATATTTCCCCCTTATCCTTCTGGACTTCCCCAACATCGGGAACAATCTTCCTGCATCTAGCCTGTCCAACCCCTTAAACATTTTGTAAGTTTCTATAAGATCCCCCCACAATCTTCTAAATTCTAGCGAGTACAAGCCGAGTCTATCCAGTCTTTCTTCATATGAAAGTCCTGCCATCCCAGGAATCAGTCTGGTGGACCTTCTCTGTACTCCCTCTATGGCAAGAATGTATTTCCTCAGATTAGGAGACCAAAACTGTACACAATACTCCAGGTGTGGTCTCACCAAGGCCCTGTACAACTGCAGCAGAACCTCTCTGCTTTTATACTCAAATCCTTTTGCTATGAATGCTAACATACCATTCGCTTTCTTCACTGCCTGCTGCACTTGCATGCCTACTTTCAATGACTGGTGTACCATGACACCCAGGTCTCATTGCTCCTCCCCTTTTCCTAATTGGCCACCATTCAGATAATAGTCTACTTTCCTGTTCTTGCCACCAAAGTGGATAACCTCACATTTATCCACATTATACTGCATCTGCCATGCATTTTCCCACTCACCCAACCTATCCAAGTCACCTTGCAGCCTCCTAGCATCCTCCTCACAGCTAACACTGCCCCCCAGCTTCGTGTCATCCACAAACTTGGAGATATTGCATTCAATTCCTCCGTCCAAATCATTAATATATATTGTAAATAGCTGGGGTCCCAGCACTGAGCCTTGCGGTACCTCACTAGTCACTGCCTGCCATTCTGAAAAGGACCCGTTTACTCCTACTCTTCCTGTCTGCCAGCCAGTTCTCTATCCACACCAATACTGAACCCCCTTGTCCTCCTCCTAAATTTCTCCGTCCTCTGGTTTGCCACTTATTCTGGCCTATTTATATGCCTTTTCCTTGGATTTAACATTCTCCTTGATTTCCCTCGTTGACCACAGATGAGCTGCCTTCCCTGTTTTATTTTTTCATCAGACAGGGATGGAACCATTTTTGGAGTTCATCAATGCCGGCTTTGCCATTTCATCTTCACCGTCAACCCTTTAAGTATAATTTGCCAGTCTATCCTAGTCTTCTCATACCTTCAAAGTCTCCTTTCTTTAAGTTCAGGACCCTAGTCTCTGAATTAACCATGTCACTCTCCATCCTAATGTAGAATTCCACCATATTATGGTCACTGTTTCCCAAGCGGCTCTGCACAACAAGTTCGCTAACTAATCCTTCCTTATTACACAATACCCAGTCAAGGATGGTCTGTCCTCTAGTTGGTTCTACATATTGGTTTTGAAAACCATCCATTATACATTCCAGCTTGTATCTTCCTGGATGGACTGCAGGTCATCCAGCTCCTGCTCCATTTCTCTAACTCAGTCCTTGAGGAGCTGCATCTGGACACAGTTCCCACAGGCGTAGTGGTCAGTGATGCTAGTGGTGCCCTGATTTCCTACATCCTGCAGCAAATGCACTGCAGTAATAGTCCTGCCATCATGCCAATAAGTTGAAACATTTAAATTAAATTAAACACACAACCGAATAAGCCAAGTCCTTGCCTCAGCCTCCTCGCCGAGGACTATTGAGCCAAAGACTCACACATTACCTCCCAAGGTACTTCACCTCAACACGGCCGCTCCCCTAGGCCAAGTCCTACTTTTATTTGCTAATCAATTAACTAATTATTAAATCATGTACAATTTACGACTTCACAGTTATCATGACTGTGCCATGCTGACTGCCAGGATGCTAATCGGTTCTCAATGGCATGACACCAATGACGGCAGCAGTGCAGCAGCATAAAAGGTTGCCTTAGTCCAAGGGGAAAAGAGAGATGGAAAAGAGTGGTCTGCAGTGCCTCTCACAATCCCAACACAATGGTCTGGTGCAATGGGGCCAGGTAATGCTGGCCGCAATCCCCCTCCCATTCTATGATTTTATGATTGTCCCGAAGCCACTGTGGCTTATGGACAAATCAAGAGGCCAGTGATGGTACAGTCAATGGTATAGAGATGCAGTGATCATTGTTGGTGATGCAAGTGAAACAAACTGAGTACAGGTTGAGGTTCCATGTGAAACATTGTTCCCCAGAAGGGAGCTCTTCAATATGAGTATCTTTGCTGATATGTTGAGCTGTTTGCTACTTGTTATGATGTATACCCAGAATGGAGACTATCGGTCACGCCTGTAGCAGCCAATTCTATCAGTAAATGTGGAACTAACTCCTGTGGAATGGAATTCTTGTAGAAATAGATTTTGATAAACAGTCTGAAGAAGGGTGCTGATCCAAATCATTATCTGTGCATTTCCCTCCACAGATACTGACTGACCAGCTGAGTTAGGACATAGAACATAGAAATGTACAAACTTGGAAAAAGGCTGTAGATTATATCAAATTAAACTAATCTTTTATGCCTGCACTTGATCCATATCTCTCAATTCCATGCAATCTAAAAATCTCTTAACCACCACTATTGTATCTGCCTCCACCACCACCACCCATGGCACCCTGGCAGCACATTCAGGGCACCCACCACCCTTTATATATGAAAACATTCACCACACATCTCCTTTAAACTTTGTCCTTTTCATCTGAAAGTTGTGCCCTCTAATATTTGACATTTCCACCATGGGTTAAAGATTCTGACTGCCTGCTCTGTTCTGTGGCTCTCATAATTTCTCGACCTCTAGTTCCTCTTGCACTTTGCTTTTTGGTCTATATTCCAGCATCTGCAGTCTCTTGTGCTTTTATTAAAAGTGTCAAACGTACTTGAGTGAATCTTGCTTATTACCTGATGATCACTCATTGATTGTTATCTAATGTGCACAAAATAGCTTTTATGCATAAAACAATAACAAATTAATTTCTGGGCACTGAAATGTCCAGGACTGATGTTGCAGGGCTTGATTAGAGAAAAGACCGTGAGAAAGCCAAGTCAAACAATTGAATAGGTTATATAAAAGAAAGACTAAAAATTATAAAGTAAGGCATTCTGTGATGGGCTTTCCAGTCTTGTATTTGACAGTAAATATTGCATTAAATTACTTAGTGATACTTATTTGTAATTCTGTGCATTGGTTCATCTCGCCTCCCATCAGCTTCCATCTAGGAACTTATGAGGGGCTTAGATTGTTTATCTTTTTCTACCAGCACATCATTTAAATACCCAGATTGTGATCTTATGGCAACAAATTCTAATTGAACTTTTGCTGAGCAAATGAATAGTAAGATTAAACGAGAATTTACCAGTTTGAAGTTTGATCTTTATTTTATGAGGAGTAACGTTGAGGGATTACGTGAAGACCCCGCCAGTACGCATGCGTGTCAATCTTCAAAGCAGCGGTGTGAAATCACAGACAACAGTTATTGAACTGAACATAGTAACATAAGAGGACCATAATACCAGTTGACCTTTATGATAGAGGGCTGGGAGCGGAGGGCACGTAATCCCTCAACGTTACTCCTCATAAAATAAAGATCAAACTTCAAACTGGTAAGTTCTTGTTTAATCTTACTATTTTACTTCGGAGTCACGTGAGTGACTACGTGAAGATTTTAAAGCTCTGTGATTTCATGCTGTGGAAAACGAGTCCAGGCATCATACACTGCATCAGTAGGCCAATGATGAGTGAACATTAATATTGCATTCAGACATGACATTGATATAGACATGTTGATGCTATTAATGAACAATAGTGCAATAGTAACCTCCCTCAACCGGGAGGAAACATACATAACATAGAGTTGGTAAATACCCCCAATCTGGCAATGAGTTTGATCTGAATATTTGGACAGAACAATAGTTTGACCATCCTGCAGCCGCTAGGATGTGGTCCATAACCCTGCTGCTGAGGTATAGCGGTCCTGGTGGAGTGAGACTCAAAATGTCAATGTTCACTCCAGTATATGCCAGACCCATTTAATCCTCTGGAGAAGGTTTGTAGTGATTCCTTCTAACGAGGTTTATGTAACTAACAATATAGCTAGTCAGAGTCTATAAGACTCTTAAGGACCTTGACATACTGGTGTAAATGCGTGATTACACGCAACCCAAGGTCCATGGGATATGCAACATCTAGTTTGGTCTTATGTCCCTGTCTACTCTGCTTGACTAATCATGAACAAAACATGTTTATTATAGCCCACAGATATGATCATTCTATCCAGTGCAGCAATGACTGGACCCGTAGCACTGTACTCAGCACCATGGCATAACCACTAGTAAGTGAGTTTGACCAAGGACAGGGATGTTGCTGGTGCCCATCGGCGAAGTGACGTAGCACAATGTGAACAACCCATATCTCTGCGTCCCTAGACCTGGGAAGTTTTAAGTTGATGATACCCTTCATAATCTAGATGTCAGAGGGTGAGACCGGACAGAGTGGTTTATGTTCACCGCAGCCAAATGATGAGGAGGTACTTCAGGCGCAGTAAATGGAATATTAACTTAATGTTATAATCCCATAAGACTGAATTTCAAGATGTCAGTCATCCGTGCCGAGTTAAACGTAAAGAAGCATAAACAATACTCCCCATCTCCGATGAGGAATGTTGCTATTTGATGCTATTCCTGCAATCTGCAGTGGGCACTCCCAATGCTTTAGGTTTGACAACCCGAGCCGCAGGAACGATCTCTCAGAGTCTGTAAGTCAATGAATTGATTATATCATGCAGAGGATGGTTTCAACATCACAACTGAACCAGCATCTTTGTGCCCAGAAATAACTATGTAAAGTTTTATGCTCATTCCCCACATTAGCGGGAACCATGGGTAAATCACCCAGGCAGGCACTATGAAAAGCCGGAAGCGGGAATTTTGCATGACCCGTCCTATGAGGCCAAATGGAGGAAGACATAAAAGACCATTCCTCCCTTGTGTAGCGAGAATGCACCCTTCGCCACTGATATGCCTCGTATTTTTGCAACTGGAGATTGAGCCTGGATGCAAGCATGTCGATCGTTAGTGTTCCATCGATTCACAATGTCATTAAATACCTTGTGATCGCACATTCATTCTGTGTTGTCATTGATTTGCATGATAATACACCAGTGCTAAATGTGGTTAGGTAAAACTATCACCGGATACTTTGATTTGATTGTACCTTAGTGATTAACATATTCCACCACCAAAGTGTATCACCTAGGACTTGTGCATGCAGATTATGCATATTCACACACCCTTTAATGCACAGAACGCATCTGGTGTCCATTGGCAGTTGATACCATGACTGAACAATTGATAACTCGTGCTAATCCCATCTGCCTCCTTAACTAGAGATGGTATTAGTAAATTCCCCATCTTTGAGCAATAGCATCAGTTTGTGAATGACTGAAGATTTACGGATGAGAGGTTTAGTGGAGCAACGCGGAATACTGTTCGTCCACCATTGTGACTTTGATAGTTTCAGCTGCGAATAGCAGATGTCTAATCTTTTGTCTCAGAGCCGAATTCCAGACAAATAAATGGATTGATTGTATTCCAATAATCAATAGTTTCAGTTGGTATCAGCTTGATTTAAATTTAAACCATGTGTGCATGATTTTGCACTTCTGCTCCTGGGAGGTAGAGGAGCTCGAGTACGGGGTTGGCGCATCTTCCAGGAAGGCCGTTCTGGGCTGTGGCCTAAAAAGACCTTTGTCCTGGTTGTACGGCCTTCAAGCTTTCACCAGCTTCAGTGTATCGTGGTTTGCTGGTGGGTGCGTAGGGGTGCTGCTGCTGGAGATGTGAGGTCTTGCGTGATGATGTGGCCTTCATGAGCCCAACGGCCCTTGTCGAGCTTCTTGACTTGTTTCATCAGGTTGCCCAAATGGCAGTATCCACCTGATAGCTGTTCACCGCAGGGACACTGAGCAAAATACAGTTCCCTGGTGCTGGGTATTTGGTAGTTGTTATTCACAGCCTTCTCCTACTGCTGGTTGTGTTGTTCCTGCACCCCGAGCACACTTGTGGTATCTTCAGCCAAACCCCTGTCTTCAGAGTCAGCCCAGAAGTGACTCCTAATGCTCCCCTCTGTCGAGGGAGATGCATTATGCAGCCCTCGATAAGGTACTGCCATGGGCGTCCTAGGACCCCATGGTGACTAGAACGCCATATACCGGTGCATGTCACATTGCAGCATCAGCTCCATCAACCGCTCCATGCGGGATATGTGATCATAGTCACTCCCGCCGGCGGTGAGTCTTCACAGCCCGACTTGTCCGAGACTTCGGGCCTGTCCGACTTCTGCTTGGCCTTCCCGCCAGTCTGTGGTGTCGATTCTGACTGTGCAGGTGCCAGGTCGGAGACTGCTGATCAATAGCGATCCAGGTGCCGCCTACCGCTGCTGACTGCCCGCAATTCCACGGTCCTCCTCAGTCAGTCTGGATGCGGTCCATTCCTGTAACATTCTCATAAAATAGCACAAAACAACCTTTGAGTTAGGATTTTACATGCATGTCCTGTTTTAAACCTTCTGCTGCGGGGGCAACGCACCTCCCGAGCCTGGTCTCCTGATCTCCTGGTCTTAGTTGTTGCAGCTGGGGTTGTGGTCCTTGTAGAAAGGTTTCCATGTCGGGTATTTCTCCCCCGAGCTTTACCTCCGCGGTCCCTATAGGAGGGCTTCTCCGCGATGTTCTCCAGTCGTGGCTTCCCCCCCCCCCCTCCCCCCCCTGAGCTGGGTATCCCCGCAGTAACTGCAGCCGGGATATCCCCGCTGTCCCTATAAAAGGGATAGCCGCGATTTGCAATGTCGGGGGCGGGGCTGGGGGTGGGGGGGGGTATCTGCTCTGGGTGCCACCAGCACCAATTGAACCTGCTTGTCTCGACCCGAAACGTTGCCTATTCCTTCTCTCCATAGATGCTGCCTCACCCGCTGAGTTTCTCCTGCATTTTTGTGTACCTTCCAGCTTCAAGCAAATGCGTTAGGCCATTTAAAACAGCTCAGGCAAATTCTGACCACAAATCTAATCAATCAACGAATCAAAGAGTCATACAGTGTGGAAACAGGTCCTTTAGCCCATGCCAACCAACATGCCCCATCTACACTAGCCCTACCTGCCTGCATCTGGCCCTTAACCTATCCTATCCATGTACTTCTCTAAATGTTTCTTAAAAGTTGTGACAATACCTGCGTCAACTACCTCGTCGGGCAGCTTGTTTGATATACCCTCAGGTTCTCATTAAATCTTTGCCTGCCTCACCTTAAACCTATGTCCTCTGGTTCTCGGTCCCCATACTCTGGTCCAAAGACTGTGCATTCACCCTATCTATGCATTTACCCTATCTTTTCCTCTCATGATTTTGTACACATCTATAAGATCACCCCTCATCCTCTTGGTCTCCAATGAATACTTAGCCTGCCCAACCTCTCCTTATAGCTCAATCCCTCGAATCCTGGCAACAACCTACTAAATTTTTCAGAATCCTTGCAAGCTTGACAACATCTTTCCTATAACATAGAAAACATAGAAGATAGGTGCAGGAGTAGGCCATTCGGCCCTTCGAGCCTGCACCGCCATTCAATATGATCATGGCTGATCATGGCTGCATTTGGTGCATGAACATAGTGACCAAAACTGAACGCAATATTCTAAATGTGGCCCCGCCAAGATCTTATATAACTGTAACATGAGCTCCTATACTCAATACTCTGACTGATGAAGGCCAATGTGCCGAAAGCCACTTTGACCACCCTATCCATCTGTGACACCACTTTCAAGGAACCAGAGTCCTACCATTCACTGTGTAGGTCCTGCCAAGTTGAGACGTGTTCCATTGAAGCTAAAATAAACAGAAGATGGAAGCAGAGTATATCCCAACACAATTGTACCAGTCCTTTAGCCCATTAGTTGAGAACAAATTTCTATTTAGCAGGCAAATTCTTAAATGATTTTAACCATCAATCAAGTAGCTTTTTTTCCCCACAATTGCAATATTTTAATAATTAGTAAATGTATTAAATGGAAATGAACCAAACCAGCAATTACTTTAAAGCCCTATGATTTTCCTCATAGATTGCAAACGAGTGTCTGGAAGATTATTTTCAAATCTAAGAGACTCGAGGCCACAAATTGCAAATCTCCATAAAGACTTCCTGCACGCTCAGAAGGTTCAATGGGGTTATATTATTTTGCTTAAATGGGAGCAGTAGATTGGCACATACATCCCTCAGGCGCGCTATATCTCATATGGAGAGTAGATGGGTAGGCCAAAAAATACCTCAAACTCAATTGAAACACTTTTTGTCACAGTGGAATCCCATATGTGTGAATTGATTGATTTAACGTTGACACACCAAGAACTAAAAAAGTAGTGATTTGCTGCACCAGCAGATTATAAATCTGATCGCATGTAGGCATATGTACAGATCATATTCCATGGAGTATCAATCAAAAGAGAAAGGGGACATAAAAAATAATGGATTAATCAAGGGTGGCTTTAATCTTCATGTTGTTTGGTAAAGCAAACTGACAGAGATAACAATTTCAAGGAAGCATCTGCGATACATTTGGCAAATAATATGTAGATATAACTAGGAAACAGATTATTTTAGATCTGATTGTATGTAATGAAGTGTTATTAATTAAGTATCCTCAAGCGAAAGCATTAAATAAGTATTATGGGAGAGTTGGTGAAAGCAGACCGGGGAAGTAATAAGAATGATGTAAAATAATCAGTCAGCCATTCAAAGATTTTTGAATCATGATTCTCAGCAAAGAAACATTGCATTGAGAAACAATAATTCTACAAGAATGATGATACATTAGGGGCTAACTGAAGAAGTTTAAAGAATGCTATAGAATCAAAGAAGAGGCATATAAGGTTGCAAAGGATAATAATTAGCTTGCACATTGGAAGAGTTTTAGAAACCAGAAATATGCTGGAAAAAAGATAAATTGGGGAAAAAATAAAAACTGATTTGTAATGGGAAAGAAATAATGAATGTCAAAATATTAGAAGCTGAGAAAGAACAATTAATATAGAGAATTAAAGATATGACATGAACTCTTAATAGTAGACACTGCATAAATGCCAATTTATAGTTTGTAATTAGGGTAAGGAGAGGGAGAAACTTAAAGCAATATCACTGAATGAAAATTACTAAACAAACTAATGGGAGTAAATGTTAGCACATCCCCTTGACCTGATCATATACCTTCAAGGGTTCTAGAGATGGATGCAGTGGCTGTGATCTTGTAACATTATCTGGATTCTGTGAAGATGCCAGTGGAGTGGAAAGCACCAGGTCTAACTCCAGTATTCAAAAGAGGAGAGAGAAGGCCAGTCAGGTTATTAGCAATCACTGGGAAAATTTTGTTAAATAAGTACTAACTGAAAATAATACTAGAGGTATGAACAATTAATTTTATCAAAGGGAAATAGAACGTTTAAAATGTATTAAACCACTTTGAAGATGTAATTGGCAGATTAGATAATGGAGAAACTGAGGGTAAATTATACATTGATTTCATGACAACATCTTTCCGATAAAATGGTGACCCAAAACTGAACATAATATTCTAAATGTGGCCTCACCAACATCTTTTATAACTGTAACATGATCTCCGAACTTCTATACTCAGTACTCTAACTGATGAAGGCCAATGTGCCAAAAGCCTTCTTGACCACCCTATCCTCCTGTGACACCACTTTCAAGGAACTATGCACCTGCACTCCGAGATTCCTCTGCTCCACAAAACTCCCCAGAGCCCCACCATTCACTGTGTAGGTCCTGCCCATGTTAGACTTCCCATTATGCAACACCTCGTCTTTCTCTGTATTAAATCCCGTTACCCATTCCTCAGCCCAACTTCCGAACTGATCAGGATCCTGCTGCGATCTTTGACCACTATCTTTACAATGTACAACACCACCCACTTTAGTGTCACCTGCAAACTTGATAATCATGCCACATATATTCTCATCCAAATCATTAGTATAGATCACAAACAACAATGGGCCCAGCTCCAAACCCCGAGGCACACCACGAATTACAGGCCCACAGTCTGAAAAAACATCCATCCACCTTCACCCTCTGTTTCCTTCCATGAAGCTAATTTTCTATTCAGTTCTTGTCATTACTCCTTCCTGTAGGTTAAAAACTAAAGGAATCAAGGAGGAAATGATGACTACATTTGAGAGAGAATCAAATGCAGGGGTACGGGGAAATAAAGGCTGAATATGATGAATGCAATTGCTACTGATGAACCAAATAGCCTTTTCCCGAGTCAGAAGGCAAATTATTTCCGAAGTTTGGCTAATGATTTTAAAAGTCTTGGCAGAGAAGAGTTAATAGCATTGACTCAACTGCTGTGTTTGTGAGAAAATATACGATGTAGGATGCAAGCAGAATTGCTATTGAAGTCCTTTTCTGATTCAGCCATAATATTTCACGGGATTGCTGATCATGAATTTTGTTCTCTGGCCTAAACTGACTTGTCAGCACTCGGCTCTATAGAGTGATAGAAGAGCTTGCTGTTAAAAGAGTGTTACAAGATCTCTCAAGCCATTTACAATCACCAAAAAATCTCTTTAAGACCAATTGCATTGCTCTGTTTATTCATTGTGTACAACCTGATTTAATTGAATGTCTTATTAGGAGAATAGTGATGAAGTAAATGGTGATGCACACTGTTTTTAGGCATAGTGCATGACAAACCATGACAATTGTGCAAAATGACCATTTATGGTGGGGAATCTCACCCCTTGACATCTGGAGCTGGAAAACTAATGGCCATGCTCTGTCAACTTTCCAAATCATAGTGGGCAAGATGCCCATAAGTGACAACCACAATAAACTTAATTAAGGTCAAGCAGTACAAGTTGATGCTTTCAAGCAAGTTTAAACACAAAAGTACAATTCTTATTATAGCTACTGTTAACCATCTCGTTTTGTGCCCGATGTTGAGTTGATTGGAATGTTCTTGGTTTCAAAAACAGCACCATGCTAATTACCTGCGTGAAGACTTTCTAAACTTACAATCTAATTTCCCTGTTAATATCAGGAGACTGATGTCTTTCTAGACTTTTTATTAACCTGATATTGTAAGCAATCTTCAATTCAAACTAGAAATGCTCTATTTATGGAATTAATCTCACATGGTCGGCCTCTTTTACTTGTTATCTCATTATGTACATATGATTACGTATGGTAGGAATTTGAATTAGTTTTTACCTGGTAATTGTGGTAATCCACACCGGTATTCTTCAGGAGGTTGATGCATTGGCATATTCAAAACATTGCTCTTGAAAGAATTTGGCAATGGTTTATATATGTCCATTTTCATGGGGGTTTTTTGGTAGGATGTGAAATGATGTCAACAGTATGTGACTAGAAATGCAATTGTAAAATGTTGTTTTCTATAGTGTCATGCTACAGAAAACTACTGTTTTGCAGATTGTCATAGTAAATTATAATTTTCTGGTCATTTTGCATGGCACTGCGCAGCTAGTTGTGCAATTGCCTCACATCTCTTGTGAGCTCAGTTCAATCCTGACGTCTGGCATTGTCTGTGTGGTGTCTGCACGTCCTCCCTGTGATTGACGTGGGTTTGCTGTGGGAGGTTGGTTTTGTTAAGATATTTACCCACTGTAAATTACTCCTGATGTTTGGTGATGGGATAATTGGTCGTGAGTTAATGGGCATGAATGATAGATTACACTATAGGGAAATAAGTGTGGGGATAGGATTGTTGTCAGAGACTGCCTAGACTTCATGGGCTGAATGGCCTCATTTTGTGTCAAAAGGAAATGATGATACATGAAAATTTTCTGCAGAATTTGACTGAGCTTTCCTGCCATCTTTGTGCTGTGATGGGATCTCCACGTCAAGGGCATGAGAATGACAGTGTTCCCTTTGCAGCCTGGTTTTGAGCAGTGAAGGATTGGTGGTCTGGCTGGACCCAGGAATAACCATCATTGGGCACTCGCAAGGCAAGGAGGTTGTCCTTACGCAAAGTAGGACTGGAGTAGCCCCTGATTCCTGTACTGTATACCACCTTCCTCTTCCCCTTTCTCATTCCTGTCCCTGTCTCTAACTTGTCTATGATTGCAACCTTCATACCGCCAGTCTCATTGATATTTGCCCACCTCTCACCTAATAGTAGGATATCAAATTTTAATTCCCCTTCAATCTGGCAATCTTCCTACCCTCTCCTCCACCCTAGCTATATCTGAATTCAGTCTGAAGAAGGGTCTCGACCCGAAACATCACCCATTCATTCTCTCTAGAGATGCTGCCTGACCTGCTGAGTTACACCAGCATTTTGTGTCTACCTAGCTATATCTATGTTGGGAATCATGGTGAACCTGGCCTGTGAGCACTGCATTGCATATTTTGGTGTCAAATATGTGGTGTGGTCAATCAATTAGACTCAAAGTCTAGGAGGTTGGGTATACAGGCAGTTCTGCTGTAACATGTGTTTTCATAAAGAGAATTGCATACAACTCGATCAATGAATTAGGGAACACTATTTGTATTATATGGGCAGAAGTGGTTATAACGTGATTTTGATCAGGATCTAGAGAAGCACTTAATAGGTTGAAATTTGACATGGAGTGAAAAGCTGTCCTGGTTAAAGCAGTGTTGAAATAGAAAGCTTGTAGTCTCCTCACAGTAAAGACACTATTGGCATGTCAGAACATGACAGCAAATTTTACTGGGGGAGGCTATTGAAATTGATAAGCAATCACTTCTACTGATATTTGTGCTATGATATTCTATTAAAATATAGCTTTAAGTATTTTTAGCCTTTAAAAAAATTACATTTGAATATCATGCAGGAAAAATAAATGTATCTAACCCTCTAACCCTACCTTTTCCAGTTGACACAATTAATTTTTATAACTGAATCTTCTAAAACATGAGGTTCTGACTTAGGAATACAGCTATCGTGTTATAGCAGAATTGCCTATAACCAAAGTTATCAGCTGTGGATCAAAGACAACAACAGCTGTTCCCAACGCACGCACACATTCCACTGCACTTGAATTTCTAGGTCATTAATTTTCTAACATTTCCTTTGTGCCCAGGGTAGGCCATCAAATGAACACTCAATGTGAAGAGCAAATGGCTTAAAATGAACAAAACTAAAAGTAGGAACTGCTCTGAATTCTCCCTGGTCCCTTTTTTTTGAGTAGCCATTAACTGACAATAAACAGCCTTAAGAATTCTTGGAGTTGTATGTTATCGATTAATGTTCTATTTTCTGATGTTTCGTCAGTACCAGGATCATGTGAAAACATATTGCACACCTTGTAGTGAGAGATTAGACAATCTTGCACCACAATGAAGTGTTTCAACCTTTCCTCCAGTGACTATTTTCTTTTGGAAATGGTCAGTTAGTGCATCCCGTAAGTGCTGTTCTGAGCCGGTGGGTCCCAGAAAACCACCTAATTTATATTACAGTGTCTTTGAAAGTATCCAGAGGCAGTACTGTAATACAAACAGCAGAACTAACCTTGTGCTCAGTAATATGCGGAAGGGGGAATTCAGCACAAGTAGAGAAATATTAATTTATTTGATATTTAAACTGCAAATGTGAGCCTGTTGACAAACTCGGTTCTGGTGAATGAGGAGTATAAGGAACCAATGGGAGTGCATATCTCAGATCAGGTTTTCAGTGGGTTGGTCACATTAGGAGAGCTAAGAGGCAGTTTCTAGTGTTTCAAGGCAGTTTCAAGGCAGCAACTGGTTGTCAAGTTTGAGGGGCCTGGTTGAGGTGAAGCAATGTGAAGGCTCATTCTAAACTCCAAGGAAAAGTCAAGGGAAACCAAAAGTCAATAAATTAAGCCTCTGGATAGTTGTGAAGGTATCACAAGCCTAGGGGGAGTGAGGCAACAGAAGTCTTGGCCCGATTGGAGGGACATATTGACCGCTCTTGGCCTGTAACATTAAGTGGTTTCCTGAACATTTTTCCTAGGAGGACAGTCATGATGGCTATAGTTACAAGGAATGAGTTAGATTAACATTGACGTCCTCGAAAAGTAGGAAACGGAGCTCCTCCATTTTTATTCCAGGGCCAGTCCTCTCCCGCCATCTGGAACACCTTTGTGATGTTATTGGACGTAAGTGGAATTGTTGATTAAGTGGAAATTTCTATGCTTCTGAATCATCCAATACTTCATATGATGCTGAATATTTCTTAAAACATTCATTTCTTTCCCAACAGTTCACGGTTGAAATAATAGATTTACTTAAAGTGTTGAAGTATAATTTGAGCTAAATTTGATTGATGTTGTGGACTTCCACCGCATCAGCTTAACTAAGAATATCATATTAGAAAATGTCATCAAACAATGACTATGGATAACAATTTATCCTAACCCTTCTATTGATAGAAACATTACGTGCACCTTTGGGGCTGAAATACTCTGTTTTAACCATGAATTAATGCTACGAATGGATAAAAACTGGATTTAATGTTGAGTCAATGAAAGTCGGTAAGGATAGAAATGATGGATGTCTTATTTCACTGTACTCATCCATCCATAGGTCCCTAATACCAATGTGCTTGTTATTATTTCAACGTGTTGCTAATCAATTGGAAAATCAACCAAAGTAAAGTTTAAAACAAACATTGCTAAAAGGAAACATTGCGAAAAGAAATTCAATTGAAAAGGGGATTATTTTTTACCTAAAACAAAAGATGGCTCTGAATGTCTCTTGTGGCTTTGAAAGTGGTGGGATGAATGTCATTGGAAAATGGGACGTAAAGGTAACACCTATATTAGAATTAGAATTAGAATTTTCTTTATTGTCATTCAGACCTTTACGGTCTGAATGAAATTTCGTGCCTGCAGTCATACATACAATAATACAATAATAAACAACAATAAACACAAATTAACATCCACCACAGTGAGTCCTCCAAGCAGCTCCTCACTGTGGTGGAGGCAAAAATCTTAGGGCTGCAGTCTCTTCCCGCCTCTTCTACCTCTGCGCTGAGGCGATACCCCACCGGGCGATGGTACAAACAGTCCCGCGGCTCACCGAACCCCGCAAACGGGCCGGCTCAAACACCGCGGCCTGGGGTGGTCGAAGCTGCCGCCCTCACGGGAGCGCCGTTCCAGCCCCGAGCCGGACCGCCCTCACGGGAGCGAGCCCAGAGCGAATCCTGACTGGCTCTGCCTCCGGAGCCTCGAGGTCGCCAGCTCCGCCATTAGGCCTCAGCGCAGACGGAGGCAGAGAAGGGGGATACGACAAAAAAGTTGCATTCCCCCGAAGGGAGAGACAGCAAGCCCTGTTTCAACCCCCCACCACCCCCCCCCCCACCCCCCCCACATAAACACAACCTAAAAACCAAAAACTTAACTAGACAAAACAAAAAAAAACAACACAAAAAAGTAAAAACAAACGGACTGCAGGCGAGCCGCTGCTGCCAGGGCAGCATCTATATTACTAAAACTCTGTTCTTGACCGGTTTCGGCTTTCTGTGCTGCGGTTTCCGAGAGTACGCCACCACCTACGGCCGTCATTTTTGGCCACCTCGCTCAGAGACACGTCCGCCGCGTGTGTGCCGAGGATTTTTCCAGTCGATGAAAATTGACAGATATGAATGTTTTTACAACATTCCCCATTCTCTCTGCTGCCCCTGCTGGAGGGAGGGGGAGCGACTGTAAAACCAGGAAGTGGTGTGCCTCAATCAGTCTCTGCAAGTGGTGTGCCTCAATCAGTCTCTGCAAGTGGTGTGCCTCAATCAGTCTCTGCAAGTGGTGTGCCTCAATCAGTCTCTGCAAGTGGTGTGCCTCAATCAGAGCTTTGAATGACACTGACAAATGTCTACAGCACTGTGAGTACTCTTAATTTGGTTTGAAAGTGAAAATATGGTTAGAGGTAAAAAAAGCACTGCCTGCAAATAGTTGTTTGGGTTGAAGTAAAAAGGCACTCTCTCCCCTCCTCTCTCTCCCCACATCCCCCCTCCCTCTCTCCCCCTCCCTCTCTCTCCCTCTCCCCTCTCCCCCTCTCACCCCCCTCTCCTCCCTCCCTCTCCCCCCTCACCTCCTTCCACCCCTCCCCCTCTTTCCCCCCCTCTCCCCCTCTCTCTCTCTCTCGCCCCTCCTTTTCTCCCCCTTCTCCCCTCCATCCCCTCCCCCACCCTCCTCCCCTCCACACCACCCTACCCCCTTCCCTTTACCCTCCCCCCTCCCTGCTCTCCCCTTCCCTCACCCCCCTCCCAGCACCCCCTCTCTCTCCCCCTCACTCAGCACCCCCTCTCTCCCCCTCCCCCTCGCTCCTCCCCCCTCTCTCCCCCCCTCCCCCCCTCACTCTCTATCCCTCTTTCTCTCCCCATCCTCCCCTCCATCCCCTCCCCTAAACCCCCCTCCCCTTCACACCCCCTTCCCTCCACCCTCCCCCCTCCCTCCCCCTCCCAACCCCACCTCCCCACACCCCCCTCTCAGCACCCCCTCTCTCTCCCCCTCACTCTCACCCCCTCTCTCCTCCCCTCCCATCTCTCTCTCCTCCCCTCCCTCTCTCCCCCACATTTCCCCACTCACCGACCCTTCCTCTTCTCCTCCCCTCCACCCTCCTCTCCCTCTTGCCCCTCTCTGTCTGTCTTTGCCTCTCTCTCTGTCTCTGCCCCTTCTCTCTCTGCCCTCACTCTCTACCCCCCCCCTAATCTCTAGATGTGACTGCGAGTTGGGGGCTATGCGTCAGTAGATAGGGTGGTTATGGGGTAAAAGGAGCAAATTAATAATATTAATATAATATCAAGGGGGGTAATTAGCGTGTGTGCGGGGGGGGGGATAGTTAGTGTTGTGACGCTGCATGCCGCCCCCCCCCCCCCCCCCCCCCCCAACCGCACGTTGGGGAAACAGACCCAACGAGTCTGCACTTGGTCTAGTAAGAACTAAATATTCCCCAATAAGACTTATTTGTGACCCTTTTTTTGTAAAGTTGCAAGCTTAAAACCAGCCTTTGATCACAACATACTCATTCCAAGCAATGAAGGAATTTTATTTTCTGGGATAATATTTCATATTTAAGATGAAGTGCAATATAAATAGCATACCACTAGGTACCATGCTGTTGAATAAGCTAAGATTGAAGAATATTTGATGACTCATCTGTAAATGTAGGTTGGATCAGCTTGTCAGTTGCAAATGCAAATTCTTCATCTTACTCTGGAGAGCAGGTGCAAATAAATTTCAAGATTCAAGTTGCTTCTAAATCTACTTGGATTTGTCCAGGCCACAAAATCATTATTGAATTTTGTAATAATCTGATTTTGTGGAAAAACTGACCATTCCATGCTTCGGTTCTATTTCATGGCCCCATAATGAATAACAGAAAGAGAAGCATTTCTAAACCTTTTTTAAACCTCCTGTTTTACTTACAAGTGAACTCGGTGTAAGACAGCAAGGCTGAGAACATAATAATTTAAAATAAATATAAGGACTGGTTCTACGTAAAATAATAATTTAGCCTGCCTTTCTGTGATGGCTTTCTTAAACTCAGTACATTCCTAAATGGCTTATAACCGATCATAAACTACTCACGATATTCCAAATGTGGTCTGACCAGTGCCTTATAGAGCTTCAGCATTGCATCCTTGCATTTATATTCTGGTCCCCTTGAAGTGAATACTAACATTGCATTTGGCTTCCTTACTACCAATATAAGGCAAAGGAGGAAATGTATGTAAGGCACTGACAGCTTAACGCTGTAGAAAACTTTGAACAGTACAAAAAGAATCACTGTAAAATTAGAAAACTAGCTAGGAATGCAAAGAAAGGGTATTAAATGGACTAACAGGTAAAATCAATGAAAACTCAAGGGTGTTTGGCAATTAGATGGAGAGAATCGGGTATCCGAAGCTTCAAAAAGCTAAGTTGCACGATAAGGTGGATAGTGCTCTTTGAGTACTTTGTAGCCATCTTTAAAAAGGATTGGGGTGAGGCCATTGTTGTAATTCAGGAGGAAGTGTGTATATGTAAAACATTAGGTGGGCAAAAACTATAAAAGTGTAAGTATGAACAGTTTGGCATCTTTAAAAGTGGATAAATCACCAGACCTAATTAAATCAATATACTCCAGCTTGTTAAACGTAGCAAAGGAAAACATTACAAAGACTTTGACCATCATTTTTTAATGCTCCCAGCTGTAGGAATGGTGTTAGAAAACAGGAGCATTCTTAAAAATGTACTGTTTAATGTATTCGAGTACAGAAGTTGGGAGAGCATGTTGCAGTTGTATAAGATGTTGGTGAGACCACATTTAGAGTATTTTTTACAGTTCTGGGCACCATGTTATAGGAAAGATGTGGTCAAGCTGGAAATAGTACAGAGAAGATTTATGAGGATGTTACCAGGATGGGAGGATCTGAGCTATAGGGAGAGATTGAGTAGGCTGGAACTCTATTCCTTGGCGCACAGGAGGATGAGGGGTTATCATATAGAGGTGTATAAAATCATGAGAGAAATAGATTGGGTAGATGCAGAGTCTCTTGCCCAGAGTAGGTGAATCGAGGACCAGAAGACATAGGTTTAAGGTGAAAGGGAAGAGATTTAATAGGAATCTGAGGGTGGTGGGTGTATGGAACAAGCTGCTCGATTAGGTTGTTGAGGGTGGGACTATCCCAATGTTTAAGAAACAGTTAAACAGGTACATGGATAGAACAGATATGGAGGGATATGGACCAAACGCAGGAACTGTTGGCAGATGGGACTAGTGTTGCCGGGACATTTTGTCCGGTGTGGGCAAGTTGGGCTGAAGGGGCTGTTTCCATGCTGTATCATTCTATGAGTATATGTCTGTGAGTTCGACTGGACATGACCAGAAAGCTTGCAGATGATATACAAATTGGGTCTGTGATTAAAACGTTGTAAGCACCGCCCAGTCCATCATCGGCTCTGACCTCCCTACCATCGAGGGGATCTATCGCAGTCGCTGCCTCAAAAAGGTTGCCAGCATCATCAAGGACCCACACCATCCTGGCCACTCACTCATCTCCCCTCTACCTTCAGGAGAAGGTAAAGAAGCCTGAAATCTGCAATATCCAGGTTCAGGAATAGCCCTTCCCCACAGCCATCAGGCTATTAAACCCAACTCAAACAAAACTCTGATCATTAATAGCCCATGTGTGTTTATATATATATTCATTGGTATATGGTCACATTGATCAGTTCTGCTCTGATATTTATGCATGCCTACTATATTCTGTTGTGCTGAAGCAAAGCAAGAATTTCATTGTCCTATCTGTGGCACATGACAATAAACTCGAATCTTGAATCTTGATAGGGAGGAACAAAGCTTTCAACTTTAGAATGATATGATCAATTGTGCAGAAATTGCTGAAAGGATTCAGATAATTTTGAGGTTGAGTATTTTAATGTACTAAACAAAGGAATATGTAAATAATGTGTAGGAATTGAAGAACCCTTGGAGTGTGTGCCCACGGATCCTTAAAGTGGAAGGACGGGTCATTGCGATGGTTTGAAAGCTTTCTTTCATTGGATGAGCCATTGAGGTTAAGCTTGGGCTATATGTAATACTATTTAAGCTGCACCTTTTGAACACAACAACCCGATCTGCTTACCATATTGCAAGAAAGGTGTTGTTTAGGACAGGGTGCGAAAGAGGATCATGAGGATTTACAACCGGACTAGATCGCTATAGATATAAAGATAGACTGGACTAATTGTGGTTGATTTTATTTAAACAGAGGAGGTTAAGGTGTATAAACGTATTAAGACTCTGGGTAGAGGAAAGAGGGAGCACCTATTTCCCTTCGTGGAGAGCCGAATGGCAGAATGATTGGAGAAAAATTTCAACCAAAGAACAGTAGAGATCCCGATTTCTCTACATGAACTGATTGTGAAAGCAGAAATCATCATCACATTTAAAAAGTGCTGGATGCATACTTGAAGTGGCTGATGCTGGTGTAAATATGCTCCTATAGCTTACCCCCCATAGTCTGGTTCAGTAAAACAGTGAGTCAAGCACTGGAACAACTAAACTTTATTTTTGAACGAACAACAAATCTTCTTGGCTTCATGTCTTCTTAGTCCCTGATATTCTGGCCAGTTCTCTTTTTGTTCTCTTGGATCCCAGAATTCTCCTGAATTTAAAGACCTCCTATAATTCCTGGGATATTGGATGTTTCCATATCCTCTAGGATCCCGAATGCCCCTCTGATCCTGAAAGTTCTCTCTTTGACCCTTCCTTCCATTCGTTCCCTTGTCCGACAGGCTCAACTCCAATGTCCAATCCCCCCTACAGGTATAACATTGATTGGGTCTTATTATTTGGTGTCTTCTGCTACTTGGCTGTAGCAAGATTGGTTTCAGGGTAGGTGCGTTGTAATAATGATCTGGATAGTCTGGGACTCTAATTTCTCCCATTCCATTCTTCCTTAACATTTGAGGACTCCATGGTCCTAATTCAGAGCTTGGTGCCTCCATTTTAACCTCATATTCGGTTTCTGACTTCCCTGCAGGATGACTTCCCTGCCTTCTACCATCTGTCCAATGGTATCTCACGGCTCTGGCCATTTGACTGGCACGGTTTTCAGACCAGTCCATGTTATTGGTTCTGATCGATTCATCTACATTAGTGGGAAGACAATTCAATAAGATGGCACAATATTGTGGGGAATTTACTCCGTTTTGGTAATTTAAGTCACCTGATTGATCTATATATAACCTTGAAAATCATTCTAAGAATCCATCTGCTCACTCTCCCATTTTTGGTCTTATATCCAAGATCCTGGCCAAATAATTGGTTTCTGAAGGGTATTTGCAAGGGCAGTTAAAACAGTCTCTTCTCTTGCACTATCATCAGCTATTATATTTGCTAATGCTTCATGTGTCGGGTGTCACAGGACTGTTAAAAATCTGGTGTGTTCTATTGGAGTGATTATTTGTTGTATTGTCGCCCATAGGTCTCGGGAGTCTGCTTGATACACACGCATTGTAATTCTTAGGTAATCTGCAAAGGAAGCAGGTGACTTCTTTCAATCATGGAACTTGTTTAATACTGCTATCATTTCGTGGGGCTTCCATGGGGTATGGACATCTATTGTACAGTTATTTACACCCTCTGCACTAGTTGAATCAAAAGCAAGATCAGGCACTTCCCTGAATGGAAATTGTCTACGGGATACTTGTTTAGCTTTTGTATTTTCAGTCATATCAAAATCTATCTCGGTATCTTCAATTATTGTCTCACCCCCAGATGTATCTTCCTCTTCATTAGGCGGTTCACGGTACCTTCTGAATGATTCATTCCTCTTTATCGCTACTCGTCTAATTCGTATAGGTTGAGGCTCGGAAAAATATTCTGATGGCTGTACTATGTCTTTAATACCCTCCTTGACCACCAGGGGCGCCGGAGAGATGGCAGCCCTGCCGGAAGTCTGTTCGATTTTTCTTTCTTTTTGTTATTTTTAGTTTGTTAAAAGTTCTGTTTTAATTTTCATCGGTTTGTTTTATGTGGGGGGAGGGGGGAGGGGATCGAGGGAAACTTTTTTTCAAGTTCTTACCTTCCCGGAGATGTGATCAATTTTCGGATTACATTCTCCAGGCTCTGCGGCCTAACATCGATGGAGCTGGAGGCCTCCTCGGACTGTCGTGACCCCACCGCTGGGCGCGGACTTAACATCGGAGCGGATCCCTTGCCTGGGATCACTCCCACTGCGACCAACGTCGACTTACCATCTAGGGTCGCAGTCTCGGGAGAGGCTAGTCAGGAGCTCCAACGCCGCGGAAGGTTCGACCAGCCCCGACGCGAGGTTCGATCGCCCGGCGCGGGATAGCTGACATTCCCCCAATGCGGGAGCAGATCGCCTCGATGCGGAGGGCCTGAACACTGCCGGCTACGGGAGTCAAGATCGTCCTGTCAACGGAGGGCTCGAGGCCCACGACTGAGGAAGAACAAAAGAAAGGACTTGAACTTTATTTCGCCTTCCATCACAGTGGGGAATGTGCAGGAGTCGCTGTGGTGGATGGTCATGTTAAAATGTGTTTTTGAGTGAACTGTTGCTGTTAATTGTATGACTGACCTGGCCAATGAAATTCCTCGTATGTTGCAAAACATACTTGGCGAATATAGTGTGATTCTGGTGATTCTGATTCTGATTCTTCTCTTGAAATACTGGGGCTATCTTCTTCGTTATACTCCTGGTACCCTGAGCTACTGGACTATCTATTAATGATGGAGTGAATAGAGTCAAAGGATCTGGTGCTCTAGTTGCTGCTATTTGTAGAGCATGCTCTAACGTGGAATCTGCAGGTGGTGTTATAGGTTCTGCAGGCTCTGGATATTTATTATGGGCACAAGTTATACTGTGTTATAGGTGTTAGTGAAGCCTGGGGAACACAAGAGGAACATGGTGGGAGCTGCAAACTTCTTTTAATTGTCCAATCTTCCAAATATTCATCTCCTTCCCCCTCGAAGTCAATACTAACCATCGGGCCTCTAAATTCTAAATTTACAGGGACTAGTTTCCTTAAAGGAGATCTACCTCTTCCCTGTTCCTTATGCTTTCTTAAGGGCCTGTCTCACTTGGCCGTCATTTGCGTGTAATTTACGCGACATAATTTACGCGTCACGATGCATGACTTGCATGGTGCATGATGACATAGGCAGTGATGCGCAGCTGCACGCGGCATCGCAGGATTTTGTAATGTACAAAATCTTTGCGGCCATCTGCGTGACGCGCAAATGACGGGCAAGTGGGACAGGCCCTTTACGTCTCTACCCCTGTCCTCCCTATTGCCTGAAGGTCGATTTACTTCAACTTCTTTCAGTTCTATTCCAAGTTGTGAAATTGTCTTTTCCTAATCTGCCATTCTCATAACTTCTCTATTCACCTTTTGTTCCTCATAATATCTCTTCCATAATCCTATTGACTCCTTCGCTACCTCATTATTACAATATTGTTAAATGATTCATTCTATATACTTTATTCAATTCACTGTTCTAATGCCTCCCTTCGGCCATAATTTGTCCCCTAATTTCTTATTCAATGCTCCCGAAAAGTTTCTCAAATTCTCTGCTTTCTGTGGAAATTCATTACATATCAATTGCAATGGGCTTTCAAAATCCTCTGTCATATCTCACTCCAGGCTATTTCCCATATTTCTAAACAATGGAAACAGACTCCTAAGCCACTCATACCTCCTCAACAATTCACACCTCCCTCTCAATCTTCGAAGCTATCAAGCTCGCTCCCGAACAATGGCCAAAGGCTCCGGAGCGCCCCTGCAGTCTCGCACTTCTTGCACACAATCGCACAATCAATCCGTTCAATCGGGTACTCAAATTCTTCTACCGTCTCCCACATATCCACACAATTTCATCTCTGACAATTTTACCAATTCTCAATCATCTACAGATTAAGGTGCTCCAGGGAACAATCAAACACAATCAAACACGTTCCCGCAGCCTGTTTCCTATACCCAGAGCAACCTTAATTCAAACACATGCAAATGAGCTACAAACACGCAAGCAAAATCGTACACAGGCAAGAAATTATACCATTTATTATTATCATACACAACCACACCTATATCAACCACAAGCATTTGTCTAATATCGCATTTGTTAACTGTACTTTTCCAAAAGCAAATCACAGTATATTTCAATCCCTCCCTGTGGTGTGTTCAACCAACGGAACAATCCCTCAGATACAGAAGACTTTCCCTTCTGTGTACTTTTCACTGAGCGGTACTTTTCCTATCAAGTTATTCTTATTCTTTCAGGTACTCTTTCCTCACACAATGTGCTTAGACTTAGGGGCACAATTCCCATCGAGATACTCTTCACTATCAAGTAATCTTCTCCTACCTCAATTTACTTTTCCACCAACAGGTACTAATCAGTGATCCAAACGATATGAACCCCTGGTCGAACAGCCACGATTCAGACTCCAATCATAACAAAAGTCTCAAACAAACTATGTTCTTATAGAGTCGATTTAAACTATTATTACAACAATCAAAATTGAAATCAAACGCAATACACAGTAAATACAATGTAATGATCCACAGTCATAAATACACTTTTAAAATGTAGCTTCACCAATCTTAACTATTAACGTCTCACAAAGTATTTATACACAAGTTCACTTGAAAAAAGAGATATGTACACTTTGAATTAACCAGCACCTCAATATGAGATTCTGAATATTAGTAAATTTGAATCGAAGAATTTTCAGTTATGTTGTTTATTCAATTGTTTTTTGGTATGCAAATTCAAATTCAAAATCTGTACGGAAACGTCTTTAGGGATATGAAATTCTCGGATTGATTAAAATATTTTCGGCCAATTTATACTCTAATCACTGAGTTCCTGGTGCCTTTATGAGACTCCTTCCTCCGTTTTTTCATGGATCCAGATAATCTCACACAGGTGGGGACTCTAACCCACCTAGGTTCACCCTTCCTACCTGTTTGGCACAGGGTGTCAGCACATAATCTCCCCACGCTGGCAGTTGATGCCGATTTTTAGAGCGCCTTTCCAATCTGCGCTCCCAGCAATGATGCAGTACTTTGCCTCTTAGCACTGTTTTAACCCAGTTTTGATTTTCAATATCCAGTCAATCGGATATCCAATTCTGGGCAGGGCATCTAACCACTAGTTATTATCGAACCGTTGGTCTTAGCAGCAGCTGCAGCTGTTGACTAGGTTTAAGTTTTGCGGGCCTTTAACCCAAAGAAGAGGGACTTTAACCCAACCCTAAGAAAGGGGGCCTCTAACCCCAAAGGCACGAATGCCCCCAGTGTTTGCTGGACTACCTGTTCTATTATCTCGTTGGGACCCTTGCCCAAGTTTGCGAATGATTGATCTGCTCCAACTAGCGAAGTGGGGAAAACCAATGCGAAAAACGCACTCTGGCGCCTATTTCTCCCCTCACGATCTGGAACAGCTCAATACCCTCGATCGCAAACTTGTGTTTGGGGGTCCGTTGAGATCCCAGACGAGCCCCCAATGTAAATATGCTCCTAAAGCTTAGTCTAGTTCAGTAAAACTGAGTCAAGCACTGGACCACTAAACTTTATTTTTGAACGAAGAACAAATCCCCCTATACGTTACTTAAACCTCCGCGGGTTCGATCCTTGTTTCTGCCTGGCCAAGCCCTTCAGCCTCATGCAAGCAGACACTACCAAAAGGTCATGCAGTCCCAAGTGCCCTTCCAGAAGATCGACACCGATCCAAATGGGAGCTACCTTTTATAGGTCAAAGAACCCTGAGGGGCCGAACTACATAGGGGTGGCTCCCCTTACAAGCCAATCACACATCTCGATTACATTAAAGTATTATTGACAGTCCCCCAACCCAATTACAAAGATTCCCAATACATTGTTTCTCCAGAAGCTTCTGGAAGGAAGTCAGCTAACTGAATAATGCAACATTTATCCTGGCAGTACAAACAATTCAGCCAGGGCTTCACACTTCGGCAAATCACCAAAGAGCAGGGTAACTGTCTTGCAACATTATTAACATTATTTACAATCCCTTTGCAGTAATCCAATCAACCCATGCATCTATAACACCTTAGAGTTTCTCTGCAAAGTCCTCATACATATTATCAATTGCTAGGATATCTGGACCTCACATTATGTGATGTATTGATCTGGGACCTAGACTTCCTGGCACCAGCTTGAGGCTTCTTACAGAAAAAGGCTAACAGGCCCTGTAGATGCATAAATCTTTTGCTTTATTTTAGCTCTGTTTAGGCCAGGATTTACACTGGAAGATGGTATTTGACTGGGGAACCACAAGAAACTGCAGATGCTGCAATCTTGAGCAAATACCAAAATGCTGAAGATTCTTATTTGGTCGGGCAGTATTTATGGAGGGAATGGACAGTAAATGATAGAACCCTGACACTCTACTTAGGATGGCACAGTGGCAAAGTGGTAGAGTTGCTGCCTTACAGCACCAGACACCCGGTTTTGGACCCGACTACGAATGCTGCCTGTCTGGAGTTTGTACATTTTCCCTGTGACCGTGTGGGTTTTCTCTGAGTGCTCTGGTTTCCTTCCATGCAGGTTTGTGGGTGTATTGGCTTCTGTATATACTCCCTAGTGTGTAGGATAGAACTATTGCACAGGTGATCGTTGGTCGGTGCGACTCTGTGGGCCGAAGTCCTGCTTCCACAATGTGTTTCCAAACTAAACTAAATAAAAGTGTTGCAGAACAGAGAGATGGGGGAGTACGGGTGCATGGTTCCCTTGAAATGGCGAGTAAGGTGGACAGTGTGGTGAATAAAACCTTCACATGCTTGCCTTCATTGGGAAGGGCATTGAGTACAAAGGTTGGAACATCTTAAAACAGCTATACATGTCATTGGGGAGACTACATGGAGTAATGTGGGCAGTTTTAGTCACCCACCAATAAGAAGGATGTCAAACAGGCCTCACTCCCCATCAACATCCTCAGGACTTTCTACAGGGGTACGGTGGAGTCTGTACTCACGTACTGCATAAATACGTGGTACTCCAACTGCAACTGCTCAGACAGGAAGGCTCTGCAGAGGGTAGTGAGGGGAGCAGAGAGGATCATTGGCGTCTCCCTACCCTCGGTACAAGAACTGTTCCAGAGCCGCTGTCTGAAAAAAGCTCTGAGAATAGCTAAGGACAAACTGCACCCCCTCCACACACACCTGGATCTCCTGCCATCAGGCAAGAGATACCGTAGCATCAAAGCCCAGACTACCAGACTGCTAAACAGCTTCCTGCCACAGGCTGTGAGGCTGCTAAACAGTCACTCTGTACTCACAGTCACCTGATTCTGCGGCTTTGCACTGACATTTTAATAACTCTGGCACTGGCCACTCAAATCAGCTGCCCTGGACATTTTAATGATTGTTTTTACTGTATTTTAATGTTGCTGTTTTACCTGCTTTTAACTATTTATACTGTTTCATCAGGGACTGGATTGTTTTTACTGTTATTATGTGTGAAATGTTTTAAGTTTCATGTGCGATGCTCCGGTATTCCCTGGGAAACGTCTTCTCATTTTGCACTGTACAACTGTTGCTTTGCAAGATGACAATAAAGGTTGATTGATTGATTGATTGATTAATTTGGAAATGGTGCAGAAGAGATTCACCAGGATGTCACTTGGGCTTGCAGTCTTGCGTTAGAGGGAGTGGTTGGATAGGCTGGAAATATTTTCCTCGGAGTGTAGGAGGCTGAGGGGTGATATTGTTGAGTTGTAGAAGATTATGGGTGGGGGCATCGGCTGAAGGCGAGTCATTCAACGTGAAACCAGGCCCTTTAGCCCAACTGGCCCACACTGACCAACATGTCAAACCTACACTAATCCTACCTACCTGCTATTGGCCCATGTCCCTCGAAACCTGTCCTATCCATGTACCTGTTTAAATGGTTCTTAAATGGTGTGAAAGTACTTGTCTCAACCTTCTCCAACAGCTGTTTCCATACACCCACCACCCTTTGTGTGAAAAAGTTATTCCTCATGTTCCTATTAAATCTTTTCCAACTCACCTTAAACCAATGTCCTCTGGTTCTCGATTCCCCTACTCTGGGCATGAGACTCTATGGATCTACCCGATCTATTCCTCTCATGATTTTGTACACCTCTATAAGATCACCCCTCATCCTCCTGAGCTTCAAGAATGCGTGCTGGACTTCTTCCTATACCTCAGGCCCTCGTGTCCTGGCCACATCCTCGTAAGAGGGGAATGATTGAAGAGGAACCTCGGGGGAATTTTTTCACTCAGGGGTTAGTCCATCCTACTGCGCTCCAAAAAATAGAGTACCAGTCTACTCAACCTCTCCCCTACAGCCCACCTTTCCTATAACATGGTGCCCAGAACTGAACCCAATTCTCTAAATGTGGCCTCACCAACGTCTTATACAACTGCAACATGACCTCCCAACTTCTATATTCACTACTGACTTATGAAGGCCAATGTGACAAATGCCTTTTTGCTCACCCCATCTATCTAACTCGACTCCACCTTCAAGGATCCTGCACTCCTAGATCCCTCTGTTCTACTACACTTCCCTGAGCCCTACCATTCACTATGTAGGTCCTGCCCTTGTTAGACTTCCCAAAATGCAAGGTCCTGCCCTTGTTAGACTTCCCAAAATGCAACACCTCACATTTTTCTATTAAATTCCATCAATCATTCCTCAGCCCACCTGGCCAATTGCATAGCCAGAGGTGTGAAATTTGAGGAGCATATCCTTGTTTAAGTGGAATAATCACTGTCAGTTATCCAGACCTCCCCACGCATAACTATGTTGAGTTTGGATTTCATATTTTCATCAAACCACCAAACCTACCTCCAGTTAAGTCAAGTCAAATTTATTTGTCGCATACACATACAAGATGTACAGTGAAATGAAAGTGGCAATGCCTGCGGGATTGTGCAAAACAACAGAACAACAGAACAGAACCAGTATTTACATTTTAAAAAAAGGCACAACAGTAAATTAGTCGCTGGTGAGATCAGAGTTTAGAGTCCTGATTGCCTGTGGAAGAAATTCCATCTCAACCTCTCTGTTTTTGGAGCATGATATAGGTAGGTTGCAAAACCTACCTTCAGCGGGGCTGCAGATCTGTCCCAGCCCGTGTGCGTGATTTTGGCGCTGTTGAGAGGGGGGCGGGTTTAAAACGCGATTTTCCCTAGGCTATTCAAATCGAGGTTGTTCAGCCGACTTAATTGCTGACGAAAAATCGCTGCCAGGTTCGTTCGCTGCGGCTATTTTTTAACTTATTTGGTTAATTTAATTGTTATAGTAGGTTAAAAATTATCCTCTAAACCCGCGACCGCCGACAACGGGACGGATCTCATACAGGGGACAACGGAAGGTAGTTTGTTTATTTTTACATTAAAAAGGGCTTCTTAAGATCCCTTTATACAAAGTTTTATGTTGCAAGTAGCCCCATTAAATCCCGCAGTATTTTTCTGGGCATATAGGGGTACAATTCTATTGCAATGGGAACGTTCCAAACCAGCGCGTTCCACAGGGTTCCACAGGATCCCACTCGAAAGCTGATTTAAATGGCCATTAATTTACAGCAATTGAACACTAAATTTCTTCCATTTGGCCTATAAATTAATGTAAATTAGATTTAAAAATCATGTTTTATTGTGAATTCTTTGTGTATGTTATTTGGACACTTAGGCTATTTAAAAATGTTAATCTTTTCTTAAGAAATGGATAGATGTTTAGATCTAGTAATTGAAGTTTGGAATTAGCTACAATTGGGTAACTAACTAATTATATGCTTTAATTTCAGGTCATCCAAGTAAGATTGTTTCATATTTGTTTCAGAATGCTTCAATCTATAATAACTGAAAATGTCTTTCAGTTCTCTTGATTTTTAAGAAAGTTATGGCCATTTCACTGTCCTCGATCACAGCTTTTGTGTTAAGTCAATGGAAAATCAGTAGGGAACAAGATGCTAATTTCCGAGTATGAAAATGCCCATAACTTTTTTAATACTGAAGATATGAAAGTGAATTAGGTGTCAAATTAAACTTATTTTTGTGCTTTATCTGATGGGATAAATTGCAGACTTGATTTTTTAAATCTCAAAATTTTGTAACATTGCTACATGATAGCGGAGGCGCTTGCCTGTCTGTAGCAGCTGGGACAGTCCGTTGCTGAGGTGGTAGGGGTCCTTCATGATCTTGCTGGCCGATTCAGCCGAACGCACTACTCTCTGCAGAGCCTTCCTGTCCTGGGCAGAGCTGTTGCCAAACCAGATCGAGATGTTTCCGGACAGGATGCTTTCTACAGCACCAGAGTAGAAGGATTGAAGGATCCTCAGAGCTGCCTGAGGTGGTAAAGGTGCTGCCTTGCCTTGCCTTTCTCACCAGGGTGGCAGTATGTGTTGTCCATGTCAGATCCTCTGTGATGTGGACTCCCAGGTATTTAAGTGAGAGTGAGGGTAGTCTCTCAGTAGAACAGTGTCATTCGTGATTGCTGTGGTAGTAGTTGGCCATGTCATAACACCTGATGAAGTATCTACACACTGGCAAGATCCTTATCATATGCCACCGCACCAATTAACAATCTTCCCCATTCTCTCCTGTCCCCCACTCCACACAAACCACCACACAGCTTTTCACACTCTCTTTTTGCTGGCCTGTGTTTCTTGGCAGATGCTGCTTCTGTAGAGAGTGTACTTCGATATTCACTGACCCCACCCCTCCTTACCTCCTTTCCCTGGGGGAAGTGTACCAGTGAGACAACAGCTGGATGTGGCTGCCATCTGTGAGGCCACTTCAGGTTCCCCAAATTGTAAATGGAAACAGCTGTTCATTCAAATACTCTGCTGCCTAAAATTAGCTGACCTTCTTTGTAGTGCCTGTTGTCTGACTGCTGTTGTTGGTTTGATAAGCTTTAGCTATTCTGCATTCTCCTTAATGCTTGCTAATGTTTGCGCTGTTCAACCTTTCCTTCCCACAGTGCTATTCCGTCTGCAATAATTGAGTATAGTGCCGCCAACAGCCATTCTGCCAGTCCTGCATTTGCTAAGGCATACAAAAGATCAGTCTGTATTATTAGAAACAGGAGCTACGACATATATGAGAGCTGATTTGTATTATATTGTGTAATTTTTGATATATTGGTGCACCCGGACACAGCAATTCAATTGAGAATTACTGCCTTTAATAAAATATGTTCTTTTTAGTTCCTTGTGCAAAATGCAACACAAAGGAACCTGCAGACACTACAAAAATAGCAGTCTCTATGCTATCTATGGAGAATAGTATACTCACTGCCTATTTAAATTGGACCATAAATTATGTAAATTAGAAAGACCTGCGGGAACTCGTTCTGCGGAGCCCATATTTCCTATGTATATCTAAACATTGGATATGAGTGTGGAGATCTTTTTCATTGAAGAACATAAATATGTTTTTACAGTCAAGGAGGTAATGTTATCATGTTACAAATTTCCAGCATTGGCAACATGGCAATGCCTTTGGTAGGTTAGTTTGGAAGGTCAGCTCACATGGGATTCAGCGAGCTAGCCAATTGGATGCAAAATTGGCCTGGTGGAAGTCAGAGGATGGTATTGGAAAATTGTTCTAATTATTGGAGGCTCAGGACCAGTGGTGTGCTGTAGGGATCGGTGCAGAGTGCACGGTTGTTTGTCATCTCTATTAAAGATTTGGATGACAATGTTGTTAGCATGGTTAGTAAGTCTGAGGTTATCACCTAAATCGGTGGTGCAGTGGACAGTGAAGAGGGATATCTAAGGTTACAAAGCTGTTAGGCTCACCGCACCAGATACCCAGGTTCCATCCTGCCCTCAGGGGTTGTCTGTGTTGAGTTTGCATGTTCTCCTTGTGACTGCGTGGGTTTCCTCCAGGTGTACTGGTCGTAGGGTAATTGGTTTCTGTAAATTGCCCCTGGTGTGCAAGGACTTGAGAAAGTTGGATAACAACAAACCAGTATGAACAGGTGATTGATGGTTGGCATGGACTGTGAACTGAAGGACCCTATTTGCGTGCTATATCTTTCAATTAAAACTGGGGAAGTGGGCCTAATAATGGTGGATGGAACAACTTGGACAAGTGCAAAGTATTGGATTTTGGTAAGTTAAACTGAGGCGGGACTTGTATAGTAAATGGCAGGGCCTTGAAGAGTGCTACAGAATTGAGACACCTGGGCTGAAAGTGGCAATACAACTGGACAGGATGGAGAAGCAGGCATTTGTCAGCAAGCAGGGCATTGCGGACTGAATTTGGGTTGTTACATTGCAAATATACAAGGCGTTGGTGAGAACACATTTGGAGTTTTTCCCTTGGAATTTGGCTTTATGGAGGTTTATAAAATCATGAGGGGCACTGATAAGGTTGATGGTCACAATCTTTTTCCCACGATATGGGAATGTTGGATGGTTGGGCCTGTTTCTGTACAGTAAAACTATGATTCTATGACATGCACATAAATCTCTTCTGCACTCTCCAGTGCAATCACAGCTTTTATAGACTTTGCTCTCGTTCGCATGGGACAGGTGGATACATACATCAGTCAGACACAATTGTAGTGCCCAGTTGTACAAATAGCTGGAAATTGTACCACCTGACTGGCTGGTATGAATAGAAGTACAGAGTGAAATGTCCTAGGCTACCTCTTAGGTTACAATGTCATAATAATTGCAAGTAAAATATTTTGCCATATTTTGTTCCTGATCATCTAGTCAGTATCATCAACAGGTTTGTTTAAAGAAAACTATACAAACTAAAGATTACATAGCTTTCAGAACTGCCTGGAAATCTGTACCTAGTGTGGATTAGCCACATAAAATAGTAAGATTAAACGAGAACTTACCAGTTCGAAGTTTGATCGTCATTTTATGAGGAGTGACATTGAGGGATTACGTGAAGAACCCGCCAGGACGCATGCGTGTCATTCTTCAAAGCAGCGGTGTGAAATCACAGATAACAGTAATGACTGAACATAGTAAGATTAGAGAAGAGGATACCAGTTGAACTTTATGATCAAGGGTGGGAGCGGAGGGCACGTAATCCCTCAACGTTACTCCTCATAAAATGACGATCAAACTTCGAACTGGTAAGTTCTCGTTTAATCTTACTATTTTACTTCGGAGTCACGTGAGTGACTACGTGAAGATTTCAAAGCTCTGTGATTTCATGCCGTCGAAACGAGTCCATGCATCACATCTGCCTTAATTGACTAAGGGAGGAATTGTGTTAACATATTTAAACATGAATCCGACATTGAAAACCCATGATAAATTTATTAACAACAAATTATAGCCCCTATTTCATGGGGTGAAATCATAATACAGAACTTAAAATTGTTTCTGCAAAAGTTCCAGGTTTAACCACTGGTTTATAGTAGAATTGTTGGAACGTTTTTTCCCTAGACCATCCTGCTGTCTCCAGGATTTGGTCATTGGTACGTCCAATTCCATAGCTGCCGATGTAGCTGCAGCCCTGGTGGAATGAGATTTGAATATGTTAGTATCCACCCCAGCTGTTGTTAAAACCTGTTTCAGCCATCTGGAAATAGTTTGAACCGACACCTTTTTGTGGGGTTGTTTGTGGCTGATTAGTAGTGCCATCTCATTGCCTCTGATATTTTTGGTGTTCTCTATGTATAACAATAAATGTCTTATTATACAGAGACGATCATCTATAGGGTAAGCCCTAAATTCTATTTTGAGGCCTGATGATCCCGGTCTGTTCTGTTTGACTAATTCGTGAATATGAAAAATTATATTTCTTGTTGAAGAAGTCATATTGTCCAGCCTTAACTTATATAAAGACTGTACCCTTTGTGCTGAGACCAAAGCCATCAGCATTACTGTTTTATGCGTCAGTTTTTGCAGGGACAGAGCTGTTGCTGGAGACCAGTTCCTTAGCAACGTTAGGACAATACTCACATCCCATATATGAGAGTACCTGGTTCTTGGGGGATTGGTATTAAAAATTCCCCTCATAAGTTTGGTTACCAGGGGGTGAGTCCCAACAGAATGACGCTCTGATCCTCGCCACAGATATGCTGAAAGGGCACTTCTGGCGCAGTTAATGGCACTATAACTGAGCCCCTCATCATAATGGAGGCCTGCCAGGAATTCCAGAACAGACGTTATGTTCATCGTGCTGTAAGTGATGTTGTTTTTGAAACAATATATCTCCCATTTCCTGATGTATACCAGATATTGTTTTTTGGTGGACTGCCTGTGGGCCGCTGAGATAATGTTCAATGTTCGGTCTGTCAGTCCCAGTTCCAGTAGAGGTTTCTTTAGACTCTACAAATTAATAAGTTTGTCGTATTATGACATGGATGGCTATCCCCCGTTACGGGATGAACCAACAAATCTGATCGTTTCAGGACGGTGATACATGGTTCTAAGACCATGTCGAGAATCACAGGGAACCATGGTTGAGTAGGCCAATCGGGCACTACCAAAATACCAGACGCCGAGTCTTGTTGTATTTTGCGTAATACCCTACTGATGAGGCAGAAAGGAGGGAATGCATAGAAAAACAATTTCCCCCAATGCAGCGAAAAGGCATCTATCGCTGATGCCCCAGGGTCTGGTTCCCAAGAAACATAGTTTGGTAACTGGTGATTGAGTCTAGATGCAAATAGATCGATATCTGGTGTTCCGTACCGTGCTACAATATCAGCAAATACTTTTTGATCCAACATCCATTCGATGTTTTCATTGAATTTGCGTGACCTGGTGTCTGCCACTGAATTGAGGTTACCTGGTAGGTAAGTAGCTGATATCCAAATATTTTTCTGAATACACCATTGCCAAATTGTATTAGCCAGATTGTCACATGATGTCGATTTGATTCCACCCATATGGTTAATATATGCCACCACGGTGGTATTGTCAATCTGTAGTCTAACATGCTGGTGATGCATTCCAGAACAGTATGATTTTAAGCCATAGAACGCACCCAACATTTCCAGGTAGTTTATGCCAAGTGTCTGAAGTAATGATGTCTCCTGTGCATTCCATCTACCTCCACAGCTAGAGATGGAGTTGGTAGCACCCCAACCAAGCGCACTGGCATCAGTTTGTAGCACCACTGAGGGGTTGCTGACAATGATAGGGCTGGAACAATGCCGAATGTTATCCCTCCACCATTTTAATTCCATAATTGCTTTGATTGGTAGCTTCATTGGTCTGTCGAAATGACCAGCATTAATTTTGAGTGCTTGTATTTTTGCCCTTTGTAAATTTTGGTAATACAAAGGTCCAAATTGTGTGGCTGGAAAAGCAGCCACTATTTTGCCAATTACCCTTGCTACCAATCTAATAGATGGTTCACTGATGTCAATGAGGTTGTTGCAGGCCTCAGTTAAGACTGTAGCCTTGTCCTTTGGTAAAGTCACCGACATGTGAACTGAGTCAATTGTGAACCCCAAATAATCCATTATGGTGGAAGGCGTTAGTTTAGATTTAACTGGATGGATGATAAACCCCAGTTTCTCAAACAATTGTTTGGTGGCTGATACAGCTAGTTTAGCTAATTCCAAAGTTTTGCCCACAATTAATATATCATCCAGGTAGGCCATGACCATATGTTTTTGTTTCCGAAGAAACGCTAGGGCTGGTTTCAAAATTTTGGTAAACAGCCTGGGGCTGATGTTAATACATTGGGTAGAGCTCTATACTGCCAGTGCTGCCCCATCCAGTTGAATTTTAAATAACGTCTGTGATCAGTCCGTATAGGCACTGAATAGTAAGCATCTTTTAGGTCGATGCTAGCCATGAAGTAGCCTGTGGAAATCAATTGTTTGGCAGTAACAAAGGTTACCATTTTGAAATGAATATACTACACAAATGTATTCAATTTGGTCAAATCTATGATGATGCGACAACCACCATCTTTTTTGTTTTTGGTAAAGATATTAGACACAAATTCCAGAGAATCGTGTTGGGTTTTTTCACTAACCTCCTTAGCGTGGAGTCTCACCAGTTCAGCATGTGCTTCCAATTTTTCTTTTCGTGAAAGTACGAACATTCGGTTCAGGACATGCTGAACTGGGGGCTATTTTTGTGCACAAATTCAATGGTATATCCCTGGATACTGTTTAGGATATAAGTGTCTGTTGTTAATGCACTCCATGCCTCCCAAAAGAAGTGTAATCTCCCACTGATATGTGTATTATCCACACTTCCTATAATTTGTAAGGGACCAGACCCACCTACCTCCATGGTTACCAGTGGAAAGTTTACTTCTTCCTGTGTAGTCTTCGAGGAGGTTGAGGTGCCGGTGTCTGGGTTTGGGGCTTGCGCATTTTCCACGAAGGCCGGTCTGGGCCATGGCCTAAAAAAGACCGCTGTCCTGTATGTCCGGCCTTTGAGCTTTCACCAGCTTCTGATTGTCTTGCTCTGCTGGTGGGTGCGTAAGGGTGCTGTCTTTGAGTGTAGGAGGTCCTTCCTGTTGTCGCCTTTATGAGCCCCAGGGTTTTTGCCTCCTCATCGAGCTCATTAACCTGTTTGGACAGGTTGCCCCCAAATAATAATATTGGTGGCTTTGTGTCTCCAGGTTTGCACAGGCCTGCGAACTTTGGATTTAAGGCAGGTCGGATGGCATTCTTTCTGATACTATTGATCTCATTCACTGTGCGAGCGAATGCTGTGATCCCTGCTGTTAGTAATTTTAGTACTTTCTGGAGTTTTACATCCAGGCTTCTAACTCCTGCTCCGACGTGTTTCCAAATACAATTGTTCACCACTGGAACATTCAGGGATACACAATTTCCTGGTGCCAAATATTTGGCAGTGGTGTCCATCACAGCCTGTTCCTGTAGTTGCTTGAATGATAGGAAATCAATGCTAGTTTCTGTTCTAGATTTTTTCCAGTCTGATCTGGCTGTATGCAGTTGGACACCATGTCCAGTAGGTTTTCTCCTTCCTGCACCCCCTGCACACTTGTTGTTTGTTCAGCAAACCCCTCTTCAGGGTCAGCCCAGAATTGACCCCCAGTACTCCCCTCTGACGAGGGAGATGCACTGTGCAGCCCTACGTAAGGTGCTGCTGTGGGCGTTTTGTATAACCCATGGTGACTAGACTCCATCTACCGGAGTCTGTCACGTTGGAGCATCTGCTCCATAAGCCGCTCCATTCGGCTCCAGCGCTCACGGTCGCTGGCCGCTCGCGGCATCTCCTCAAAGTCGGACTCATCAGAGTCAACGGCTCTGTTAGTTTTCCGTTTTGCCTTCCCGCCCGGCCGCGGTGTTGTTCTGGCCGGCGCGAGGGCGAAGTCGGGCACAGCTGATCGCACTACTGGTGATTCTAGTGCCAACAGCCGCTGCTGGCTGCCCGCAACTCTGCGGTCCTCCACAGCCAGCTTTGTCACAGCTCTAGTCGACTTTTTGGTTTTATCCATCGTTTTCCCACCTGTGAAACAGTACGGGAAATAACAACGACCGCAGAGTAACTCACTTACCTGTCGGTCTCGGCTTTTAAACTTGCCGCTACGGGGGAACGTCGTTCCACCCCGCCTGTCGTTTCGCAATGCGTGTAGTGATATGGCACGCATGCGTCCTGGCGGGTTCTTCACGTAGTCACTCACGTGACTCCGAAGTAAAATCTCACATCAGCAGGCACTGCAGGTAATATTTAAGAAGGTTGTTTTTGTAGTGACAAGGTCATATATTTTTGCTTGCATTTATGCAAGTACATGAAAGATCAGTATAATGAGCCAAAAGTGTCATTGTTTTTAAAAGTAAATTTCCCCAACTTTATGATGTTTTTTTCTGGAGGGTGTACTACACAAAATCCAAATAAGAGTGAAATTCAGTTTGTGAAATATGATGTGGTTCTAAGACTCTGTTCCTTGTAAATCACCCTCAGCATTTTTTTTCTATAATTACATACCACATTTATTTAACGAGGATTCAAAGTATCTTACTGGGTGATGCTACTGATTAGCAGGGAGCCGAGTGCTCTTAAGGGTCTGCGGTGCAGTGTATGATCAGACAGCTTGGTGACCTATGTTTGATGATGGAAATCTGATCTAATATTTATTAATCAAGTCAGTGGAGACTCGCCTCTCATAAGTATTTAGCTGCAATAAAGAATGAAGAAATGCATTGAATATGTTTAGAGAATCAAACTCTGTCAGCATTGCTTATAAACCATTTAGTATATTGGCTTTTTAATATTAGCTTCCTATTTCTTTACTGTTGGTCTTAAATATATGTTTTGTTAAATGCTAATTACAGTTGACATCATATGGGGAACTGGCTTGAAAAAATTAATGAGCCCGACTTAGTGAAGGAATTAAATTAGCATCTGTGATTCTAATGACGAGCTCACTGCTGTAACCGTAGGTTAATAAGTCTCTGTACTGAGGTTAATGTACCTCTCAAAATACTATTCCACAATATGAAATGAAAACTCAGGCCTTTGCCAATAACTGGAAAGGATACAAAATAGAAGTAATTATGTTGGGGGAGTCCAGAACCAGGGGCCACAGTTTAAGAATAAGGAGTAAGCCATTTAGAACGGAGAAGAGGAAACACTTTTTCTCACAGAGAGTTGTGAGTCTGTGGAATTCTCTGCCTCAGAGGGCGGTGGAGGCAGGTTCTCTGGATGCTTTCAAGAGAGAGCTAGATAGGGCTCTTAAAGATAGCGGAGTCAAGGGATATGGGGAGAAGGCAGGAACGGGGTACTGTTTGGGGATGATTAGCCATGATCACATTGAATGATGGTGCTGGCTCGAAGGGCCGGATGGCCTACTCCTGCACCTATTGTCTATTGTCTGTTAGAATGGTCTGATATTGATACTTGCTGTTGGAGGAAGTCTGTGCGTCAGTGGCCAATCTTTAGAGAATACCTTCGAGAGGATTACTTGCAGGAAAATAATCTTTCTGATGCAGACATACATATGAAACAATTCTTGATCTTGGCTTTGAAGAATAATAGCATCAAGTGAAAGGTAAAATATCTGAAAAGAAACATTATGGCATTGCTTACAATATGTAAGATAAAAATAATTGAAAAATAAGCATAATTTTCATTTTGTAGGATGGATATTTGCTGATATTGGTGTGTGGGGGACAGGTGGGACAACAGTGCTCACCAATGGTTAAATGGATTGGAAGAGGTACAGCGACTAGATTATTTTTGAGACTGGAGCGAAGGTCTTGTTACAGTTGATTCCAACTGCAGGAGCTAAGGTCTTGTTATGGTTGATTCCAACTGCAGGGAAAGCAAAGTATATGTTAGAGGGAATGAAAACTGTGGTGGATCCCTGTCCCTGCATACCAGGAATCTGACAGTCATTTCAAACTATCAACCACCTGCTGTCTGCTGTGTACTCGGTATGAAGTTGTTTGTTGATCTTTAAAAAGGTAAGTATAGGACTGGTTACAATACAATTGGATCCTCAACTTCCTCGTTGGCAGGCCACAGATTTTGGCAATAAAACGTCCTCCATGATGGCCATCAACATGCGCGCCTCAAGGCTGTGTGCTCAGTCCCCTGCTCTACTCTCTCTACACTCATGACTGTGTAGCCAAACAGAGCTCCAGGGCCATCTTTAAATACATAATTTTGTTGGATGAATAATGGGAATCAATGCATCTGAGTGCAGGAGGAAGATTGATAATGGGTCTGAATGGTTACAGATCAACATGTCTCTTCTTAAGATCATTGCAAAGATTCAGTATGTCGCCCAATAGTCTATCAAACTTATACAAGTTTATAATACAGAGCATTGTTGACTGATTGTATTGTGGCCCAGTTCAGCAACTCAAACACCCAGGAATGAAGGTGGGTATTGCCCGGTCCATCTTGGGTTCTGATCTCCCCACCATCGAAGGGATCTACAGGTGTTGCTCGAAAAGGCAGGTAATAATCCAGAGCACAATGATCATGCTCTCACCTCAGGACTACCATCAAGAAGGAGGTACAGGGCTGAGAACTATGATCTTTAGGTTCAAGAACAGCTTTTACCCCAGAAAACATTAGGCACAATACGAACCTCTACCTCGGCATTTATCATCTACTATGGACTTTGGTTTTGATTACAATACCAGTTTTGCACTTTGATGCTGCGGTTAGAGCATTATTGTTTATTAATTTATTGTATTATTGTATTATTGCTTTTTAAATATTTATTTGTGTTATTGCATTAACACGCCTTTAAAGCTGCCCCAAGTAAAAAATTAACTTCCCTGTGCCACTATGTAGGACAATTAAGCACTCTTGACTCTCTTATTGATGAGACAGTGGAAAAACAAATATATTCTATGAAATAAAAACAGAAAATGCTGCAGTTTCAGCAAAGTCTACACCTGTGGGGAGAGAAACAGACGTAACATTTCAGGTCAGAACTGGGAAGATGGCATAAGAAGCTCATTAAACTGCAGGGAAGGTGGGGGAGTGGGATGTCCCTCGGTAAAGCCAAGGTGACTATGGGGGTAAAGTGTAAACAAGCTGCCGGCGGAGTCGGTGAAGCCAGAGCCCCCGTGGGTCAGAGGTGAAGCCCGCGGCCTAGGTCGGAGAACGTGGCTGACTGAGCCTGGGTCAGCTGAGCCCGCGACCGAGGTTGGAGCCTGCGTGGGGCCTGTGTCGGCACCGTGGAGAGATCGGTACGGCGGTCAATGATGGTGCCGACCGACTGCACACGTTACATTTGGGGAAAAACATTAGGCACCATCTTTGTAAAGAAGTTTACCTGTCCAAGGAGCTAAACAGAGGCAGCAGCAAGCATTGGAGGTTGATTACAAAGTAAAGTCAGAAGGTGCTGGAAGTACTTAGCTGGTGAATCTATGGGAATACGGGCATTGACTAAAGAGTGAAACATGGTGGCGAGAGCAAATTTTGGAAGTTAAATGATGAAAGAAAAGCATAAGCAACAGAGGTAGATTATGACATAAATTGTTTTGCAATGCTGATCTAATGGCCCCACTGACTTAAATGCATGCATCAGTCTATAAACGGAATTAAAAGTGCACACTGAACATGAAGTCAAGTATAGACTGAGACTGGCGTAGTGCTGAGGGTTTAGATGAGATGGAATTTGCTATGTGTGTTCAGAAAACATATTTTTTGCAGACCAGGGTGGCCTGAACATATCTGGGAGAATGAAGCAACTGTACCCCAAAGAGTCAAACCACTAGAGGGTGGAAGTTATTGTTGTCCCTATTGATAATGAGTGATGAATCTAATATGGAATCAGGTGTGTGTGCACAGCATGTCTACATGGTTAGTTACAGGAGAGTTTACCACAATCCAATGGCATGTTAAGTTACTGCATGTACTGTTAAGTCATGTTGAGTTTATTGTCATATGTACTATGCAGTGAGGTAAAGGTACAATTAAACATCTTGCAGTAACATCACAGGCACAGAGTCTTGGGCAACACACAAAAACAAATTATACATAAATTACACTTTAAATGAGGGGAAACCTTTTCATTCAGAGGACGGTGGTATATGGAAAGTCCTGCCCCATGATGTAGTTGAGGCAGGTATTGTGATAGCATTTCAAGGACACATGGACAAGAATACATATAGAAAGGTTTAGAGCATTACGGGTCAAATGTGGGCAAGTGGGACTAGCTTAGATAGGGCACCTTGGGCGGCATGGACCAGAGGCCAGACGGCCTGTTTCTGTACTGTACGACCCTATAACTCTGTTTTTCACCACTTCTTGCATCCACTATGCACTTCTTTTAATGGTTGCAGGTTACATTTAAGTAGTTCTTGCTGCACATCGCTTCAGGCTCCAGCAAATGCATATGGCCATGGAACAACACAAATAACACTTGCTGTGCACAGCAGACACACAACGTGCATTGTATATCGTAGATGTCTTTACATATTTGCGATGAACATGCTCATTTGGCCATTATTTGATGTCCAATTTATGCTGCAAAATGTTACTTCTATGCACAGAACCTGTCGTATGAAATTCCCTTTGTCACTACTCATGGTCCATTGAACATATGGAGATTGAAATGTTGTGCTTGTTGTGCATGGGGTAATATTGCACAATGCAATTTCAAAGACAAGGTTTTCATATCATATTTATAATGGAGAATTTACAGATGCCATTGAAGTCAAGACCACACCTGCATGGATCAAGCTCGCTAACCTTTTGTCCAGAGCCATCATCAGGAGCAGGGTCTTGCCCAGGGACTAATCTCATAAGTAATACAACATATGTATCATCAAGTGATGAGTGCAGATTTGTGCATGCAACTCCCCAAACAGGAAGCTCCTGATTTCAATTATGTCACTGTGGATAGTTGCCAGCGAGGATCCAGGAATATCCCCTAAGGGGGAACATTAATAATAGAACCATAAGATCAATAGTTCCTTTACACAATTTTAACAGTGGTCTTTCATCTGTCATACATACGCTCAAATAACACTGCCTCCTGATAGTAATCCCTTGCCTTCTGTTTCTGGGAAAGCAAGATAAAGACAACACTAAATATTACCTCGGTCAATGTCCCTTGGCAAAGCAATAAATGGAGAAGCACATATACTCATGGTCACAGCTGAAGGGAAAAGGGTCTGGAAACATTTTTGCCAGATTATGATAAATATCAGCCTGAGGCAAATGCTACATGCTCATAAAGATGCTTGGGAAGAGAGAGTTTTAATGGTATTTCTGTGGCAGTCTTAATTGTGTAGTTTTACTATTACTGAGAAGCTTTGTTTAGCATGCTATCCAATCAGATCAGATAATAATACATAAATACAATCAGTTTGATGTGATTCTATTTGTGTGTAACAATATGTATACAGCATACCTCGATACACATGGCAATAATAAACCAAAACAATTGGGACCGCCATAAAAATACAAAAATCATAATGACAATGTACTGCTTTCTCCAGCGATGAATATATATGCCGAATCAGTGATGTTGATCAGTGAGCATTCCATCTGCAGTCTTAGTCTATAGCAACAGGGCATGTGTAACATCAGAATTTTCACACGTTAAAGTCTAGTGTATTGGTAGCATTGTCTGATGATGTTCAGCATTGATACCTGCTCCTTGCTGCCTTTGAGAAGGTGGAGTTAGCCACTTCTTGAATTGCAACATTCTTAAGATGACATTAGATCCCTGTGCATTGGTGGCTGAAACAGGGTCTCGATCTGAAACGTCACTCATTCCTTCTATCCAGAGATGCTGCCTGTTCTGCTGAGTTACTCCAGCATTTTGTGTCTATCTTCGGTGTTGACCAGCATCTGCAGTTCCTTCCTACACATTTTGGCTGCAGAAACCTTTCCCGCCGACTATGAAGGAAAATTATTTCGGTGACAGGTTGGGATAATGTATAACTTGAAAGAAAACTTAGAAGTGATGATGTCCGCATATATCTACTACCTTGCCACAATAAACTAAACTGTAGCGGTCAAGTTCCTGGGTCTGGGAGGACTTTCTACCAAGTTTTCACTGCAATTATCATGCAGCTCATACCAGTGAAGGAAAATGGGCAGTGAAGTGGCATCAATCCATTATTTTCAAGCTTGATATGTTCATCATGTTATCTGCTTGTCCCTTTCTGGCACTGCGACTACTTCTGATATTGAAGTCAAATGGGAAAACCTTGATCAGCTTTGCAGTATATTTACCTTTTTATTTCAGGGAAGGTAGCTTGCTGTATTGCTGTGCAGCACAGAAAACCCCCCCACACATGCACAGTAAACAAGTCTGTGATTTATGAAATCAATCCCTTCAGTAGTCTCACAGCTCATTCAGTATGCAGAGCCTCTGCATTTTTAGAAGATAAATTAGTGGCTTATGCAAAGAAGGAAAGGGTGCGTCACAGAAAGAGTAATCAAACAGCAAAATTAAAATGTCAGAAATGTCGAAATAATTGTGCACAGCAAGGAGACTTCGCTGTAATTATAAATAACATTGCTGGTCCAGCACATGTGCATGTGATACATTTGTGTAGCCAGTAAAATGCTCAGGATACACTTTCCAGCTGGACATTAACTGCAATGATTTCTAATATTTTTCTTTTAATAAGCACTGGGAAATTTGCAGAGCTGTGAGTAATTTGGCATCTTATTTTTCATTAACTGTGACCACCATTTGCCAGATTAAAAAGGCTTTGTATGTGATCCTTTCCCTGGATTTTGCTGGAAATTATGTTTTTTTCAATGAACATAAATGTGAGCCATATTCGACCATAACTCAAGCATTGCACATGCATTTAAAGAGACCAATATGGATTAGATGCAAAGCTTTGTGGTGATAATTATATTTAAAATTTGATCAATTTGAAGACACATGTTTCTTTCTTACATTATTCCAGAAAAAGTATAGTGTTACACTGAACCTGTTGGCATCAATCTAGGCATTAAAATTGAAATAGGATAGTTTTCCATCATGGTTAACATATCGGATTGGTTTGATTGCTTAAGATTTGACAGACTGAAACATAATTTCAGCTCCATAAATGCAGGTGCAGTGAAGGGGCCAATGCAGAGAGCCCTGGGTAGGGGGTTGGGCAGGGAGTGAGTGGCAGGCCCATATGTCAAGTCAACATGTACCAGAGCTATATTATTGCTGCGCCTCATTTCAATTATGGAATGCTGACTCCATTATTGAAACTCAATTGGACTGCCACCCTGAGATGCGATGTACGAGGTGACGGCTGGTGGAAGAATGCAGGGTTGCGAGTGGCTGAAAACTGCTGAAAGAGCCTTTGGAAAAGTAGCTAGAACTTTGAACTTTGGATCAAGGGGGCTGGGTTGGGAGAGCTGTGTGGGTCTGATGGCAATTGTTGCTGTAGAAGGATGCACAATCACCACAAACAATCTTCCTGATACAGTAGTGGTCAGAGGATCTGGGGTGACAGAGGAACTGAAGGAAATCCACATTTGGCAGGAAATGGTGTTGGATAGACTGATGGGACTGAAGGCTGATAAATCCGCAGGGCCTGATGGTCTGCATCCCAGGGTACTTAAGGAAGTGGCTCTAGAAATCGTGGATGCATTGGTGATAATTTTCCAATGTTCTATAGACTCAGGATCAGTTCCTGTGGATTGGAGGGTAGATAATGTTATCCCACTTTTAAAGAAAGGCGGGATAGAGAAAACGGGGAATTATATACCAGTTAGCCTGACATCGGTGATGGGGAAGATGCTGGAGTCAATTATAAAAGATGAGATAGCCGCACATTTGGATAGCAGTAACAGGATCGGTCCGAGTCAGCATGGATTTACGAAGGGGAAATCATGCTTGACTAATCTTCTGGAATTTTTAAAGATGTAACTAAGAAAATGGACAAGGGAGAGCCAGTGGATGTAGTGTACCTGGACTTTCAGAAAGCATTTGATAAGGTCCCACATAGGAGATTAGTGGGCAAAATTTGGGCACATGGTATTGGGGGTAGAGTGCTGACATGGATAGAGAAGTGGTTGGCAGACAGGAAACAAAGAGTAAGGATTAACGGGTCCCTTTCAGAATGGCAGGCAGTGACTAGTGGGGTACCGCAAGGCTCGGTGCTGGGACCGCAGCTATTTACAATATACATCAATGATTTGGATAAAGGGATTCAAAGTAACATTAGCAAATTTGCAGATGACACAAAGCTGGGTGGCAGTGTGAACTGTGAGGAGGATGCTATGAGAATGCAGGGTGACTTGGACAAGTTGGGGGAGTGGGCAGATGCATGGCAGATGAAGTTTAATGCGGATAAATGTGAGGTTATCTACTTTGGTAGCAAGACCAGGAAGGCAGATTACTATCTAAATGGCGTCAAGTTGGGAAAATGGGAAGTACAACGGGATCTGGGGGTCCTTGTACATCAGTCAATGAACAAGTGTAAACAAGAGATTCACACGATATGTAATCCAAGATCATCTTTAATTGTTATGCAAACTATAGCAGTACAGTAGATTGTTAGTTGTCAGAGCATCCTGACTGCTTCCAGAACTGAGCAGTGTAGGAAGTGGGTGTTAATATAAATGATACAGTAAGGTGGGGTTAGTGATGCTGACCTATTATGATTGGTTGTCATGCATAAACCAATCTACATCCTTCCCCCTAAAGAGTGAGTATAGTGAGCACACATGCCATAAGAATTAAACAAACTCGCCATATCTATCAGGAGGTCTACTAATCCGACCCAAATGCGTACGGACCAAGCCCTCTCCTCCTTCACCGGAGAGATTAGAGGGAGGGGGTGAACCCGGAAGTGAGAAAGTTGCAGGGAACACATGTGGTGACCGACAAGGGGAGCATGCAGGAGGGGTAATCACATGGTTAGTCACAGCCGCTGGTCGTGGAGGAGTGTGGGACATGCGGGGATCGGTGGAAGGTACGGCAGCAAACGACTGGAACTGAAGCGGTGGAGCATAAGGATCGGCTGGTGGCGGACCGGGTTCCTGCACGGCAAGCAAATGTTGGCGACTTCTGCGGGATACAGTTCCATCATAGTCCACAAGGTAAGATCGTGGTTCTTCAGCCAGGCCGACAACAGTACCCAGACGGGAATGTTCCATAGAAGTTTGTAAATGAACGACCTGGCCCGGCAGTAGAGGCTTAAGTGGTTTGCTTGATTTGTCATGCGATCGTTTCTGAATGTCGTGTTTCTCCTGAATACGCTTTTGGATTGTGGCTGGCTTCAGCGCCTGCGGTATTAGCTGCTGCTGAGCAATCGGAATTGGAGGTCTCGTTGTTCTGGACATCAGTCGCTGGGCTGGCGAGCCCAGGGTCCCGTCTCTAGCAATGTTTCTGAGATTTAAAAGATCAAGGTATACGTTTGAATTGGCAAGGCGTGCTCATTCCATCAGTTGTTTAGCGCTTCTGACAGCTCGTTCAGCGAGCCCATTACTCTGTGGGTATTCGGGGCTGCTCGTGACGTGGTGGAAATTCCATCGGTTGGCAAAGAGCTTGAAATTGTTGCTGGTAAACTGTCTTAAAACGGACGGGTGGGCCGAATGGAGAGAAATGTTTCTTTAGTTTTCGAATGGCCATCTCAGATGTGATGGAGGTCAGTAGGTCGAGTTCAAACCAGTTTGAATAATAGTCGACTAGGACGAGATAGTGCTTACCGCGCCATTCGAAAATGTCTGCTGCCACCGACGTCCAGGGCAGGGCTGGTGGAGGTTGTTGCAGTAGGGGCTGCCGCTGCTGGTGTGGTGCGAGACTGTTGCAGGTGGGGCAGGAGGCTGTACGGTCCCGTATGTACTTGGCCATCCCAGGCCAGTAGAACAGGTTCTGTGCGTGGGCCAGTGTGGCATCAATTCCTGGGTGACCGCTGTGTGCCTCTTTGTTGTATTTCTCACGTAGTGATGAGGGGATCACGACTTTATGACCCTTAACTATGACACCATCCTGTATTACCAGTTCATCGCGGACTAAGAAGAACGACTGCACCTCTGTTGGTACGCCGGATTGTCTGTCTGGCCAACCTCTTTTGATCACTGATGAGAGTAACTGGAGGGTGGCGTCGGCAGCAGTATGTTCGGCTAGGCGGCGCAGTTGTTTCGTAGGAACAAAGTCAACGCCGAGGACCGTAAACTCTTCCCGTTCATAGGGGTGACGTTCGCTGGATGCCCGTGGTGCACGAGAGAGAGTGTCCGCAACGTGCATGTCTTTACCCTTTTTGTAGACAAGTGTAAAATCGAAACGCTGAAGCTGCATCATCATGCATTGCAGGCGAGCTGGTGCAGCATGGATGGGTTTGTTGAGGATCGTCACCAATGGTTGGAGGTCAGTCTTGACCGTGAAGGCGTTTCCAAAGATCAAATCCTCGAATTTTGAACAGGCGAAGACGAAAGCCAGCAGTTCCTTCTCGATCTGCGCATAGCGCTGTTCAGTGTCGGTCATGGTGCGGGAGGCATAGGAGACAGGGCGCAAGGTACCATCAGCAGATGGTTGTAGGCAGGCTGCACCGAGCCTGAATCACGAGGCATCACAGGTAACTGTCACAGGGCGCTTCAGGTCAAAGAATGTCAGGGTTGGTGCGCTGGTCAGCTTCGATTTTAAAGCGTCAAATGTTTTTTGGTGTTGCTGGAACCAGGACCAAGTAGTATCCTTTCTAGTAAGTTGTCGCAGAGGCGAACTCAGTTCACTGAGGTTTGGTATGAATTTTCCAAGATAGTTCACCATACCCAGGAATCGATGCATGCTGAGCACGTCGGTGGGGGCAGGCATCCCTGTGATGGCAGCAGCTTTCTTCGGATCAGGCTTGAGGCAGTCAGGAGTGAATGCATGCCCGACGTAGGTGGCCTCTGAAACCCTGAACTTGCCCTTGTTAGGGTTGAGCTTCAGGTTGATCTGACGTGCCCGGTCCAAGATAAGCCTTAGGTTGTGGTCGTGCTCCGGTGCATCTTTGCCATACACCAGGATATCGGCAACAATGAAGGCACATGGGAGGCCCAGAAACAGCAGCTCCATGTTCCTCTGGAAGACCTCACTGGCTGAGTTGATGCCGAATGGCATTCTTAGAATCTTGAATCTGCCAAATGGGGTGGCAAATGTGGTGAGGTTTGACGACTCGTTGTCCAGCGGTATCTGCCAGAAAGAGCTCTTTGCATCGAGTACGGAAAATACGGTGGCTCGTCCGATCTGTGCCGCAACATCCTCGACAGTCCTCATAGGATAGTGAGGGCGCGTGATGGCAGAGTTCAAGTCTTTCTGATTGATGCACACGTCGTAATCTTCTGTTGTCTGTCTGTGTTCGCGGTCTAGTGAATCCAGTCAGGTTGATGGATTTAGTTTCAGTTTCTCATTGACCGTTTAATGGGTCGACGAGCTCTGCCAAGCGACAGGCATGCGCGCCCTCATCTATCGTTAAATTAGGATCAGGCAACAACTCTGATCACAGCTTTTGATCATTCATCCCTGTCACCAAAATGTCTCTTGTCAGCTGATCAGTCATATTTTCAAAGCGGCACCTTTGGGCCATATATTTAAAATCGCAGATAAATGTCTCAACCGGTTCATCGGGAAGCTGTCGCCTAGCAAAGATCCTGGCTCTTTCCAAAATGTGGTTCGAGGGCAGCTCACAGATCTCTCTGAATTTACGCAGTAAAACATTTGGATCGTTTGCAGATTCTGCTGGTGTAACTACCTGGTTGTTGCCGTCGAGGACTGCAGGGGCGAATTGGAATGTCCTAGCCCTCCTCATGGCGTTGGGACCCATGAGGTTAAGTAGAAGGGAAGCTTTGACAGCGTATGGATTATTTCGGTGCACGATGTCCATGTAGTGTTGCTAATCAATCTCAAAAGTCGCCATCGCTCACCGATGTTGGAATCGAAGATAAGCTGTGCAGGCTTTCGGCAAGATAGAGCCATCGCAAAACGGAAAAAAAACTCACAAAAGAAAATAAAACCCGATATACAGAAGCAGTGGGTTAACCCAAACTGGCTGACACCATGTAAACAAGAGATTCACATGATATATAATCCACGATCATCTTTAATCGTTATGCAAACTGTAGCAGTACATTAGATCGTTAGTTGTCAGAGCATCCTGACTGCTTCCAGAACTGAGCAGTGTAGGAAGTGGGTATATATGGTACAGTAAGGTGGGGTTAGTGATGCTAGCCTATTATGATTGGTTGTCATGCACAAAACCAATCTACAGTAAGCATGTAGGTACAGCAGGCAGTGAAGAAAGCGAATGGCGTTGGCCTTTATAACAAGAGGAATTGAATATAGGAGCAAAGAGGTCCTTCTGCAGTTGTACAGGGCCCTAGTGAGACCACACCTGGAGTATTGTGGGCAGTTTTGGTCCCCTAATTTGTGGAAGGACATTCTTACTATTGAGGGAGTAGGTTTACAAGGTTAATTCCCGGGATGGCGGGACTGTCATATGTTGAGAGAATGGAGCAGCTGGGCTTGTACACTCTGGAGTTTAGAAGGATGAGAGGGCATCGTATTGAAACATATAAGATTGTTAAGGGTTTGGACATGCTAGAGGCAGGAAACATGTTCCCGATGTTGGGGGACTCCAGAACCAGGGGCCACAGTTTAAGAATAAGGAGTAAGCCATTTAGAACGGAGACGAGGAAACACTTTTTCTCACAGAGA